>NW_027362925.1:2791170-3488962 GCF_046119375.1 Phyllobates terribilis | reverse complement strand
AGCAGGAAAAAGCAAAAAATTTCAGAATTGCACCTTGCAATGCGGAGAAATTACTGTTTGTGCATTTACAATATTCATTGATTTTTGCCATTGAAAAACATGTTATTCATATACCAGAAATGTTTGAAGCTACTGACTGAATGAAAAGAGCTGGCATCTCACTCTCTTTGAATCTTCTTTATCATGCCAGGATTAGCAGGAAAAAGCAAAAAATTTCAGAATTGCACCTTGCAATGTGGAGATATTACTGTTTGTGCATTTACAATATTCATTGATTTTTGCCATTGAAAAACGTCCAGAAATGTTTGAAGCTACTGACTGAATGAAAGGAGCTGGCATCTCACTCTCTTTGAATCTTCTTTATCATGCTAGGATTAGCAGGAAAAAGCAAAAAATTTCAGAATTGCACCTTGCAATGCGGAGAAATTACTGTGTGTGCATTTACAATATTCATTGATTTTTGCCATTGAAAAACATGTTATTCATAAACCAGAAATGTTTGAAGCTACTGACTGAATGAAAAGAGCTGGCATCTCACTCTCTTTGAATCTTCTTTATCATGCCAGGATTAGCAGGAAAAAGCAAAAAATTTCAGAATTGCACCTTGCAATGTGAAGATATTACTGTTTGTGCATTTACAATATTCATTGATTTTTGCCATTGAAAAAAGTCCAGAAATGTTTGAAGCTACTGACTGAATGAAAAGAGCTGGCATCTCACTCTCTTTGAATCTTCTTTATCATGCCAGGATTAGCAGGAAAAAGCAAAAAATTTCAGAATTGCACCTTGCAATGCGGAGAAATTACTGTTTGTGCATTTACAATATTCATTGATTTTTGCCATTGAAAAACATCGTTATTCATATACCAGAAATGTTTGAAGCTACTGAATGAATGAAAGGAGCTGGCATCTCACTCTCTTTGAATCTTCTTTATCATGCTAGGATTAGCAGGAAAAAGCAAAAAATTTCAGAATTGCACCTTGCAATGCGGAGAAATTACTGTGTGTGCATTTACAATATTCATTGATTTTTGCCATTGAAAAACATCGTTATTCATATACCAGAAATGTTTGAAGCTACTGACTGAATGAAAGGAGCTGGCATCTCACTCTCTTTGAATCTTCTTTATCATGCTAGGATTAGCAGGAAAAAGCAAAAAATTTCAGAATTGCACCTTGCAATGCGGAGAAATTACTGTGTGTGCATTTACAATATTCATTGATTTTTGCCATTGAAAAACATCGTTATTCATATACCAGAAATGTTTGAAGCTACTGACTGAATGAAAAGAGCTGGCATCTCACTCTCTTTGAATCTTCTTTATCATGCCAGGATTAGCAGGAAAAAGCAAAAAATTTCAGAATTGCACCTTGCAATGTGGAGATATTACTGTTTGTGCATTTACAATATTCATTGATTTTTGCCATTGAAAAACATCATGTTATTCATATACCAGAAATGTTTGAAGCTACTGACTGAATGAAAGGAGCTGGCATCTCACTCTCTTTGAATCTTCTTTATCATGCTAGGATTAGCAGGAAAAAGCAAAAAATTTCAGAATTGCACCTTGCAATGCGGAGAAATTACTGTGTGTGCATTTACAATATTCATTGATTTTTGCCATTGAAAAACATCATGTTATTCATATACCAGAAATGTTTGAAGCTACTGACTGAATGAAAGGAGTTGGCATCTCACTCTCTTTGAATCTTCTTTATCTTGCTAGGATTAGCAGGAAAAAGCAAAAAATTTCAGAATTGCACCTTGCAATGCGGAGAAATTACTGTTTGTGCATTTACAATATTCATTGATTTTTGCCATTGAAAAACATCATGTTATTCATATACCAGAAATGTTTGAAGCTACTGACTGAATGAAAAGAGCTGGCATCTCACTCTCTTTGAATCTTCTTTATCATGCTAGGATTAGCAGGAAAAAGCAAAAAATTTCAGAATTGCACCTTGCAATGCGGAGAAATTACTGTGTGTGCATTTACAATGTTCATTGATTTTTGCCATTGAAAAACATCATGTTATTCATATACCAGAAATGTTTGAAGCTACTGACTGAATGAAAGGAGCTGGCATCTCACTCTCTTTGAATCTTCTTTATCATGCTAGGATTAGCAGGAAAAAGCAAAAAATTTCAGAATTGCACCTTGCAATGCGGAGAAATTACTGTTTGTGCATTTACAATATTCATTGATTTTTGCCATTGAAAAACATCATGTTATTCATATACCAGAAATATTTGAAGCTACTGACTGAATGAAAAGAGCTGGCATCTCACTCTCTTTGAATCTTCTTTATCATGCCAGGATTAGCAGGAAAAAGCAAAAAATTTCAGAATTGCACCTTGCAATGTGGAGATATTACTGTTTGTGCATTTACAATATTCATTGATTTTTGCCATTGAAAAACGTCCAGAAATGTTTGAAGCTACTGACTGAATGAAAGGAGCTGGCATCTCACTCTCTTTGAATCTTCTTTATCATGCTAGGATTAGCAGGAAAAAGCAAAAAATTTCAGAATTGCACCTTGCAATGCGGAGAAATTACTGTTTGTGCATTTACAATATTCATTGATTTTTGCCATTGAAAAACATCATGTTATTCATATACCAGAAATGTTTGAAGCTACTGACTGAATGAAAAGAGCTGGCATCTCACTCTCTTTGAATCTTCTTTATCATGCCAGGATTAGCAGGAAAAAGCAAAAAATTTCAGAATTGCACCTTGCAATGTGGAGATATTACTGTTTGTGCATTTACAATATTCATTGATTTTTGCCATTGAAAAACGTCCAGAAATGTTTGAAGCTACTGACTGAATGAAAGGAGCTGGCATCTCACTCTCTTTGAATCTTCTTCATCATGCTAGGATTAGCAGGAAAAAGCAAAAAATTTCAGAATTGCACCTTGCAATGCGGAGAAATTACTGTGTGTGCATTTACAATATTCATTGATTTTTGCCATTGAAAAACATCGTTATTCATATACCAGAAATGTTTGAAGCTACTGACTGAATGAAAAGAGCTGGCATCTCACTCTCTTTGAATCTTCTTTATCATGCCAGGATTAGCAGGAAAAAGCAAAAAATTTCAGAATTGCACCTTGCAATGTGGAGATATTACTGTTTGTGCATTTACAATATTCATTGATTTTTGCCACTGAAAAACGTTATTCATATACCAGTAATGTTTGAAGCTACTGACTGAATGAAAAGAGCTGGCATCTCACTCTCTTTGAATCTTCTTTATCATGCCAGGATTAGCAGGAAAAAGCAAAAAATTTCAGAATTGCACCTTGCAATGTGGAGATATTACTGTTTGTGCATTTACAATATTCATTGATTTTTGCCATTGAAAAACGTCCAGAAATGTTTGAAGCTACTGACTGAATGAAAGGAGCTGGCATCTCACTCTCTTTGAATCTTCTTTATCATGCTAGGATTAGCAGGAAAAAGCAAAAAATTTCAGAATTGCACCTTGCAATGCGGAGAAATTACTGTGTGTGCATTTACAATATTCATTGATTTTTGCCATTGAAAAACATCATGTTATTCATATACCAGAAATGTTTGAAGCTACTGACTGAATGAAAAGAGCTGGCATCTCACTCTCTTTGAATCTTCTTTATCATGCCAGGATTAGCAGGAAAAAGCAAAAAATTTCAGAATTGCACCTTGCAATGTGGAGATATTACTGTTTGTGCATTTACAATATTCATTGATTTTTGCCATTGAAAAACATGTTATTCATATACCAGAAATGTTTGAAGCTACTGACTGAATGAAAAGAGCTGGCATCTCACTCTCTTTGAATCTTCTTTATCATGCCAGGATTAGCAGGAAAAAGCAAAAAATTTCAGAATTGCACCTTGCAATGTGGAGATATTACTGTTTGTGCATTTACAATATTCATTGATTTTTGCCATTGAAAAACGTCCAGAAATGTTTGAAGCTACTGACTGAATGAAAGGAGCTGGCATCTCACTCTCTTTGAATCTTCTTTATCATGCCAGGATTAGCAGGAAAAAGCAAAAAATTTCAGAATTGCACCTTGCAATGTGGAGATATTACTGTTTGTGCATTTACAATATTCATTGATTTTTGCCATTGAAAAACATGTTATTCATATACCAGAAATGTTTGAAGCTACTGACTGAATGAAAAGAGCTGGCATCTCACTCTCTTTGAATCTTCTTTATCATGCCAGGATTAGCAGGAAAAAGCAAAAAATTTCAGAATTGCACCTTGCAATGTGGAGATATTACTGTTTGTGCATTTACAATATTCATTGATTTTTGCCTTTGAAAAACATCATGTTATTCATATACCAGAAATGTTTGAAGCTACTGACTGAATGAAAGGAGCTGGCATCTCACTCTCTTTGAATCTTCTTTATCATGCTAGGATTAGCAGGAAAAAGCAAAAAATTTCAGAATTGCACCTTGCAATGCGGAGAAATTACTGTGTGTGCATTTACAATATTCATTGATTTTTGCCATTGAAAAACATCATGTTATTCATATACCAGAAATGTTTGAAGCTACTGACTGAATGAAAGGAGTTGGCATCTCACTCTCTTTGAATCTTCTTTATCTTGCTAGGATTAGCAGGAAAAAGCAAAAAATTTCAGAATTGCACCTTGCAATGCGGAGAAATTACTGTTTGTGCATTTACAATATTCATTGATTTTTGCCATTGAAAAACATCATGTTATTCATATACCAGAAATGTTTGAAGCTACTGACTGAATGAAAAGAGCTGGCATCTCACTCTCTTTGAATCTTCTTTATCATGCCAGGATTAGCAGGAAAAAGCAAAAAATTTCAGAATTGCACCTTGCAATGTGGAGATATTACTGTTTGTGCATTTACAATATTCATTGATTTTTGCCATTGAAAAACATCCAGAAATGTTTGAAGCTACTGACTGAATGAAAGGAGCTGGCATCTCACTCTCTTTGAATCTTCTTTATCATGCTAGGATTAGCAGGAAAAAGCAAAAAATTTCAGAATTGCACCTTGCAATGCGGAGAAATTACTGTTTGTGCATTTACAATATTCATTGATTTTTGCCATTGAAAAACATGTTATTCATATACCAGAAATGTTTGAAGCTACTGACTGAATGAAAAGAGCTGGCATCTCACTCTCTTTGAATCTTCTTTATCATGCCAGGATTAGCAGGAAAAAGCAAAAAATTTCAGAATTGCACCTTGCAATGTGGAGATATTACTGTTTGTGCATTTACAATATTCATTGATTTTTGCCATTGAAAAACGTCCAGAAATGTTTGAAGCTACTGACTGAATGAAAGGAGCTGGCATCTCACTCTCTTTGAATCTTCTTTATCATGCTAGGATTAGCAGGAAAAAGCAAAAAATTTCAGAATTGCACCTTGCAATGCGGAGAAATTACTGTGTGTGCATTTACAATATTCATTGATTTTTGCCATTGAAAAACATGTTATTCATAAACCAGAAATGTTTGAAGCTACTGACTGAATGAAAAGAGCTGGCATCTCACTCTCTTTGAATCTTCTTTATCATGCCAGGATTAGCAGGAAAAAGCAAAAAATTTCAGAATTGCACCTTGCAATGTGAAGATATTACTGTTTGTGCATTTACAATATTCATTGATTTTTGCCATTGAAAAAAGTCCAGAAATGTTTGAAGCTACTGACTGAATGAAAAGAGCTGGCATCTCACTCTCTTTGAATCTTCTTTATCATGCCAGGATTAGCAGGAAAAAGCAAAAAATTTCAGAATTGCACCTTGCAATGCGGAGAAATTACTGTTTGTGCATTTACAATATTCATTGATTTTTGCCATTGAAAAACATCGTTATTCATATACCAGAAATGTTTGAAGCTACTGAATGAATGAAAGGAGCTGGCATCTCACTCTCTTTGAATCTTCTTTATCATGCTAGGATTAGCAGGAAAAAGCAAAAAATTTCAGAATTGCACCTTGCAATGCGGAGAAATTACTGTGTGTGCATTTACAATATTCATTGATTTTTGCCATTGAAAAACATCGTTATTCATATACCAGAAATGTTTGAAGCTACTGACTGAATGAAAGGAGCTGGCATCTCACTCTCTTTGAATCTTCTTTATCATGCTAGGATTAGCAGGAAAAAGCAAAAAATTTCAGAATTGCACCTTGCAATGCGGAGAAATTACTGTGTGTGCATTTACAATATTCATTGATTTTTGCCATTGAAAAACATCGTTATTCATATACCAGAAATGTTTGAAGCTACTGACTGAATGAAAAGAGCTGGCATCTCACTCTCTTTGAATCTTCTTTATCATGCCAGGATTAGCAGGAAAAAGCAAAAAATTTCAGAATTGCACCTTGCAATGTGGAGATATTACTGTTTGTGCATTTACAATATTCATTGATTTTTGCCATTGAAAAACATCATGTTATTCATATACCAGAAATGTTTGAAGCTACTGACTGAATGAAAGGAGCTGGCATCTCACTCTCTTTGAATCTTCTTTATCATGCTAGGATTAGCAGGAAAAAGCAAAAAATTTCAGAATTGCACCTTGCAATGCGGAGAAATTACTGTGTGTGCATTTACAATATTCATTGATTTTTGCCATTGAAAAACATCATGTTATTCATATACCAGAAATGTTTGAAGCTACTGACTGAATGAAAGGAGTTGGCATCTCACTCTCTTTGAATCTTCTTTATCTTGCTAGGATTAGCAGGAAAAAGCAAAAAATTTCAGAATTGCACCTTGCAATGCGGAGAAATTACTGTTTGTGCATTTACAATATTCATTGATTTTTGCCATTGAAAAACATCATGTTATTCATATACCAGAAATGTTTGAAGCTACTGACTGAATGAAAAGAGCTGGCATCTCACTCTCTTTGAATCTTCTTTATCATGCTAGGATTAGCAGGAAAAAGCAAAAAATTTCAGAATTGCACCTTGCAATGCGGAGAAATTACTGTGTGTGCATTTACAATGTTCATTGATTTTTGCCATTGAAAAACATCATGTTATTCATATACCAGAAATGTTTGAAGCTACTGACTGAATGAAAGGAGCTGGCATCTCACTCTCTTTGAATCTTCTTTATCATGCTAGGATTAGCAGGAAAAAGCAAAAAATTTCAGAATTGCACCTTGCAATGCGGAGAAATTACTGTTTGTGCATTTACAATATTCATTGATTTTTGCCATTGAAAAACATCATGTTATTCATATACCAGAAATATTTGAAGCTACTGACTGAATGAAAAGAGCTGGCATCTCACTCTCTTTGAATCTTCTTTATCATGCCAGGATTAGCAGGAAAAAGCAAAAAATTTCAGAATTGCACCTTGCAATGTGGAGATATTACTGTTTGTGCATTTACAATATTCATTGATTTTTGCCATTGAAAAACGTCCAGAAATGTTTGAAGCTACTGACTGAATGAAAGGAGCTGGCATCTCACTCTCTTTGAATCTTCTTTATCATGCTAGGATTAGCAGGAAAAAGCAAAAAATTTCAGAATTGCACCTTGCAATGCGGAGAAATTACTGTTTGTGCATTTACAATATTCATTGATTTTTGCCATTGAAAAACATCATGTTATTCATATACCAGAAATGTTTGAAGCTACTGACTGAATGAAAAGAGCTGGCATCTCACTCTCTTTGAATCTTCTTTATCATGCCAGGATTAGCAGGAAAAAGCAAAAAATTTCAGAATTGCACCTTGCAATGTGGAGATATTACTGTTTGTGCATTTACAATATTCATTGATTTTTGCCATTGAAAAACGTCCAGAAATGTTTGAAGCTACTGACTGAATGAAAGGAGCTGGCATCTCACTCTCTTTGAATCTTCTTCATCATGCTAGGATTAGCAGGAAAAAGCAAAAAATTTCAGAATTGCACCTTGCAATGCGGAGAAATTACTGTGTGTGCATTTACAATATTCATTGATTTTTGCCATTGAAAAACATCGTTATTCATATACCAGAAATGTTTGAAGCTACTGACTGAATGAAAAGAGCTGGCATCTCACTCTCTTTGAATCTTCTTTATCATGCCAGGATTAGCAGGAAAAAGCAAAAAATTTCAGAATTGCACCTTGCAATGTGGAGATATTACTGTTTGTGCATTTACAATATTCATTGATTTTTGCCACTGAAAAACGTTATTCATATACCAGTAATGTTTGAAGCTACTGACTGAATGAAAAGAGCTGGCATCTCACTCTCTTTGAATCTTCTTTATCATGCCAGGATTAGCAGGAAAAAGCAAAAAATTTCAGAATTGCACCTTGCAATGTGGAGATATTACTGTTTGTGCATTTACAATATTCATTGATTTTTGCCATTGAAAAACGTCCAGAAATGTTTGAAGCTACTGACTGAATGAAAGGAGCTGGCATCTCACTCTCTTTGAATCTTCTTTATCATGCTAGGATTAGCAGGAAAAAGCAAAAAATTTCAGAATTGCACCTTGCAATGCGGAGAAATTACTGTGTGTGCATTTACAATATTCATTGATTTTTGCCATTGAAAAACATCATGTTATTCATATACCAGAAATGTTTGAAGCTACTGACTGAATGAAAAGAGCTGGCATCTCACTCTCTTTGAATCTTCTTTATCATGCCAGGATTAGCAGGAAAAAGCAAAAAATTTCAGAATTGCACCTTGCAATGTGGAGATATTACTGTTTGTGCATTTACAATATTCATTGATTTTTGCCATTGAAAAACATGTTATTCATATACCAGAAATGTTTGAAGCTACTGACTGAATGAAAAGAGCTGGCATCTCACTCTCTTTGAATCTTCTTTATCATGCCAGGATTAGCAGGAAAAAGCAAAAAATTTCAGAATTGCACCTTGCAATGTGGAGATATTACTGTTTGTGCATTTACAATATTCATTGATTTTTGCCATTGAAAAACGTCCAGAAATGTTTGAAGCTACTGACTGAATGAAAGGAGCTGGCATCTCACTCTCTTTGAATCTTCTTTATCATGCCAGGATTAGCAGGAAAAAGCAAAAAATTTCAGAATTGCACCTTGCAATGTGGAGATATTACTGTTTGTGCATTTACAATATTCATTGATTTTTGCCATTGAAAAACATGTTATTCATATACCAGAAATGTTTGAAGCTACTGACTGAATGAAAAGAGCTGGCATCTCACTCTCTTTGAATCTTCTTTATCATGCCAGGATTAGCAGGAAAAAGCAAAAAATTTCAGAATTGCACCTTGCAATGTGGAGATATTACTGTTTGTGCATTTACAATATTCATTGATTTTTGCCTTTGAAAAACATCATGTTATTCATATACCAGAAATGTTTGAAGCTACTGACTGAATGAAAGGAGCTGGCATCTCACTCTCTTTGAATCTTCTTTATCATGCTAGGATTAGCAGGAAAAAGCAAAAAATTTCAGAATTGCACCTTGCAATGCGGAGAAATTACTGTGTGTGCATTTACAATATTCATTGATTTTTGCCATTGAAAAACATCATGTTATTCATATACCAGAAATGTTTGAAGCTACTGACTGAATGAAAGGAGTTGGCATCTCACTCTCTTTGAATCTTCTTTATCTTGCTAGGATTAGCAGGAAAAAGCAAAAAATTTCAGAATTGCACCTTGCAATGCGGAGAAATTACTGTTTGTGCATTTACAATATTCATTGATTTTTGCCATTGAAAAACATCATGTTATTCATATACCAGAAATGTTTGAAGCTACTGACTGAATGAAAAGAGCTGGCATCTCACTCTCTTTGAATCTTCTTTATCATGCTAGGATTAGCAGGAAAAAGCAAAAAATTTCAGAATTGCACCTTGCAATGCGGAGAAATTACTGTGTGTGCATTTACAATATTCATTGATTTTTGCCATTGAAAAACATCATGTTATTCATATACCAGAAATGTTTGAAGCTACTGACTGAATGAAAGGAGCTGGCATCTCACTCTCTTTGAATCTTCTTTATCATGCTAGGATTAGCAGGAAAAAGCAAAAAATTTCAGAATTGCACCTTGCAATGCGGAGAAATTACTGTTTGTGCATTTACAATATTCATTGATTTTTGCCATTGAAAAACATCATGTTATTCATATACCAGAAATATTTGAAGCTACTGACTGAATGAAAAGAGCTGGCATCTCACTCTCTTTGAATCTTCTTTATCATGCCAGGATTAGCAGGAAAAAGCAAAAAATTTCAGAATTGCACC
This sequence comes from Phyllobates terribilis, assembly GCF_046119375.1. NCBI lineage: Eukaryota > Metazoa > Chordata > Amphibia > Anura > Dendrobatidae > Phyllobates > Phyllobates terribilis. The sequence goes on along the minus strand of NW_027362925.1, from coordinate 3,478,732 downwards.
TTGCAATGTGGAGATATTACTGTTTGTGCATTTACAATATTCATTGATTTTTGCCATTGAAAAACGTCCAGAAATGTTTGAAGCTACTGACTGAATGAAAGGAGCTGGCATCTCACTCTCTTTGAATCTTCTTTATCATGCTAGGATTAGCAGGAAAAAGCAAAAAATTTCAGAATTGCACCTTGCAATGCGGAGAAATTACTGTTTGTGCATTTACAATATTCATTGATTTTTGCCATTGAAAAACATCATGTTATTCATATACCAGAAATGTTTGAAGCTACTGACTGAATGAAAAGAGCTGGCATCTCACTCTCTTTGAATCTTCTTTATCATGCCAGGATTAGCAGGAAAAAGCAAAAAATTTCAGAATTGCACCTTGCAATGTGGAGATATTACTGTTTGTGCATTTACAATATTCATTGATTTTTGCCATTGAAAAACGTCCAGAAATGTTTGAAGCTACTGACTGAATGAAAGGAGCTGGCATCTCACTCTCTTTGAATCTTCTTCATCATGCTAGGATTAGCAGGAAAAAGCAAAAAATTTCAGAATTGCACCTTGCAATGCGGAGAAATTACTGTGTGTGCATTTACAATATTCATTGATTTTTGCCATTGAAAAACATCATGTTATTCATATACCAGAAATGTTTGAAGCTACTGACTGAATGAAAAGAGCTGGCATCTCACTCTCTTTGAATCTTCTTTATCATGCCAGGATTAGCAGGAAAAAGCAAAAAATTTCAGAATTGCACCTTGCAATGTGGAGATATTACTGTTTGTGCATTTACAATATTCATTGATTTTTGCCACTGAAAAACGTTATTCATATACCAGTAATGTTTGAAGCTACTGACTGAATGAAAAGAGCTGGCATCTCACTCTCTTTGAATCTTCTTTATCATGCCAGGATTAGCAGGAAAAAGCAAAAAATTTCAGAATTGCACCTTGCAATGTGGAGATATTACTGTTTGTGCATTTACAATATTCATTGATTTTTGCCATTGAAAAACGTCCAGAAATGTTTGAAGCTACTGACTGAATGAAAGGAGCTGGCATCTCACTCTCTTTGAATCTTCTTTATCATGCTAGGATTAGCAGGAAAAAGCAAAAAATTTCAGAATTGCACCTTGCAATGCGGAGAAATTACTGTGTGTGCATTTACAATATTCATTGATTTTTGCCATTGAAAAACATCATGTTATTCATATACCAGAAATGTTTGAAGCTACTGACTGAATGAAAAGAGCTGGCATCTCACTCTCTTTGAATCTTCTTTATCATGCCAGGATTAGCAGGAAAAAGCAAAAAATTTCAGAATTGCACCTTGCAATGTGGAGATATTACTGTTTGTGCATTTACAATATTCATTGATTTTTGCCATTGAAAAACATGTTATTCATATACCAGAAATGTTTGAAGCTACTGACTGAATGAAAAGAGCTGGCATCTCACTCTCTTTGAATCTTCTTTATCATGCCAGGATTAGCAGGAAAAAGCAAAAAATTTCAGAATTGCACCTTGCAATGTGGAGATATTACTGTTTGTGCATTTACAATATTCATTGATTTTTGCCATTGAAAAACGTCCAGAAATGTTTGAAGCTACTGACTGAATGAAAGGAGCTGGCATCTCACTCTCTTTGAATCTTCTTTATCATGCTAGGATTAGCAGGAAAAAGCAAAAAATTTCAGAATTGCAGATTGCAATGCGGAGAAATTACTGTGTGTGCATTTACAATATTCATTGATTTTTGCCATTGAAAAACATCATGTTATTCATATACCAGAAATGTTTGAAGCTACTGACTGAATGAAAAGAGCTGGCATCTCACTCTCTTTGAATCTTCTTTATCATGCCAGGATTAGCAGGAAAAAGCAAAAAATTTCAGAATTGCACCTTGCAATGTGGAGATATTACTGTTTGTGCATTTACAATATTCATTGATTTTTGCCATTGAAAAACGTCCAGAAATGTTTGAAGCTACTGACTGAATGAAAGGAGCTGGCATCTCACTCTCATTGAATCTTCTTTATCATGCTAGGATTAGCAGGAAAAAGCAAAAAATTTCAGAATTGCACCTTGCAATGCGGAGAAATTACTGTGTGTGCATTTACAATATTCATTGATTTTTACCATTGAAAAACATCGTTATTCATATACCAGAAATGTTTGAAGCTACTGACTGAATGAAAAGAGCTGGCATCTCACTCTCTTTGAATCTTCTTTATCATGCCAGGATTAGCAGGAAAAAGCAAAAAATTTCAGAATTGCACCTTGCAATGTGGAGATATTACTGTTTGTGCATTTACAATATTCATTGATTTTTGCCATTGAAAAACGTCCAGAAATGTTTGAAGCTACTGACTGAATGAAAGGAGCTGGCATCTCACTCTCTTTGAATCTTCTTTATCATGCTAGGATTAGCAGGAAAAAGCAAAAAATTTCAGAATTGCACCTTGCAATGCGGAGAAATTACTGTTTGTGCATTTACAATATTCAATGATTTTTGCCATTGAAAAACATCATGTTATTCATATACCAGAAATGTTTGAAGCTACTGACTGAATGAAAAGAGCTGGCATCTCACTCTCTTTGAATCTTCTTTATCATGCTAAGAGGAGCAGGAAAAAGCAAAAAATTTCAGAATTGCACGTTGCAATGTGGAGATATTACTGTTTGTGCATTTACAATATTCATTGATTTTTGCCATTGAAAAACGTCCAGAAATGTTTGAAGCTACTGACTGAATGAAAGGAGCTGGCATCTCACTCTCTTTGAATCTTCTTTATCATGCTAGGATTAGCAGGAAAAAGCAAAAAATTTCAGAATTGCACCTTGCAATGCGGAGAAATTACTGTGTGTGCATTTACAATATTCATTGATTTTTGCCATTGAAAAACATCGTTATTCATATACCAGAAATGTTTGAAGCTACTGACTGAATGAAAGGAGCTGGCATCTCACTCTCTTTGAATCTTCTTTATCATGCTAGGATTAGCAGGAAAAAGCAAAAAATTTCAGAATTGCACCTTGCAATGCGGAGAAATTACTGTTTGTGCATTTACAATATTCATTGATTTTTGCCATTGAAAAACGTCCAGAAATGTTTGAAGCTACTGACTGAATGAAAGGAGGTGGCATCTCACTCTCTTTGAATCTTTTTTATCATGCTAGGATTAGCAGGAAAAAGCAAGAAATTTCAGAATTGCACCTTGCAATGTGGAGATATTACTGTTTGTGCATTTACAATATTCATTGATTTTTGCCATTGAAAAACGTCCAGAAATGTTTGAAGCTATTGACTGAATGAAAAGAGCTGGCATCTCACTCTCTTTGAATCTTCTTTATCATGCTAGGATTAGCAGGAAAAAGCAAAAAATTTCAGAATTGCACCTTGCAATGCGGAGAAATTACTGTGTGTGCATTTACAATATTCATTGATTTTTGCCATTGAAAAACATCATGTTATTCATATACCAGAAATGTTTGAAGCTACTGACTGAATGAAAGGAGCTGGCATCTCACTCTCTTTGAATCTTCTTTATCATGCTAGGATTAGCAGGAAAAAGCAAAAAATTTCAGAATTGCACCTTGCAATGCGGAGAAATTACTGTTTGTGCATTTACAATATTCATTGATTTTTGCCATTGAAAAACATGTTATTCATATACCAGAAATGTTTGAAGCTACTGACTGAATGAAAAGAGCTGGCATCTCACTCTCTTTGAATCTTCTTTATCATACCAGGATTAGCAGGAAAAAGCAAAAAATTTCAGAATTGCACCTTGCAATGTGGAGATATTACTGTTTGTGCATTTACAATATTCATTGATTTTTGCCATTGAAAAACGTCCAGAAATGTTTGAAGCTACTGACTGAATGAAAGGAGCTGGCATCTCACTCTCTTTGAATCTTCTTTATCATGCTAGGATTAGCAGGAAAAAGCAAAAAATTTCAGAATTGCACCTTGCAATGCGGAGAAATTACTGTGTGTGCATTTACAATATTCATTGATTTTTGCCATTGAAAAACATGTTATTCATATACCAGAAATGTTTGAAGCTACTGACTGAATGAAAAGAGCTGGCATCTCACTCTCTTTGAATCTTCTTTATCATGCTAAGAGTAGCAGGAAAAAGCAAAAAATTTCAGAATTGCACGTTGCAATGTGGAGATATTACTGTTTGTGCATTTACAATATTCATTGATTTTTGCCATTGAAAAACATGTTATTCATATACCAGAAATGTTTGAAGCTACTGACTGAATGAAAAGAGCTGGCATCTCACTCTCTTTGAATCTTCTTTATCATGCCAGGATTAGCAGGAAAAAGCAAAAAATTTCAGAATTGCACCTTGCAATGTGGAGATATTACTGTTTGTGCATTTACAATATTCATTGATTTTTGCCATTGAAAAACGTCCAGAAATGTTTGAAGCTACTGACTGAATGAAAGGAGCTGGCATCTCACTCTCTTTGAATCTTCTTTATCATGCTAGGATTAGCAGGAAAAAGCAAAAAATTTCAGAATTGCACCTTGCAATGCGGAGAAATTACTGTGTGTGCATTTACAATATTCATTGATTTTTGCCATTGAAAAACATCATGTTATTCATATACCAGAAATGTTTGAAGCTACTGACTGAATGAAAAGAGCTGGCATCTCACTCTCTTTGAATCTTCTTTATCATGCCAGGATTAGCAGGAAAAAGCAAAAAATTTCAGAATTGCACCTTGCAATGTGGAGATATTACTGTTTGTGCATTTACAATATTCATTGATTTTTGCCATTGAAAAACATGTTATTCATATACCAGAAATGTTTGAAGCTACTGACTGAATGAAAAGAGCTGGCATCTCACTCTCTTTGAATCTTCTTTATCATGCCAGGATTAGCAGGAAAAAGCAAAAAATTTCAGAATTGCACCTTGCAATGTGGAGATATTACTGTTTGTGCATTTACAATATTCATTGATTTTTGCCATTGAAAAACGTCCAGAAATGTTTGAAGCTACTGACTGAATGAAAGGAGCTGGCATCTCACTCTCTTTGAATCTTCTTTATCATGCTAGGATTAGCAGGAAAAAGCAAAAAATTTCAGAATTGCACCTTGCAATGCGGAGAAATTACTGTGTGTGCATTTACAATATTCATTGATTTTTGCCATTGAAAAACATCATGTTATTCATATACCAGAAATGTTTGAAGCTACTGACTGAATGAAAAGAGCTGGCATCTCACTCTCTTTGAATCTTCTTTATCATGCCAGGATTAGCAGGAAAAAGCAAAAAATTTCAGAATTGCACCTTGCAATGTGGAGATATTACTGTTTGTGCATTTACAATATTCATTGATTTTTGCCATTGAAAAACGTCCAGAAATGTTTGAAGCTACTGACTGAATGAAAGGAGCTGGCATCTCACTCTCATTGAATCTTCTTTATCATGCTAGGATTAGCAGGAAAAAGCAAAAAATTTCAGAATTGCACCTTGCAATGCGGAGAAATTACTGTGTGTGCATTTACAATATTCATTGATTTTTGCCATTGAAAAACATCGTTATTCATATACCAGAAATGTTTGAAGCTACTGACTGAATGAAAAGAGCTGGCATCTCACTCTCTTTGAATCTTGTTCATAATGCTAAGAGGAGCAGGAAAAAGCAAAAAATTTCAGAATTGCACCTTGCAATGTGGAGATATTACTGTTTGTGCATTTACAATATTCATTGATTTTTGCCATTGAAAAACGTCCAGAAATGTTTGAAGCTACTGACTGAATGAAAGGAGCTGGCATCTCACTCTCTTTGAATCTTCTTTATCATGCTAGGATTAGCAGGAAAAAGCAAAAAATTTCAGAATTGCACCTTGCAATGCGGAGAAATTACTGTGTGTGCATTTACAATATTCATTGATTTTTGCCATTGAAAAACATCATGTTATTCATATACCAGAAATGTTTGAAGCTACTGACTGAATGAAAAGAGCTGGCATCTCACTCTCTTTGAATCTTCTTTATCATGCTAAGAGGAGCAGGAAAAAGCAAAAAATTTCAGAATTGCACGTTGCAATGTGGAGATATTACTGTTTGTGCATTTACAATATTCATTGATTTTTGCCATTGAAAAACGTCCAGAAATGTTTGAAGCTACTGACTGAATGAAAGGAGCTGGCATCTCACTCTCTTTGAATCTTCTTTATCATGCTAGGATTAGCAGGAAAAAGCAAAAAATTTCAGAATTGCACCTTGCAATGCGGAGAAATTACTGTGTGTGCATTTACAATATTCATTGATTTTTGCCATTGAAAAACATCGTTATTCATATACCAGAAATGTTTGAAGCTACTGACTGAATGAAAGGAGCTGGCATCTCACTCTCTTTGAATCTTCTTTATCATGCTAGGATTAGCAGGAAAAAGCAAAAAATTTCAGAATTGCACCTTGCAATGCGGAGAAATTACTGTTTGTGCATTTACAATATTCATTGATTTTTGCCATTGAAAAACGTCCAGAAATGTTTGAAGCTACTGACTGAATGAAAGGAGCTGGCATCTCACTCTCTTTGAATCTTTTTTATCATGCTAGGAATAGCAGGAAAAAGCAAAAAATTTCAGAATTGCACCTTGCAATGTGGAGATATTACTGTTTGTGCATTTACAATATTCATTGATTTTTGCCATTGAAAAACGTCCAGAAATGTTTGAAGCTACTGACTGAATGAAAAGAGCTGGCATCTCACTCTCTTTGAATCTTCTTTATCATGCTAGGATTAGCAGGAAAAAGCAAAAAATTTCAGAATTGCACCTTGCAATGCGGAGAAATTACTGTGTGTGCATTTACAATATTCATTGATTTTTGCCATTGAAAAACATCATGTTATTCATATACCAGAAATGTTTGAAGCTACTGACTGAATGAAAGGAGCTGGCATCTCACTCTCTTTGAATCTTCTTTATCATGCTAGGATTAGCAGGAAAAAGCAAAAAATTTCAGAATTGCACCTTGCAATGCGGAGAAATTACTGTTTGTGCATTTACAATATTCATTGATTTTTGCCATTGAAAAACATGTTATTCATATACCAGAAATGTTTGAAGCTACTGACTGAATGAAAAGAGCTGGCATCTCACTCTCTTTGAATCTTCTTTATCATGCCAGGATTAGCAGGAAAAAGCAAAAAATTTCAGAATTGCACCTTGCAATGTGGAGATATTACTGTTTGTGCATTTACAATATTCATTGATTTTTGCCATTGAAAAACGTCCAGAAATGTTTGAAGCTACTGACTGAATGAAAGGAGCTGGCATCTCACTCTCTGAATCTTCTTTATCATGCTAGGATTAGCAGGAAAAAGCAAAAAATTTCAGAATTGCACCTTGCAATGCGGAGAAATTACTGTGTGTGCATTTACAATATTCATTGATTTTTGCCATTGAAAAACATGTTATTCATATACCAGAAATGTTTGAAGCTACTGACTGAATGAAAAGAGCTGGCATCTCACTCTCTTTGAATCTTCTTTATCATGCTAAGAGGAGCAGGAAAAAGCAAAAAATTTCAGAATTGCACGTTGCAATGTGGAGATATTACTGTTTGTGCATTTACAATATTCATTGATTTTTGCCATTGAAAAACATGTTATTCATATACCAGAAATGTTTGAAGCTACTGACTGAATGAAAAGAGCTGGCATCTCACTCTCTTTGAATCTTCTTTATCATGCCAGGATTAGCAGGAAAAAGCAAAAAATTTCAGAATTGCACCTTGCAATGTGGAGATATTACTGTTTGTGCATTTGCAATATTCATTGATTTTTGCCATTGAAAAACGTCCAGAAATGTTTGAAGCTACTGACTGAATGAAAGGAGCTGGCATCTCACTCTCTTTGAATCTTCTTTATCATGCTAGGATTAGCAGGAAAAAGCAAAAAATTTCAGAATTGCACCTTGCAATGCGGAGAAATTACTGTGTGTGCATTTACAATATTCATTGATTTTTGCCATTGAAAAACATCGTTATTCATATACCAGAAATGTTTGAAGCTACTGACTGAATGAAAGGAGCTGGCATCTCACTCTCTTTGAATCTTCTTTATCATGCTAGGATTAGCAGGAAAAAGCAAAAAATTTCAGAATTGCACCTTGCAATGCGGAGAAATTACTGTTTGTGCATTTACAATATTCATTGATTTTTGCCATTGAAAAACGTCCAGAAATGTTTGAAGCTACTGACTGAATGAAAGGAGCTGGCATCTCACTCTCTTTGAATCTTTTTTATCATGCTAGGAATAGCAGGAAAAAGCAAAAAATTTCAGAATTGCACCTTGCAATGTGGAGATATTACTGTTTGTGCATTTACAATATTCATTGATTTTTGCCATTGAAAAACGTCCAGAAATGTTTGAAGCTACTGACTGAATGAAAAGAGCTGGCATCTCACTCTCTTTGAATCTTCTTTATCATGCTAGGATTAGCAGGAAAAAGCAAAAAATTTCAGAATTGCACCTTGCAATGCGGAGAAATTACTGTGTGTGCATTTACAATATTCATTGATTTTTGCCATTGAAAAACATCATGTTATTCATATACCAGAAATGTTTGAAGCTACTGACTGAATGAAAGGAGCTGGCATCTCACTCTCTTTGAATCTTCTTTATCATGCTAGGATTAGCAGGAAAAAGCAAAAAATTTCAGAATTGCACCTTGCAATGCGGAGAAATTACTGTTTGTGCATTTACAATATTCATTGATTTTTGCCATTGAAAAACATGTTATTCATATACCAGAAATGTTTGAAGCTACTGACTGAATGAAAAGAGCTGGCATCTCACTCTCTTTGAATCTTCTTTATCATGCCAGGATTAGCAGGAAAAAGCAAAAAATTTCAGAATTGCACCTTGCAATGTGGAGATATTACTGTTTGTGCATTTACAATATTCATTGATTTTTGCCATTGAAAAACGTCCAGAAATGTTTGAAGCTACTGACTGAATGAAAGGAGCTGGCATCTCACTCTCTGAATCTTCTTTATCATGCTAGGATTAGCAGGAAAAAGCAAAAAATTTCAGAATTGCACCTTGCAATGCGGAGAAATTACTGTGTGTGCATTTACAATATTCATTGATTTTTGCCATTGAAAAACATGTTATTCATATACCAGAAATGTTTGAAGCTACTGACTGAATGAAAAGAGCTGGCATCTCACTCTCTTTGAATCTTCTTTATCATGCTAAGAGGAGCAGGAAAAAGCAAAAAATTTCAGAATTGCACGTTGCAATGTGGAGATATTACTGTTTGTGCATTTACAATATTCATTGATTTTTGCCATTGAAAAACATGTTATTCATATACCAGAAATGTTTGAAGCTACTGACTGAATGAAAAGAGCTGGCATCTCACTCTCTTTGAATCTTCTTTATCATGCCAGGATTAGCAGGAAAAAGCAAAAAATTTCAGAATTGCACCTTGCAATGTGGAGATATTACTGTTTGTGCATTTGCAATATTCATTGATTTTTGCCATTGAAAAACGTCCAGAAATGTTTGAAGCTACTGACTGAATGAAAGGAGCTGGCATCTCACTCTCTTTGAATCTTCTTTATCATGCTAGGATTAGCAGGAAAAAGCAAAAAATTTCAGAATTGCACCTTGCAATGCGGAGAAATTACTGTTTGTGCATTTACAATATTCATTGATTTTTGCCTTGGAAAAACGTCCAGAAATGTTTGAAGCTACTGACTGAATGAAAAGAGCTGGCATCTCACTCTCTTTGAATCTTCTTTATCATGCTAAGAGGAGCAGGAAAAAGCAAAAAATTTCAGAATTGCACGTTGCAATGTGGAGATATTACTGTTTGTGCATTTACAATATTCATTGATTTTTGCCATTGAAAAACATGTTATTCATATACCAGAAATGTTTGAAGCTACTGACTGAGTGAAAAGAGCTGGCATCTCACTCTCTTTGAATCTTCTTTATCATGCCAGGATTAGCAGGAAAAAGCAAAAAATTTCAGAATTGCACCTTGCAATGTGGAGATATTACTGTTTGTGCATTTACAATATTCATTGATTTTTGCCATTGAAAAACGTCCAGAAATGTTTGAAGCTACTGACTGAATGAAAGGAGCTGGCATCTCACTCTCTTTGAATCTTCTTTATCATGCTAGGATTAGCAGGAAAAAGCAAAAAATTTCAGAATTGCACCTTGCAATGCGGAGAAATTACTGTGTGTGCATTTACAATATTCATTGATTTTTGCCATTGAAAAACGTCCAGAAATGTTTGAAGCTACTGACTGAATGAAAGGAGCTGGCATCTCACTCTCTTTGAATCTTCTTTATCATGCTAGGATTAGCAGGAAAAAGCAAAAAATTTCAGAATTGCACCTTGCAATGCGGAGAAATTACTGTGTGTGCATTTACAATATTCATTGATTTTTGCCATTGAAAAACATCATGTTATTCATATACCAGAAATGTTTGAAGCTACTGACTGAATGAAAAGAGCTGGCATCTCACTCTCTTTGAATCTTCTTTATCATGCCAGGATTAGCAGGAAAAAGCAAAAAATTTCAGAATTGCACCTTGCAATGTGGAGATATTACTGTTTGTGCATTTACAATATTCATTGATTTTTGCCATTGAAAAACGTCCAGAAATGTTTGAAGCTACTGACTGAATGAAAAGAGCTGGCATCTCACTCTCTTTGAATCTTCTTTATCATGCCAGGATTAGCAGGAAAAAGCAAAAAATTTCAGAATTGCACCTTGCAATGCGGAGAAATTACTGTGTGTGCATTTACAATATTCATTGATTTTTGCCATTGAAAAACATCATGTTATTCATATACCAGAAATGTTTGAAGCTACTGACTGAATGAAAAGAGCTGGCATCTCACTCTCTTTGAATCTTCTTTATCATGCCAGGATTAGCAGGAAAAAGCAAAAAATTTCAGAATTGCACGTTGCAATGTGGAGATATTACTGTTTGTGCATTTACAATATTCATTGATTTTTGCCATTGAAAAACGTCCAGAAATGTTTGAAGCTACTAACTGAATGAAAGGAGCTGGCATCTCACTCTCTTTGAATCTTCTTTATCATGCTAGGATTAGCAGGAAAAAGCAAAAAATTTCAGAATTGCACCTTGCAATGCGGAGAAATTACTGTTTGTGCATTTACAATATTCATTGATTTTTGCCATTGAAAAACATCATGTTATTCATATACCAGAAATGTTTGAAGCTACTGACTGAATGAAAGGAGCTGGCATCTCACTCTCTTTGAATCTTCTTTATCATGCCAGGATTAGCAGGAAAAAGCAAAAAATTTCAGAATTGCACCTTGCAATGTGGAGATATTACTGTTTGTGCATTTACAATATTCATTGATTTTTGCCATTGAAAAACGTCCAGAAATGTTTGAAGCTACTGACTGAATGAAAGGAGCTGGCATCTCACTCTCTTTGAATCTTCTTTATCATGCTAGGATTAGCAGGAAAAAGCAAAAAATTTCAGAATTGCACCTTGCAATGCGGAGAAATTACTGTGTGTGCATTTACAATATTCATTGATTTTTGCCATTGAAAAACATCATGTTATTCATATACCAGAAATGTTTGAAGCTACTGACTGAATGAAAGGAGCTGGCATCTCACTCTCTTTGAATCTTCTTTATCATGCTAGGATTAGCAGGAAAAAGCAAAAAATTTCAGAATTGCACCTTGCAATGCGGAGAAATTACTGTTTGTGCATTTACAATATTCATTGATTTTTGCCATTGAAAAACATCATGTTATTCATATACCAGAAATGTTTGAAGCTACTGACTGAATGAAAAGAGCTGGCATCTCACTCTCTTTGAATCTTCTTTATCATGCTAAGAGGAGCAGGAAAAAGCAAAAAATTTCAGAATTGCACCTTGCAATGTGGAGATATTACTGTTTGTGCATTTACAATATTCATTGATTTTTGCCATTGAAAAACGTCCAGAAATGTTTGAAGCTACTGACTGAATGAAAGGAGCTGGCATCTCACTCTCTTTGAATCTTCTTTATCATGCTAGGATTAGCAGGAAAAAGCAAAAAATTTCAGAATTGCACCTTGCAATGCGGAGAAATTACTGTTTGTGCATTTACAATATTCATTGATTTTTGCCATTGAAAAACATCATGTTATTCATATACCAGAAATGTTTGAAGCTACTGACTGAATGAAAAGAGCTGGCATCTCACTCTCTTTGAATCTTCTTTATCATGCCAGGATTAGCAGGAAAAAGCAAAAAATTTCAGAATTGCACGTTGCAATGTGGAGATATTACTGTTTGTGCATTTACAATATTCATTGATTTTTGCCATTGAAAAACGTCCAGAAATGTTTGAAGCTACTGACTGAATGAAAGGAGCTGGCATCTCACTCTCTTTGAATCTTCTTTATCATGCTAGGATTAGCAGGAAAAAGCAAAAAATTTCAGAATTACACCTTGCAATGCGGAGAAATTACTGTTTGTGCATTTACAATATTCATTGATTTTTGCCATTGAAAAACATCATGTTATTCATATACCAGAAATGTTTGAAGCTACTGACTGAATGAAAGGAGCTGGCATCTCACTCTCTTTGAATCTTCTTTATCATGCCAGGATTAGCAGGAAAAAGCAAAAAATTTCAGAATTGCACCTTGCAATGTGGAGATATTACTGTTTGTGCATTTACAATATTCATTGATTTTTGCCATTGAAAAACGTCCAGAAATGTTTGAAGCTACTGACTGAATGAAAGGAGCTGGCATCTCACTCTCTTTGAATCTTCTTTATCATGCTAGGATTAGCAGGAAAAAGCAAAAAATTTCAGAATTGCACCTTGCAATGCGGAGAAATTACTGTTTGTGCATTTACAATATTCATTGATTTTTGCCATTGAAAAACATCATGTTATTCATATACCAGAAATGTTTGAAGCTACTGACTGAATGAAAAGAGCTGGCATCTCACTCTCTTTGAATCTTCTTTATCATGCCAGGATTAGCAGGAAAAAGCAAAAAATTTCAGAATTGCACCTTGCAATGTGGAGATATTACTGTTTGTGCATTTACAATATTCATTGATTTTTGCCATTGAAAAACGTCCAGAAATGTTTGAAGCTACTGACTGAATGAAAGGAGCTGGCATCTCACTCTCTTTGAATCTTCTTTATCATGCTAGGATTAGCAGGAAAAAGCAAAACATTTCAGAATTGCACCTTGCAATGTGGAGAAATTACTGTTTGTGCATTTACAATATTCATTGATTTTTGCCATTGAAAAACATGTTATTCATATACCAGAAATGTTTGAAGCTACTGACTGAATGAAAAGAGCTGGCATCTCACTCTCTTTGAATCTTCTTTATCATGCTAAGAGGAGCAGGAAAAAGCAAAAAATTTCAGAATTGCACGTTGCAATGTGGAGATATTACTGTTTGTGCATTTACAATATTCATTGATTTTTGCCATTGAAAAACGTCCAGAAATGTTTGAAGCTACTGACTGAATGAAAGGAGCTGGCATCTCACTCTCTTTGAATCTTCTTTATCATGCTAGGATTAGCAGGAAAAAGCAAAAAATTTCAGAATTGCACCTTGCAATGCGGAGAAATTACTGTGTGTGCATTTACAATATTCATTGATTTTTGCCATTGAAAAACATCGTTATTCATATACCAGAAATGTTTGTAGCTACTGACTGAATGAAAAGAGCTGGTATCTCACTCTCTTTGAATCTTCTTTATCATGCCAGGATTAGCAGGAAAAAGCAAAAAATTTCAGAATTGCACCTTGCAATGTGGAGATATTACTGTTTGTGCATTTACAATATTCATTGATTTTTGCCATTGAAAAACGTCCAGAAATGTTTGAAGCTACTGACTGAATGAAAGGAGCTGGCATCTCACTCTCTTTGAATCTTCTTTATCATGCTAGGATTAGCAGGAAAAAGCAAAAAATTTCAGAATTACACCTTGCAATGCGGAGAAATTACTGTTTGTGCATTTACAATATTCATTGATTTTTGCCATTGAAAAACATCATGTTATTCATATACCAGAAATGTTTGAAGCTACTGACTGAATGAAAGGAGCTGGCATCTCACTCTCTTTGAATCTTCTTTATCATGCCAGGATTAGCAGGAAAAAGCAAAAAATTTCAGAATTGCACCTTGCAATGTGGAGATATTACTGTTTGTGCATTTACAATATTCATTGATTTTTGCCATTGAAAAACGTCCAGAAATGTTTGAAGCTACTGACTGAATGAAAGGAGCTGGCATCTCACTCTCTTTGAATCTTCTTTATCATGCTAGGATTAGCAGGAAAAAGCAAAAAATTTCAGAATTGCACCTTGCAATGCGGAGAAATTACTGTTTGTGCATTTACAATATTCATTGATTTTTGCCATTGAAAAACATCATGTTATTCATATACCAGAAATGTTTGAAGCTACTGACTGAATGAAAGGAGCTGGCATCTCACTCTCTTTGAATCTTCTTTATCATGCCAGGATTAGCAGGAAAAAGCAAAAAATTTCAGAATTGCACCTTGCAATGTGGAGATATTACTGTTTGTGCATTTACAATATTCATTGATTTTTGCCATTGAAAAACGTCCAGAAATGTTTGAAGCTACTGACTGAATGAAAGGAGCTGGCATCTCACTCTCTTTGAATCTTCTTTATCATGCTAGGATTAGCAGGAAAAAGCAAAAAATTTCAGAATTGCACCTTGCAATGCGGAGAAATTACTGTTTGTGCATTTACAATATTCATTGATTTTTGCCATTGAAAAACATCATGTTATTCATATACCAGAAATGTTTGAAGCTACTGACTGAATGAAAAGAGCTGGCATCTCACTCTCTTTGAATCTTCTTTATCATGCCAGGATTAGCAGGAAAAAGCAAAAAATTTCAGAATTGCACCTTGCAATGTGGAGATATTACTGTTTGTGCATTTACAATATTCATTGATTTTTGCCATTGAAAAACGTCCAGAAATGTTTGAAGCTACTGACTGAATGAAAGGAGCTGGCATCTCACTCTCTTTGAATCTTCTTTATCATGCTAGGATTAGCAGGAAAAAGCAAAACATTTCAGAATTGCACCTTGCAATGTGGAGAAATTACTGTTTGTGCATTTACAATATTCATTGATTTTTGCCATTGAAAAACATGTTATTCATATACCAGAAATGTTTGAAGCTACTGACTGAATGAAAAGAGCTGGCATCTCACTCTCTTTGAATCTTCTTTATCATGCTAAGAGGAGCAGGAAAAAGCAAAAAATTTCAGAATTGCACGTTGCAATGTGGAGATATTACTGTTTGTGCATTTACAATATTCATTGATTTTTGCCATTGAAAAACGTCCAGAAATGTTTGAAGCTACTGACTGAATGAAAGGAGCTGGCATCTCACTCTCTTTGAATCTTCTTTATCATGCTAGGATTAGCAGGAAAAAGCAAAAAATTTCAGAATTGCACCTTGCAATGCGGAGAAATTACTGTGTGTGCATTTACAATATTCATTGATTTTTGCCATTGAAAAACATCGTTATTCATATACCAGAAATGTTTGAAGCTACTGACTGAATGAAAAGAGCTGGTATCTCACTCTCTTTGAATCTTCTTTATCATGCCAGGATTAGCAGGAAAAAGCAAAAAATTTCAGAATTGCACCTTGCAATGTGGAGATATTACTGTTTGTGCATTTACAATATTCATTGATTTTTGCCATTGAAAAACGTCCAGAAATGTTTGAAGCTACTGACTGAATGAAAGGAGCTGGCATCTCACTCTCTTTGAATCTTCTTTATCATGCTAGGATTAGCAGGAAAAAGCAAAAAATTTCAGAATTGCACCTTGCAATGCGGAGAAATTACTGTGTGTGCATTTACAATATTCATTGATTTTTGCCATTGAAAAACGTCCAGAAATGTTTGAAGCTACTGACTGAATGAAAGGAGCTGGCATCTCACTCTCTTTGAATCTTCTTTATCATGCTAGGATTAGCAGGAAAAAGCAAAAAATTTCAGAATTGCACCTTGCAATGTGGAGATATTACTGTTTGTGCATTTACAATATTCATTGATTTTTGCCATTGAAAAACGTCCAGAAATGTTTGAAGCTACTGACTGAATGAAAAGAGCTGGCATCTCACTCTCTTTGAATCTTCTTTATCATGCCAGGATTAGCAGGAAAAAGCAAAAAATTTCAGAATTGCACCTTGCAATGTGGAGATATTACTGTTTGTGCATTTACAATATTCATTGATTTTTGCCATTGAAAAACATGTTATTCATATACCAGAAATGTTTGAAGCTACTGACTGAATGAAAAGAGCTGGCATCTCACTCTCTATGAATCTTCTTTATCATGCCAGGATTAGCAGGAAAAAGCAAAAAATTTCAGAATTGCACCTTGCAATGTGGAGATATTACTGTTTGTGCATTTACAATATTCATTGATTTTTGCCATTGAAAAACGTCCAGAAATGTTTGAAGCTACTGACTGAATGAAAGGAGCTGGCATCTCACTCTCTTTGAATCTTCTTTATCATGCTAGGATTAGCAGGAAAAAGCAAAAAATTTCAGAATTGCACCTTGCAATGCGGAGAAATTACTGTGTGTGCATTTACAATATTCATTGATTTTTGCCATTGAAAAACATGTTATTCATATACCAGAAATGTTTGAAGCTACTGACTGAATGAAAAGAGCTGTCATCTCACTCTCTTTGAATCTTCTTTATCATGCTAGGATTAGCAGGAAAAAGCAAAAAATTTCAGAATTGCACCTTGCAATGCGGAGAAATTACTGTGTGTGCATTTACAATATTCATTGATTTTTGCCATTGAAAAACGTCCAGAAATGTTTGAAGCTACTGACTGAATGAAAGGAGCTGGCATCTCACTCTCTTTGAATCTTCTTTATCATGCTAGGATTAGCAGGAAAAAGCAAAAAATTTCAGAATTGTACCTTGCAATGCGGAGAAATTACTGTGTGTGCATTTACAATATTCATTGATTTTTGCCATTGAAAAACATCATGTTATTCATATACCAGAAATGTTTGAAGCTACTGACTGAATGAAAAGAGCTGGCATCTCACTCTCTTTGAATCTTCTTTATCATGCCAGGATTAGCAGGAAAAAGCAAAAAATTTCAGAATTGCACCTTGCAATGTGGAGATATTACTGTTTGTGCATTTACAATATTCATTGATTTTTGCCATTGAAAAACGTCCAGAAATGTTTGAAGCTACTGACTGAATGAAAAGAGCTGGCATCTCACTCTCTTTGAATCTTCTTTATCATGCCAGGATTAGCAGGAAAAAGCAAAAAATTTCAGAATTGCACCTTGCAATGCGGAGAAATTACTGTGTGTGCATTTACAATATTCATTGATTTTTGCCATTGAAAAACATCATGTTATTCATATACCAGAAATGTTTGAAGCTACTGACTGAATGAAAAGAGCTGGCATCTCACTCTCTTTGAATCTTCTTTATCATGCCAGGATTAGCAGGAAAAAGCAAAAAATTTCAGAATTGCACCTTGCAATGTGGAGATATTACTGTTTGTGCATTTACAATATTCATTGATTTTTGCCATTGAAAAACGTCCAGAAATGTTTGAAGCTACTAACTGAATGAAAGGAGCTGGCATCTCACTCTCTTTGAATCTTCTTTATCATGCTAGGATTAGCAGGAAAAAGCAAAAAATTTCAGAATTGCACCTTGCAATGCGGAGAAATTACTGTTTGTGCATTTACAATATTCATTGATTTTTGCCATTGAAAAACATCATGTTATTCATATACCAGAAATGTTTGAAGCTACTGACTGAATGAAAGGAGCTGGCATCTCACTCTCTTTGAATCTTCTTTATCATGCCAGGATTAGCAGGAAAAAGCAAAAAATTTCAGAATTGCACCTTGCAATGTGGAGATATTACTGTTTGTGCATTTACAATATTCATTGATTTTTGCCATTGAAAAACGTCCAGAAATGTTTGAAGCTACTGACTGAATGAAAGGAGCTGGCATCTCACTCTCTTTGAATCTTCTTTATCATGCTAGGATTAGCAGGAAAAAGCAAAAAATTTCAGAATTGCACCTTGCAATGCGGAGAAATTACTGTGTGTGCATTTACAATATTCATTGATTTTTGCCATTGAAAAACATCATGTTATTCATATACCAGAAATGTTTGAAGCTACTGACTGAATGAAAGGAGCTGGCATCTCACTCTCTTTGAATCTTCTTTATCATGCTAGGATTAGCAGGAAAAAGCAAAAAATTTCAGAATTGCACCTTGCAATGCGGAGAAATTACTGTTTGTGCATTTACAATATTCATTGATTTTTGCCATTGAAAAACATCATGTTATTCATATACCAGAAATGTTTGAAGCTACTGACTGAATGAAAAGAGCTGGCATCTCACTCTCTTTGAATCTTCTTTATCATGCTAAGAGGAGCAGGAAAAAGCAAAAAATTTCAGAATTGCACCTTGCAATGTGGAGATATTACTGTTTGTGCATTTACAATATTCATTGATTTTTGCCATTGAAAAATGTCCAGAAATGTTTGAAGCTCCTGACTGAATGAAAGGAGCTGGCATCTCACTCTCTTTGAATCTTCTTTATCATGCTAGGATTAGCAGGAAAAAGCAAAAAATTTCAGAATTGCACCTTGCAATGCGGAGAAATTACTGTTTGTGCATTTACAATATTCATTGATTTTTGCCATTGAAAAACGTCCAGAAATGTTTGAAGCTACTGACTGAATGAAAAGAGCTGGCATCTCACTCTCTTTGAATCTTCTTTATCATGCCAGGATTAGCAGGAAAAAGCAAAAAATTTCAGAATTGCACCTTGCAATGCGGAGAAATTACTGTGTGTGCATTTACAATATTCATTGATTTTTGCCATTGAAAAACATCATGTTATTCATATACCAGAAATGTTTGAAGCTACTGACTGAATGAAAAGAGCTGGCATCTCACTCTCTTTGAATCTTCTTTATCATGCCAGGATTAGCAGGAAAAAGCAAAAAATTTCAGAATTGCACCTTGCAATGTGGAGATATTACTGTTTGTGCATTTACAATATTCATTGATTTTTGCCATTGAAAAACGTCCAGAAATGTTTGAAGCTACTAACTGAATGAAAGGAGCTGGCATCTCACTCTCTTTGAATCTTCTTTATCATGCTAGGATTAGCAGGAAAAAGCAAAAAATTTCAGAATTGCACCTTGCAATGCGGAGAAATTACTGTTTGTGCATTTACAATATTCATTGATTTTTGCCATTGAAAAACATCATGTTATTCATATACCAGAAATGTTTGAAGCTACTGACTGAATGAAAGGAGCTGGCATCTCACTCTCTTTGAATCTTCTTTATCATGCCAGGATTAGCAGGAAAAAGCAAAAAATTTCAGAATTGCACCTTGCAATGTGGAGATATTACTGTTTGTGCATTTACAATATTCATTGATTTTTGCCATTGAAAAACGTCCAGAAATGTTTGAAGCTACTGACTGAATGAAAGGAGCTGGCATCTCACTCTCTTTGAATCTTCTTTATCATGCTAGGATTAGCAGGAAAAAGCAAAAAATTTCAGAATTGCACCTTGCAATGCGGAGAAATTACTGTGTGTGCATTTACAATATTCATTGATTTTTGCCATTGAAAAACATCATGTTATTCATATACCAGAAATGTTTGAAGCTACTGACTGAATGAAAGGAGCTGGCATCTCACTCTCTTTGAATCTTCTTTATCATGCTAGGATTAGCAGGAAAAAGCAAAAAATTTCAGAATTGCACCTTGCAATGCGGAGAAATTACTGTTTGTGCATTTACAATATTCATTGATTTTTGCCATTGAAAAACATCATGTTATTCATATACCAGAAATGTTTGAAGCTACTGACTGAATGAAAAGAGCTGGCATCTCACTCTCTTTGAATCTTCTTTATCATGCTAAGAGGAGCAGGAAAAAGCAAAAAATTTCAGAATTGCACCTTGCAATGTGGAGATATTACTGTTTGTGCATTTACAATATTCATTGATTTTTGCCATTGAAAAATGTCCAGAAATGTTTGAAGCTCCTGACTGAATGAAAGGAGCTGGCATCTCACTCTCTTTGAATCTTCTTTATCATGCTAGGATTAGCAGGAAAAAGCAAAAAATTTCAGAATTGCACCTTGCAATGCGGAGAAATTACTGTTTGTGCATTTACAATATTCATTGATTTTTGCCATTGAAAAACATCATGTTATTCATATACCAGAAATGTTTGAAGCTACTGACTGAATGAAAAGAGCTGGCATCTCACTCTCTTTGAATCTTCTTTATCATGCCAGGATTAGCAGGAAAAAGCAAAAAATTTCAGAATTGCACGTTGCAATGTGGAGATATTACTGTTTGTGCATTTACAATATTCATTGATTTTTGCCATTGAAAAACGTCCAGAAATGTTTGAAGCTACTGACTGAATGAAAGGAGCTGGCATCTCACTCTCTTTGAATCTTCTTTATCATGCTAGGATTAGCAGGAAAAAGCAAAAAATTTCAGAATTACACCTTGCAATGCGGAGAAATTACTGTTTGTGCATTTACAATATTCATTGATTTTTGCCATTGAAAAACATCATGTTATTCATATACCAGAAATGTTTGAAGCTACTGACTGAATGAAAGGAGCTGGCATCTCACTCTCTTTGAATCTTCTTTATCATGCCAGGATTAGCAGGAAAAAGCAAAAAATTTCAGAATTGCACCTTGCAATGTAGAGATATTACTGTTTGTGCATTTACAATATTCATTGATTTTTGCCATTGAAAAACGTCCAGAAATGTTTGAAGCTACTGACTGAATGAAAGGAGCTGGCATCTCACTCTCTTTGAATCTTTTTTATCATGCTAGGATTAGCAGGAAAAAGCAAAAAATTTCAGAATTGCACCTTGCAATGCGGAGAAATTACTGTGTGTGCATTTACAATATTCATTGATTTTTGCCATTGAAAAACATCATGTTATTCATTTACCAGAAATGTTTGAAGCTACTGACTGAATGAAAGGAGCTGGCATCTCACTCTCTTTGAATCTTCTTTATCATGCTAGGATTAGCAGGAAAAAGCAAAAAATTTCAGAATTGCACCTTGCAATGCGGAGAAATTACTGTTTGTGCATTTACAATATTCATTGATTTTTGCCATTGAAAAACATCATGTTATTCATATACCAGAAATGTTTGAAGCTACTGACTGAATGAAAAGAGCTGGCATCTCACTCTCTTTGAATCTTCTTTATCATGCCAGGATTAGCAGGAAAAAGCAAAAAATTTCAGAATTGCACCTTGCAATGTGGAGATATTACTGTTTGTGCATTTACAATATTCATTGATTTTTGCCATTGAAAAACGTCCAGAAATGTTTGAAGCTACTGACTGAATGAAAGGAGCTGGCATCTCACTCTCTTTGAATCTTCTTTATCATGCTAGGATTAGCAGGAAAAAGCAAAACATTTCAGAATTGCACCTTGCAATGTGGAGAAATTACTGTTTGTGCATTTACAATATTCATTGATTTTTGCCATTGAAAAACATGTTATTCATATACCAGAAATGTTTGAAGCTACTGACTGAATGAAAAGAGCTGGCATCTCACTCTCTTTGAATCTTCTTTATCATGCTAAGAGGAGCAGGAAAAAGCAAAAAATTTCAGAATTGCACGTTGCAATGTGGAGATATTACTGTTTGTGCATTTACAATATTCATTGATTTTTGCCATTGAAAAACGTCCAGAAATGTTTGAAGCTACTGACTGAATGAAAGGAGCTGGCATCTCACTCTCTTTGAATCTTCTTTATCATGCTAGGATTAGCAGGAAAAAGCAAAAAATTTCAGAATTGCACCTTGCAATGCGGAGATATTACTCTTTGTGCATTTACAATATTCATTGATTTTTGCCTTTGAAAAACGTCCAGAAATGTTTGAAGCTACTGACTGAATGAAAGGAGCTGGCATCTCACTCTCTTTGAATCTTCTTTATCATGCTAGGATTAGCAGGAAAA
This sequence comes from Phyllobates terribilis, assembly GCF_046119375.1. NCBI lineage: Eukaryota > Metazoa > Chordata > Amphibia > Anura > Dendrobatidae > Phyllobates > Phyllobates terribilis. Next base: position 3,456,636 of record NW_027362925.1, on the reverse strand, counting down.
AGCAAAAAATTTCAGAATTGCACCTTGCAATGCGGAGAAATTACTGTGTGTGCATTTACAATATTCATTGATTTTTGCCATTGAAAAACATCATGTTATTCATATACCAGAAATGTTTGAAGCTACTGACTGAATGAAAAGAGCTGGCATCTCACTCTCTTTGAATCTTCTTTATCATGCCAGGATTAGCAGGAAAAAGCAAAAAATTTCAGAATTGCACCTTGCAATGTGGAGATATTACTGTTTGTGCATTTACAATATTCATTGATTTTTGCCATTGAAAAACGTCCAGAAATGTTTGAAGCTACTGACTGAATGAAAAGAGCTGGCATCTCACTCTCTTTGAATCTTCTTTATCATGCCAGGATTAGCAGGAAAAAGCAAAAAATTTCAGAATTGCACCTTGCAATGCGGAGAAATTACTGTGTGTGCATTTACAATATTCATTGATTTTTGCCATTGAAAAACATCATGTTATTCATATACCAGAAATGTTTGAAGCTACTGACTGAATGAAAAGAGCTGGCATCTCACTCTCTTTGAATCTTCTTTATCATGCCAGGATTAGCAGGAAAAAGCAAAAAATTTCAGAATTGCACGTTGCAATGTGGAGATATTACTGTTTGTGCATTTACAATATTCATTGATTTTTGCCATTGAAAAACGTCCAGAAATGTTTGAAGCTACTAACTGAATGAAAGGAGCTGGCATCTCACTCTCTTTGAATCTTCTTTATCATGCTAGGATTAGCAGGAAAAAGCAAAAAATTTCAGAATTGCACCTTGCAATGCGGAGAAATTACTGTTTGTGCATTTACAATATTCATTGATTTTTGCCATTGAAAAACATCATGTTATTCATATACCAGAAATGTTTGAAGCTACTGACTGAATGAAAGGAGCTGGCATCTCACTCTCTTTGAATCTTCTTTATCATGCCAGGATTAGCAGGAAAAAGCAAAAAATTTCAGAATTGCACCTTGCAATGTGGAGATATTACTGTTTGTGCATTTACAATATTCATTGATTTTTGCCATTGAAAAACGTCCAGAAATGTTTGAAGCTACTGACTGAATGAAAGGAGCTGGCATCTCACTCTCTTTGAATCTTCTTTATCATGCTAGGATTAGCAGGAAAAAGCAAAAAATTTCAGAATTGCACCTTGCAATGCGGAGAAATTACTGTGTGTGCATTTACAATATTCATTGATTTTTGCCATTGAAAAACATCATGTTATTCATATACCAGAAATGTTTGAAGCTACTGACTGAATGAAAGGAGCTGGCATCTCACTCTCTTTGAATCTTCTTTATCATGCTAGGATTAGCAGGAAAAAGCAAAAAATTTCAGAATTGCACCTTGCAATGCGGAGAAATTACTGTTTGTGCATTTACAATATTCATTGATTTTTGCCATTGAAAAACATCATGTTATTCATATACCAGAAATATTTGAAGCTACTGACTGAATGAAAAGAGCTGGCATCTCACTCTCTTTGAATCTTCTTTATCATGCTAAGAGGAGCAGGAAAAAGCAAAAAATTTCAGAATTGCACCTTGCAATGTGGAGATATTACTGTTTGTGCATTTACAATATTCATTGATTTTTGCCATTGAAAAACGTCCAGAAATGTTTGAAGCTACTGACTGAATGAAAGGAGCTGGCATCTCACTGTCTTTGAATCTTCTTTATCATGCTAGGATTAGCAGGAAAAAGCAAAAAATTTCAGAATTGCACCTTGCAATGCGGAGAAATTACTGTTTGTGCATTTACAATATTCATTGATTTTTGCCATTGAAAAACATCATGTTATTCATATACCAGAAATGTTTGAAGCTACTGACTGAATGAAAAGAGCTGGCATCTCACTCTCTTTGAATCTTCTTTATCATGGGAGGATTAGCAGGAAAAAGCAAAAAATTTCAGAATTGCACGTTGCAATGTGGAGATATTACTGTTTGTGCATTTACAATATTCATTGATTTTTGCCATTGAAAAACGTCCAGAAATGTTTGAAGCTACTGACTGAATGAAAGGAGCTGGCATCTCACTCTCTTTGAATCTTCTTTATCATGCTAGGATTAGCAGGAAAAAGCAAAAAATTTCAGAATTACACCTTGCAATGCGGAGAAATTACTGTTTGTGCATTTACAATATTCATTGATTTTTGCCATTGAAAAACATCATGTTATTCATATACCAGAAATGTTTGAAGCTACTGACTGAATGAAAGGAGCTGGCATCTCACTCTCTTTGAATCTTCTTTATCATGCCAGGATTAGCAGGAAAAAGCAAAAAATTTCAGAATTGCACCTTGCAATGTAGAGATATTACTGTTTGTGCATTTACAATATTCATTGATTTTTGCCATTGAAAAACGTCCAGAAATGTTTGAAGCTACTGACTGAATGAAAGGAGCTGGCATCTCACTCTCTTTGAATCTTTTTTATCATGCTAGGATTAGCAGGAAAAAGCAAAAAATTTCAGAATTGCACCTTGCAATGCGGAGAAATTACTGTGTGTGCATTTACAATATTCATTGATTTTTGCCATTGAAAAACATCATGTTATTCATTTACCAGAAATGTTTGAAGCTACTGACTGAATGAAAGGAGCTGGCATCTCACTCTCTTTGAATCTTCTTTATCATGCTAGGATTAGCAGGAAAAAGCAAAAAATTTCAGAATTGCACCTTGCAATGCGGAGAAATTACTGTTTGTGCATTTACAATATTCATTGATTTTTGCCATTGAAAAACATCATGTTATTCATATACCAGAAATGTTTGAAGCTACTGACTGAATGAAAAGAGCTGGCATCTCACTCTCTTTGAATCTTCTTTATCATGCCAGGATTAGCAGGAAAAAGCAAAAAATTTCAGAATTGCACCTTGCAATGTGGAGATATTACTGTTTGTGCATTTACAATATTCATTGATTTTTGCCATTGAAAAACGTCCAGAAATGTTTGAAGCTACTGACTGAATGAAAGGAGCTGGCATCTCACTCTCTTTGAATCTTCTTTATCATGCTAGGATTAGCAGGAAAAAGCAAAACATTTCAGAATTGCACCTTGCAATGTGGAGAAATTACTGTTTGTGCATTTACAATATTCATTGATTTTTGCCATTGAAAAACATGTTATTCATATACCAGAAATGTTTGAAGCTACTGACTGAATGAAAAGAGCTGGCATCTCACTCTCTTTGAATCTTCTTTATCATGCTAAGAGGAGCAGGAAAAAGCAAAAAATTTCAGAATTGCACGTTGCAATGTGGAGATATTACTGTTTGTGCATTTACAATATTCATTGATTTTTGCCATTGAAAAACGTCCAGAAATGTTTGAAGCTACTGACTGAATGAAAGGAGCTGGCATCTCACTCTCTTTGAATCTTCTTTATCATGCTAGGATTAGCAGGAAAAAGCAAAAAATTTCAGAATTGCACCTTGCAATGCGGAGATATTACTCTTTGTGCATTTACAATATTCATTGATTTTTGCCTTTGAAAAACGTCCAGAAATGTTTGAAGCTACTGACTGAATGAAAGGAGCTGGCATCTCACTCTCTTTGAATCTTCTTTATCATGCTAGGATTAGCAGGAAAAAGCAAAAAATTTCAGAATTGCACCTTGCAATGCGGAGAAATTACTGTGTGTGCATTTACAATATTCATTGATTTTTGCCATTGAAAAACATCATGTTATTCATATACCAGAAATGTTTGAAGCTACTGACTGAATGAAAAGAGCTGGCATCTCACTCTCTTTGAATCTTCTTTATCATGCCAGGATTAGCAGGAAAAAGCAAAAAATTTCAGAATTGCACCTTGCAATGTGGAGATATTACTGTTTGTGCATTTACAATATTCATTGATTTTTGCCATTGAAAAACGTCCAGAAATGTTTGAAGCTACTGACTGAATGAAAAGAGCTGGCATCTCACTCTCTTTGAATCTTCTTTATCATGCCAGGATTAGCAGGAAAAAGCAAAAAATTTCAGAATTGCACCTTGCAATGCGGAGAAATTACTGTGTGTGCATTTACAATATTCATTGATTTTTGCCATTGAAAAACATCATGTTATTCATATACCAGAAATGTTTGAAGCTACTGACTGAATGAAAAGAGCTGGCATCTCACTCTCTTTGAATCTTCTTTATCATGCCAGGATTAGCAGGAAAAAGCAAAAAATTTCAGAATTGCACGTTGCAATGTGGAGATATTACTGTTTGTGCATTTACAATATTCATTGATTTTTGCCATTGAAAAACGTCCAGAAATGTTTGAAGCTACTAACTGAATGAAAGGAGCTGGCATCTCACTCTCTTTGAATCTTCTTTATCATGCTAGGATTAGCAGGAAAAAGCAAAAAATTTCAGAATTGCACCTTGCAATGCGGAGAAATTACTGTTTGTGCATTTACAATATTCATTGATTTTTGCCATTGAAAAACATCATGTTATTCATATACCAGAAATGTTTGAAGCTACTGACTGAATGAAAGGAGCTGGCATCTCACTCTCTTTGAATCTTCTTTATCATGCCAGGATTAGCAGGAAAAAGCAAAAAATTTCAGAATTGCACCTTGCAATGTGGAGATATTACTGTTTGTGCATTTACAATATTCATTGATTTTTGCCATTGAAAAACGTCCAGAAATGTTTGAAGCTACTGACTGAATGAAAGGAGCTGGCATCTCACTCTCTTTGAATCTTCTTTATCATGCTAGGATTAGCAGGAAAAAGCAAAAAATTTCAGAATTGCACCTTGCAATGCGGAGAAATTACTGTGTGTGCATTTACAATATTCATTGATTTTTGCCATTGAAAAACATCATGTTATTCATATACCAGAAATGTTTGAAGCTACTGACTGAATGAAAGGAGCTGGCATCTCACTCTCTTTGAATCTTCTTTATCATGCTAGGATTAGCAGGAAAAAGCAAAAAATTTCAGAATTGCACCTTGCAATGCGGAGAAATTACTGTTTGTGCATTTACAATATTCATTGATTTTTGCCATTGAAAAACATCATGTTATTCATATACCAGAAATATTTGAAGCTACTGACTGAATGAAAAGAGCTGGCATCTCACTCTCTTTGAATCTTCTTTATCATGCTAAGAGGAGCAGGAAAAAGCAAAAAATTTCAGAATTGCACCTTGCAATGTGGAGATATTACTGTTTGTGCATTTACAATATTCATTGATTTTTGCCATTGAAAAACGTCCAGAAATGTTTGAAGCTACTGACTGAATGAAAGGAGCTGGCATCTCACTGTCTTTGAATCTTCTTTATCATGCTAGGATTAGCAGGAAAAAGCAAAAAATTTCAGAATTGCACCTTGCAATGCGGAGAAATTACTGTTTGTGCATTTACAATATTCATTGATTTTTGCCATTGAAAAACATCATGTTATTCATATACCAGAAATGTTTGAAGCTACTGACTGAATGAAAAGAGCTGGCATCTCACTCTCTTTGAATCTTCTTTATCATGCCAGGATTAGCAGGAAAAAGCAAAAAATTTCAGAATTGCACCTTGCAATGTAGAGATATTACTGTTTGTGCATTTACAATATTCATTGATTTTTGCCATTGAAAAACGTCCAGAAATGTTTGAAGCTACTGACTGAATGAAAGGAGCTGGCATCTCACTCTCTTTGAATCTTTTTTATCATGCTAGGATTAGCAGGAAAAAGCAAAAAATTTCAGAATTGCACCTTGCAATGCGGAGAAATTACTGTGTGTGCATTTACAATATTCATTGATTTTTGCCATTGAAAAACATCATGTTATTCATTTACCAGAAATGTTTGAAGCTACTGACTGAATGAAAGGAGCTGGCATCTCACTCTCTTTGAATCTTCTTTATCATGCTAGGATTAGCAGGAAAAAGCAAAAAATTTCAGAATTGCACCTTGCAATGCGGAGAAATTACTGTTTGTGCATTTACAATATTCATTGATTTTTGCCATTGAAAAACATCATGTTATTCATATACCAGAAATGTTTGAAGCTACTGACTGAATGAAAAGAGCTGGCATCTCACTCTCTTTGAATCTTCTTTATCATGCCAGGATTAGCAGGAAAAAGCAAAAAATTTCAGAATTGCACCTTGCAATGTGGATATATTACTGTTTGTGCATTTACAATATTCATTGATTTTTGCCATTGAAAAACGTCCAGAAATGTTTGAAGCTACTGACTGAATGAAAGGAGCTGGCATCTCACTCTCTTTGAATCTTCTTTATCATGCTAGGATTAGCAGGAAAAAGCAAAACATTTCAGAATTGCACCTTGCAATGTGGAGAAATTACTGTTTGTGCATTTACAATATTCATTGATTTTTGCCATTGAAAAACATGTTATTCATATACCAGAAATGTTTGAAGCTACTGACTGAATGAAAAGAGCTGGCATCTCACTCTCTTTGAATCTTCTTTATCATGCTAAGAGGAGCAGGAAAAAGCAAAAAATTTCAGAATTGCACGTTGCAATGTGGAGATATTACTGTTTGTGCATTTACAATATTCATTGATTTTTGCCATTGAAAAACGTCCAGAAATGTTTGAAGCTACTGACTGAATGAAAGGAGCTGGCATCTCACTCTCTTTGAATCTTCTTTATCATGCTAGGATTAGCAGGAAAAAGCAAAAAATTTCAGAATTGCACCTTGCAATGCGGAGATATTACTCTTTGTGCATTTACAATATTCATTGATTTTTGCCATTGAAAAACGTCCAGAAATGTTTGAAGCTACTGACTGAACGAAAGGAGCTGGCATCTCACTCTCTTTGAATCTTCTTTATCATGCTAGGATTAGCAGGAAAAAGCAAAAAATTTCAGAATTGCACCTTGCAATGCGGAGAAATTACTGTGTGTGCATTTACAATATTCATTGATTTTTGCCATTGAAAAACGTCCAGAAATGTTTGAAGCTACTGACTGAAAGAAAGGAGCTGGCATCTCACTCTCTTTGAATCTTCTTTATCATGCTAGGATTAGCAGGAAAAAGCAAAAAATTTCAGAATTGCACCTTGCAATGTGGAGATATTACTGTTTGTGCATTTACAATATTCATTGATTTTTGCCATTGAAAAACGTCCAGAAATGTTTGAAGCTACTGACTGAATGAAAAGAGCTGGCATCTCACTCTCTTTGAATCTTCTTTATCATGCCAGGATTAGCAGGAAAAAGCAAAAAATTTCAGAATTGCACCTTGCAATGTGGAGATATTACTGTTTGTGCATTTACAATATTCATTGATTTTTGCCATTGAAAAACATGTTATTCATATACCAGAAATGTTTGAAGCTACTGACTGAATGAAAAGAGCTGGCATCTCACTCTCTTTGAATCTTCTTTATCATGCCAGGATTAGCAGGAAAAAGCAAAAAATTTCAGAATTGCACCTTGCAATGTGGAGATATTACTGTTTGTGCATTTACAATATTCATTGATTTTTGCCATTGAAAAACGTCCAGAAATGTTTGAAGCTACTGACTGAATGAAAGGAGCTGGCATCTCACTCTCTTTGAATCTTCTTTATCATGCTAGGATTAGCAGGAAAAAGCAAAAAATTTCAGAATTGCACCTTGCAATGCGGAGAAATTACTGTTTGTGCATTTACAATATTCATTGATTTTTGCCATTGAAAAACATCATGTTATTCATATACCAGAAATGTTTGAAGCTACTGACTGAATGAAAAGAGCTGGCATCTCACTCTCTTTGAATCTTCTTTATCATGCCAGGATTAGCAGGAAAAAGCAAAAAATTTCAGAATTGCACCTTGCAATGTGGAGATATTACTGTTTGTGCATTTACAATATTCATTGATTTTTGCCATTGAAAAACGTCCAGAAATGTTTGAAGCTACTGACTGAATGAAAGGAGCTGGCATCTCACTCTCTTTGAATCTTCTTTATCATGCTAGGATTAGCAGGAAAAAGCAAAACATTTCAGAATTGCACCTTGCAATGTGGAGAAATTACTGTTTGTGCATTTACAATATTCATTGATTTTTGCCATTGAAAAACATGTTATTCATATACCAGAAATGTTTGAAGCTACTGACTGAATGAAAAGAGCTGGCATCTCACTCTCTTTGAATCTTCTTTATCATGCTAAGAGGAGCAGGAAAAAGCAAAAAATTTCAGAATTGCACGTTGCAATGTGGAGATATTACTGTTTGTGCATTTACAATATTCATTGATTTTTGCCATTGAAAAACGTCCAGAAATGTTTGAAGCTACTGACTGAATGAAAGGAGCTGGCATCTCACTCTCTTTGAATCTTCTTTATCATGCTAGGATTAGCAGGAAAAAGCAAAAAATTTCAGAATTGCACCTTGCAATGCGGAGATATTACTGTTTGTGCATTTACAATATTCATTGATTTTTGCCATTGAAAAACGTCCAGAAATGTTTGAAGCTACTGACTGAATGAAAGGAGCTGGCATCTCACTCTCTTTGAATCTTCTTTATCATGCTAGGATTAGCAGGAAAAAGCAAAAAATTTCAGAATTGCACCTTGCAATGCGGAGAAATTACTGTGTGTGCATTTACAATATTCATTGATTTTTGCCATTGAAAAACGTCCAGAAATGTTTGAAGCTACTGACTGAATGAAAGGAGCTGGCATCTCACTCTCTTTGAATCTTCTTTATCATGCTAGGATTAGCAGGAAAAAGCAAAAAATTTCAGAATTGCACCTTGCAATGTGGAGATATTACTGTTTGTGCATTTACAATATTCATTGATTTTTGCCATTGAAAAACGTCCAGAAATGTTTGAAGCTACTGACTGAATGAAAAGAGCTGGCATCTCACTCTCTTTGAATCTTCTTTATCATGCCAGGATTAGCAGGAAAAAGCAAAAAATTTCAGAATTGCACCTTGCAATGTGGAGATATTACTGTTTGTGCATTTACAATATTCATTGATTTTTGCCATTGAAAAACATGTTATTCATATACCAGAAATGTTTGAAGCTACTGACTGAATGAAAAGAGCTGGCATCTCACTCTCTTTGAATCTTCTTTATCATGCCAGGATTAGCAGGAAAAAGCAAAAAATTTCAGAATTGCACCTTGCAATGTGGAGATATTACTGTTTGTGCATTTACAATATTCATTGATTTTTGCCATTGAAAAACGTCCAGAAATGTTTGAAGCTACTGACTGAATGAAAGGAGCTGGCATCTCACTCTCTTTGAATCTTCTTTATCATGCTAGGATTAGCAGGAAAAAGCAAAAAATTTCAGAATTGCACCTTGCAATGCGGAGAAATTACTGTGTGTGCATTTACAATATTCATTGATTTTTGCTATTGAAAAACATGTTATTCATATACCAGAAATGTTTGAAGCTACTGACTGAATGAAAAGAGCTGGCATCTCACTCTCTTTGAATCTTCTTTATCATGCCAGGATTAGCAGGAAAAAGCAAAAAAATTCAGAATTGCACCTTGCAATGTGGAGATATTACTGTTTGTGGATTTACAATATTCATTGATTTTTGCCATTGAAAAACGTCCAGAAATGTTTGAAGCTACTGACTGAATGAAAGGAGCTGGCATCTCACTCTCTTTGAATCTTCTTTATCATGCTAGGATTAGCAGGAAAAAGCAAAAAATTTCAGAATTGCACCTTGAAATGCGGAGAAATTACTGTGTGTGCATTTACAATATTCATTGATTTTTGCCATTGAAAAACATCGTTATTCATATACCAGAAATGTTTGAAGCTACTGACTGAATGAAAAGAGCTGGCATCTCACTCTCTTTGAATCTTCTTTATCATGCCAGGATTAGCAGGAAAAAGCAAAAAATTTCAGAATTGCACCTTGCAATGTGGAGATATTACTGTTTGTGCATTTACAATATTCATTGATTTTTGCCATTGAAAAACGTCCAGAAATGTTTGAAGCTACTGACTGAATGAAAAGAGCTGGCATCTCACTCTCTTTGAATCTTCTTTATCATGCTAAGAGGAGCAGGAAAAAGCAAAAAATTTCAGAATTGCACGTTGCAATGTGGAGATATTACTGTTTGTGCATTTACAATATTCATTGATTTTTGCCATTGAAAAACGTCCAGAAATGTGTGAAGCTACTGACTGAATGAAAAGAGCTGGCATCTCACTCTCTTTGAATCTTCTTTATCATGCCAGGATTAGCAGGAAAAAGCAAAAAATTTCAGAATTGCACGTTGCAATGTGGAGATATTACTGTTTGTGCATTTACAATATTCATTGATTTTTGCCATTGAAAAACGTCCAGAAATGTTTGAAGCTACTGACTGAATGAAAGGAGCTGGCATCTCACTCTCTTTGAATCTTCTTTATCATGCTAGGATTAGCAGGAAAAAGCAAAAAATTTCAGAATTGCACCTTGCAATGCAGAGAAATTACTGTGTGTGCATTTACAATATTCATTGATTTTTGCCATTGAAAAACATCATGTTATTCATATACCAGAAATGTTTGAAGCTACTGACTGAATGAAAAGAGCTGGCATCTCAGTCTCTTTGAATCTTCTTTATCATGCCAGGATTAGCAGGAAAAAGCAAAAAATTTCAGAATTGCACCTTGCAATGTGGAGATATTACTGTTTGTGCATTTACAATATTCATTGATTTTTGCCATTGAAAAACATGTTATTCATATACCAGAAATGTTTGAAGCCACTGACTGAATGAAAAGAGCTGGCATCTCACTCTCTTTGAATCTTCTTTATCATGCCAGGATTAGCAGGAAAAAGCAAAAAATTTCAGAATTGCACCTTGCAATGTGGAGATATTACTGTTTGTGCATTTACAATATTCATTGATTTTTGCCATTGAAAAACATGTTATTCATATACCAGAAATGTTTGAAGCTACTGACTGAATGAAAAGAGCTGGCATCTCACTCTCTTTGAATCTTCTTTATCATGCCAGGATTAGCAGGAAAAAGCAAAAAATTTCAGAATTGCACCTTGCAATGTGGAGATATTACTGTTTGTGCATTTACAATATTCATTGATTTTTGCCATTGAAAAACGTCCAGAAATGTTTTAAGCTACTGACTGAATGAAAGGAGCTGGCATCTCACTCTCTTTGAATCTTCTTTATCATGCTAGGATTAGCAGGAAAAAGCAAAAAATTTCAGAATTGCACCTTGCAATGCGGAGAAATTACTGTTTGTGCATTTACAATATTCATTGATTTTTGCCATTGAAAAACGTCCAGAAATGTTTGAAGCTACTGACTGAATGAAAAGAGCTGGCATCTCACTCTCTTTGAATCTACTTTATCATGCTAAGAGGAGCAGGAAAAAGCAAAAAAATTCAGAATTGCACGTTGCAATGTGGAGATATTACTGTTTGTGCATTTACAATATTCATTGATTTTTGCCATTGAAAAACATGTTATTCATATACCAGAAATGTTTGAAGCTACTGACTGAATGAAAAGAGCTGGCATCTCACTCTCTTTGAATCTTCTTTATCATGCTAGGATTAGCAGGAAAAAGCAAAAAATTTCAGAATTGCACCTTGCAATGTGGAGATATTACTGTTTGTGCATTTACAATATTCATTGATTTTTGCCATTGAAAAATGTCCAGAAATGTTTGAAGCTACTCACTGAATGAAAAGAGCTGGCATCTCACTCTCTTTGAATCTTCTTTATCATGCTAAGAGGAGCAGGAAAAAGCAAAAAATTTCAGAATTGCACGTTGCAATGTGGAGATATTACTGTTTGTGCATTTACAATATTCATTGATTTTTGCCATTGAAAAACATGTTATTCATATACCAGAAATGTTTGAAGCTACTGACTGAATGAAAAGAGCTGGCATCTCACTCTCTTTGAATCTTCTTTATCATGCCAGGATTAGCAGGAAAAAGCAAAAAATTTCAGAATTGCACCTTGCAATGTGGAGATATTACTGTTTGTGCATTTACAATATTCATTGATTTTTGCCATTGAAAAACGTCCAGAATTGTTTGAAGCTACTGACTGAATGAAAGGAGCTGGCATCTCACTCTCTTTGAATCTTCTTTATCATGCTAGGATTAGCAGGAAAAAGCAAAAAATTTCAGAATTGCACCTTGCAATGCGGAGAAATTACTGTTTGTGCATTTACAATATTCATTGATTTTTGCCATTGAAAAACATCATGTTATTCATATACCAGAAATGTTTGAAGCTACTGACTGAATGAAAAGAGCTGGCATCTCACTCTCTTTGAATCTTCTTTATCATGCTAAGAGGAGCAGGAAAAAGCAAAAAATTTCAGAATTGCACGTTACAATGTGGAGATATTACTGTTTGTGCATTTACAATATTCATTGATTTTTGCCATTGAAAAACATGTTATTCATATACCAGAAATGTTTGAAGCTACTGACTGAATGAAAAGAGCTGGCATCTCACTCTCTTTGAATCTTCTTTATCATGCCAGGATTAGCAGGAAAAAGCAAAAAATTTCAGAATTGCACCTTGCAATGCGGAGAAATTACTGTGTGTGCATTTACAATATTCATTGATTTTTGCCATTGAAAAACATGTTATTCATATACCAGAAATGTTTGAAGCTACTGACTGAATGAAAGGAGCTGGCATCTCACTCTCTTTGAATCTTCTTTATCATGCCAGGATTAGCAGGAAAAAGCAAAAAATTTCAGAATTGCACCTTGCAATGTGGAGATATTACTGTTTGTGCATTTACAATATTCATTGATTTTTGCCATTGAAAAACATGTTATTCATATACCAGAAATGTTTGAAGCTACTGACTGAATGAAAAGAGCTGGCATCTCACTCTCTTTGAATCTTCTTTATCATGCCAGGATTAGCAGGAAAAAGCAAAAAATTTCAGAATTGCACCTTGCAATGTGGAGATATTACTGTTTGTGCATTTACAATATTCATTGATTTTTGCCATTGAAAAACATGTTATTCATATACCAGAAATGTTTGAAGCTACTGACTGAATGAAAAGAGCTGGCATCTCACTCTCTTTGAATCTTCTTTATCATGCTAGGATTAGCAGGAAAAAGCAAAAAATTTCAGAATTGCACCTTGCAATGCGGAGAAATTACTGTGTGTGCATTTACAATATTCATTGATTTTTGCCATTGAAAAACATGTTATTCATATACCAGAAATGTTTGAAGCTACTGACTGAATGAAAAGAGCTGGCATCTCACTCTCTTTGAATCTTCTTTATCATGCCAGGATTAGCAGGAAAAAGCAAAAAATTTCAGAATTGCACGTTGCAATGTGGAGATATTACTGTTTGTGCATTTACAATATTCATTGATTTTTGCCATTGAAAAACGTCCAGAAATGTTTGAAGCTACTGACTGAATGAAAGGAGCTGGCATCTCACTCTCTTTGAATCTTCTTTATCATGCTAGGATTAGCAGGAAAAAGCAAAAAATTTCAGAATTGCACCTTGCAATGCGGAGAAATTGCTGTGTGTGCATTTACAATATTCATTGATTTTTGCCATTGAAAAACATCGTTATTCATATACCAGAAATGTTTGAAGCTACTGACTGAATGAAAAGAGCTGGCATCTCACTCTCTTTGAATCTTCTTTATCATGCCAGGATTAGCAGGAAAAAGCAAAAAATTTCAGAATTGCACCTTGCAATGTGGAGATATTACTGTTTGTGCATTTACAATATTCATTGATTTTTGCCATTGAAAAACGTCCAGAAATGTTTGAAGCTACTGACTGAATGAAAGGAGCTGGCATCTCACTCTCTTTGAATCTTCTTTATCATGCTAGGATTAGCAGGAAAAAGCAAAAAATTTCAGAATTGCACCTTGCAATGCGGAGAAATTACTTTGTGTGCATTTACAATATTCATTGATTTTTGCCATTGAAAAACATGTTATTCATATACCAGAAATGTTTGAAGCTACTGACTGAATGAAAGGAGCTGGCATCTCACTCTCTTTGAATCTTCTTTATCATGCCAGGATTAGCAGGAAAAAGCAAAAAATTTCAGAATTGCACCTTGCAATGTGGAGATATTACTGTTTGTGCATTTACAATATTCATTGATTTTTGCCATTGAAAAACATGTTATTCATATACCAGAAATGTTTGAAGCTACTGACTGAATGAAAAGAGCTGGCATCTCACTCTCTTTGAATCTTCTTTATCATGCCAGGATTAGCAGGAAAAAGCAAAAAATTTCAGAATTGCACCTTGCAATGTGGAGATATTACTGTTTGTGCATTTACAATATTCATTGATTTTTGCCATTGAAAAACATGTTATTCATATACCAGAAATGTTTGAAGCTACTGACTGAATGAAAAGAGCTGGCATCTCACTCTCTTTGAATCTTCTTTATCATGCTAGGATTAGCAGGAAAAAGCAAAAAATTTCAGAATTGCACCTTGCAATGCGGAGAAATTACTGTGTGTGCATTTACAATATTCATTGATTTTTGCCATTGAAAAACATGTTATTCATATACCAGAAATGTTTGAAGCTACTGACTGAATGAAAAGAGTTGGCATCTCACTCTCTTTGAATCTTCTTTACCATGCCAGGATTAGCAGGAAAAAGCAAAAAATTTCAGAATTGCACGTTGCAATGTGGAGATATTACTGTTTGTGCATTTACAATATTCATTGATTTTTGCCATTGAAAAACGTCCAGAAATGTTTGAAGCTACTGACTGAATGAAAGGAGCTGGCATCTCACTCTCTTTGAATCTTCTTTATCATGCTAGGATTAGCAGGAAAAAGCAAAAAATTTCAGAATTGCACCTTGCAATGCGGAGAAATTACTGTGTGTGCATTTACAATATTCATTGATTTTTGCCATTGAAAAACATCGTTATTCATATACCAGAAATGTTTGAAGCTACTGACTGAATGAAAAGAGCTGGCATCTCACTCTCTTTGAATCTTCATTATCATGCCAGGATTAGCAGGAAAAAGCAAAAAATTTCAGAATTGCACCTTGCAATGTGGAGATATTACTGTTTGTGCATTTACAATATTCATTGATTTTTGCCATTGAAAAACGTCCAGAAATGTTTGAAGCTACTGACTGAATGAAAGGAGCTGGCATCTCACTCTCTTTGAATCTTCTTTATCATGCTAGGATTAGCAGGAAAAAGCAAAAAATTTCAGAATTGCACCTTGCAATGCGGAGAAATTACTGTGTGTGCATTTACAATATTCATTGATTTTTGCCATTGAAAAACATGTTATTCATATACCAGAAATGTTTGAAGCTACTGACTGAATGAAAAGACCTGGCATCTCACTCTCTTTGAATCTTCTTTATCATGCCAGGATTAGCAGGAAAAAGCAAAAAATTTCAGAATTGCACCTTGCAATGTGGAGATATCACTGTTTGTGCATTTACAATATTCATTGATTTTTGCCATTGAAAAACGTCCAGAAATGTTTGAAGCTACTGACTGAATGAAAGGAGCTGGCATCTCACTCTCTTTGAATCTTCTTTATCATGCTAGGATTAGCAGGAAAAAGCAAAACATTTCAGAATTGCACCTTGCAATGTGGAGAAATTACTGTTTGTGCATTTACAATATTCATTGATTTTTGCCATTGAAAAACATGTTATTCATATACCAGAAATGTTTGAAGCTACTGACTGAATGAAAAGAGCTGGCATCTCACTCTCTTTGAATCTTCTTTATCATGCTAAGAGGAGCAGGAAAAAGCAAAAAATTTCAGAATTGCACGTTGCAATGTGGAGATATTACTGTTTGTGCATTTACAATATTCATTGATTTTTGCCATTGAAAAACGTCCAGAAATGTTTGAAGCTACTGACTGAATGAAAGGAGCTGGCATCTCACTCTCTTTGAATCTTCTTTATCATGCTAGGATTAGCAGGAAAAAGCAAAAAATTTCAGAATTGCACCTTGCAATGCGGAGAAATTACTGTGTGTGCATTTACAATATTCATTGATTTTTGCCATTGAAAAACGTCCAGAAATGTTTGAAGCTACTGACTGAATGAAAGGAGCTGGCATCTCACTCTCTTTGAATCTTCTTTATCATGCTAGGATTAGCAGGAAAAAGCAAAAAATTTCAGAATTGCACCTTGCAATGCGGAGAAATTACTGTGTGTGCATTTACAATATTCATTGATTTTTGCCATTGAAAAACGTCCAGAAATGTTTGAAGCTACTGACTGAATGAAAGGAGCTGGCATCTCACTCTCTTTGAATCTTCTTTATCATGCTAGGATTAGCAGGAAAAAGCAAAAAATTTCAGAATTTCACCTTGCAATGTGGAGATATTACTGTTTGTGCATTTACAATATTCATTGATTTTTGCCATTGAAAAACGTCCAGAAATGTTTGAAGCTACTGACTGAATGAAAAGAGCTGGCATCTCACTCTCTTTGAATCTTCTTTATCATGCCAGGATTAGCAGGAAAAAGCAAAAAATTTCAGAATTGCACCTTGCAATGTGGAGATATTACTGTTTGTGCATTTACAATATTCATTGATTTTTGCCATTGAAAAACATGTTATTCATATACCAGAAATGTTTGAAGCTACTGACTGAATGAAAAGAGCTGGCATCTCACTCTCTTTGAATCTTCTTTATCATGCCAGGATTAGCAGGAAAAAGCAAAAAATTTCAGAATTGCACCTTGCAATGTGGAGATATTACTGTTTGTGCATTTACAATATTCATTGATTTTTGCCATTGAAAAACGTCCAGAAATGTTTGAAGCTACTGACTGAATGAAAGGAGCTGGCATCTCACTCTCTTTGAATCTTCTTTATCATGCTAGGATTAGCAGGAAAAAGCAAAAAATTTCAGAATTGCACCTTGCAATGCGGAGAAATTACTGTGTGTGCATTTACAATATTCATTGATTTTTGCCATTGAAAAACATGTTATTCATATACCAGAAATGTTTGAAGCTACTGACTGAATGAAAAGAGCTGGCATCTCACTCTCTTTGAATCTTCTTTATCATGCCAGGATTAGCAGGAAAAAGCAAAAAATTTCAGAATTGCACCTTGCAATGTGGAGATATCACTGTTTGTGCATTTACAATATTCATTGATTTTTGCCATTGAAAAACGTCCAGAAATGTTTGAAGCTACTGACTGAATGAAAGGAGCTGGCATCTCACTCTCTTTGAATATTCTTTATCATGCTAGGATTAGCAGGAAAAAGCAAAAAATTTCAGAATTGCACCTTGCAATGCGGAGAAATTACTGTGTGTGCATTTACAATATTCATTGATTTTTGCCATTGAAAAACATCGTTATTCATATACCAGAAATGTTTGAAGCTACTGACTGAATGAAAAGAGCTGGCATCTCACTCTCTTTGAATCTTCTTTATCATGCCAGGATTAGCAGGAAAAAGCAAAAAATTTCAGAATTGCACCTTGCAATGTGGAGATATTACTGTTTGTGCATTTACAATATTCATTGATTTTTGCCATTGAAAAACGTCCAGAAATGTTTGAAGCTACTGACTGAATGAAAAGAGCTGGCATCTCACTCTCTTTGAATCTTCTTTATCATGCTAAGAGGAGCAGGAAAAGGCAAAAAATTTCAGAATTGCACGTTGCAATGTGGAGATATTACTGTTTGTGCATTTACAATATTCATTGATTTTTGCCATTGAAAAACGTCCAGAAATGTTTGAAGCTACTGACTGAATGAAAAGAGCTGGCATCTCACTCTCTTTGAATCTTCTTTATCATGCCAGGATTAGCAGGAAAAAGCAAAAAATTTCAGAATTGCACGTTGCAATGTGGAGATATTACTGTTTGTGCATTTACAATATTCATTGATTTTTGCCATTGAAAAACGTCCAGAAATGTTTGAAGCTACTGACTGAATGAAAGGAGCTGGCATCTCACTCTCTTTGAATCTTCTTTATCATGCTAGGATTAGCAGGAAAAAGGAAAACATTTCAGAATTGCACCTTGCAATGTGGAGAAATTACTGTTTGTGCATTTACAATATTCATTGATTTTTGCCATTGAAAAACATGTTATTCATATACCAGAAATGTTTGAAGCTACTGACTGAATGAAAAGAGCTGGCATCTCACTCTCTTTGAATCTTCTTTATCATGCTAAGAGGAGCAGGAAAAAGCAAAAAATTTCAGAATTGCACGTTGCAATGTGGAGATATTACTGTTTGTGCATTTACAATATTCATTGATTTTTGCCATTGAAAAACGTCCAGAAATGTTTGAAGCTACTGACTGAATGAAAGGAGCTGGCATCTCACTCTCTTTGAATCTTCTTTATCATGCTAGGATTAGCAGGAAAAAGCAAAAAATTTCAGAATTGCACCTTGCAATGCGGAGAAATTACTGTGTGTGCATTTACAATATTCATTGATTTTTGCCATTGAAAAACGTCCAGAAATGTTTGAAGCTACTGACTGAATGAAAGGAGCTGGCATCTCACTCTCTTTGAATCTTCTTTATCATGCTAGGATTAGCAGGAAAAAGCAAAAAATTTCAGAATTGCACCTTGCAATGCGGAGAAATTACTGTGTGTGCATTTACAATATTCATTGATTTTTGCCATTGAAAAACGTCCAGAAATGTTTGAAGCTACTGACTGAATGAAAGGAGCTGGCATCTCACTCTCTTTGAATCTTCTTTATCATGCTAGGATTAGCAGGAAAAAGCAAAAAATTTCAGAATTGCACCTTGCAATGTGGAGATATTACTGTTTGTGCATTTACAATATTCATTGATTTTTGCCATTGAAAAACGTCCAGAAATGTTTGAAGCTACTGACTGAATGAAAAGAGCTGGCATCTCACTCTCTTTGAATCTTCTTTATCATGCCAGGATTAGCAGGAAAAAGCAAAAAATTTCAGAATTGCACCTTGCAATGTGGAGATATTACTGTTTGTGCATTTACAATATTCATTGATTTTTGCCATTGAAAAACATGCTATTCATATACCAGAAATGTTTGAAGCTACTGACTGAATGAAAAGAGCTGGCATCTCACTCTCTTTGAATCTTCTTTATCATGCCAGGATTAGCAGGAAAAAGCAAAAAATTTCAGAATTGCACCTTGCAATGTGGAGATATTACTGTTTGTGCATTTACAATATTCATTGATTTTTGCCATTGAAAAACGTCCAGAAATGTTTGAAGCTACTGACTGAATGAAAGGAGCTGGCATCTCACTCTCTTTGAATCTTCTTTATCATGCTAGGATTAGCAGGAAAAAGCAAAAAATTTCAGAATTGCACCTTGCAATGCGGAGAAATTACTGTGTGTGCATTTACAATATTCATTGATTTTTGCCATTGAAAAACATGTTATTCATATACCAGAAATGTTTGAAGCTACTGACTGAATGAAAAGACCTGGCATCTCACTCTCTTTGAATCTTCTTTATCATGCCAGGATTAGCAGGAAAAAGCAAAAAATTTCAGAATTGCACCTTGCAATGTGGAGATATCACTGTTTGTGCATTTACAATATTCATTGATTTTTGCCATTGAAAAACGTCCAGAAATGTTTGAAGCTACTGACTGAATGAAAGGAGCTGGCATCTCACTCTCTTTGAATATTCTTTATCATGCTAGGATTAGCAGGAAAAAGCAAAAAATTTCAGAATTGCACCTTGCAATGCGGAGAAATTACTGTGTGTGCATTTACAATATTCATTGATTTTTGCCATTGAAAAACATCGTTATTCATATACCAGAAATGTTTGAAGCTACTGACTGAATGAAAAGAGCTGGCATCTCACTCTCTTTGAATCTTCTTTATCATGCCAGGATTAGCAGGAAAAAGCAAAAAATTTCAGAATTGCACCTTGCAATGTGGAGATATTACTGTTTGTGCATTTACAATATTCATTGATTTTTGCCATTGAAAAACGTCCAGAAATGTTTGAAGCTACTGACTGAATGAAAAGAGCTGGCATCTCACTCTCTTTGAATCTTCTTTATCATGCTAAGAGGAGCAGGAAAAGGCAAAAAATTTCAGAATTGCACGTTGCAATGTGGAGATATTACTGTTTGTGCATTTACAATATTCATTGATTTTTGCCATTGAAAAACGTCCAGAAATGTTTGAAGCTACTGACTGAATGAAAAGTGCTGGCATCTCACTCTCTTTGAATCTTCTTTATCATGCTAGGATTAGCAGGAAAAAGCAAAAAATTTCAGAATTGCACCTTGCAATGCGGAGAAATTACTGTGTGTGCATTTACAATATTCATTGATTTTTGCCATTGAAAAACATGTTATTCATATACCAGAAATGTTTGAAGCTACTGACTGAATGAAAAGAGTTGGCATCTCACTCTCTTTGAATCTTCTTTACCATGCCAGGATTAGCAGGAAAAAGCAAAAAATTTCAGAATTGCACGTTGCAATGTGGAGATATTACTGTTTGTGCATTTACAATATTCATTGATTTTTGCCATTGAAAAACGTCCAGAAATGTTTGAAGCTACTGACTGAATGAAAGGATCTGGCATCTCACTCTCTTTGAATCTTCTTTATCATGCTAGGATTAGCAGGAAAAAGCAAAAAATTTCAGAATTGCACCTTGCAATGCGGAGAAATTACTGTGTGTGCATTTACAATATTCATTGATTTTTGCCATTGAAAAACATCGTTATTCATATACCAGAAATGTTTGAAGCTACTGACTGAATGAAAAGAGCTGGCATCTCACTCTCTTTGAATCTTCATTATCATGCCAGGATTAGCAGGAAAAAGCAAAAAATTTCAGAATTGCACCTTGCAATGTGGAGATATTACTGTTTGTGCATTTACAATATTCATTGATTTTTGCCATTGAAAAATGTCCAGAAATGTTTGAAGCTACTGACTGAATGAAAGGAGCTGGCATCTCACTCTCTTTGAATCTTCTTTATCATGCTAGGATTAGCAGGAAAAAGCAAAACATTTCAGAATTGCACCTTGCAATGTGGAGAAATTACTGTTTGTGCATTTACAATATTCATTGATTTTTGCCATTGAAAAACATGTTATTCATATACCAGAAATGTTTGAAGCTACTGACTGAATGAAAAGAGCTGGCATCTCACTCTCTTTGAATCTTCTTTATCATGCTAAGAGGAGCAGGAAAAAGCAAAAAATTTCAGAATTGCACGTTGCAATGTGGAGATATTACTGTTTGTGCATTTACAATATTCATTGATTTTTGCCATTGAAAAACGTCCAGAAATGTTTGAAGCTACTGACTGAATGAAAGGAGCTGGCATCTCACTCTCTTTGAATCTTCTTTATCATGCTAGGATTAGCAGGAAAAAGCAAAAAATTTCAGAATTGCACCTTGCAATGCGGAGAAATTACTGTGTGTGCATTTACAATATTCATTGATTTTTGCCATTGAAAAACGTCCAGAAATGTTTGAAGCTACTGACTGAATGAAAGGAGCTGGCATCTCACTCTCTTTGAATCTTCTTTATCATGCTAGGATTAGCAGGAAAAAGCAAAAAATTTCAGAATTGCACCTTGCAATGCGGAGAAATTACTGTGTGTGCATTTACAATATTCATTGATTTTTGCCATTGAAAAACGTCCAGAAATGTTTGAAGCTACTGACTGAATGAAAGGAGCTGGCATCTCACTCTCTTTGAATCTTCTTTATCATGCTAGGATTAGCAGGAAAAAGCAAAAAATTTCAGAATTGCACCTTGCAATGTGGAGATATTACTGTTTGTGCATTTACAATATTCATTGATTTTTGCCATTGAAAAACGTCCAGAAATGTTTGAAGCTACTGACTGAATGAAAAGAGCTGGCATCTCACTCTCTTTGAATCTTCTTTATCATGCCAGGATTAGCAGGAAAAAGCAAAAAATTTCAGAATTGCACCTTGCAATGTGGAGATATTACTGTTTGTGCATTTACAATATTCATTGATTTTTGCCATTGAAAAACATGTTATTCATATACCAGAAATGTTTGAAGCTACTGACTGAATGAAAAGAGCTGGCATCTCACTCTCTTTGAATCTTCTTTATCATGCCAGGATTAGCAGGAAAAAGCAAAAAATTTCAGAATTGCACCTTGCAATGTGGAGATATTACTGTTTGTGCATTTACAATATTCATTGATTTTTGCCATTGAAAAACGTCCAGAAATGTTTGAAGCTACTGACTGAATGAAAGGAGCTGGCATCTCACTCTCTTTGAATCTTCTTTATCATGCTAGGATTAGCAGGAAAAAGCAAAAAATTTCAGAATTGCACCTTGCAATGCGGAGAAATTACTGTGTGTGCATTTACAATATTCATTGATTTTTGCCATTGAAAAACATGTTATTCATATACCAGAAATGTTTGAAGCTACTGACTGAATGAAAAGAGCTGGCATCTCACTCTCTTTGAATCTTCTTTATCATGCCAGGATTAGCAGGAAAAAGCAAAAAATTTCAGAATTGCACCTTGCAATGTGGAGATATCACTGTTTGTGCATTTACAATATTCATTGATTTTTGCCATTGAAAAACGTCCAGAAATGTTTGAAGCTACTGACTGAATGAAAGGAGCTGGCATCTCACTCTCTTTGAATATTCTTTATCATGCTAGGATTAGCAGGAAAAAGCAAAAAATTTCAGAATTGCACCTTGCAATGCGGAGAAATTACTGTGTGTGCATTTACAATATTCATTGATTTTTGCCATTGAAAAACATCGTTATTCATATACCAGAAATGTTTGAAGCTACTGACTGAATGAAAAGAGCTGGCATCTCACTCTCTTTGAATCTTCTTTATCATGCCAGGATTAGCAGGAAAAAGCAAAAAATTTCAGAATTGCACCTTGCAATGTGGAGATATTACTGTTTGTGCATTTACAATATTCATTGATTTTTGCCATTGAAAAACGTCCAGAAATGTTTGAAGCTACTGACTGAATGAAAAGAGCTGGCATCTCACTCTCTTTGAATCTTCTTTATCATGCTAAGAGGAGCAGGAAAAGGCAAAAAATTTTAGAATTGCACGTTGCAATGTGGAGATATTACTGTTTGTGCATTTACAATATTCATTGATTTTTGCCATTGAAAAACGTCCAGAAATGTTTGAAGCTACTGACTGAATGAAAAGAGCTGGCATCTCACTCTCTTTGAATCTTCTTTATCATGCCAGGATTAGCAGGAAAAAGCAAAAAATTTCAGAATTGCACGTTGCAATGTGGAGATATTACTGTTTGTGCATTTACAATATTCATTGATTTTTGCCATTGAAAAACGTCCAGAAATGTTTGAAGCTACTGACTGAATGAAAGGAGCTGGCATCTCACTCTCTTTGAATCTTCTTTATCATGCTAGGATTGGCAGGAAAAAGCAAAAAATTTCAGAATTGCACCTTGCAATGCGGAGAAATTACTGTGTGTGCATTTACAATATTCATTGATTTTTGCCATTGAAAAACATCATGTTATTCATATACCAGAAATGTTTGAAGCTACTGACTGAATGAAAAGAGCTGGCATCTCACTCTCTTTGAATCTTCTTTATCATGCCAGGATTAGCAGGAAAAAGCAAAAAATTTCAGAATTGCACCTTGCAATGTGGAGATATTACTGTTTGTGCATTTACAATATTCATTGATTTTTGCCATTGAAAAACATGTTATTCGTATACCAGAAATGTTTGAAGCTACTGACTGAATGAAAAGAGCTGGCATCTCACTCTCTTTGAATCTTCTTTATCATGCCAGGATTAGCAGGAAAAAGCAAAAAATTTCAGAATTGCACCTTGCAATGTGGAGATATTACTGTTTGTGCATTTACAATATTCATTGATTTTTGCCATTGAAAAACATGTTATTCATATACCAGAAATGTTTGAAGCTACTGACTGAATGAAAAGAGCTGGCATCTCACTCTCTTTGAATCTTCTTTATCATGCCAGGATTAGCAGGAAAAAGCAAAAAATTTCAGAATTGCACCTTGCAATGTGGAGATATTACTGTTTGTGCATTTACAATATTCATTGATTTTTGCCATTGAAAAACGTCCAGAAATGTTTTAAGCTACTGACTGAATGAAAGGAGCTGGCATCTCACTCTCTTTGAATCTTCTTTATCATGCTAGGATTAGCAGGAAAAAGCAAAAAATTTCAGAATTGCACCTTGCAATGCGGAGAAATTACTGTTTGTGCATTTACAATATTCATTGATTTTTGCCATTGAAAAACGTCCAGAAATGTTTGAAGCTACTGACTGAATGAAAAGAGCTGGCATCTCACTCTCTTTGAATCTTCTTTATCATGCTAAGAGGAGCAGGAAAAAACAAAAAATTTCAGAATTGCACGTTGCAATGTGGAGATATTACTGTTTGTGCATTTACAATATTCATTGATTTTTGCCATTGAAAAACATGTTATTCATATACCAGAAATGTTTGAAGCTACTGACTGAATGAAAAGAGCTGGCATCTCACTCTCTTTGAATCTTCTTTATCATGCCAGGATTAGCAGGAAAAAGCAAAAAATTTCAGAATTGCACCTTGCAATGTGGAGATATTACTGTTTGTGCATTTACAATATTCATTGATTTTTGCCATTGAAAAACGTCCAGAAATGTTTGAAGCTACTGACTGAATGAAAGGAGCTGGCATCTCACTCTCTTTGAATCTTCTTTATTATGTTAGGATTAGCAGGAAAAAGCAAAAAATTTCAGAATTGCACCTTGCAATGCGGAGAAATTACTGTTTGTGCATTTACAATATTCATTGATTTTTGCCATTGAAAAACATCATGTTATTCATATACCAGAAATGTTTGAAGCTACTGACTGAATGAAAAGAGCTGGCATCTCACTCTCTTTGAATCTTCTTTATCATGCTAGGATTAGCAGGAAAAAGCAAAAAATTTCAGAATTGCACCTTGCAATGTGGAGATATTACTGTTTGTGCATTTACAATATTCATTGATTTTTGCCATTGAAAAACGTCCAGAAATGTTTGAAGCTACTGACTGAATGAAAAGAGCTGGCATCTCACTCTCTTTGAATCTTCTTTATCATGCTAAGAGGAGCAGGAAAAAGCAAAAAATTTCAGAATTGCACGTTGCAATGTGGAGATATTACTGTTTGTGCATTTACAATATTCATTGATTTTTGCCATTGAAAAACATGTTATTCATATACCAGAAATGTTTGAAGCTACTGACTGAATGAAAAGAGCTGGCATCTCACTCTCTTTGAATCTTCTTTATCATGCCAGGATTAGCAGGAAAAAGCAAAAAATTTCAGAATTGCACCTTGCAATGTGGAGATATTACTGTTTGTGCATTTACAATATTCATTGATTTTTGCCATTGAAAAACGTCCAGAATTGTTTGAAGCTACTGACTGAATGAAAGGAGCTGGCATCTCACTCTCTTTGAATCTTCTTTATCATGCTAGGATTAGCAGGAAAAAGCAAAAAATTTCAGAATTGCACCTTGCAATGCGGAGAAATTACTGTTTGTGCATTTACAATATTCATTGATTTTTGCCATTGAAAAACATCATGTTATTCATATACCAGAAATGTTTGAAGCTACTGACTGAATGAAAAGAGCTGGCATCTCACTCTCTTTGAATCTTCTTTATCATGCTAAGAGGAGCAGGAAAAAGCAAAAAATTTCAGAATTGCATGTTACAATGTGGAGATATTACTGTTTGTGCATTTACAATATTCATTGATTTTTGCCATTGAAAAACGTCCAGAAATGTTTGAAGCTACTGACTGAATGAAAGGAGCTGGCATCTCACTCTCTTTGAATCTTCTTTATCATGCTAGGATTAGCAGGAAGAAGCAAAAAATTTCAGAATTGCACCTTGCAATGCGGAGAAATTACTGTGTGTGCATTTACAATATTCATTGATTTTTGCCATTGAAAAACATGTTATTCATATACCAGAAATGTTTGAAGCTACTGACTGAATGAAAAGAGCTGGCATCTCACTCTCTTTGAATCTTCTTTATCATGCCAGGATTAGCAGGAAAAAGCAAAAAATTTCAGAATTGCACCTTGCAATGCGGAGAAATTACTGTGTGTGCATTTACAATATTCATTGATTTTTGCCATTGAAAAACATGTTATTCATATACCAGAAATGTTTGAAGCTACTGACTGAATGAAAGGAGCTGGCATCTCACTCTCTTTGAATCTTCTTTATCATGCCAGGATTAGCAGGAAAAAGCAAAAAATTTCAGAATTGCACCTTGCA
Organism: Phyllobates terribilis; assembly: GCF_046119375.1. Lineage (NCBI taxonomy): Eukaryota > Metazoa > Chordata > Amphibia > Anura > Dendrobatidae > Phyllobates > Phyllobates terribilis. The sequence goes on along the minus strand of NW_027362925.1, from coordinate 3,430,441 downwards.
ATGTGGAGATATTACTGTTTGTGCATTTACAATATTCATTGATTTTTGCCATTGAAAAACATGTTATTCATATACCAGAAATGTTTGAAGCTACTGACTGAATGAAAGGAGCTGGCATCTCACTCTCTTTGAATCTTCTTTATCATGCTAGGATTAGCAGGAAAAAGCAAAAAATTTCAGAATTGCACCTTGCAATGCGGAGAAATTACTGTGTGTGCATTTACAATATTCATTGATTTTTGCCATTGAAAAACATCGTTATTCATATACCAGAAATGTTTGAAGCTACTGACTGAATGAAAAGAGCTGGCATCTCACTCTCTTTGAATCTTCTTTATCATGCCAGGATTAGCAGGAAAAAGCAAAAAATTTCAGAATTGCACCTTGCAATGTGGAGATATTACTGTTTGTGCATTTACAATATTCATTGATTTTTGCCATTGAAAAACGTCCAGAAATGTTTGAAGCTACTGACTGAATGAAAGGAGCTGGCATCTCACTCTCTTTGAATCTTCTTTATCATGCTAGGATTAGCAGGAAAAAGCAAAACATTTCAGAATTGCACCTTGCAATGTGGAGAAATTACTGTTTGTGCATTTACAATATTCATTGATTTTTGCCATTGAAAAACATGTTATTCATATACCAGAAATGTTTGAAGCTACTGACTGAATGAAAAGAGCTGGCATCTCACTCTCTTTGAATCTTCTTTATCATGCTAAGAGGAGCAGGAAAAAGCAAAAAATTTCAGAATTGCACGTTGCAATGTGGAGATATTACTGTTTGTGCATTTACAATATTCATTGATTTTTGCCATTGAAAAACGTCCAGAAATGTTTGAAGCTACTGACTGAATGAAAGGAGCTGGCATCTCACTCTCTTTGAATCTTCTTTATCATGCTAGGATTAGCAGGAAAAAGCAAAAAATTTCAGAATTGCACCTTGCAATGCGGAGAAATTACTGTGTGTGCATTTACAATATTCATTGATTTTTGCCATTGAAAAACATCATGTTATTCATATACCAGAAATGTTTGAAGCTACTGACTGAATGAAAAGAGCTGGCATCTCACTCTCTTTGAATCTTCTTTATCATGCTAAGAGGAGCAGGAAAAAGCAAAAAATTTCAGAATTGCACGTTGCAATGTGGAGATATTACTGTTTGTGCATTTACAATATTCATTGATTTTTGCCATTGAAAAACGTCCAGAAATGTTTGAAGCTACTGACTGAATGAAAAGAGCTGGCATCTCACTCTCTTTGAATCTTCTTTATCATGCTAAGAGGAGCAGGAAAAAGCAAAAAATTTCAGAATTGCACGTTGCAATGTGGAGATATTACTGTTTGTGCATTTACAATATTCATTGATTTTTGCCATTGAAAAACGTCCAGAAATGTTTGAAGCTACTGACTGAATGAAAGGAGCTGGCATCTCACTCTCTTTGAATCTTCTTTATCATGCTAGGATTAGCAGGAAAAAGCAAAAAATTTCAGAATTGCACCTTGCAATGCGGAGAAATTACTGTGTGTGCATTTACAATATTCATTGATTTTTGCCATTGAAAAACATCATGTTATTCATATACCAGAAATGTTTGAAGCTACTGACTGAATGAAAAGAGCTGGCATCTCACTCTCTTTGAATCTTCTTTATCATGCTAGGATTAGCAGGAAAAAGCAAAAAATTTCAGAATTGCACCTTGCAATGTGGAGATATTACTGTTTGTGCATTTACAATATTCATTGATTTTTGCCATTGAAAAACGTCCAGAAATGTTTGAAGCTACTGACTGAATGAAAAGAGCTGGCATCTCACTCTCTTTGAATCTTCTTTATCATGCTAAGAGGAGCAGGAAAAAGCAAAAAATTTCAGAATTGCACGTTGCAATGTGGAGATATTACTGTTTGTGCATTTACAATATTCATTGATTTTTGCCATTGAAAAACATGTTATTCATATACCAGAAATGTTTGAAGCTACTGACTGAATGAAAAGAGCTGGCATCTCACTCTCTTTGAATCTTCTTTATCATGCCAGGATTAGCAGGAAAAAGCAAAAAATTTCAGAATTGCACCTTGCAATGTGGAGATATTACTGTTTGTGCATTTACAATATTCATTGATTTTTGCCATTGAAAAACGTCCAGAATTGTTTGAAGCTACTGACTGAATGAAAGGAGCTGGCATCTCACTCTCTTTGAATCTTCTTTATCATGCTAGGATTAGCAGGAAAAAGCAAAAAATTTCAGAATTGCACCTTGCAATGCGGAGAAATTACTGTTTGTGCATTTACAATATTCATTGATTTTTGCCATTGAAAAACATCATGTTATTCATATACCAGAAATGTTTGAAGCTACTGACTGAATGAAAAGAGCTGGCATCTCACTCTCTTTGAATCTTCTTTATCATGCTAAGAGGAGCAGGAAAAAGCAAAAAATTTCAGAATTGCACGTTACAATATTGAGATATTACTGTTTGTGCATTTACAATATTCATTGATTTTTGCCATTGAAAAACGTCCAGAAATGTTTGAAGCTACTGACTGAATGAAAGGAGCTGGCATCTCACTCTCTTTGAATCTTCTTTATCATGCTAGGATTAGCAGGAAAATGCAAAAAATTTCAGAATTGCACCTTGCAATGTGGAGATATTACTGTTTGTGCATTTACAATATTCATTGATTTTTGCCATTGAAAAACGTCCAGAAATGTTTGAAGCTACTGACTGAATGAAAAGAGCTGGCATCTCACTCTCTTTGAATCTTCTTTATCATGCCAGGATTAGCAGGAAAAAGCAAAAAATTTCAGAATTGCACCTTGCAATGTGGAGATATTACTGTTTGTGCATTTACAATATTCATTGATTTTTGCCATTGAAAAACGTCCAGAAATGTTTGAAGCTACTGACTGAATGAAAGGAGCTGGCATCTCACTCTCTTTGAATCTTCTTTATCATGCTAGGATTAGCAGGAAAAAGCAAAACATTTCAGAATTGCACCTTGCAATGTGGAGAAATTACTGTTTGTGCATTTACAATATTCATTGATTTTTGCCATTGAAAAACATGTTATTCATATACCAGAAATGTTTGAAGCTACTGACTGAATGAAAAGAGCTGGCATCTCACTCTCTTTGAATCTTCTTTATCATGCTAAGAGGAGCAGGAAAAAGCAAAAAATTTCAGAATTGCACGTTGCAATGTGGAGATATTACTGTTTGTGCATTTACAATATTCATTGATTTTTGCCATTGAAAAACATGTTATTCATATACCAGAAATGTTTGAAGCTACTGACTGAATGAAAAGAGCTGGCATCTCACTCTCTTTGAATCTTCTTTATCATGCCAGGATTAGCAGGAAAAAGCAAAAAATTTCAGAATTGCACCTTGCAATGTGGAGATATTACTGTTTGTGCATTTACAATATTCATTGATTTTTGCCATTGAAAAACGTCCAGAATTGTTTGAAGCTACTGACTGAATGAAAGGAGCTGGCATCTCACTCTCTTTGAATCTTCTTTATCATGCTAGGATTAGCAGGAAAAAGCAAAAAATTTCAGAATTGCACCTTGCAATGCGGAGAAATTACTGTTTGTGCATTTACAATATTCATTGATTTTTGCCATTGAAAAACATCATGTTATTCATATACCAGAAATGTTTGAAGCTACTGACTGAATGAAAAGAGCTGGCATCTCACTCTCTTTGAATCTTCTTTATCATGCTAAGAGGAGCAGGAAAAAGCAAAAAATTTCAGAATTGCACGTTACAATGTTGAGATATTACTGTTTGTGCATTTACAATATTCATTGATTTTTGCCATTGAAAAACGTCCAGAAATGTTTGAAGCTACTGACTGAATGAAAGGAGCTGGCATCTCACTCTCTTTGAATCTTCTTTATCATGCTAGGATTAGCAGGAAAATGCAAAAAATTTCAGAATTGCACCTTGCAATGTGGAGATATTACTGTTTGTGCATTTACAATATTCATTGATTTTTGCCATTGAAAAACGTCCAGAAATGTTTGAAGCTACTGACTGAATGAAAAGAGCTGGCATCTCACTCTCTTTGAATCTTCTTTATCATGCCAGGATTAGCAGGAAAAAGCAAAAAATTTCAGAATTGCACCTTGCAATGTGGAGATATTACTGTTTGTGCATTTACAATATTCATTGATTTTTGCCATTGAAAAACGTCCAGAAATGTTTGAAGCTACTGACTGAATGAAAGGAGCTGGCATCTCACTCTCTTTGAATCTTCTTTATCATGCTAGGATTAGCAGGAAAAAGCAAAACATTTCAGAATTGCACCTTGCAATGTGGAGAAATTACTGTTTGTGCATTTACAATATTCATTGATTTTTGCCATTGAAAAACATGTTATTCATATACCAGAAATGTTTGAAGCTACTGACTGAATGAAAAGAGCTGGCATCTCACTCTCTTTGAATCTTCTTTATCATGCTAAGAGGAGCAGGAAAAAGCAAAAAATTTCAGAATTGCACGTTGCAATGTGGAGATATTACTGTTTGTGCATTTACAATATTCATTGATTTTTGCCATTGAAAAACGTCCAGAAATGTTTGAAGCTACTGACTGAATGAAAGGAGCTGGCATCTCACTCTCTTTGAATCTTCTTTATCATGCTAGGATTAGCAGGAAAAAGCAAAAAATTTCAGAATTGCACCTTGCAATGCGGAGAAATTACTGTGTGTGCATTTACAATATTCATTGATTTTTGCCATTGAAAAACATCATGTTATTCATATACCAGAAATGTTTGAAGCTACTGACTGAATGAAAAGAGCTGGCATCTCACTCTCTTTGAATCTTCTTTATCATGCTAAGAGGAGCAGGAAAAAGCAAAAAATTTCAGAATTGCACGTTGCAATGTGGAGATATTACTGTTTGTGCATTAACAATATTCATTGATTTTTGCCATTGAAAAACGTCCAGAAATGTTTGAAGCTACTGACTGAATGAAAAGAGCTGGCATCTCACTCTCTTTGAATCTTCTTTATCATGCTAAGAGGAGCAGGAAAAAGCAAAAAATTTCAGAATTGCACGTTGCAATGTGGAGATATTACTGTTTGTGCATTTACAATATTCATTGATTTTTGCAATTGAAAAACGTCCAGAAATGTTTGAAGCTACTGACTGAATGAAAGGAGCTGGCATCTCACTCTCTTTGAATCTTCTTTATCATGCTAGGATTAGCAGGAAAAAGCAAAAAATTTCAGAATTGCACCTTGCAATGCGGAGAAATTACTGTGTGTGCATTTACAATATTCATTGATTTTTGCCATTGAAAAACATCATGTTATTCATATACCAGAAATGTTTGAAGCTACTGACTGAATGAAAAGAGCTGGCATCTCACTCTCTTTGAATCTTCTTTATCATGCTAGGATTAGCAGGAAAAAGCAAAAAATTTCAGAATTGCACCTTGCAATGTGGAGATATTACTGTTTGTGCATTTACAATATTCATTGATTTTTGCCATTGAAAAACGTCCAGAAATGTTTGAAGCTACTGACTGAATGAAAAGAGCTGGCATCTCACTCTCTTTGAATCTTCTTTATCATGCTAAGAGGAGCAGGAAAAAGCAAAAAATTTCAGAATTGCACGTTGCAATGTGGAGATATTACTGTTTGTGCATTTACAATATTCATTGATTTTTGCCATTGAAAAACATGTTATTCATATACCAGAAATGTTTGAAGCTACTGACTGAATGAAAAGAGCTGGCATCTCACTCTCTTTGAATCTTCTTTATCATGCCAGGATTAGCAGGAAAAAGCAAAAAATTTCAGAATTGCACCTTGCAATGTGGAGATATTACTGTTTGTGCATTTACAATATTCATTGATTTTTGCCATTGAAAAACGTCCAGAATTGTTTGAAGCTACTGACTGAATGAAAGGAGCTGGCATCTCACTCTCTTTGAATCTTCTTTATCATGCTAGGATTAGCAGGAAAAAGCAAAAAATTTCAGAATTGCACCTTGCAATGCGGAGAAATTACTGTTTGTGCATTTACAATATTCATTGATTTTTGCCATTGAAAAACATCATGTTATTCATATACCAGAAATGTTTGAAGCTACTGACTGAATGAAAAGAGCTGGCATCTCACTCTCTTTGAATCTTCTTTATCATGCTAAGAGGAGCAGGAAAAAGCAAAAAATTTCAGAATTGCACGTTACAATGTGGAGATATTACTGTTTGTGCATTTACAATATTCATTGATTTTTGCCATTGAAAAACGTCCAGAAATGTTTGAAGCTACTGACTGAATGAAAGGAGCTGGCATCTCACTCTCTTTGAATCTTCTTTATCATGCTAGGATTAGCAGGAAAAAGCAAAAAATTTCAGAATTGCACCTTGCAATGCGGAGAAATTACTGTGTGTGCATTTACAATATTCATTGATTTTTGCCATTGAAAAACATGTTATTCATATACCAGAAATGTTTGAAGCTACTGACTGAATGAAAAGAGCTGGCATCTCACTCTCTTTGAATCTTCTTTATCATGCCAGGATTAGCAGGAAAAAGCAAAAAATTTCAGAATTGCACCTTGCAATGCGGAGAAATTACTGTGTGTGCATTTACAATATTCATTGATTTTTGCCATTGAAAAACATGTTATTCATATATCAGAAATGTTTGAAGCTACTGACTGAATGAAAGGAGCTGGCATCTCACTCTCTTTGAATCTTCTTTATCATGCCAGGATTAGCAGGAAAAAGCAAAAAATTTCAGAATTGCACCTTACAATGTGGAGATATTACTGTTTGTGCATTTACAATATTCATTGATTTTTGCCATTGAAAAACATGTTATTCATATACCAGAAATGTTTGAAGCTACTGACTGAATGAAAAGAGCTGGCATCTCACTCTCTTTGAATCTTCTTTATCATGCCAGGATTAGCAGGAAAAAGCAAAAAATTTCAGAATTGCACCTTGCAATGTGGAGATATTACTGTTTGTGCATTTACAATATTCATTGATTTTTGCCATTGAAAAACGTCCAGAAATGTTTGAAGCTACTGACTGAATGAAAGGAGCTGGCATCTCACTCTCTTTGAATCTTCTTTATCATGCTAGGATTAGCAGGAAAAAGCAAAAAATTTCAGAATTGCACCTTGCAATGCGGAGAAATTACTGTGTGTGCATTTACAATATTCATTGATTTTTGCCATTGAAAAACATCATGTTATTCATATACCAGAAATGTTTGAAGCTACTGACTGAATGAAAAGAGCTGGCATCTCACTCTCTTTGAATCTTCTTTATCATGCTAGGATTAGCAGGAAAAAGCAAAAAATTTCAGAATTGCACCTTGCAATGTGGAGATATTACTGTTTGTGCATTTACAATATTCATTGATTTTTGCCATTGAAAAACGTCCAGAAATGTTTGAAGCTACTGACTGAATGAAAAGAGCTGGCATCTCACTCTCTTTGAATCTTCTTTATCATGCTAAGAGGAGCAGGAAAAAGCAAAAAATTTCAGAATTGCACGTTGCAATGTGGAGATATTACTGTTTGTGCATTTACAATATTCATTGATTTTTGCCATTGAAAAACATGTTATTCATATACCAGAAATGTTTGAAGCTAATGACTGAATGAAAAGAGCTGGCATCTCACTCTCTTTGAATCTTCTTTATCATGCCAGGATTAGCAGGAAAAAGCAAAAAATTTCAGAATTGCACCTTGCAATGTGGAGATATTACTGTTTGTGCATTTACAATATTCATTGATTTTTGCCATTGAAAAACGTCCAGAATTGTTTGAAGCTACTGACTGAATGAAAGGAGCTGGCATCTCACTCTCTTTGAATCTTCTTTATCATGCTAGGATTAGCAGGAAAAAGCAAAAAATTTCAGAATTGCACCTTGCAATGCGGAGAAATTACTGTTTGTGCATTTACAATATTCATTGATTTTTGCCATTGAAAAACATCATGTTATTCATATACCAGAAATGTTTGAAGCTACTGACTGAATGAAAAGAGCTGGCATCTCACTCTCTTTGAATCTTCTTTATCATGCTAAGAGGAGCAGGAAAAAGCAAAAAATTTCAGAATTGCACGTTACAATGTGGAGATATTACTGTTTTTGCATTTACAATATTCATTGATTTTTGCCATTGAAAAACGTCCAGAAATGTTTGAAGCTACTGACTGAATGAAAGGAGCTGGCATCTCACTCTCTTTGAATCTTCTTTATCATGCTAGGATTAGCAGGAAAAAGCAAAAAATTTCAGAATTGCACCTTGCAATGCGGAGAAATTACTGTGTGTGCAGTTACAATATTCATTGATTTTTGCCATTGAAAAACATGTTATTCATATACCAGAAATGTTTGAAGCTACTGACTGAATGAAAAGAGCTGGCATCTCACTCTCTTTGAATCTTCTTTATCATGCCAGGATTAGCAGGAAAAAGCAAAAAATTTCAGAATTGCACCTTGCAATGCGGAGAAATTACTGTGTGTGCATTTACAATATTCATTGATTTTTGCCATTGAAAAACATGTTATTCATATATCAGAAATGTTTGAAGCTACTGACTGAATGAAAGGAGCTGGCATCTCACTCTCTTTGAATCTTCTTTATCATGCCAGGATTAGCAGGAAAAAGCAAAAAATTTCAGAATTGCACCTTGCAATGTGGAGATATTACTGTTTGTGCATTTACAATATTCATTGATTTTTGCCATTGAAAAACATGTTATTCATATACCAGAAATGTTTGAAGCTACTGACTGAATGAAAGGAGCTGGCATCTCACTCTCTTTGAATCTTCTTTATCATGCTAGGATTAGCAGGAAAAACCAAAACATTTCAGAATTGCACCTCGCAATGTGGAGAAATTACTGTTTGTGCATTTACAATATTCATTGATTTTTGCCATTGAAAAACATGTTATTCATATACCAGAAATGTTTGAAGCTACTGACTGAATGAAAAGAGCTGGCATCTCACTCTCTTTGAATCTTCTTTATCATGCTAAGAGGAGCAGGAAAAAGCAAAAAATTTCAGAATTGCACGTTGCAATGTGGAGATATTACTGTTTGTGCATTTACAATATTCATTGATTTTTGCCATTGAAAAACGTCCAGAAATGTTTGAAGCTACTGACTGAATGAAAGGAGCTGGCATCTCACTCTCTTTGAATCTTCTTTATCATGCTAGGATTAGCAGGAAAAAGCAAAAAATTTCAGAATTGCACCTTGCAATGCGAGAAATTACTGTGTGTGCATTTACAATATTCATTGATTTTTGCCATTGAAAAACATCGTTATTCATATACCAGAAATGTTTGAAGCTACTGACTGAATGAAAAGAGCTGGCATCTCACTCTCTTTGAATCTTCTTTATCATGCCAGGATTAGCAGGAAAAAGCAAAAAATTTCAGAATTGCACCTTGCAATGTGGAGATATTACTGTTTGTGCATTTACAATATTCATTGATTTTTGCCATTGAAAAACGTCCAGAAATGTTTGAAGCTACTGACTGAATGAAAGGAGCTGGCATCTCACTCTCTTTGAATCTTCTTTATCATGCTAGGATTAGCAGGAAAAACCAAAACATTTCAGAATTGCACCTCGCAATGTGGAGAAATTACTGTTTGTGCATTTACAATATTCATTGATTTTTGCCATTGAAAAACATGTTATTCATATACCAGAAATGTTTGAAGCTACTGACTGAATGAAAAGAGCTGGCATCTCACTCTCTTTGAATCTTCTTTATCATGCTAAGAGGAGCAGGAAAAAGCAAAAAATTTCAGAATTGCACGTTGCAATGTGGAGATATTACTGTTTGTGCATTTACAATATTCATTGATTTTTGCCATTGAAAAACGTCCAGAAATGTTTGAAGCTACTGACTGAATGAAAGGAGCTGGCATCTCACTCTCTTTGAATCTTCTTTATCATGCTAGGATTAGCAGGAAAAAGCAAAAAATTTCAGAATTGCACCTTGCAATGAGGAGAAATTACTGTTTGTGCATTTACAATATTCATTGATTTTTGCCATTGAAAAACATGTTATTCATATACCAGAAATGTTTGAAGCTACTGACTGAATGAAAAGAGCTGGCATCTCACTCTCTTTGAATCTTCTTTATCATGCTAAGAGGAGCAGGAAAAAGCAAAAAATTTCAGAATTGCACGTTGCAATGTGGAGATATTACTGTTTGTGCATTTACAATATTCATTGATTTTTGCCATTGAAAAACGTCCAGAAATGTTTGAAGCTACTGACTGAATGAAAGGAGCTGGCATCTCACTCTCTTTGAATCTTCTTTATCATGCTAGGATTAGCAGGAAAAAGCAAAAAATTTCAGAATTGCACCTTGCAATGCGGAGAAATTACTGTGTGTGCATTTACAATATTCATTGATTTTTGCCATTGAAAAACATCGTTATTCATATACCAGAAATGTTTGAAGCTACTGACTGAATGAAAAGAGCTGGCATCTCACTCTCTTTGAATCTTCTTTATCATGCCAGGATTAGCAGGAAAAAGCAAAAAATTTCAGAATTGCACCTTGCAATGTGGAGATATTACTGTTTGTGCATTTACAATATTCATTGATTTTTGCCATTGAAAAACGTCCAGAAATGTTTGAAGCTACTGACTGAATGAAAGGAGCTGGCATCTCACTCTCTTTGAATCTTCTTTATCATGCTAGGATTAGCAGGAAAAACCAAAACATTTCAGAATTGCACCTCGCAATGTGGAGAAATTACTGTTTGTGCATTTACAATATTCATTGATTTTTGCCATTGAAAAACATGTTATTCATATACCAGAAATGTTTGAAGCTACTGACTGAATGAAAAGAGCTGGCATCTCACTCTCTTTGAATCTTCTTTATCATGCTAAGAGGAGCAGGAAAAAGCAAAAAATTTCAGAATTGCACGTTGCAATGTGGAGATATTACTGTTTGTGCATTTACAATATTCATTGATTTTTGCCATTGAAAAACGTCCAGAAATGTTTGAAGCTACTGACTGAATGAAAGGAGCTGGCATCTCACTCTCTTTGAATCTTCTTTATCATGCTAGGATTAGCAGGAAAAAGCAAAAAATTTCAGAATTGCACCTTGCAATGCGGAGAAATTACTGTGTGTGCATTTACAATATTCATTGATTTTTGCCATTGAAAAACATCGTTATTCATATACCAGAAATGTTTGAAGCTACTGACTGAATGAAAAGAGCTGGCATCTCACTCTCTTTGAATCTTCTTTATCATGCCAGGATTAGCAGGAAAAAGCAAAAAATTTCAGAATTGCACCTTGCAATGTGGAGATATTACTGTTTGTGCATTTACAATATTCATTGATTTTTGCCATTGAAAAACGTCCAGAAATGTTTGAAGCTACTGACTGAATGAAAGGAGCTGGCATCTCACTCTCTTTGAATCTTCTTTATCATGCTAGGATTAGCAGGAAAAAGCAAAAAATTTCAGAATTGCACCTTGCAATGCGGAGAAATTACTGTGTGTGCATTTACAATATTCATTGATTTTTGCCATTGAAAAACGTCCAGAAATGTTTGAAGCTACTGACTGAATGAAAGGAGCTGGCATCTCACTCTCTTTGAATCTTCTTTATCATGCTAGGATTAGCAGGAAAAAGCAAAAAATTTCAGAATTGCACCTTGCAATGCGGAGAAATTACTGTGTGTGCATTTACAATATTCATTGATTTTTGCCATTGAAAAACATCGTTATTCATATACCAGAAATGTTTGAAGCTACTGACTGAATGAAAAGAGCTGGCATCTCACTCTCTTTGAATCTTCTTTATCATGCCAGGATTAGCAGGAAAAAGCAAAAAATTTCAGAATTGCACCTTGCAATGTGGAGATATTACTGTTTGTGCATTTACAATATTCATTGATTTTTGCCATTGAAAAACGTCCAGAAATGTTTGAAGCTACTGACTGAATGAAAGGAGCTGGCATCTCACTCTCTTTGAATCTTCTTTATCATGCTAGGATTAGCAGGAAAAAGCAAAAAATTTCAGAATTGCACCTTGCAATGCGGAGAAATTACTGTGTGTGCATTTACAATATTCATTGATTTTTGCCATTGAAAAACGTCCAGAAATGTTTGAAGCTACTGACTGATTGAAAGGAGCTGGCATCTCACTCTCTTTGAATCTTCTTTATCATGCTAGGATTAGCAGGAAAAAGCAAAAAATTTCAGAATTGCACCTTGCAATGTGGAGATATTACTGTTTGTGCATTTACAATATTCATTGATTTTTGCCATTGAAAAACGTCCAGAAATGTTTGAAGCTACTGACTGAATGAAAGGAGCTGGCATCTCACTCTCTTTGAATCTTCTTTATCATGCTAGGATTAGCAGGAAAAAGCAAAAAATTTCTGAATTGCACCTTGCAATGCGGAGAAATTACTGTGTGTGCAATCACAATATTCATTGATTTTTGCCATTGAAAAACATCGTTATTCATATACCAGAAATGTTTGAAGCTACTGACTGAATGAAAAGAGCTGGCATCTCACTCTCTTTGAATCTTCTTTATCATGCCAGGATTAGCAGGAAAAAGCAAAAAATTTCAGAATTGCACCTTGCAATGTGGAGATATTACTGTTTGTGCATTTACAATATTCATTGATTTTTGCCATTGAAAAACGTCCAGAAATGTTTGAAGCTACTGACTGAATGAAAGGAGCTGGCATCTCACTCTCTTTGAAACTTCTTTATCATGCTAGGATTAGCAGGAAAAAGCAAAAAATTTCAGAATTGCACCTTGCAATGTGGAGATATTACTGTTTGTGCATTTACAATATTCATTGATTTTTGCCATTGAAAAACGTCCAGAAATGTTTGAAGCTACTGACTGAATGAAAGGAGCTGGCATCTCACTCTCTTTGAATCTTCTTTATCATGCTAGGATTAGCAGGAAAAAGCAAAAAATTTCAGAATTGCACCTTGCAATGCGGAGAAATTACTGTGTGTGCATTTACAATATTCATTGATTTTTGCCATTGAAAAACATCGTTATTCATATACCAGAAATGTTTGAAGCTACTGACTGAATGAAAAGAGCTGGCATCTCACTCTCTTTGAATCTTCTTTATCATGCCAGGATTAGCAGGAAAAAGCAAAAAATTTCAGAATTGCACCTTGCAATGTGGAGATATTACTGTTTGTGCATTTACAATATTCATTGATTTTTGCCATTGAAAAACGTCCAGAAATGTTTGAAGCTACTGACTGAATGAAAGGAGCTGGCATCTCACTCTCTTTGAATCTTCTTTATCATGCTAGGATTAGCAGGAAAAACCAAAACATTTCAGAATTGCACCTCGCAATGTGGAGAAATTACTGTTTGTGCATTTACAATATTCATTGATTTTTGCCATTGAAAAACATGTTATTCATATACCAGAAATGTTTGAAGCTACTGACTGAATGAAAAGAGCTGGCATCTCACTCTCTTTGAATCTTCTTTATCATGCTAAGAGGAGCAGGAAAAAGCAAAAAATTTCAGAATTGCACGTTGCAATGTGGAGATATTACTGTTTGTGCATTTACAATATTCATTGATTTTTGCCATTGAAAAACGTCCAGAAATGTTTGAAGCTACTGACTGAATGAAAAGAGCTGGCATCTCACTCTCTTTGAATCTTCTTTATCATGCTAAGAGGAGCAGGAAAAAGCAAAAAATTTCAGAATTGCACGTTGCAATGTGGAGATATTACTGTTTGTGCATTTACAATATTCATTGATTTTTGCCATTGAAAAACATGTTATTCATATACCAGAAATGTTTGAAGCTACTGACTGAATGAAAAGAGCTGGCATCTCACTCTCTTTGAATCTTCTTTATCATGCCAGGATTAGCAGGAAAAAGCAAAAAATTTCAGAATTGCACCTTGCAATGTGGAGATATTACTGTTTGTGCATTTACAATATTCATTGATTTTTGCCATTGAAAAACGTCCAGAATTGTTTGAAGCTACTGACTGAATGAAAGGAGCTGGCATCTCACTCTCTTTGAATCTTCTTTATCATGCTAGGATTAGCAGGAAAAAGCAAAAAATTTCAGAATTGCACCTTGCAATGCGGAGAAATTACTGTTTGTGCATTTACAATATTCATTGATTTTTGCCATTGAAAAACATCATGTTATTCATATACCAGAAATGTTTGAAGCTACTGACTGAATGAAAAGAGCTGGCATCTCACTCTCTTTGAATCTTCTTTATCATGCTAAGAGGAGCAGGAAAAAGCAAAAAATTTCAGAATTGCACGTTACAATGTGGAGATATTACTGTTTGTGCATTTACAATATTCATTGATTTTTGCCATTGAAAAACGTCCAGAAATGTTTGAAGCTACTGACTGAATGAAAGGAGCTGGCATCTCACTCTCTTTGAATCTTCTTTATCATGCTAGGATTAGCAGGAAAAAGCAAAAAATTTCAGAATTGCACCTTGCAATGCGGAGAAATTACTGTGTGTGCATTTACAATATTCATTGATTTTTGCCATTGAAAAACATGTTATTCATATACCAGAAATGTTTGAAGCTACTGACTGAATGAAAAGAGCTGGCATCTCACTCTCTTTGAATCTTCTTTATCATGCCAGGATTAGCAGGAAAAAGCAAAAAATTTCAGAATTGCACCTTGCAATGCGGAGAAATTACTGTGTGTGCATTTACAATATTCATTGATTTTTGCCATTGAAAAACATGTTATTCATATATCAGAAATGTTTGAAGCTACTGACTGAATGAAAGGAGCTGGCATCTCACTCTCTTTGAATCTTCTTTATCATGCCAGGATTAGCAGGAAAAAGCAAAAAATTTCAGAATTGCACCTTGCAATGTGGAGATATTACTGTTTGTGCATTTACAATATTCATTGATTTTTGCCATTGAAAAACATGTTATTCATATACCAGAAATGTTTGAAGCTACTGACTGAATGAAAGGAGCTGGCATCTCACTCTCTTTGAATCTTCTTTATCATGCTAGGATTAGCAGGAAAAACCAAAACATTTCAGAATTGCACCTCGCAATGTGGAGAAATTACTGTTTGTGCATTTACAATATTCATTGATTTTTGCCATTGAAAAACATGTTATTCATATACCAGAAATGTTTGAAGCTACTGACTGAATGAAAAGAGCTGGCATCTCACTCTCTTTGAATCTTCTTTATCATGCTAAGAGGAGCAGGAAAAAGCAAAAAATTTCAGAATTGCACGTTGCAATGTGGAGATATTACTGTTTGTGCATTTACAATATTCATTGATTTTTGCCATTGAAAAACGTCCAGAAATGTTTGAAGCTACTGACTGAATGAAAGGAGCTGGCATCTCACTCTCTTTGAATCTTCTTTATCATGCTGGGATTAGCAGGAAAAAGCAAAAAATTTCAGAATTGCACCTTGCAATGCGGAGAAATTACTGTGTGTGCATTTACAATATTCATTGATTTTTGCCATTGAAAAACATCGTTATTCATATACCAGAAATGTTTGAAGCTACTGACTGAATGAAAAGAGCTGGCATCTCACTCTCTTTGAATCTTCTTTATCATGCCAGGATTAGCAGGAAAAAGCAAAAAATTTCAGAATTGCACCTTGCAATGTGGAGATATTACTGTTTGTGCATTTACAATATTCATTGATTTTTGCCATTGAAAAACGTCCAGAAATGTTTGAAGCTACTGACTGAATGAAAGGAGCTGGCATCTCACTCTCTTTGAATCTTCTTTATCATGCTAGGATTAGCAGGAAAAACCAAAACATTTCAGAATTGCACCTCGCAATGTGGAGAAATTACTGTTTGTGCATTTACAATATTCATTGATTTTTGCCATTGAAAAACATGTTATTCATATACCAGAAATGTTTGAAGCTACTGACTGAATGAAAAGAGCTGGCATCTCACTCTCTTTGAATCTTCTTTATCATGCTAAGAGGAGCAGGAAAAAGCAAAAAATTTCAGAATTGCACGTTGCAATGTGGAGATATTACTGTTTGTGCATTTACAATATTCATTGATTTTTGCCATTGAAAAACGTCCAGAAATGTTTGAAGCTACTGACTGAATGAAAGGAGCTGGCATCTCACTCTCTTTGAATCTTCTTTATCATGCTAGGATTAGCAGGAAAAAGCAAAAAATTTCAGAATTGCACCTTGCAATGCGGAGAAATTACTGTGTGTGCATTTACAATATTCATTGATTTTTGCCATTGAAAAACATCGTTATTCATATACCAGAAATGTTTGAAGCTACTGACTGAATGAAAAGAGCTGGCATCTCACTCTCTTTGAATCTTCTTTATCATGCCAGGATTAGCAGGAAAAAGCAAAAAATTTCAGAATTGCACCTTGCAATGTGGAGATATTACTGTTTGTGCATTTACAATATTCATTGATTTTTGCCATTGAAAAACGTCCAGAAATGTTTGAAGCTACTGACTGAATGAAAGGAGCTGGCATCTCACTCTCTTTGAATCTTCTTTATCATGCTAGGATTAGCAGGAAAAAGCAAAAAATTTCAGAATTGCACCTTGCAATGCGGAGAAATTACTGTGTGTGCATTTACAATATTCATTGATTTTTGCCATTGAAAAACGTCCAGAAATGTTTGAAGCTACTGACTGAATGAAAGGAGCTGGCATCTCACTCTCTTTGAATCTTCTTTATCATGCTAGGATTAGCAGGAAAAAGCAAAAAATTTCAGAATTGCACCTTGCAATGTGGAGATATTACTGTTTGTGCATTTACAATATTCATTGATTTTTGCCATTGAAAAACGTCCAGAAATGTTTGAAGCTACTGACTGAATGAAAGGAGCTGGCATCTCACTCTCTTTGAATCTTCTTTATCATGCTAGGATTAGCAGGAAAAAGCAAAAAATTTCAGAATTGCACCTTGCAATGCGGAGAAATTACTGTGTGTGCATTTACAATATTCATTGATTTTTGCCATTGAAAAACATCGTTATTCATATACCAGAAATGTTTGAAGCTACTGACTGAATGAAAAGAGCTGGCATCTCACTCTCTTTGAATCTTCTTTATCATGCCAGGATTAGCAGGAAAAAGCAAAAAATTTCAGAATTGCACCTTGCAATGTGGAGATATTACTGTTTGTGCATTTACAATATTCATTGATTTTTGCCATTGAAAAACGTCCAGAAATGTTTGAAGCTACTGACTGAATGAAAGGAGCTGGCATCTCACTCTCTTTGAATCTTCTTTATCATGCTAGGATTAGCAGGAAAAAGCAAAAAATTTCAGAATTGCACCTTGCAATGTGGAGATATTACTGTTTGTGCATTTACAATATTCATTGATTTTTGCCATTGAAAAACGTCCAGAAATGTTTGAAGCTACTGACTGAATGAAAGGAGCTGGCATCTCACTCTCTTTGAATCTTCTTTATCATGCTAGGATTAGCAGGAAAAAGCAAAAAATTTCAGAATTGCACCTTGCAATGCGGAGAAATTACTGTGTGTGCATTTACAATATTCATTGATTTTTGCCATTGAAAAACATCGTTATTCATATACCAGAAATGTTTGAAGCTACTGACTGAATGAAAAGAGCTGGCATCTCACTCTCTTTGAATCTTCTTTATCATGCCAGGATTAGCAGGAAAAAGCAAAAAATTTCAGAATTGCACCTTGCAATGTGGAGATATTACTGTTTGTGCATTTACAATATTCATTGATTTTTGCCATTGAAAAACGTCCAGAAATGTTTGAAGCTACTGACTGAATGAAAGGAGCTGGCATCTCACTCTCTTTGAATCTTCTTTATCATGCTAGGATTAGCAGGAAAAAGCAAAAAATTTCAGAATTGCACCTTGCAATGTGGAGATATTACTGTTTGTGCATTTACAATATTCATTGATTTTTGCCATTGAAAAACGTCCAGAAATGTTTGAAGCTACTGACTGAATGAAAGGAGCTGGCATCTCACTCTCTTTGAATCTTCTTTATCATGCTAGGATTAGCAGGAAAAAGCAAAAAATTTCAGAATTGCACCTTGCAATGCGGAGAAATTACTGTGTGTGCATTTACAATATTCATTGATTTTTGCCATTGAAAAACATCGTTATTCATATACCAGAAATGTTTGAAGCTACTGACTGAATGAAAAGAGCTGGCATCTCACTCTCTTTGAATCTTCTTTATCATGCCAGGATTAGCAGGAAAAAGCAAAAAATTTCAGAATTGCACCTTGCAATGTGGAGATATTACTGTTTGTGCATTTACAATATTCATTGATTTTTGCCATTGAAAAACGTCCAGAAATGTTTGAAGCTACTGACTGAATGAAAGGAGCTGGCATCTCACTCTCTTTGAATCTTCTTTATCATGCTAGGATTAGCAGGAAAAACCAAAACATTTCAGAATTGCACCTCGCAATGTGGAGAAATTACTGTTTGTGCATTTACAATATTCATTGATTTTTGCCATTGAAAAACATGTTATTCATATACCAGAAATGTTTGAAGCTACTGACTGAATGAAAAGAGCTGGCATCTCACTCTCTTTGAATCTTCTTTATCATGCTAAGAGGAGCAGGAAAAAGCAAAAAATTTCAGAATTGCACGTTGCAATGTGGAGATATTACTGTTTGTGCATTTACAATATTCATTGATTTTTGCCATTGAAAAACGTCCAGAAATGTTTGAAGCTACTGACTGAATGAAAAGAGCTGGCATCTCACTCTCTTTGAATCTTCTTTATCATGCTAAGAGGAGCAGGAAAAAGCAAAAAATTTCAGAATTGCACGTTGCAATGTGGAGATATTACTGTTTGTGCATTTACAATATTCATTGATTTTTGCCATTGAAAAACATGTTATTCATATACCAGAAATGTTTGAAGCTACTGACTGAATGAAAAGAGCTGGCATCTCACTCTCTTTGAATCTTCTTTATCATGCCAGGATTAGCAGGAAAAAGCAAAAAATTTCAGAATTGCACCTTGCAATGTGGAGATATTACTGTTTGTGCATTTACAATATTCATTGATTTTTGCCATTGAAAAACGTCCAGAATTGTTTGAAGCTACTGACTGAATGAAAGGAGCTGGCATCTCCCTCTCTTTGAATCTTCTTTATCATGCTAGGATTAGCAGGAAAAAGCAAAAAATTTCAGAATTGCACCTTGCAATGCGGAGAAATTACTGTTTGTGCATTTACAATATTCATTGATTTTTGCCATTGAAAAACATCATGTTATTCATATACCAGAAATGTTTGAAGCTACTGACTGAATGAAAAGAGCTGGCATCTCACTCTCTTTGAATCTTCTTTATCATGCTAAGAGGAGCAGGAAAAAGCAAAAAATTTCAGAATTGCACGTTACAATGTGGAGATATTACTGTTTGTGCATTTACAATATTCATTGATTTTTGCCATTGAAAAACGTCCAGAAATGTTTGAAGCTACTGACTGAATGAAAGGAGCTGGCATCTCACTCTCTTTGAATCTTCTTTATCATGCTAGGATTAGCAGGAAAAAGCAAAAAATTTCAGAATTGCACCTTGCAATGCGGAGAAATTACTGTGTGTGCATTTACAATATTCATTGATTTTTGCCATTGAAAAACATGTTATTCATATACCAGAAATGTTTGAAGCTACTGACTGAATGAAAAGAGCTGGCATCTCACTCTCTTTGAATCTTCTTTATCATGCCAGGATTAGCAGGAAAAAGCAAAAAATTTCAGAATTGCACCTTGCAATGCGGAGAAATTACTGTGTGTGCATTTACAATATTCATTGATTTTTGCCATTGAAAAACATGTTATTCATATATCAGAAATGTTTGAAGCTACTGACTGAATGAAAGGAGCTGGCATCTCACTCTCTTTGAATCTTCTTTATCATGCCAGGATTAGCAGGAAAAAGCAAAAAATTTCAGAATTGCACCTTGCAATGTGGAGATATTACTGTTTGTGCATTTACAATATTCATTGATTTTTGCCATTGAAAAACATGTTATTCATATACCAGAAATGTTTGAAGCTACTGACTGAATGAAAGGAGCTGGCATCTCACTCTCTTTGAATCTTCTTTATCATGCTAGGATTAGCAGGAAAAACCAAAACATTTCAGAATTGCACCTCGCAATGTGGAGAAATTACTGTTTGTGCATTTACAATATTCATTGATTTTTGCCATTGAAAAACATGTTATTCATATACCAGAAATGTTTGAAGCTACTGACTGAATGAAAAGAGCTGGCATCTCACTCTCTTTGAATCTTCTTTATCATGCTAAGAGGAGCAGGAAAAAGCAAAAAATTTCAGAATTGCACGTTGCAATGTGGAGATATTACTGTTTGTGCATTTACAATATTCATTGATTTTTGCCATTGAAAAACGTCCAGAAATGTTTGAAGCTACTGACTGAATGAAAGGAGCTGGCATCTCACTCTCTTTGAATCTTCTTTATCATGCTAGGATTAGCAGGAAAAAGCAAAAAATTTCAGAATTGCACCTTGCAATGCGGAGAAATTACTGTGTGTGCATTTACAATATTCATTGATTTTTGCCATTGAAAAACATCGTTATTCATATACCAGAAATGTTTGAAGCTACTGACTGAATGAAAAGAGCTGGCATCTCACTCTCTTTGAATCTTCTTTATCATGCCAGGATTAGCAGGAAAAAGCAAAAAATTTCAGAATTGCACCTTGCAATGTGGAGATATTACTGTTTGTGCATTTACAATATTCATTGATTTTTGCCATTGAAAAACGTCCAGAAATGTTTGAAGCTACTGACTGAATGAAAGGAGCTGGCATCTCACTCTCTTTGAATCTTCTTTATCATGCTAGGATTAGCAGGAAAAACCAAAACATTTCAGAATTGCACCTCGCAATGTGGAGAAATTACTGTTTGTGCATTTACAATATTCATTGATTTTTGCCATTGAAAAACATGTTATTCATATACCAGAAATGTTTGAAGCTACTGACTGAATGAAAAGAGCTGGCATCTCACTCTCTTTGAATCTTCTTTATCATGCTAAGAGGAGCAGGAAAAAGCAAAAAATTTCAGAATTGCACGTTGCAATGTGGAGATATTACTGTTTGTGCATTTACAATATTCATTGATTTTTGCCATTGAAAAACGTCCAGAAATGTTTGAAGCTACTGACTGAATGAAAGGAGCTGGCATCTCACTCTCTTTGAATCTTCTTTATCATGCTAGGATTAGCAGGAAAAAGCAAAAAATTTCAGAATTGCACCTTGCAATGCGGAGAAATTACTGTGTGTGCATTTACAATATTCATTGATTTTTGCCATTGAAAAACATCGTTATTCATATACCAGAAATGTTTGAAGCTACTGACTGAATGAAAAGAGCTGGCATCTCACTCTCTTTGAATCTTCTTTATCATGCCAGGATTAGCAGGAAAAAGCAAAAAATTTCAGAATTGCACCTTGCAATGTGGAGATATTACTGTTTGTGCATTTACAATATTCATTGATTTTTGCCATTGAAAAACGTCCAGAAATGTTTGAAGCTACTGACTGAATGAAAGGAGCTGGCATCTCACTCTCTTTGAATCTTCTTTATCATGCTAGGATTAGCAGGAAAAAGCAAAAAATTTCAGAATTGCACCTTGCAATGCGGAGAAATTACTGTGTGTGCATTTACAATATTCATTGATTTTTGCCATTGAAAAACGTCCAGAAATGTTTGAAGCTACTGACTGAATGAAAGGAGCTGGCATCTCACTCTCTTTGAATCTTCTTTATCATGCTAGGATTAGCAGGAAAAAGCAAAAAATTTCAGAATTGCACCTTGCAATGTGGAGATATTACTGTTTGTGCATTTACAATATTCATTGATTTTTGCCATTGAAAAACGTCCAGAAATGTTTGAAGCTACTGACTGAATGAAAGGAGCTGGCATCTCACTCTCTTTGAATCTTCTTTATCATGCTAGGATTAGCAGGAAAAAGCAAAAAATTTCAGAATTGCACCTTGCAATGCGGAGAAATTACTGTGTGTGCATTTACAATATTCATTGATTTTTGCCATTGAAAAACATCGTTATTCATATACCAGAAATGTTTGAAGCTACTGACTGAATGAAAAGAGCTGGCATCTCACTCTCTTTGAATCTTCTTTATCATGCCAGGATTAGCAGGAAAAAGCAAAAAATTTCAGAATTGCACCTTGCAATGTGGAGATATTACTGTTTGTGCATTTACAATATTCATTGATTTTTGCCATTGAAAAACGTCCAGAAATGTTTGAAGCTACTGACTGAATGAAAGGAGCTGGCATCTCACTCTCTTTGAATCTTCTTTATCATGCTAGGATTAGCAGGAAAAACCAAAACATTTCAGAATTGCACCTCGCAATGTGGAGAAATTACTGTTTGTGCATTTACAATATTCATTGATTTTTGCCATTGAAAAACATGTTATTCATATACCAGAAATGTTTGAAGCTACTGACTGAATGAAAAGAGCTGGCATCTCACTCTCTTTGGATCTTCTTTATCATGCTAAGAGGAGCAGGAAAAAGCAAAAAATTTCAGAATTGCACGTTGCAATGTGGAGATATTACTGTTTGTGCATTTACAATATTCATTGATTTTTGCCATTGAAAAACGTCCAGAAATGTTTGAAGCTACTGACTGAATGAAAGGAGCTGGCATCTCACTCTCTTTGAATCTTCTTTATCATGCTAGGATTAGCAGGAAAAAGCAAAAAATTTCAGAATTGCACCTTGCAATGCGGAGAAATTACTGTGTGTGCATTTACAATATTCATTGATTTTTGCCATTGAAAAACGTCCAGAAATGTTTGAAGCTACTGACTGAATGAAAGGAGCTGGCATCTCACGCTCTTTGAATCTTCTTTATCATGCTAGGATTAGCAGGAAAAAGCAAAAAATTTCAGAATTGCACCTTGCAATGTGGAGATATTACTGTTTGTGCATTTACAATATTCATTGATTTTTGCCATTGAAAAACGTCCAGAAATGTTTGAAGCTACTGACTGAATGAAAGGAGCTGGCATCTCACTCTCTTTGAATCTTCTTTATCATGCTAGGATTAGCAGGAAAAAGCAAAAAATTTCAGAATTGCACCTTGCAATGCGGAGAAATTACTGTGTGTGCATTTACAATATTCATTGATTTTTGCCATTGAAAAACATCGTTATTCATATACCAGAAATGTTTGAAGCTACTGACTGAATGAAAAGAGCTGGCATCTCACTCTCTTTGAATCTTCTTTATCATGCCAGGATTAGCAGGAAAAAGCAAAAAATTTCAGAATTGCACCTTGCAATGTGGAGATATTACTGTTTGTGCATTTACAATATTCATTGATTTTTGCCATTGAAAAACGTCCAGAAATGTTTGAAGCTACTGACTGAATGAAAGGAGCTGGCATCTCACTCTCTTTGAATCTTCTTTATCATGCTAGGATTAGCAGGAAAAAGCAAAAAATTTCAGAATTGCACCTTGCAATGCGGAGAAATTACTGTGTGTGCATTTACAATATTCATTGATTTTTGCCATTGAAAAACGTCCAGAAATGTTTGAAGCTACTGACTGAATGAAAGGAGCTGGCATCTCACTCTCTTTGAATCTTCTTTATCATGCTAGGATTAGCAGGAAAAAGCAAAAAATTTCAGAATTGCACCTTGCAATGTGGAGATATTACTGTTTGTGCATTTACAATATTCATTGATTTTTGCCATTGAAAAACGTCCAGAAATGTTTGAAGCTACTGACTGAATGAAAAGAGCTGGCATCTCACTCTCTTTGAATCTTCTTTATCATGCCAGGATTAGCAGGAAAAAGCAAAAAATTTCAGAATTGCACCTTGCAATGTGGAGATATTACTGTTTGTGCATTTACAATATTCATTGATTTTTGCCATTGAAAAATATGTTATTCATATACCAGAAATGTTTGAAGCTACTGACTGAATGAAAAGAGCTGGCATCTCACTCTCTTTGAATCTTCTTTATCATGCCAGGATTAGCAGGAAAAAGCAAAAAATTTCAGAATTGCACCTTGCAATGTGGAGATATTACTGTTTGTGCATTTACAATATTCATTGATTTTTGCCATTGAAAAACGTCCAGAAATGTTTGAAGCTACTGACTGAATGAAAGGAGCTGGCATCTCACTCTCTTTGAATCTTCTTTATCATGCTAGGATTAGCAGGAAAAAGCAAAAAATTTCAGAATTGCACCTTGCAATGCGGAGAAATTACCGTGTGTGCATTTACAATATTCATTGATTTTTGCCATTGAAAAACATCGTTAATCATATACCAGAAATGTTTGAAGCTACTGACTGAATGAAAAGAGCTGGCATCTCACTCTCTTTGAATCTTCTTTATCATGCCAGGATTAGCAGGAAAAAGCAAAAAATTTCAGAATTGCACCTTGCAATGTGGAGATATTACTGTTTGTGCATTTACAATATTCATTGATTTTTGCCATTGAAAAACGTCCAGAAATGTTTGACGCTACTGACTGAATGAAAAGAGCTGGCATCTCACTCTCTTTGAATCTTCTTTATCATGCTAAGAGGAGCAGGAAAAAGCAAAAAATTTCAGAATTGCACGTTGCAATGTGGAGATATTACTGTTTGTGCATTTACAATATTCATTGATTTTTGCCATTGAAAAACGTCCAGAAATGTTTGAAGCTACTGACTGAATGAAAAGAGCTGGCATCTCACTCTCTTTGAATCTTCTTTATCATGCCAGGATTAGCAGGAAAAAGCAAAAAATTTCAGAATTGCACGTTGCAATGTGGAGATATTATTGTTTGTGCATTTACAATATTCATTGATTTTTGCCATTGAAAAACGTCCAGAAATGTTTGAAGCTACTGACTGAATGAAAGGAGCTGGCATCTCACTCTCTTTGAATCTTCTTTATCATGCTAGGATTAGCAGGAAAAAGCAAAAAATTTCAGAATTGCACCTTGCAATGCGGAGAAATTACTGTGTGTGCATTTACAATATTCATTGATTTTTGCCATTGAAAAACATCATGTTATTCATATACCAGAAATGTTTGAAGCTACTGACTGAATGAAAAGAGCTGGCATCTCACTCTCTTTGAATCTTCTTTATCATGCCAGGATTAGCAGGAAAAAGCAAAAAATTTCAGAATTGCACCTTGCAATGTGGAGATATTACTGTTTGTGCATTTACAATATTCATTGATTTTTGCCATTGAAAAACATGTTATTCATATACCAGAAATGTTTGAAGCTACTGACTGAATGAAAAGAGCTGGCATCTCACTCTCTTTGAATCTTCTTTATCATGCCAGGATTAGCAGGAAAAAGCAAAAAATTTCAGAATTGCACCTTGCAATGTGGAGATATTACTGTTTGTGCATTTACAATATTCATTGATTTTTGCCATTGAAAAACATGTTATTCATATACCAGAAATGTTTGAAGCTACTGACTGAATGAAAAGAGCTGGCATCTCACTCTCTTTGAATCTTCTTTATCATGCCAAGATTAGCAGGAAAAAGCAAAAAATTTCAGAATTGCACCTTGCAATGTGGAGATATTACTGTTTGTGCATTTACAATATTCATTGATTTTTGCCATTGAAAAACGTCCAGAAATGTTTTAAGCTACTGACTGAATGAAAGGAGCTGGCATCTCACTCTCTTTGAATCTTCTTTATCATGCTAGGATTAGCAGGAAAAAGCAAAAAATTTCAGAATTGCACCTTGCAATGCGGAGAAATTACTGTTTGTGCATTTACAATATTCATTGATTTTTGCCATTGAAAAACGTCCAGAAATGTTTGAAGCTACTGACTGAATGAAAAGAGCTGGCATCTCACTCTCTTTGAATCTTCTTTATCATGCTAAGAGGAGCAGGAAAAAGCAAAAAATTTCAGAATTGCACGTTGCAATGTGGAGATATTACTGTTTGTGCATTTACAATATTCATTGATTTTTGCCATTGAAAAACATGTTATTCATATACCAGAAATGTTTGAAGCTACTGACTGAATGAAAAGAGCTGGCATCTCACTCTCTTTGAATCTTCTTTATCATGCCAGGATTAGCAGGAAAAAGCAAAACATTTCAGAATTGCAACTTGCAATGTGGAGATATTACTGTTTGTGCATTTACAATATTCATTGATTTTTGCCATTGAAAAACGTCCAGAAATGTTTGAAGCTACTGACTGAATGAAAGGAGCTGGCATCTCACTCTCTTTGAATCTTCTTTATTATGTTAGGATTAGCAGGAAAAAGCAAAAAATTTCAGAATTGCACCTTGCAATGCGGAGAAATTACTGTTTGTGCATTTACAATATTCATTGATTTTTGCCATTGAAAAACATCATGTTATTCATATACCAGAAATGTTTGAAGCTACTGACTGAATGAAAAGAGCTGGCATCTCACTCTCTTTGAATCTTCTTTATCATGCTAGGATTAGCAGGAAAAAGCAAAAAATTTCAGAATTGCACCTTGCAATGTGGAGATATTACTGTTTGTGCATTTACAATATTCATCGATTTTTGCCATTGAAAAACGTCCAGAAATGTTTGAAGCTACTGACTGAATGAAAAGAGCTGGCATCTCACTCTCTTTGAATCTTCTTTATCATGCTAAGAGGAGCAGGAAAAAGCAAAAAATTTCAGAATTGCACGTTGCAATGTGGAGATATTACTGTTTGTGCATTTACAATATTCATTGATTTTTGCCATTGAAAAACATGTTATTCATATACCAGAAATGTTTGAAGCTACTGACTGAATGAAAAGAGCTGGCATCTCACTCTCTTTGAATCTTCTTTATCATGCCAGGATTAGCAGGAAAAAGCAAAAAATTTCAGAATTGCACCTTGCAATGTGGAGATATTACTGTTTGTGCATTTACAATATTCATTGATTTTTGCCATTGAAAAACGTCCAGAATTGTTTGAAGCTACTGACTGAATGAAAGGAGCTGGCATCTCACTCTCTTTGAATCTTCTTTATCATGCTAGGATTAGCAGGAAAAAGCAAAAAATTTCAGAATTGCACCTTGCAATGCGGAGAAATTACTGTTTGTGCATTTACAATATTCATTGATTTTTGCCATTGAAAAACATCATGTTATTCATATACCAGAAATGTTTGAAGCTACTGACTGAATGAAAAGAGCTGGCATCTCACTCTCTTTGAATCTTCTTTATCATGCTAAGAGGAGCAGGAAAAAGCAAAAAATTTCAGAATTGCACGTTACAATGTGGAGATATTACTGTTTGTGCATTTACAATATTCATTGATTTTTGCCATTGAAAAACGTCCAGAAATGTTTGAAGCTACTGACTGAATGAAAGGAGCTGGCAACTCACTCTCTTTGAATCTTCTTTATCATGCTAGGATTAGCAGGAAAAAGCAAAAAATTTCAGAATTGCACCTTGCAATGCGGAGAAATTACTGTGTGTGCATTTACAATATTCATTGATTTTTGCCATTGAAAAACATGTTATTCATATACCAGAAATGTTTGAAGCTACTGACTGAATGAAAAGAGCTGGCATCTCACTCTCTTTGAATCTTCTTTATCATGCCAGGATTAGCAGGAAAAAGCAAAAAATTTCAGAATTGCACCTTGCAATGCGGAGAAATTACTGTGTGTGCATTTACAATATTCATTGATTTTTGCCATTGAAAAACATGTTATTCATATATCAGAAATGTTTGAAGCTACTGACTGAATGAAAGGAGCTGGCATCTCACTCTCTTTGAATCTTCTTTATCATGCCAGGATTAGCAGGAAAAAGCAAAAAATTTCAGAATTGCACCTTGCAATGTGGAGATATTACTGTTTGTGCATTTACAATATTCATTGATTTTTGCCATTGAAAAACATGTTATTCATATACCAGAAATGTTTGAAGCTACTGACTGAATGAAAAGAGCTGGCATCTCACTCTCTTTGAATCTTCTTTATCATGCCAGGATTAGCAGGAAAAAGCAAAAAATTTCAGAATTGCACCTTGCAATGTGGAGATATTACTGTTTGTGCATTTACAATATTCATTGATTTTTGCCATTGAAAAACATGTTATTCATATACCAGAAATGTTTGAAGCTACTGACTGAATGAAAAGAGCTGGCATCTCACTCTCTTTGAATCTTCTTTATCATGCTAGGATTAGCAGGAAAAAGCAAAAAATTTCAGAATTGCACCTTGCAATGCGGAGAAATTACTGTGTGTGCATTTACAATATTCATTGATTTTTGCCATTGAAAAACGTCCAGAAATGTTTGAAGCTACTGACTGAATGAAAGGAGCTGGCATCTCACTCTCTTTGAATCTTCTTTATCATGCTAGGATTAGCAGGAAAAAGCAAAAAATTTCAGAATTGCACCTTGCAATGTGGAGATATTACTGTTTGTGCATTTACAATATTCATTGATTTTTGCCATTGAAAAACGTCCAGAAATGTTTGAAGCTACTGACTGAATAAAAAGAGCTGGCATCTCACTCTCTTTGAATCTTCTTTATCATGCCAGGATTAGCAGGAAAAAGCAAAAAATTTCAGAATTGCACCTTGCAATGTGGAGATATTACTGTTTGTGCATTTACAATATTCATTGATTTTTGCCATTGAAAAATATGTTATTCATATACCAGAAATGTTTGAAGCTACTGACTGAATGAAAAGAGCTGGCATCTCACTCTCTTTGAATCTTCTTTATCATGCCAGGATTAGCAGGAAAAAGCAAAAAATTTCAGAATTGCACCTTGCAATGTGGAGATATTACTGTTTGTGCATTTACAATATTCATTGATTTTTGCCATTGAAAAACGTCCAGAAATGTTTGAAGCTACTGACTGAATGAAAGGAGCTGGCATCTCACTCTCTTTGAATCTTCTTTATCATGCTAGGATTAGCAGGAAAAAGCAAAAAATTTCAGAATTGCACCTTGCAATGCGGAGAAATTACCGTGTGTGCATTTACAATATTCATTGATTTTTGCCATTGAAAAACATCGTTAATCATATACCAGAAATGTTTGAAGCTACTGACTGAATGAAAAGAGCTGGCATCTCACTCTCTTTGAATCTTCTTTATCATGCCAGGATTAGCAGGAAAAAGCAAAAAATTTCAGAATTGCACCTTGCAATGTGGAGATATTACTGTTTGTGCATTTACAATATTCATTGATTTTTGCCATTGAAAAACGTCCAGAAATGTTTGACGCTACTGACTGAATGAAAAGAGCTGGCATCTCACTCTCTTTGAATCTTCTTTATCATGCTAAGAGGAGCAGGAAAAAGCAAAAAATTTCAGAATTGCACGTTGCAATGTGGAGATATTACTGTTTGTGCATTTACAATATTCATTGATTTTTGCCATTGAAAAACGTCCAGAAATGTTTGAAGCTACTGACTGAATGAAAAGAGCTGGCATCTCACTCTCTTTGAATCTTCTTTATCATGCCAGGATTAGCAGGAAAAAGCAAAAAATTTCAGAATTGCACGTTGCAATGTGGAGATATTATTGTTTGTGCATTTACAATATTCATTGATTTTTGCCATTGAAAAACGTCCAGAAATGTTTGAAGCTACTGACTGAATGAAAGGAGCTGGCATCTCACTCTCTTTGAATCTTCTTTATCATGCTAGGATTAGCAGGAAAAAGCAAAAAATTTCAGAATTGCACCTTGCAATGCGGAGAAATTACTGTGTGTGCATTTACAATATTCATTGATTTTTGCCATTGAAAAACATCATGTTATTCATATACCAGAAATGTTTGAAGCTACTGACTGAATGAAAAGAGCTGGCATCTCACTCTCTTTGAATCTTCTTTATCATGCCAGGATTAGCAGGAAAAAGCAAAAAATTTCAGAATTGCACCTTGCAATGTGGAGATATTACTGTTTGTGCATTTACAATATTCATTGATTTTTGCCATTGAAAAACATGTTATTCATATACCAGAAATGTTTGAAGCTACTGACTGAATGAAAAGAGCTGGCATCTCACTCTCTTTGAATCTTCTTTATCATGCCAGGATTAGCAGGAAAAAGCAAAAAATTTCAGAATTGCACCTTGCAATGTGGAGATATTACTGTTTGTGCATTTACAATATTCATTGATTTTTGCCATTGAAAAACATGTTATTCATATACCAGAAATGTTTGAAGCTACTGACTGAATGAAAAGAGCTGGCATCTCACTCTCTTTGAATCTTCTTTATCATGCCAAGATTAGCAGGAAAAAGCAAAAAATTTCAGAATTGCACCTTGCAATGTGGAGATATTACTGTTTGTGCATTTACAATATTCATTGATTTTTGCCATTGAAAAACGTCCAGAAATGTTTTAAGCTACTGACTGAATGAAAGGAGCTGGCATCTCACTCTCTTTGAATCTTCTTTATCATGCTAGGATTAGCAGGAAAAAGCAAAAAATTTCAGAATTGCACCTTGCAATGCGGAGAAATTACTGTTTGTGCATTTACAATATTCATTGATTTTTGCCATTGAAAAACGTCCAGAAATGTTTGAAGCTACTGACTGAATGAAAAGATCTGGCATCTCACTCTCTTTGAATCTTCTTTATCATGCTAAGAGGAGCAGGAAAAAGCAAAAAATTTCAGAATTGCACGTTGCAATGTGGAGATATTACTGTTTGTGCATTTACAATATTCATTGATTTTTGCCATTGAAAAACATGTTATTCATATACCAGAAATGTTTGAAGCTACTGACTGAATGAAAAGAGCTGGCATCTCACTCTCTTTGAATCTTCTTTATCATGCCAGGATTAGCAGGAAAAAGCAAAAAATTTCAGAATTGCAACTTGCAATGTGGAGATATTACTGTTTGTGCATTTACAATATTCATTGATTTTTGCCATTGAAAAACGTCCAGAAATGTTTGAAGCTACTGACTGAATGAAAGGAGCTGGCATCTCACTCTCTTTGAATCTTCTTTATTATGTTAGGATTAGCAGGAAAAAGCAAAAAATTTCAGAATTGCACCTTGCAATGCGGAGAAATTACTGTTTGTGCATTTACAATATTCATTGATTTTTGCCATTGAAAAACATCATGTTATTCATATACCAGAAATGTTTGAAGCTACTGACTGAATGAAAAGAGCTGGCATCTCACTCTCTTTGAATCTTCTTTATCATGCTAGGATTAGCAGGAAAAAGCAAAAAATTTCAGAATTGCACCTTGCAATGTGGAGATATTACTGTTTGTGCATTTACAATATTCATCGATTTTTGCCATTGAAAAACGTCCAGAAATGTTTGAAGCTACTGACTGAATGAAAAGAGCTGGCATCTCACTCTCTTTGAATCTTCTTTATCATGCTAAGAGGAGCAGGAAAAAGCAAAAAATTTCAGAATTGCACGTTGCAATGTGGAGATATTACTGTTTGTGCATTTACAATATTCATTGATTTTTGCCATTGAAAAACATGTTATTCATATACCAGAAATGTTTGAAGCTACTGACTGAATGAAAAGAGCTGGCATCTCACTCTCTTTGAATCTTCTTTATCATGCCAGGATTAGCAGGAAAAAGCAAAAAATTTCAGAATTGCACCTTGCAATGTGGAGATATTACTGTTTGTGCATTTACAATATTCATTGATTTTTGCCATTGAAAAACGTCCAGAATTGTTTGAAGCTACTGACTGAATGAAAGGAGCTGGCATCTCACTCTCTTTGAATCTTCTTTATCATGCTAGGATTAGCAGGAAAAAGCAAAAAATTTCAGAATTGCACCTTGCAATGCGGAGAAATTACTGTTTGTGCATTTACAATATTCATTGATTTTTGCCATTGAAAAACATCATGTTATTCATATACCAGAAATGTTTGAAGCTACTGACTGAATGAAAAGAGCTGGCATCTCACTCTCTTTGAATCTTCTTTATCATGCTAAGAGGAGCAGGAAAAAGCAAAAAATTTCAGAATTGCACGTTACAATGTGGAGATATTACTGTTTGTGCATTTACAATATTCATTGATTTTTGCCATTGAAAAACGTCCAGAAATGTTTGAAGCTACTGACTGAATGAAAGGAGCTGGCAACTCACTCTCTTTGAATCTTCTTTATCATGCTAGGATTAGCAGGAAAAAGCAAAAAATTTCAGAATTGCACCTTGCAATGCGGAGAAATTACTGTGTGTGCATTTACAATATTCATTGATTTTTGCCATTGAAAAACATGTTATTCATATACCAGAAATGTTTGAAGCTACTGACTGAATGAAAAGAGCTGGCATCTCACTCTCTTTGAATCTTCTTTATCATGCCAGGATTAGCAGGAAAAAGCAAAAAATTTCAGAATTGCACCTTGCAATGCGGAGAAATTACTGTGTGTGCATTTACAATATTCATTGATTTTTGCCATTGAAAAACATGTTATTCATATATCAGAAATGTTTGAAGCTACTGACTGAATGAAAGGAGCTGGCATCTCACTCTCTTTGAATCTTCTTTATCATGCCAGGATTAGCAGGAAAAAGCAAAAAATTTCAGAATTGCACCTTGCAATGTGGAGATATTACTGTTTGTGCATTTACAATATTCATTGATTTTTGCCATTGAAAAACATGTTATTCATATACCAGAAATGTTTGAAGCTACTGACTGAATGAAAAGAGCTGGCATCTCACTCTCTTTGAATCTTCTTTATCATGCCAGGATTAGCAGGAAAAAGCAAAAAATTTCAGAATTGCACCTTGCAATGTGGAGATATTACTGTTTGTGCATTTACAATATTCATTGATTTTTGCCATTGAAAAACGTCCAGAATTGTTTGAAGCTACTGACTGAATGAAAGGAGCTGGCATCTCACTCTCTTTGAATCTTCTTTATCATGCTAGGATTAGCAGGAAAAAGCAAAAAATTTCAGAATTGCACCTTGCAATGCGGAGAAATTACTGTTTGTGCATTTACAATATTCATTGATTTTTGCCATTGAAAAACATCATGTTATTCATATACCAGAAATGTTTGAAGCTACTGACTGAATGAAAAGAGCTGGCATCTCACTCTCTTTGAATCTTCTTTATCATGCTAAGAGGAGCAGGAAAAAGCAAAAAATTTCAGAATTGCACGTTACAATGTGGAGATATTACTGTTTGTGCATTTACAATATTCATTGATTTTTGCCATTGAAAAACGTCCAGAAATGTTTGAAGCTACTGACTGAATGAAAGGAGCTGGCAACTCACTCTCTTTGAATCTTCTTTATCATGCTAGGATTAGCAGGAAAAAGCAAAAAATTTCAGAATTGCACCTTGCAATGCGGAGAAATTACTGTGTGTGCATTTACAATATTCATTGATTTTTGCCATTGAAAAACATGTTATTCATATACCAGAAATGTTTGAAGCTACTGACTGAATGAAAAGAGCTGGCATCTCACTCTCTTTGAATCTTCTTTATCATGCCAGGATTAGCAGGAAAAAGCAAAAAATTTCAGAATTGCACCTTGCAATGCGGAGAAATTACTGTGTGTGCATTTACAATATTCATTGATTTTTGCCATTGAAAAACATGTTATTCATATATCAGAAATGTTTGAAGCTACTGACTGAATGAAAGGAGCTGGCATCTCACTCTCTTTGAATCTTCTTTATCATGCCAGGATTAGCAGGAAAAAGCAAAAAATTTCAGAATTGCACCTTGCAATGTGGAGATATTACTGTTTGTGCATTTACAATATTCATTGATTTTTGCCATTGAAAAACATGTTATTCATATACCAGAAATGTTTGAAGCTACTGACTGAATGAAAAGAGCTGGCATCTCACTCTCTTTGAATCTTCTTTATCATGCCAGGATTAGCAGGAAAAAGCAAAAAATTTCAGAATTGCACCTTGCAATGTGGAGATATTACTGTTTGTGCATTTACAATATTCATTGATTTTTGCCATTGAAAAACATGTTATTCATATACCAGAAATGTTTGAAGCTACTGACTGAATGAAAAGAGCTGGCATCTCACTCTCTTTGAATCTTCTTTATCATGCTAGGATTAGCAGGAAAAAGCAAAAAATTTCAGAATTGCACCTTGCAATGCGGAGAAATTACTGTGTGTGCATTTACAATATTCATTGATTTTTGCCATTGAAAAACATGTTATTCATATACCAGAAATGTTTGAAGCTACTGACTGAATGAAAAGAGCTGGCATCTCACTCTCTTTGAATCTTCGTTATCATGCCAGGATTAGCAGGAAAAAGCAAAAAATTTCAGAATTGCACGTTGCAATGTGGAGATATTACTGTTTGTGCATTTACAATATTCATTGATTTTTGCCATTGAAAAACGTCCAGAAATGTTTGAAGCTACTGACTGAATGAAAGGAGCTGGCATCTCACTCTCTTTGAATCTTATTTATCATGCTAGGATTAGCAGGAAAAAGCAAAAAATTTCAGAATTGCACCTTGCAATGCGGAGAAATTACTGTGTGTGCATTTACAATATTCATTGATTTTTGCCATTGAAAAACATCGTTATTCATATACCAGAAATGTTTGAAGCTACTGACTGAATGAAAAGAGCTGGCATCTCACTCTCTTTGAATCTTCTTTATCATGCCAGGATTAGCAGGAAAAAGCAAAAAATTTCAGAATTGCACCTTGCAATGTGGAGATATTACTGTTTGTGCATTTACAATATTCATTGATTTTTGCCATTGAAAAACGTCCAGAAATGTTTGAAGCTACTGACTGAATGAAAGGAGCTGGCATCTCACTCTCTTTGAATCTTCTTTATCATGCTAGGATTAGCAGGAAAAACCAAAACATTTCAGAATTGCACCTCGCAATGTGGAGAAATTACTGTTTGTGCATTTACAATATTCATTGATTTTTGCCATTGAAAAACATGTTATTCATATACCAGAAATGTTTGAAGCTACTGACTGAATGAAAAGAGCTGGCATCTCACTCTCTTTGAATCTTCTTTATCATGCTAAGAGGAGCAGGAAAAAGCAAAAAATTTCAGAATTGCACGTTGCAATGTGGAGTTATTACTGTTTGTGCATTTACAATATTCATTGATTTTTGCCATTGAAAAACGTCCAGAAATGTTTGAAGCTACTGACTGAATGAAAGGAGCTGGCATCTCACTCTCTTTGAATCTTCTTTATCATGCTAGGATTAGCAGGAAAAAGCAAAAAATTTCAGAATTGCACCTTGCAATGCGGAGAAATTACTGTGTGTGCATTTACAATATTCATTGATTTTTGCCATTGAAAAACATCGTTATTCATATACCAGAAATGTTTGAAGCTACTGACTGAATGAAAAGAGCTGGCATCTCACTCTCTTTGAATCTTCTTTATCATGCCAGGATTAGCAGGAAAAAGCAAAAAATTTCAGAATTGCACCTTGCAATGTGGAGATATTACTGTTTGTGCATTTACAATATTCATTGATTTTTGCCATTGAAAAACGTCCAGAAATGTTTGAAGCTACTGACTGAATGAAAGGAGCTTTCATCTCACTCTCTTTGAATCTTCTTTATCATGCTAGGATTAGCAGGAAAAAGCAAAAAATTTCAGAATTGCACCTTGCAATGCGGAGAAATTACTGTGTGTGCATTTACAATATTCATTGATTTTTGCCATTGAAAAACGTCCAGAAATGTTTGAAGCTACTGACTGAATGAAAGGAGCTGGCATCTCACTCTCTTTGAATCTTCTTTATCATGCTAGGATTAGCAGGAAAAAGCAAAAAATTTCAGAATTGCACCTTGCAATGTGGAGATATTACTGTTTGTGCATTTACAATATTCATTGATTTTTGCCATTGAAAAACGTCCAGAAATGTTTGAAGCTACTGACTGAATGAAAGGAGCTGGCATCTCACTCTCTTTGAATCTTCTTTATCATGCTAGGATTAGCAGGAAAAAGCAAAAAATTTCAGAATTGCACCTTGCAATGCGGAGAAATTACTGTGTGTGCATTTACAATATTCATTGATTTTTGCCATTGAAAAACATCGTTATTCATATACCAGAAATGTTTGAAGCTACTGACTGAATGAAAAGAGCTGGCATCTCACTCTCTTTGAATCTTCTTTATCATGCCAGGATTAGCAGGAAAAAGCAAAAAATTTCAGAATTGCACCTTGCAATGTGGAGATATTACTGTTTGTGCATTTACAATATTCATTGATTTTTGCCATTGAAAAACGTCCAGAAATGTTTGAAGCTACTGACTGAATGAAAGGAGCTGGCATCTCACTCTCTTTGAATCTTCTTTATCATGCTAGGATTAGCAGGAAAAAGCAAAAAATTTCAGAATTGCACCTTGCAATGCGGAGAAATTACTGTGTGTGCATTTACAATATTCATTGATTTTTGCCATTGAAAAACGTCCAGAAATGTTTGAAGCTACTGACTGAATGAAAGGAGCTGGCATCTCACTCTCTTTGAATCTTCTTTATCATGCTAGGATTAGCAGGAAAAAGCAAAAAATTTCAGAATTGCACCTTGCAATGTGGAGATATTACTGTTTGTGCATTTACAATATTCATTGATTTTTGCCATTGAAAAACGTCCAGAAATGTTTGAAGCTACTGACTGAATGAAAAGAGCTGGCATCTCACTCTCTTTGAATCTTCTTTATCATGCCAGGATTAGCAGGAAAAAGCAAAAAATTTCAGAATTGCACCTTGCAATGTGGAGATATTACTGTTTGTGCATTTACAATATTCATTGATTTTTGCCATTGAAAAATATGTTATTCATATACCAGAAATGTTTGAAGCTACTGACTGAATGAAAAGAGCTGGCATCTCACTCTCTTTGAATCTTCTTTATCATGCCAGGATTAGCAGGAAAAAGCAAAAAATTTCAGAATTGCACCTTGCAATGTGGAGATATTACTGTTTGTGCATTTACAATATTCATTGATTTTTGCCATTGAAAAACGTCCAGAAATGTTTGAAGCTACTGACTGAATGAAAGGAGCTGGCATCTCACTCTCTTTGAATCTTCTTTATCATGCTAGGATTAGCAGGAAAAAGCAAAAAATTTCAGAATTGCACCTTGCAATGCGGAGAAATTACTGTGTGTGCATTTACAATATTCATTGATTTTTGCCATTGAAAAACATGTTATTTATATACCAGAAATGTTTGAAGCTACTGACTGAATGAAAAGAGCTGGCATCTCACTCTCTTTGAATCTTCTTTATCATGCCAGGATTAGCAGGAAAAAGCAAAAAATTTCAGAATTGCACCTTGCAATGTGGAGATATCACTGTTTGTGCATTTACAATATTCATTGATTTTTGCCATTGAAAAACGTCCAGAAATGTTTGAAGCTACTGACTGAATGAAAGGAGCTGGCATCTCACTCTCTTTGAATCTTCTTTATCATGCTAGGATTAGCAGGAAAAAGCAAAAAATTTCAGAATTGCACCTTGCAATGCGGAGAAATTACCGTGTGTGCATTTACAATATTCATTGATTTTTGCCATTGAAAAACATCGTTATTCATATACCAGAAATGTTTGAAGCTACTGACTGAATGAAAAGAGCTGGCATCTCACTCTCTTTGAATCTTCTTTATCATGCCAGGATTAGCAGGAAAAAGCAAAAAATTTCAGAATTGCACCTTGCAATGTGGAGATATTACTGTTTGTGCATTTACAATATTCATTGATTTTTGCCATTGAAAAACGTCCAGAAATGTTTGAAGCTACTGACTGAATGAAAAGAGCTGGCATCTCACTCTCTTTGAATCTTCTTTATCATGCTAAGAGGAGCAGGAAAAAGCAAAAAATTTCAGAATTGCACGTTGCAATGTGGAGATATTACTGTTTGTGCATTTACAATATTCATTGATTTTTGCCATTGAAAAACGTCCAGAAATGTTTGAAGCTACTGACTGAATGAAAAGAGCTGGCATCTCACTCTCTTTGAATCTTCTTTATCATGCCAGGATTAGCAGGAAAAAGCAAAAAATTTCAGAATTGCACGTTGCAATGTGGAGATATTATTGTTTGTGCATTTACAATATTCATTGATTTTTGCCATTGAAAAACGTCCAGAAATGTTTGAAGCTACTGACTGAATGAAAGGAGCTGGCATCTCACTCTCTTTGAATCTTCTTTATCATGCTAGGATTAGCAGGAAAAAGCAAAAAATTTCAGAATTGCACCTTGCAATGCGGAGAAATTACTGTGTGTGCATTTACAATATTCATTGATTTTTGCCATTGAAAAACATCATGTTATTCATATACCAGAAATGTTTGAAGCTACTGACTGAATGAAAAGAGCTGGCATCTCACTCTCTTTGAATCTTCTTTATCATGCAAGGATTAGCAGGAAAAAGCAAAAAATTTCAGAATTGCACCTTGCAATGTGGAGATATTACTGTTTGTGCATTTACAATATTCATTGATTTTTGCCATTGAGAAACATGTTATTCATATACCAGAAATGTTTGAAGCTACTGACTGAATGAAAAGAGCTGGCATCTCACTCTCTTTGAATCTTCTTTATCATGCCAGGATTAGCAGGAAAAAGCAAAAAATTTCAGAATTGCACCTTGCAATGTGGAGATATTACTGTTTGTGCATTTACAATATTCATTGATTTTTGCCATTGAAAAACATGTTATTCATATACCAGAAATGTTTGAAGCTACTGACTGAATGAAAAGAGCTGGCATCTCACTCTCTTTGAATCTTCTTTATCATGCCAAGATTAGCAGGAAAAAGCAAAAAATTTCAGAATTGCACCTTGCAATGTGGAGATATTACTGTTTGTGCATTTACAATATTCATTGATTTTTGCCATTGAAAAACGTCCAGAAATGTTTTAAGCTACTGACTGAATGAAAGGAGCTGGCATCTCACTCTCTTTGAATCTTCTTTATCATGCTAGGATTAGCAGGAAAAAGCAAAAAATTTCAGAATTGCACCTTGCAATACGGAGAAATTACTGTTTGTGCATTTACAATATTCATTGATTTTTGCCATTGAAAAACGTCCAGAAATGTTTGAAGCTACTGACTGAATGAATAGAGCTGGCATCTCACTCTCTTTGAATCTTCTTTATCATGCTAAGAGGAGCAGGAAAAAGCAAAAAATTTCAGAATTGCACCTTGCAATGTGGAGATATTACTGTTTGTGCATTTACAATATTCATTGATTTTTGCCATTGAAAAACATGTTATTCATATACCAGAAATGTTTGAAGCTACTGACTGAATGAAAAGAGCTGGCATCTCACTCTCTTTGAATCTTCTTTATCATGCCAGGATTAGCAGGAAAAAGCAAAAAATTTCAGAATTGCAACTTGCAATGTGGAGATATTACTGTTTGTGCATTTACAATATTCATTGATTTTTGCCATTGAAAAACGTCCAGAAATGTTTGAAGCTACTGACTGAATGAAAGGAGCTGGCATCTCACTCTCTTTGAATCTTCTTTATTATGTTAGGATTAGCAGGAAAAAGCAAAAAATTTCAGAATTGCACCTTGCAATGCGGAGAAATTACTGTTTGTGCATTTACAATATTCATTGATTTTTGCCATTGAAAAACATGTTATTCATATACCAGAAATGTTTGAAGCTACTGACTGAATGAAAAGAGCTGGCATCTCACTCTCTTTGAATCTTCTTTATCATGCCAGGATTAGCAGGAAAAGGCAAAAAATTTCAGAATTGCACCTTGCAATGTGGAGATATTACTGTTTGTGCATTTACAATATTCATTGATTTTTGCCATTGAAAAACGTCCAGAATTGTTTGAAGCTACTGACTGAATGAAAAGAGCTGGCATCTCACTCTCTTTGAATCTTCTTTATCATGCTAGGATTAGCAGGAAAAAGCAAAAAATTTCAGAATTGCACCTTGCAATGCGGAGAAATTACTGTTTGTGCATTTACAATATTCATTGATTTTTGCCATTGAAAAACATCATGTTATTCATATACCAGAAATGTTTGAAGCTACTGACTGAATGAAAAGAGCTGGCATCTCACTCTCTTTGAATCTTCTTTATCATGCTAAGAGGAGCAGGAAAAAGCAAAAAATTTCAGAATTGCACGTTACAATGTGGAGATATTACTGTTTGTGCATTTACAATATTCATTGATTTTTGCCATTGAAAAACGTCCAGAAATGTTTGAAGCTACTGACTGAATGAAAGGAGCTGGCATCTCACTCTCTTTTAATCTTCTTTATCATGCTAGGATTAGCAGGAAAAAGCAAAAAATTTCAGAATTGCACCTTGCAATGCGGAGAAATTACTGTGTGTGCATTTACAATATTCATTGATTTTTGCCATTGAAAAACATGTTATTCATATACCAGAAATGTTTGAAGCTACTGACTGAATGAAAAGAGCTGGCATCTCACTCTCTTTGAATCTTCTTTATCATGCCAGGATTAGCAGGAAAAAGCAAAAAATTTCAGAATTGCACCTTGCAATGCGGAGAAATTACTGTGTGTGCATTTACAATATTCATTGATTTTTGCCATTGAAAAACATGTTATTCATATACCAGAAATGTTTGAAGCTACTGACTGAATGAAAGGAGCTGGCATCTCACTCTCTTTGAATCTTCTTTATCATGCTAGGATTAGCAGGAAAAAGCAAAAAATTTCAGAATTGCACCTTGCAATACGGAGAAATTACTGTTTGTGCATTTACAATATTCATTGATTTTTGCCATTGAAAAACGTCCAGAAATGTTTGAAGCTACTGACTGAATGAATAGAGCTGGCATCTCACTCTCTTTGAATCTTCTTTATCATGCTAAGAGGAGCAGGAAAAAGCAAAAAATTTCAGAATTGCACCTTGCAATGTGGAGATATTACTGTTTGTGCATTTACAATATTCATTGATTTTTGCCATTGAAAAACATGTTATTCATATACCAGAAATGTTTGAAGCTACTGACTGAATGAAAAGAGCTGGCATCTCACTCTCTTTGAATCTTCTTTATCATGCCAGGATTAGCAGGAAAAAGCAAAAAATTTCAGAATTGCAACTTGCAATGTGGAGATATTACTGTTTGTGCATTTACAATATTCATTGATTTTTGCCATTGAAAAACGTCCAGAAATGTTTGAAGCTACTGACTGAATGAAAGGAGCTGGCATCTCACTCTCTTTGAATCTTCTTTATTATGTTAGGATTAGCAGGAAAAAGCAAAAAATTTCAGAATTGCACCTTGCAATGCGGAGAAATTACTGTTTGTGCATTTACAATATTCATTGATTTTTGCCATTGAAAAACATGTTATTCATATACCAGAAATGTTTGAAGCTACTGACTGAATGAAAAGAGCTGGCATCTCACTCTCTTTGAATCTTCTTTATCATGCCAGGATTAGCAGGAAAAGGCAAAAAATTTCAGAATTGCACCTTGCAATGTGGAGATATTACTGTTTGTGCATTTACAATATTCATTGATTTTTGCCATTGAAAAACGTCCAGAATTGTTTGAAGCTACTGACTGAATGAAAAGAGCTGGCATCTCACTCTCTTTGAATCTTCTTTATCATGCTAGGATTAGCAGGAAAAAGCAAAAAATTTCAGAATTGCACCTTGCAATGCGGAGAAATTACTGTTTGTGCATTTACAATATTCATTGATTTTTGCCATTGAAAAACATCATGTTATTCATATACCAGAAATGTTTGAAGCTACTGACTGAATGAAAAGAGCTGGCATCTCACTCTCTTTGAATCTTCTTTATCATGCTAAGAGGAGCAGGAAAAAGCAAAAAATTTCAGAATTGCACGTTACAATGTGGAGATATTACTGTTTGTGCATTTACAATATTCATTGATTTTTGCCATTGAAAAATGTCCAGAAATGTTTGAAGCTACTGACTGAATGAAAGGAGCTGGCATCTCACTCTCTTTTAATCTTCTTTATCATGCTAGGATTAGCAGGAAAAAGCAAAAAATTTCAGAATTGCACCTTGCAATGCGGAGAAATTACTGTGTGTGCATTTACAATATTCATTGATTTTTGCCATTGAAAAACATGTTATTCATATACCAGAAATGTTTGAAGCTACTGACTGAATGAAAAGAGCTGGCATCTCACTCTCTTTGAATCTTCTTTATCATGCCAGGATTAGCAGGAAAAAGCAAAAAATTTCAGAATTGCACCTTGCAATGCGGAGAAATTACTGTGTGTGCATTTACAATATTCATTGATTTTTGCCATTGAAAAACATGTTATTCATATACCAGAAATGTTTGAAGCTACTGACTGAATGAAAGGAGCTGGCATCTCACTCTCTTTGAATCTTCTTTATCATGCCAGGATTAGCAGGAAAAAGCAAAAAATTTCAGAATTGCACCTTACAATGTGGAGATATTACTGTTTGTGCATTTACAATATTCATTGATTTTTGCCATTGAAAAACATGTTATTCATATACCAGAAATGTTTGAAGATACTGACTGAATGAAAAGAGCTGGCATCTCACTCTCTTTGAATCTTCTTTATCATGCCAGGATTAGCAGGAAAAAGCAAAAAATTTCAGAATTGCACCTTGCAATGTGGAGATATTACTGTTTGTGCATTTACAATATTCATTGATTTTTGCCATTGAAAAACATGTTATTCATATACCAGAAATGTTTGAAGCTACTGACTGAATGAAAAGAGCTGGCATCTCACTCTCTTTGAATCTTCTTTATCATGCCAGGATTAGCAGGAAAAAGCAAAAAATTTCAGAATTGCACGTTGCAATGTGGAGATATTACTGTTTGTGCATTTACAATATTCATTGATTTTTGCCATTGAAAAACGTCCAGAAATGTTTGAAGCTACTGACTGAATGAAAGGAGCTGGCATCTCACTCTCTTTGAATCTTCTTTATCATGCTAGGATTATCAGGAAAAAGCAAAAAATTTCAGAATTGCACCTTGCAATGCGGAGAAATTACTGTTTGTGCATTTACAATATTCATTGATTTTTGCCATTGAAAAACATGTTATTCATATACCAGAAATGTTTGAAGCTACTGACTGAATGAAAAGAGCTGGCATCTCACTCTCTTTGAATCTTCTTTATCATGCCAGGATTAGCAGGAAAAAGCAAAAAATTTCAGAATTGCACCTTGCAATGTGGAGATATTACTGTTTGTGCATTTACAATATTCATTGATTTTTGCCATTGAAAAACGTCCAGAAATGTTTGAAGCTACTGACTGAATGAAAAGAGCTGGCATCTCACTCTCTTTGAATCTTCTTTATCATGCTAGGATTAGCAGGAAAAAGCAAAAAATTTCAGAATTGCACCTTGCAATGCGGAGAAATTACTGTTTGTGCATTTACAATATTCATTGATTTTTGCCATTGAAAAACATCGTTATTCATATACCAGAAATGTTTGAAGCTACTGACTGAATGAAAAGAGCTGGCATCTCACTCTCTTTGAATCTTCTTTATCATGCTAGGATTAGCAGGAAAAAGCAAAAAATTTCAGAATTGCACCTTGCAATGCGGAGAAATTACTGTTTGTGCATTTACAATATTCATTGATTTTTGCCATTGAAAAACATGTTATTCATATACCAGAAATGTTTGAAGCTACTGACTGAATGAAAAGAGCTGGCATCTCACTCTCTTTGAATCTTCTTTATCATGCTAGGATTAGCAGGAAAAAGCAAAAAATTTCAGAATTGCACCTTGCAATGCGGAGAAATTACTGTTTGTGCATTTACAATATTCATTGATTTTTGCCATTGAAAAACATCATGTTATTCATATACCAGAAATGTTTGAAGCTACTGACTGAATGAAAAGAGCTGGCATCTCACTCTCTTTGAATCTTCTTTATCATGCTAGGATTAGCAGGAAAAAGCAAAAAATTTCAGAATTGCACCTTGCAATGCGGAGAAATTACTGTGTGTGCATTTACAATATTCATTGATTTTTGCCATTGAAAAACATCGTTATTCATATACCAGAAATGTTTGAAGCTACTGACTGAATGAAAAGAGCTGGCATCTCACTCTCTTTGAATCTTCTTTATCATGCCAGGATTAGCAGGAAAAAGCAAAAAATTTCAGAATTGCACCTTGCAATGTGGAGATATTACTGTTTGTGAATTTACAATATTCATTGATTTTTGCCATTGAAAAACATGTTATTCATATACCAGAAATGTTTGAAGCTACTGACTGAATGAAAAGAGCTGGCATCTCACTCTCTTTGAATCTTCTTTATCATGCTAGGATTAGCAGGAAAAAGGAAAAAAATTTCAGAATTGCACCTTGCAATGCGGAGAAATTACTGTGTGTGCATTTACAATATTCATTGATTTTTGCCATTGAAAAACATCGTTATTCATATACCAGAAATGTTTTAAGC
This sequence comes from Phyllobates terribilis, assembly GCF_046119375.1. Taxonomy (NCBI): domain Eukaryota; kingdom Metazoa; phylum Chordata; class Amphibia; order Anura; family Dendrobatidae; genus Phyllobates; species Phyllobates terribilis. Next base: position 3,386,061 of record NW_027362925.1, on the reverse strand, counting down.
TACTGACTGAATGAAAAGAGCTGGCATCTCACTCTCTTTGAATCTTCTTTATCATGCCAGGATTAGCAGGAAAAAGCAAAAAATTTCAGAATTGCACCTTGCAATGCGGAGAAATTACTGTTTGTGCATTTACAATATTCATTGATTTTTGCCATTGAAAAACATGTTATTCATATACCAGAAATGTTTGAAGCTACTGACTGAATGAAAGGAGCTGGCATCTCACTCTCTTTGAATCTTCTTTATCATGCTAGGATTATCAGGAAAAAGCAAAAAATTTCAGAATTGCACCTTGCAATGCGGAGAAATTACTGTTTGTGCATTTACAATATTCATTGATTTTTGCCATTGAAAAACATGTTATTCATATACCAGAAATGTTTGAAGCTACTGACTGAATGAAAAGAGCTGGCATCTCACTCTCTTTAAATCTTCTTTATCATGCCAGGATTAGCAGAAAAAAGCAAAAAATTTCAGAATTGCACCTTGCAATGTGGAGATATTACTGTTTGTGCATTTACAATATTCATTGATTTTTGCCATTGAAAAACGTCCAGAAATGTTTGAAGCTACTGACTGAATGAAAAGAGCTGGCATCTCACTCTCTTTGAATCTTCTTTATCATGCTAGGATTAGCAGGAAAAAGCAAAAAATTTCAGAATTGCACCTTGCAATGCGGAGAAATTACTGTTTGTGCATTTACAATATTCATTGATTTTTGCCATTGAAAAACATCGTTATTCATATACCAGAAATGTTTGAAGCTACTGACTGAATGAAAAGAGCTGGCATCTCACTCTCTTTGAATCTTCTTTATCATGCTAGGATTAGCAGGAAAAAGCAAAAAATTTCAGAATTGCACCTTGCAATGCGGAGAAATTACTGTTTGTGCATTTACAATATTCATTGATTTTTGCCATTGAAAAACATGTTATTCATATACCAGAAATGTTTGAAGCTACTGACTGAATGAAAAGAGCTGGCATCTCACTCTCTTTGAATCTTCTTTATCATGCTAGGATTAGCAGGAAAAAGCAAAAAATTTCAGAATTGCACCTTGCAATGCGGAGAAATTACTGTTTGTGCATTTACAATATTCATTGATTTTTGCCATTGAAAAACATCATGTTATTCATATACCAGAAATGTTTGAAGCTACTGACTGAATGAAAAGAGCTGGCATCTCACTCTCTTTGAATCTTCTTTATCATGCTAGGATTAGCAGGAAAAAGCAAAAAATTTCAGAATTGCACCTTGCAATGCGGAGAAATTACTGTGTGTGCATTTACAATATTCATTGATTTTTGTCATTGAAAAACGTCCAGAAATGTTTGAAGCTACTGACTGAATGAAAGGAGCTGGCATCTCGCTCTCTTTGAATCTTCTTTATTATGCTAGGATTAGCAGGAAAAAGCAAAAAATTTCAGAATTGCACCTTGAAATGCGGAGAAATTACTGTGTGTGCATTTACAATATTCATTGATTTTTGCCATTGAAAAACATCGTTATTCATATACCAGAAATGTTTGAAGCTACTGACTGAATGAAAAGAGCTGGCATCTCACTCTCTTTGAATCTTCTTTATCATGCCAGGATTAGCAGGAAAAAGCAAAAAATTTCAGAATTGCACCTTGCAATGTGGAGATATTACTGTTTGTGCATTTACAATATTCATTGATTTTTGCCATTGAAAAACATGTTATTCATATACCAGAAATGTTTGAAGCTACTGACTGAATGAAAGGAGCTGGCATCTCACTCTCTTTGAATCTTCTTTATCATGCCAGGATTAGCAGGAAAAAGCAAAAAATTTCAGAATTGCACGTTGCAATGTGGAGATATTACTGTTTGTGCATTTACAATATTCATTGATTTTTGCCATTAAAAACGTCCAGAAATGTTTGAAGCTACTGACTGAATGAAAAGAGCTGGCATCTCACTCTCTTTGAATCTTCTTTATCATGCCAGGATTAGCAGGAAAAAGCAAAAAATTTCAGAATTGCACCTTGCAATGTGGAGATATTACTGTTTGTGCATTTACAATATTCATTGATTTTTGCCATTGAAAAACGTCCAGAAATGTTTGAAGCTACTGACTGAATGAAAGGAGCTGGCATCTCACTCTCTTTGAATCTTCTTTATCATGCTAGGATTAGCAGGAAAAAGCAAAAAATTTCAGAATTGCACATTGCAATGCGGAGAAATTACTGTTTGTGCATTTACAATATTCATTGATTTTTGCCATTGAAAAACATCATGTTATTCATATACCAGAAATGTTTGAAGCTACTGACTGAATGAAAAGAGCTGGCATCTCACTCTCTTTGAATCTTCTTTATCATGCTAAGAGGAGCAGGAAAAAGCAAAAAATTTCAGAATTGCACCTTGCAATGCGGAGAAATTACTGTTTGTGCATTTACAATATTCATTGATTTTTGCCATTGAAAAACGTCCAGAAATGTTTGAAGCTACTGACTGAATGAAAGGAGCTGGCATCTCACTCTCTTTGAATCTTCTTTATCATGCTAGGATTAGCAGGAAAAAGCAAAAAATTTCAGAATTGCACCTTGCAATGCGGAGAAATTACTGTGTGTGCATTTACAATATTCATTGATTTTTGCCATTGAAAAACATCATGTTATTCATATACCAGAAATGTTTGAAGCTACTGACTGAATGAAAGGAGCTGGCATCTCACTCTCTTTGAATCTTCTTTATCATGCTAGGATTAGCAGGAAAAAGCAAAAAATTTCAGAATTGCACCTTGCAATGCGGAGAAATTACTGTGTGTGCATTTACAATATTCATTGATTTTTGCCATTGAAAAACATGTTATTCATATACCAGAAATGTTTGAAGCTACTGACTGAATGAAAGGAGCTGGCATCTCACTCTCTTTGAATCTTCTTTATCATGCCAGGATTAGCAGGAAAAAGCAAAAAATTTCAGAATTGCACCTTGCAATGTGGAGATATTACTGTTTGTGCATTTACAATATTCATTGATTTTTGCCATTGAAAAACATGTTATTCATATCCCAGAAATGTTTGAAGCTACTGACTGAATGAAAAGAGCTGGCATCTCACTCTCTTTGAATCTTTTTTATCATGCCAGGATTAGCAGGAAAAAGCAAAAAATTTCAGAATTGCACCTTGCAATGTGGAGATATTACTGTTTGTGCATTTACAATATTCATTGATTTTTGCCATTGAAAAACATGTTATTCATATACCAGAAATGTTTGAAGCTACTGACTGAATGAAAAGAGCTGGCATCTCACTCTCTTTGAATCTTCTTTATCATGCTAGGATTAGCAGGAAAAAGCAAAAAATTTCAGAATTGCACCTTGCAATGTGGAGATATTACTCTTTGTGCATTTACAATATTCATTGATTTTTGCCATTGAAAAACATCCAGAAATGTTTGAAGCTACTGACTGAATGAAAGGAGCTGGCATCTCACTCTCTTTGAATCTTCTTTATCATGCTAGGATTATCAGGAAAAAGCAAAAAATTTCAGAATTGCACCTTGCAATGCGGAGAAATTACTGTGTGTGCATTTACAATATTCATTGATTTTTGCCATTGAAAAACATCGTTATTCATATACCAGAAATGTTTGAAGCTACTGACTGAATGAAAAGAGCTGGCATCTCACTCTCTTTGAATCTTCTTTATCATGCCAGGATTAGCAGGAAAAAGCAAAAAATTTCAGAATTGCACCTTGCAATGTGGAGATATTACTGTTTGTGCATTTACAATATTCATTGATTTTTGCCATTGAAAAACATCCAGAAATGTTTGAAGCTACTGACTGAATGAAAGGAGCTGGCATCTCACTCTCTTTGAATCTTCTTTATCATGCTAGGATTATCAGGAAAAAGCAAAAAATTTCAGAATTGCACCTTGCAATGCGGAGAAATTACTGTGTGTGCATTTACAATATTCATTGATTTTTGCCATTGAAAAACATCGTTATTCATATACCAGAAATGTTTGAAGCTACTGACTGAATGAAAAGAGCTGGCATCTCACTCTCTTTGAATCTTCTTTATCATGCCAGGATTAGCAGGAAAAAGCAAAAAATTTCAGAATTGCACCTTGCAATGTGGAGATATTACTGTTTGTGCATTTACAATATTCATTGATTTTTGCAATTGAAAAACATGTTATTCATATACCAGAAATGTTTGAAGCTACTGACTGAATGAAAAGAGCTGGCATCTCACTCTCTTTGAATCTTCTTTATCATGCTAGGATTAGCAGGAAAAAGCAAAAAATATCAGAATTGCACCTTGCAATGCGGAGAAATTACTGTGTGTGCATTTACAATATTCATTGATTTTTGCCATTGAAAAACATCGTTATTCATATACCAGAAATGTTTGAAGCTACTGACTGAATGAAAAGAGCTGGCATCTCACTCTCTTTGAATCTTCTTTATCATGCCAGGATTAGCAGGAAAAAGCAAAAAATTTCAGAATTGCACCTTGCAATGTGGAGATATTACTATTTGTGCATTTACAATATTCATTGATTTTTGCCATTGAAAAACATGTTATTCATATACCAGAAATGTTTGAAGCTACTGACTGAAGGAAAGGAGCTGGCATGTCACTCTCTTTGAATCTTCTTTATCATGCTAGGATTAGCAGGAAAAAGCAAAAAATTTCAGAATTGCACCTTGCAATGCGGAGAAATTACTGTTTGTGCATTTACAATATTCATTGATTTTTGCCATTGAAAAACATGTTATTCATATACCAGAAATGTTTGAAGCTACTGACTGAATGAAAGGAGCTGGCATCTCACTCTCTTTAAATCTTCTTTATCATGCTAGGATTATCAGGAAAAAGCAAAAAATTTCAGAATTGCACCTTGCAATGCGGAGAAATTACTGTTTGTGCATTTACAATATTCATTGATTTTTGCCATTGAAAAACATGTTATTCATATACCAGAAATGTTTGAAGCTACTGACTGAATGAAAAGAGCTGGCATCTCACTCTCTTTGAATCTTCTTTATCATGCCAGGATTAGCAGGAAAAAGCAAAAAATTTCAGAATTGCACCTTGCAATGTGGAGATATTACTGTTTGTGCATTTACAATATTCATTGATTTTTGCCATTGAAAAACGTCCAGAAATGTTTGAAGCTACTGACTGAATGAAAAGAGCTGGCATCTCACTCTCTTTGAATCTTCTTTATCATGCTAGGATTAGCAGGAAAAAGCAAAAAATTTCAGAATTGCACCTTGCAATGCGGAGAAATTACTGTTTGTGCATTTACAATATTCATTGATTTTTGCCATTGAAAAACATCGTTATTCATATACCAGAAATGTTTGAAGCTACTGACTGAATGAAAAGAGCTGGCATCTCACTCTCTTTGAATCTTCTTTATCATGCTAGGATTAGCAGGAAAAAGCAAAAAATTTCAGAATTGCACCTTGCAATGCGGAGAAATTACTGTTTGTGCATTTACAATATTCATTGATTTTTGCCATTGAAAAACATGTTATTCATATACCAGAAATGTTTGAAGCTACTGACTGAATGAAAAGAGCTGGCATCTCACTCTCTTTGAATCTTCTTTATCATGCTAGGATTAGCAGGAAAAAGCAAAAAATTTCAGAATTGCACCTTGCAATGCGGAGAAATTAATGTTTGTGCATTTACAATATTCATTGATTTTTGCCATTGAAAAACATCATGGTATTCATATACCAGAAATGTTTGAAGCTACTGACTGAATGAAAAGAGCTGGCATCTCACTCTCTTTGAATCTTCTTTATCATGCTAGGATTAGCAGGAAAAAGCAAAAAATTTCAGAATTGCACCTTGCAATGCGGAGAAATTACTGTGTGTGCATTTACAATATTCATTGATTTTTGCCATTGAAAAACGTCCAGAAATGTTTGAAGCTACTGACTGAATGAAAGGAGCTGGCATCTCACTCTCTTTGAATCTTCTTTATCATGCTAGGATTAGCAGGAAAAAGCAAAAAATTTCAGAATTGCACCTTGCAATGCGGAGAAATTACTGTGTGTGCATTTACAATATTCATTGATTTTTGCCATTGAAAAACATTGTTATTCATATACCAGAAATGTTTGAAGCTACTGACTGAATGAAAAGAGCTGGCATCTCACTCTCTTTGAATCTTCTTTATCATGCCAGGATTAGCAGGAAAAAGCAAAAAATTTCAGAATTGCACCTTGCAATGTGGAGATATTACTGTTTGTGCATTTACAATATTCATTGATTTTTGCCATTGAAAAACATGTTATTCATATACCAGAAATGTTTGAAGCTACTGACTGAATGAAAGGAGCTGGCATCTCACTCTCTTTGAATCTTCTTTATCATGCTAGGATTAGCAGGAAAAAGCAAAAAATTTCAGAATTGCACCTTGCAATGCGGAGAAATTACTGTGTGTGCATTTACAATATTCATTGATTTTTGCCATTGAAAAACATCGTTATTCATATACGAGAAATGTTTGAAGCTACTGACTGAATGAAAAGAGCTGGCATCTCACTCTCTTTGAATCTTCTTTATCATGCCAGGATTAGCAGGAAAAAGCAAAAAATTTCAGAATTGCACCTTGCAATGTGGAGATATTACTGTTTGTGCATTTACAATATTCATTGATTTTTGCCATTGAAAAACATGTTATTCATATACCAGAAATGTTTGAAGCTACTGACTGAATGAAAGGAGCTGGCATCTCACTCTCTTTGAATCTTCTTTATCATGCCAGGATTAGCAGGAAAAAGCAAAAAATTTCAGAATTGCACGTTGTAATGTGGAGATATTACTGTTTGTGCATTTACAATATTCATTGATTTTTGCCATTGAAAAACGTCCAGAAATGTTTGAAGCTACTGACTGAATGAAAGGAGCTGGCATCTCACTCTCTTTGAATCTTCTTTATCATGCTAGGATTAGCAGGAAAAAGCAAAAAATTTCAGAATTGCACATTGCAATGCGGAGAAATTACTGTTTGTGCATTTACAATATTCATTGATTTTTGCCATTGAAAAACATCATGTTATTCATATACCAGAAATGTTTGAAGCTACTGACTGAATGAAAAGAGCTTGCATCTCACTCTCTTTGAATCTTCTTTATCATGCTAAGAGGAGCAGGAAAAAGCAAAAAATTTCAGAATTGCACCTTGCAATGCGGAGAAATTACTGTTTGTGCATTTACAATATTCATTGATTTTTGCCATTGAAAAACGTCCAGAAATGTTTGAAGCTACTGACTGAATGAAAGGAGCTGGCATCTCACTCTCTTTGAATCTTCTTTATCATGCCAGGATTAGCAGGAAAAAGCAAAAAATTTCAGAATTGCACCTTGCAATGTGGAGATATTACTGTTTGTGCATTTACAATATTCATTGATTTTTGCCATTGAAAAACATGTTATTCATATACCAGAAATGTTTGAAGCTACTGACTGAATGAAAGGAGCTGGCATCTCACTCTCTTTGAATCTTCTTTATCATGCTAGGATTAGCAGGAAAAAGCAAAAAATTTCAGAATTGCACCTTGCAATGCGGAGAAATTACTGTGTGTGCATTTACATCATTCATTGATTTTTGCCATTGAAAAACATCGTTATTCATATACGAGAAATGTTTGAAGCTACTGACTGAATGAAAAGAGCTGGCATCTCACTCTCTTTGAATCTTCTTTATCATGCCAGGATTAGCAGGAAAAAGCAAAAAATTTCAGAATTGCACCTTGCAATGTGGAGATATTACTGTTTGTGCATTTACAATATTCATTGATTTTTGCCATTGAAAAACATGTTATTCATATACCAGAAATGTTTGAAGCTACTGACTGAATGAAAGGAGCTGGCATCTCACTCTCTTTGAATCTTCTTTATCATGCCAGGATTAGCAGGAAAAAGCAAAAAATTTCAGAATTGCACGTTGTAATGTGGAGATATTACTGTTTGTGCATTTACAATATTCATTGATTTTTGCCATTGAAAAACGTCCAGAAATGTTTGAAGCTACTGACTGAATGAAAAGAGCTGGCATCTCACTCTCTTTGAATCTTCTTTATCATGCCAGGATTAGCAGGAAAAAGCAAAAAATTTCAGAATTGCACCTTGCAATGTGGAGATATTACTGTTTGTGCATTTACAATATTCATTGATTTTTGCCATTGAAAAACGTCCAGAAATGTTTGAAGCTACTGACTGAATGAAAGGAGCTGGCATCTCACTCTCTTTGAATCTTCTTTATCATGCTAGGATTAGCAGGAAAAAGCAAAAAATTTCAGAATTGCACATTGCAATGCGGAGAAATTACTGTTTGTGCATTTACAATATTCATTGATTTTTGCCATTGAAAAACATCATGTTATTCATATACCAGAAATGTTTGAAGCTACTGACTGAATGAAAAGAGCTTGCATCTCACTCTCTTTGAATCTTCTTTATCATGCTAAGAGGAGCAGGAAAAAGCAAAAAATTTCAGAATTGCACCTTGCAATGCGGAGAAATTACTGTTTGTGCATTTACAATATTCATTGATTTTTGCCATTGAAAAACGTCCAGAAATGTTTGAAGCTACTGACTGAATGAAAGGAGCTGGCATCTCACTCTCTTTGAATCTTCTTTATCATGCTAGGATTAGCAGGAAAAAGCAAAAAATTTCAGAATTGCACCTTGCAATGCGGAGAAATTACTGTGTGTGCATTTACAATATTCATTGATTTTTGCCATTGAAAAACATCATGTTATTCATATACCAGAAATGTTTGAAGCTACTGACTGAATGAAAAGAGCTGGCATCTCACTCTCTTTGAATCTTCTTTATCATGCCAGGATTAGCAGGAAAAAGCAAAAAATTTCAGAATTGCACCTTGCAATGTGGAGATATTACTGTTTGTGCATTTACAATATTCATTGATTTTTGCCATTGAAAAACGTCCAGAAATGTTTGAAGCTACTGACTGAATGAAAGGAGCTGGCATCTCACTCTCTTTGAATCTTCTTTATCATGCCAGGATTAGCAGGAAAAAGCAAAAAATTTCAGAATTGCACCTTGCAATGTGGAGATATTACTGTTTGTGCATTTACAATATTCATTGATTTTTGCCATTGAAAAACATGTTATTCATATACCAGAAATGTTTGAAGCTACTGACTGAATGAAAGGAGCTGGCATCTCACTCTCTTTGAATCTTCTTTATCATGCCAGGATTAGCAGGAAAAAGCAAAAAATTTCAGAATTGCACCTTGCAATGTGGAGATATTACTGTTTGTGCATTTACAATATTCATTGATTTTTGCCATTGAAAAACATGTTATTCATATACCAGAAATGTTTGAAGCTACTGACTGAATGAAAAGAGCTGGCATCTCACTCTCTTTGAATCTTCTTTATCATGCTAGGATTAGCAGGAAAAAGCAAAAAATTTCAGAATTGCACCTTGCAATGCGGAGAAATTACTGTGTGTGCATTTACAATATTCATTGATTTTTGCCATTGAAAAACATGTTATTCATATACCAGAAATGTTTGAAGCTACTGACTGAATGAAAAGAGCTGGCATCTCACTCTCTTTGAATCTTCTTTATCATGCCAGGATTAGCAGGAAAAAGAAAAAATTTCAGAATTGCACGTTGCAATGTGGAGATATTACTCTTTGTGCATTTACAATATTCATTGATTTTTGCCATTGAAAAACATCCAGAAATGTTTGAAGCTACTGACTGAATGAAAGGAGCTGGCATCTCACTCTCTTTGAATCTTCTTTATCATGCTAGGATTAGCAGGAAAAAGCAAAAAATTTCAGAATTGCACCTTGCAATGCGGAGAAATTACTGTGTGTGCATTTACAATATTCATTGATTTTTGCCATTGAAAAACATCGTTATTCATATACCAGAAATGTTTGAAGCTACTGACTGAATGAAAAGAGCTGGCATCTCACTCTCTTTGAATCTTCTTTATCATGCCAGGATTAGCAGGAAAAAGCAAAAAATTTCAGAATTGCACCTTGCAATGTGGAGATATTACTGTTTGTGCATTTACAATATTCATTGATTTTTGCCATTGAAAAACATGTTATTCATATACCAGAAATGTTTGAAGCTACTGACTGAATGAAAAGAGCTGGCATCTCACTCTCTTTGAATCTTCTTTATCATGCTAGGATTAGCAGGAAAAAGCAAAAAATTTCAGAATTACACCTTGCAATGCGGAGAAATTACTGTGTGTGCATTTACAATATTCATTGATTTTTGCCATTGAAAAACATCGTTATTCATATACCAGAAATGTTTGAAGCTACTGACTGAATGAAAAGAGCTGGCATCTCACTCTCTTTGAATCTTCTTTATCATGCCAGGATTAGCAGGAAAAAGCAAAAAATTTCAGAATTGCACCTTGCAATGTGGAGATATTACTATTTGTGCATTTACAATATTCATTGATTTTTGCCATTGAAAAACATGTTATTCATATACCAGAAATGTTTGAAGCTACTGACTGAAGGAAAGGAGCTGGCATCTCACTCTCTTTGAATCTTCTTTATCATGCTAGGATTAGCAGGAAAAAGCAAAAAATTTCAGAATTGCACCTTGCAATGCGGAGAAATTACTGTTTGTGCATTTACAATATTCATTGATTTTTGCCATTGAAAAACATGTTATTCATATACCAGAAATGTTTGAAGCTACTGACTGAATGAAAGGAGCTGGCATCTCACTCTCTTTGAATCTTCTTTATCATGCTAGGATTATCAGGAAAAAGCAAAAAATTTCAGAATTGCACCTTGCAATGCGGAGAAATTACTGTTTGTGCATTTACAATATTCATTGATTTTTGCCATTGAAAAACATGTTATTCATATACCAGAAATGTTTGAAGCTACTGACTGAATGAAAAGAGCTGGCATCTCACTCTCTTTGAATCTTCTTTATCATGCCAGGATTAGCAGGAAAAAGCAAAAAATTTCAGAATTGCACCTTGCAATGTGGAGATATTACTGTTTGTGCATTTACAATATTCATTGATTTTTGCCATTGAAAAACGTCCAGAAATGTTTGAAGCTACTGACTGAATGAAAAGAGCTGGCATCTCACTCTCTTTGAATCTTCTTTATCATGCTAGGATTAGCAGGAAAAAGCAAAAAATTTCAGAATTGCACCTTGCAATGCGGAGAAATTACTGTTTGTGCATTTACAATATTCATTGATTTTTGCCATTGAAAAACATCGTTATTCATATACCAGAAATGTTTGAAGCTACTGACTGAATGAAAAGAGCTGGCATCTCACTCTCTTTGAATCTTCTTTATCATGCTAGGATTAGCAGGAAAAAGCAAAAAATTTCAGAATTGCACCTTGCAATGCGGAGAAATTACTGTTTGTGCATTTACAATATTCATTGATTTTTGCCATTGAAAAACATGTTATTCATATACCAGAAATGTTTGAAGCTACTGACTGAATGAAAAGAGCTGGCATCTCACTCTCTTTGAATCTTCTTTATCATGCTAGGATTAGCAGGAAAAAGCAAAAAATTTCAGAATTGCACCTTGCAATGCGGAGAAATTAATGTTTGTGCATTTACAATATTCATTGATTTTTGCCATTGAAAAACATCATGGTATTCATATACCAGAAATGTTTGAAGCTACTGACTGAATGAAAAGAGCTGGCATCTCACTCTCTTTGAATCTTCTTTATCATGCTAGGATTAGCAGGAAAAAGCAAAAAATTTCAGAATTGCACCTTGCAATGCGGAGAAATTACTGTGTGTGCATTTACAATATTCATTGATTTTTGCCATTGAAAAACGTCCAGAAATGTTTGAAGCTACTGACTGAATGAAAGGAGCTGGCATCTCACTCTCTTTGAATCTTCTTTATCATGCTAGGATTAGCAGGAAAAAGCAAAAAAATTCAGAATTGCACCTTGCAATGCGGAGAAATTACTGTGTGTGCATTTACAATATTCATTGATTTTTGCCATTGAAAAACATTGTTATTCATATTCCACAAATGTTTGAAGCTACTGACTGAATGAAAAGAGCTGGCATCTCACTCTCTTTGAATCTTCTTTATCATGCCAGGATTAGCAGGAAAAAGCAAAAAATTTCAGAATTGCACCTTGCAATGTGGAGATATTACTGTTTGTGCATTTACAATATTCATTGATTTTTGCCATTGAAAAACATGTTATTCATATACCAGAAATGTTTGAAGCTACTGACTGAATGAAAGGAGCTGGCATCTCACTCTCTTTGAATCTTCTTTATCATGCTAGGATTAGCAGGAAAAAGCAAAAAATTTCAGAATTGCACCTTGCAATGCGGAGAAATTACTGTGTGTGCATTTACAATATTCATTGATTTTTGCCATTGAAAAACATCGTTATTCATATACCAGAAATGTTTGAAGCTACTGACTGAATGAAAAGAGCTGGCATCTCACTCTCTTTGAATCTTCTTTATCATGCCAGGATTAGCAGGAAAAAGCAAAAAATTTCAGAATTGCACCTTGCAATGTGGAGATATTACTGTTTGTGCATTTACAATATTCATTGATTTTTGCCATTGAAAAACATGTTATTCATATACCAGAAATGTTTGAAGCTACTGACTGAATGAAAGGAGCTGGCATCTCACTCTCTTTGAATCTTCTTTATCATGCCAGGATTAGCAGGAAAAAGCAAAAAATTTCAGAATTGCACGTTGTAATGTGGAGATATTACTGTTTGTGCATTTACAATATTCATTGATTTTTGCCATTGAAAAACGTCCAGAAATGTTTGAAGCTACTGACTGAATGAAAAGAGCTGGCATCTCACTCTCTTTGAATCTTCTTTATCATGCCAGGATTAGCAGGAAAAAGCAAAAAATTTCAGAATTGCACCTTGCAATGTGGAGATATTACTGTTTGTGCATTTACAATATTCATTGATTTTTGCCATTGAAAAACGTCCAGAAATGTTTGAAGCTACTGACTGAATGAAAGGAGCTGGCATCTCACTCTCTTTGAATCTTCTTTATCATGCTAGGATTAGCAAGAAAAAGCAAAAAATTTCAGAATTACACATTGCAATGCGGAGAAATTACTGTTTGTGCATTTACAATATTCATTGATTTTTGCCATTGAAAAACATCATGTTATTCATATACCAGAAATGTTTGAAGCTACTGACTGAATGAAAAGAGCTTGCATCTCACTCTCTTTGAATCTTCTTTATCATGCTAAGAGGAGCAGGAAAAAGCAAAAAATTTCAGAATTGCACCTTGCAATGCGGAGAAATTACTGTTTGTGCATTTACAATATTCATTGATTTTTGCCATTGAAAAACGTCCAGAAATGTTTGAAGCTACTGACTGAATGAAAGGAGCTGGCATCTCACTCTCTTTGAATCTTCTTTATCATGCTAGGATTAGCAGGAAAAAGCAAAAAATTTCAGAATTGCACCTTGCAATGCGGAGAAATTACTGTGTGTGCATTTACAATATTCATTGATTTTTGCCATTGAAAAACATCATGTTATTCATATACCAGAAATGTTTGAAGCTACTGACTGAATGAAAAGAGCTGGCATCTCACTCTCTTTGAATCTTCTTTATCATGCCAGGATTAGCAGGAAAAAGCAAAAAATTTCAGAATTGCACCTTGCAATGTGGAGATATTACTGTTTGTGCATTTACAATATTCATTGATTTTTGCCATTGAAAAACGTCCAGAAATGTTTGAAGCTACTGACTGAATGAAAGGAGCTGGCATCTCACTCTCTTTGAATCTTCTTTATCATGCCAGGATTAGCAGGAAAAAGCAAAAAATTTCAGAATTGCACCTTGCAATGTGGAGATATTACTGTTTGTGCATTTACAATATTCATTGATTTTTGCCATTGAAAAGCATCATGTTATTCATATACCAGAAATGTTTGAAGCTACTGACTGAATGAAAAGAGCTGGCATCTCACTCTCTTTGAATCTTCTTTATCATGCTAAGAGGAGCAGGAAAAAGCAAAAAAATTCAGAATTGCACCTTGCAATGCGGAGAAATTACTGTTTGTGCATTTACAATATTCATTGATTTTTGCCATTGAAAAACGTCCAGAAATGTTTGAAGCTACTGACTGAATGAAAGGAGCTGGCATCTCACTCTCTTTGAATCTTCTTTATCATGCTAGGATTAGCAGGAAAAAGAAAAAAATTTCAGAATTGCACCTTGCAATGCGGAGAAATTACTGTGTGTGCATTTATAATATTCATTGATTTTTGCCATTGAAAAACATCATGTTATTCATATACCAGAAATGTTTGAAGCTACTGACTGAATGAAAAGAGCTGGCATCTCACTCTCTTTGAATCTTCTTTATCATGCCAGGATTAGCAGGAAAGAGCAAAAAATTTCAGAATTGCACCTTGCAATGTGGAGATATTACTGTTTGTGCATTTACAATATTCATTGATTTTTGCCATTGAAAAACGTCCAGAAATGTTTGAAGCTACTGACTGAATGAAAGGAGCTGGCATCTCACTCTCTTTGAATCTTCTTTATCATGCTAGGATTAGCAGGAAAAAGCAAAAAATTTCAGAATTGCACCTTGCAATGCGGAGAAATTACTGTGTGTGCATTTACAATATTCATTGATTTTTGCCATTGAAAAACATCATTATTCATATACCAGAAATGTTTTAAGCTACTGACTGAATGAAAAGAGCTGGCATCTCACTCTCTTTGAATCTTCTTTATCATGCTAAGAGGAGCAGGAAAAAGCAAAAAATTTCAGAATTGCACGTTGCAATGTGGAGATATTACTGTTTGTGCATTTACAATATTCATTGATTTTTGCCATTGAAAAACGTCCAGAAATGTTTGAAGCTACTGACTGAATGAAAGGAGCTGGCATCTCACTCTCTTTGAATCTTCTTTATCATGCTAGGATTAGCAGGAAAAAGCAAAAAATTTCAGAATTGCACCTTGCAATGCGGAGAAATTACTGTGTGTGCATTTACAATATTCATTGATTTTTGCCATTGAAAAACATGTTATTCATATACCAGAAATGTTTGAAGCTACTGACTGAATGAAAGGAGCTGGCATCTCACTCTCTTTGAATCTTCTTTATCATGCCAGGATTAGCAGGAAAAAGCAAAAAATTTCAGAATTGCACCTTGCAATGTGGAGATATTACTGTTTGTGCATTTACAATATTCATTGATTTTTGCCATTGAAAAACATGTTATTCATATACCAGAAATGTTTGAAGCTACTGACTGAATGAAAAGAGCTGGCATCTCACTCTCTTTGAATCTTCTTTATCATGCCAGGATTAGCAGGAAAAAGCAAAAAATTTCAGAATTGCACCTTGCAATGTGGAGATATTACTGTTTGTGCATTTACAATATTCATTGATTTTTGCCATTGAAAAACATGTTATTCATATACCAGAAATGTTTGAAGCTACTGACTGAATGAAAAGAGCTGGCATCTCACTCTCTTTGAATCTTCTTTATCATGCTAGGATTAGCAGGAAAAAGCAAAAAATTTCAGAATTGCACCTTGCAATGCGGAGAAATTACTGTGTGTGCATTTACAATATTCATTGATTTTTGCCATTGAAAAACATGTTATTCATATACCAGAAATGTTTGAAGCTACTGACTGAATGAAAAGAGCTGGCATCTCACTCTCTTTGAATCTTCTTTATCATGCCAGGATTAGCAGGAAAAAGCAAAAAATTTCAGAATTGCACGTTGCAATGTGGAGATATTACTGTTTGTGCATTTACAATATTCATTGATTTTTGCCATTGAAAAACGTCCAGAAATGTTTGAAGCTACTGACTGAATGAAAGGAGCTGGCATCTCACTCTCTTTGAATCTTCTTTATCATGCTAGGATTAGCAGGAAAAAGCAAAAAATTTCAGAATTGCACCTTGCAATGCGGAGAAATTACTGTGTGTGCATTTACAATATTCATTGATTTTTGCCATTGAAAAACATCGTTATTCATATACCAGAAATGTTTGAAGCTACTGACTGAATGAAAAGAGCTGGCATCTCACTCTCTTTGAATCTTCTTTATCATGCCAGGATTAGCAGGAAAAAGCAAAAAATTTCAGAATTGCACCTTGCAATTTGGAGATATTACTGTTTGTGCATTTACAATATTCATTGATTTTTGCCATTGAAAAACATGTTATTCATATACCAGAAATGTTTGAAGCTACTGACTGAATGAAAAGAGCTGGCATCTCACTCTCTTTGAATCTTCTTTATCATGCAAGGATTAGCAGGAAAAAGCAAAAAATTTCAGAATTGCACCTTGCAATGCGGAGAAATTACTGTGTGTGCATTTACAATATTCATTGATTTTTGCCATTGAAAAACATCGTTATTCATATACCAGAAATGTTTGAAGCTACTGACTGAATGAAAAGAGCTGGCATCTCACTCTCTTTGAATCTTCTTTATCATGCCAGGATTAGCAGGAAAAAGCAAAAAATTTCAGAATTGCACCTTGCAATGTGGAGATATTACTGTTTGTGCATTTACAATATTCATTGATTTTTGCCATTGAAAAACATGTTATTCATATACCAGAAATGTTTGAAGCTACTGACTGAATGAAAGGAGCTGGCATCTCACTCTCTTTGAATCTTCTTTATCATGCTAGGATTAGCAGGAAAAAGCAAAAAATTTCAGAATTGCACCTTGCAATGCGGAGAAATTACTGTTTGTGCATTTACAATATTCATTGATTTTTGCCATTGAAAAACATGTTATTCATATACCAGAAATGTTTGAAGCTACTGACTGAATGAAAGGAGCTGGCATCTCACTCTCTTTGAATCTTCTTTATCATGCTAGGATTATCAGGAAAAAGCAAAAAATTTCAGAATTGCACCTTGCAATGCGGAGAAATTACTGTTTGTGCATTTACAATATTCATTGATTTTTGCCATTGAAAAACATGTTATTCATATACCAGAAATGTTTGAAGCTACTGACTGAATGAAAAGAGCTGGCATCTCACTCTCTTTGAATCTTCTTTATCATGCCAGGATTAGCAGGAAAAAGAAAAAAATCTCAGAATTGCACCTTGCAATGTGGAGATATTACTGTTCGAGCATTTAGAATATTCATTGATTTTTGCCATTGAAAAACGTCCAGAAATGTTTGAAGCTACTGACTGAATGAAAGGAGCTGGCATCTCACTCTCTTTGAATCTTCTTTATCATGCTAGGATTAGCAGGAAAAAGCAAAAAATTTCAGAATTGCACCTTGCAATGCGGAGAAATTACTGTGTGTGCATTTACAATATTCATTGATTTTTGCCATTGAAAAACATCGTTATTCATATACCAGAAATGTTTGAAGCTACTGACTGAATGAAAAGAGCTGGCATCTCACTCTCTTTGAATCTTCTTTATCATGCCAGGATTAGCAGGAAAAAGCAAAAAATTTCAGAATTGCACCTTGCAATGTGGAGATATTACTGTTTGTGCATTTACAATATTCATTGATTTTTGCCATTGAAAAACATGTTATTCATATACCAGAAATGTTTGAAGCTACTGACTGAATGAAAAGAGCTGGCATCTCACTCTCTTTGAATCTTCTTTATCATGCTAGGATTAGCAGGAAAAAGCAAAAAATTTCAGAATTGCACCTTGCAATGCGGAGAAATTACTGTGTGTGCATTTACAATATTCATTGATTTTTGCCATTGAAAAACATCGTTATTCATATACCAGAAATGTTTGAAGCTACTGACTGAATGAAAGGAGTTGGCATCTCACTCTCTTTGAATCTTCTTTATCATGCTAGGATTAGCAGGAAAAAGCAAAAAATTTCAGAATTGCACCTTGCAATGCGGAGAAATTACTGTTTGTGCATTTACAATATTCATTGATTTTTGCCATTGAAAAACATGTTATTCATATACCAGAAATGTTTGAAGCTACTGACTGAATGAAAAGAGCTGGCATCTCACTCTCTTTGAATCTTCTTTATCATGCCAGGATTAGCAGGAAAAAGCAAAAAATTTCAGAATTGCACCTTGCAATGTGGAGATATTACTGTTTGTGCATTTACAATATTCATTGATTTTTGCCATTGAAAAACGTCCAGAAATGTTTGAAGCTACTGACTGAATGAAAAGAGCTGGCATCTCACTCTCTTTGAATCTTCTTTATCATGCTAGGATTAGCAGGAAAAAGCAAAAAATTTCAGAATTGCACCTTGCAATGCGGAGAAATTACTGTTTGTGCATTTACAATATTCATTGATTTTTGCCATTGAAAAACATCGTTATTCATATACCAGCAATGTTTGAAGCTACTGACTGAATGAATAGAGCTGGCATCTCACTCTCTTTGAATCTTCTTTATCATGCTAGGATTAGCAGGAAAAAGCAAAAATTTCAGAATTGCACCTTGCAATGCGGAGAAATTACTGTTTGTGCATTTACAATATTCATTGATTTTTGCCATTGAAAAACATGTTATTCATATACCAGAAATGTTTGAAGCTACTGACTGAATGAAAAGAGCTGGCATCTCACTCTCTTTGAATCTTCTTTATCATGCTAGGATTAGCAGGAAAAAGC
The DNA here is from genome assembly GCF_046119375.1 of Phyllobates terribilis. NCBI lineage: Eukaryota > Metazoa > Chordata > Amphibia > Anura > Dendrobatidae > Phyllobates > Phyllobates terribilis. The sequence continues at coordinate 3,367,449 of NW_027362925.1, read as the reverse complement.
AAAAAATTTCAGAATTGCACCTTGCAATGCGGAGAAATTACTGTTTGTGCATTTACAATATTCATTGATTTTTGCCATTGAAAAACATCATGTTATTCATATACCAGAAATGTTTGAAGCTACTGACTGAATGAAAAGAGCTGGCATCTCACTCTCTTTGAATCTTCTTTATCATGCTAGGATTAGCAGGAAAAAGCAAAAAATTTCAGAATTGCACCTTGCAATGCGGAGAAATTACTGTGTGTGCATTTACAATATTCATTGATTTTTGCCATTGAAAAACGTCCAGAAATGTTTGAAGCTACTGACTGAATGAAAGGAGCTGGCATCTCACTCTCTTTGAATCTTCTTTATCATGCTAGGATTAGCAGGAAAAAGCAAAAAATTTCAGAATTGCACCTTGCAATGCGCAGAAATTACTGTGTGTGCATTTACAATATTCATTGATTTTTGCCATTGAAAAACATCGTTATTCATATACCAGAAATGTTTGAAGCTACTGACTGAATGAAAAGAGCTGGCATCTCACTCTCTTTGAATCTTCTTTATCATGCCAGGATTAGCAGGAAAAAGCAAAAAATTTCAGAATTGCACCTTGCAATGCGGAGAAATTACTGTGTGTGCATTTACAATATTCATTGATTTTTGCCATTGAAAAACATCGTTATTCATATACCAGAAATGTTTGAAGCTACTGACTGAATGAAAAGAGCTGGCATCTCACTCTCTTTGAATCTTCTTTATCATGCCAGGATTAGCAGGAAAAAGCAAAAAATTTCAGAATTGCACCTTGCAATGTGGAGATATTACTGTTTGTGCATTTACAATATTCATTGATTTTTGCCATTGAAAAACATGTTATTCATATACCAGAAATGTTTGAAGCTACTGACTGAATGAAAGGAGCTGGCATCTCACTCTCTTTGAATCTTCTTTATCATGCTAGGATTAGCAGGAAAAAGCAAAAAATTTCAGAATTGCACCTTGCAATGCGGAGAAATTACTGTTTGTGCATTTACAATATTCATTGATTTTTGCCATTGAAAAACATGTTATTCATATACCAGAAATGTTTGAAGCTACTGACTGAATGAAAGGAGCTGGCATCTCACTCTCTTTGAATCTTCTTTATCATGCTAGGATTATCAGGAAAAAGCAAAAAATTTCAGAATTGCACCTTGCAATGCGGAGAAATTACTGTTTGTGCATTTACAATATTCATTGATTTTTGCCATTGAAAAACATGTTATTCATATACCAGAAATGTTTGAAGCTACTGACTGAATGAAAAGAGCTGGCATCTCACTCTCTTTGAATCTTCTTTATCATGCCAGGATTAGCAGGAAAAAGAAAAAAATCTCAGAATTGCACCTTGCAATGTGGAGATATTACTGTTCGAGCATTTAGAATATTCATTGATTTTTGCCATTGAAAAACGTCCAGAAATGTTTGAAGCTACTGACTGAATGAAAGGAGCTGGCATCTCACTCTCTTTGAATCTTCTTTATCATGCTAGGATTAGCAGGAAAAAGCAAAAAATTTCAGAATTGCACCTTGCAATGCGGAGAAATTACTGTGTGTGCATTTACAATATTCATTGATTTTTGCCATTGAAAAACATCGTTATTCATATACCAGAAATGTTTGAAGCTACTGACTGAATGAAAAGAGCTGGCATCTCACTCTCTTTGAATCTTCTTTATCATGCCAGGATTAGCAGGAAAAAGCAAAAAATTTCAGAATTGCACCTTGCAATGTGGAGATATTACTGTTTGTGCATTTACAATATTCATTGATTTTTGCCATTGAAAAACATGTTATTCATATACCAGAAATGTTTGAAGCTACTGACTGAATGAAAAGAGCTGGCATCTCACTCTCTTTGAATCTTCTTTATCATGCTAGGATTAGCAGGAAAAAGCAAAAAATTTCAGAATTGCACCTTGCAATGCGGAGAAATTACTGTGTGTGCATTTACAATATTCATTGATTTTTGCCATTGAAAAACATCGTTATTCATATACCAGAAATGTTTGAAGCTACTGACTGAATGAAAGGAGTTGGCATCTCACTCTCTTTGAATCTTCTTTATCATGCTAGGATTAGCAGGAAAAAGCAAAAAATTTCAGAATTGCACCTTGCAATGCGGAGAAATTACTGTTTGTGCATTTACAATATTCATTGATTTTTGCCATTGAAAAACATGTTATTCATATACCAGAAATGTTTGAAGCTACTGACTGAATGAAAAGAGCTGGCATCTCACTCTCTTTGAATCTTCTTTATCATGCCAGGATTAGCAGGAAAAAGCAAAAAATTTCAGAATTGCACCTTGCAATGTGGAGATATTACTGTTTGTGCATTTACAATATTCATTGATTTTTGCCATTGAAAAACGTCCAGAAATGTTTGAAGCTACTGACTGAATGAAAAGAGCTGGCATCTCACTCTCTTTGAATCTTCTTTATCATGCTAGGATTAGCAGGAAAAAGCAAAAAATTTCAGAATTGCACCTTGCAATGCGGAGAAATTACTGTTTGTGCATTTACAATATTCATTGATTTTTGCCATTGAAAAACATCGTTATTCATATACCAGCAATGTTTGAAGCTACTGACTGAATGAATAGAGCTGGCATCTCACTCTCTTTGAATCTTCTTTATCATGCTAGGATTAGCAGGAAAAAGCAAAAATTTCAGAATTGCACCTTGCAATGCGGAGAAATTACTGTTTGTGCATTTACAATATTCATTGATTTTTGCCATTGAAAAACATGTTATTCATATACCAGAAATGTTTGAAGCTACTGACTGAATGAAAAGAGCTGGCATCTCACTCTCTTTGAATCTTCTTTATCATGCTAGGATTAGCAGGAAAAAGCAAAAAATTTCAGAATTGCACCTTGCAATGCGGAGAAATTACTGTTTGTGCATTTACAATATTCATTGATTTTTGCCATTGAAAAACATCATGTTATTCATATACCAGAAATGTTTGAAGCTACTGACTGAATGAAAAGAGCTGGCATCTCACTCTCTTTGAATCTTCTTTATCATGCTAGGATTAGCAGGAAAAAGCAAAAAATTTCAGAATTGCACCTTGCAATGCGGAGAAATTACTGTGTGTGCATTTACAATATTCATTGATTTTTGCCATTGAAAAACGTCCAGAAATGTTTGAAGCTACTGACTGAATGAAAGGAGCTGGCATCTCACTCTCTTTGAATCTTCTTTATCATGCTAGGATTAGCAGGAAAAAGCAAAAAATTTCAGAATTGCACCTTGCAATGCGGAGAAATTACTTTGTGTGCATTTACAATATTCATTGATTTTTGCCATTGAAAAACATCGTTATTCATATACCAGAAATGTTTGAAGCTACTGACTGAATGAAAAGAGCTGGCATCTCACTCTCTTTGAATCTTCTTTATCATGCCAGGATTAGCAGGAAAAAGCAAAAAATTTCAGAATTGCACCTTGCAATGTGGAGATATTACTGTTTGTGCATTTACAATATTCATTGATTTTTGCCATTGAAAAACATGTTATTCATATACCAGAAATGTTTGAAGCTACTGACTGAATGAAAGGAGCTGGCATCTCACTCTCTTTGAATCTTCTTTATCATGCTAGGATTAGCAGGAAAAAGCAAAAAATTTCAGAATTGCACCTTGCAATGTGGAGAAATTACTGTTTGTGCATTTACAATATTCATTGATTTTTGCCATTGAAAAACATGTTATTCATATACCAGAAATGTTTGAAGCTACTGACTGAATGAAAGGAGCTGGCATCTTACTCTCTTTGAATCTTCTTTATCATGCTAGGATTATCAGGAAAAAGCAAAAAATTTCAGAATTGCACCTTGCAATGCGGAGAAATTACTGTTTGTGCATTTACAATATTCATTGATTTTTGCCATTGAAAAACATGTTATTCATATACCAGAAATGTTTGAAGCTACTGACTGAATGAAAAGAGCTGGCATCTCACTCTCTTTGAATCTTCTTTATGATGCCAGGATTAGCAGGAAAAAGCAAAAAATTTCAGAATTGCACCTTGCAATGTGGAGATATTACTGTTTGTGCATTTAGAATATTCATTGATTTTTGCCATTGAAAAACGTCCAGAAATGTTTGAAGCTACTGACTGAATGAAAGGAGCTGGCATCTCACTCTCTTTGAATCTTCTTTATCATGCTAGGATTAGCAGGAAAAAGCAAAAAATTTCAGAATTGCACCTTGCAATGCGGAGAAATTACTGTGTGTGCATTTACAATATTCATTGATTTTTGCCATTGAAAAACATCGTTATTCATATACCAGAAATATTTGAAGCTACTGACTGAATGAAAAGAGCTGGCATCTCACTCTCTTTGAATCTTCTTTATCATGCCAGGATTAGCAGGAAAAAGCAAAAAATTTCAGAATTGCACCTTGCAATGTGGAGATATTACTGTTTGTGCATTTACAATATTCATTGATTTTTGCCATTGAAAAACATGTTATTCATATACCAGAAATGTTTGAAGCTACTGACTGAATGAAAAGAGCTGGCATCTCACTCTCTTTGAATCTTCTTTATCATGCTAGGATTAGCAGGAAAAAGCAAAAAATTTCAGAATTGCACCTTGCAATGCGGAGAAATTACTGTGTGTGCATTTACAATATTCATTGATTTTTGCCATTGAAAAACATCGTTATTCATATACCAGAAATGTTTGAAGCTACTGACTGAATGAAAAGAGCTGGCATCTCACTCTCTTTGAATCTTCTTTATCATGCCAGGATTTGCAGGAAAAAGCAAAAAATTTCAGAATTGCACCTTGCAATGTGGAGATATTACTGTTTGTGCATTTACAATATTCATTGATTTTTGCCATTGAAAAACATGTTATTCATATACCAGAAATGTTTGAAGCTACTGACTGAATGAAAGGAGCTGGCATCTCACTCTCTTTGAATATTCTTTATCATGCTAGGATTAGCAGGAAAAAGCAAAAAATTTCAGAATTGCACCTTGCAATGCGGAGAAATTACTGTTTGTGCATTTACAATATTCATTGATTTTTGCCATTGAAAAACATGTTATTCATATACCAGAAATGTTTGAAGCTACTGACTGAATGAAAGGAGCTGGCATCTCACTCTCTTTGAATCTTCTTTATCATGCTAGGATTAGCAGGAAAAAGCAAAAAATTTCAGAATTGCACCTTGCAATGCGGAGAAATTACTGTTTGTGCATTTACAATATTCATTGATTTTTGCCATTGAAAAACATGTTATTCATATACCAGAAATGTTTGAAGCTACTGACTGAATGAAAAGAGCTGGCATCTCACTCTCTTTGAATCTTCTTTATCATGCCAGGATTAGCAGGAAAAAGCAAAAAATTTCAGAATTGCACCTTGCAATGTGGAGATATTACTGTTTGTGCATTTACAATATTCATTGATTTTTGCCATTGAAAAACGTCCAGAAATGTTTGAAGCTACTGACTGAATGAAAAAAGCTGGCATCTCACTCTCTTTGAATCTTCTTTATCATGCTAGGATTAGCAGGAAAAAGCAAAAAATTTCAGAATTGCACCTTGCAATGCGGAGAAATTACTGTTTGTGCATTTACAATATTCATTGATTTTTGCCATTGAAAAACATCGTTATTCATATACCAGAAATGTTTGAAGCTACTGACTGAATGAAAAGAGCTGGCATCTCACTCTCTTTGAATCTTCTTTATCATGCTAGGATTAGCAGGAAAAAGCAAAAATTTCAGAATTGCACCTTGCAATGCGGAGAAATTACTGTTTGTGCATTTACAATATTCATTGATTTTTGCCATTGAAAAACATGTTATTCATATACCAGAAATGTTTGAAGCTACTGACTGAATGAAAAGAGCTGGCATCTCACTCTCTTTGAATCTTCTTTATCATGCTAGGATTAGCAGGAAAAAGCAAAAAATTTCAGAATTGCACCTTGCAATGCGGAGAAATTACTGTTTGTGCATTTACAATATTCATTGATTTTTGCCATTGAAAAACATCATGTTATTCATATACCAGAAATGTTTGAAGCTACTGACTGAATGAAAAGAGCTGGCATCTCACTCTCTTTGAATCTTCTTTATCATGCTAGGATTAGCAGGAAAAAGCAAAAAATTTCAGAATTGCACCTTGCAATGCGGAGAAATTACTTTGTGTGCATTTACAATATTCATTGATTTTTGCCATTGAAAAACGTCCAGAAATGTTTGAAGCTACTGACTGAATGAAAGGAGCTGGCATCTCACTCTCTTTGAATCTTCTTTATCATGCTAGGATTAGCAGGAAAAAGCAAAAAATTTCAGAATTGCACCTTGCAATGCGCAGAAATTACTGTGTGTGCATTTACAATATTCATTGATTTTTGCCATTGAAAAACATCGTTATTCATATACCAGAAATGTTTGAAGCTACTGACTGAATGAAAAGAGCTGGCATCTCACTCTCTTTGAATCTTCTTTATCATGCCAGGATTAGCAGGAAAAAGCAAAAAATTTCAGAATTGCACCTTGCAATGTGGAGATATTACTGTTTGTGCATTTACAATATTCATTGATTTTTGCCATTGAAAAACATGTTATTCATATACCAGAAATGTTTGAAGCTACTGACTGAATGAAAGGAGCTGGCATCTCACTCTCTTTGAATCTTCTTTATCATGCTAGGATTAGCAGGAAAAAGCAAAAAATTTCAGAATTGCACCTTGCAATGCGGAGAAATTACTGTTTGTGCATTTACAATATTCATTGATTTTTGCCATTGAAAAACATGTTATTCATATACCAGAAATGTTTGAAGCTACTGACTGAATGAAAGGAGCTGGCATCTCACTCTCTTTGAATCTTCTTTATCATGCTAGGATTAGCAGGAAAAAGCAAAAAATTTCAGAATTGCACCTTGCAATGCGGAGAAATTACTGTTTGTGCATTTACAATATTCATTGATTTTTGCCATTGAAAAACATGTTATTCATATACCAGAAATGTTTGAAGCTACTGACTGAATGAAAGGAGCTGGCATCTCACTCTCTTTGAATCTTCTTTATCATGCTAGGATTAGCAGGAAAAAGCAAAAAATTTCAGAATTGCACCTTGCAATGCGGAGAAATTACTGTGTGTGCATTTACAATATTCATTGATTTTTGCCATTGAAAAACATCGTTATTCATATACCAGAAATGTTTGAAGCTACTGACTGAATGAAAAGAGCTGGCATCTCACTCTCTTTGAATCTTCTTTATCATGCCAGGATTAGCAGGAAAAAGCAAAAAATTTCAGAATTGCACCTTGCAATGTGGAGATATTACTGTTTGTGCATTTACAATATTCATTGATTTTTGCCATTGAAAAACATGTTATTCATATACCAGAAATGTTTGAAGCTACTGACTGAATGAAAGGAGCTGGCATCTCACTCTCTTTGAATCTTCTTTATCATGCTAGGATTAGCAGGAAAAAGCAAAAAATTTCAGAATTGCACCTTGCAATGCGGAGAAATTACTGTTTGTGCATTTACAATATTCATTGATTTTTGCCATTGAAAAACATGTTATTCATATACCAGAAATGTTTGAAGCTACTGACTGAATGAAAGGAGCTGCCATCTCACTCTCTTTGAATCTTCTTTATCATGCTAGGATTATCAGGAAAAAGCAAAAAATTTCAGAATTGCACCTTGCAATGCGGAGAAATTTCTGTTTGTGCATTTACAATATTCATTGATTTTTGCCATTGAAAAACATGTTATTCATATACCAGAAATGTTTGAAGCTACTGACTGAATGAAAAGAGCTGGCATCTCACTCTCTTTGAATCTTCTTTATCATGCCAGGATTAGCAGGAAAAAGCAAAAAATTTCAGAATTGCACCTTGCAATGTGGAGATATTACTGTTTGTGCATTTAGAATATTCATTGATTTTTGCCATTGAAAAACGTCCAGAAATGTTTGAAGCTACTGACTGAATGAAAGGAGCTGGCATCTCACTCTCTTTGAATCTTCTTTATCATGCTAGGATTAGCAGGAAAAAGCAAAAAATTTCAGAATTGCACCTTGCAATGCGGAGAAATTACTGTGTGTGCATTTACAATATTCATTGATTTTTGCCATTGAAAAACATCGTTATTCATATACCAGAAATGTTTGAAGCTACTGACTGAATGAAAAGAGCTGGCATCTCACTCTCTTTGAATCTTCTTTATCATGCCAGGATTAGCAGGAAAAAGCAAAAAATTTCAGAATTGCACCTTGCAATGTGGAGATATTACTGTTTGTGCATTTACAATATTCATTGATTTTTGCCATTGAAAAACATGTTATTCATATACCAGAAATGTTTGAAGCTACTGACTGAATGAAAAGAGCTGGCATCTCACTCTCTTTGAATCTTCTTTATCATGCTAGGATTAGCAGGAAAAAGCAAAAAATTTTAGAATTGCACCTTGCAATGCGGAGAAATTACTGTGTGTGCATTTACAATATTCATTGATTTTTGCCATTGAAAAACATCGTTATTCATATACCAGAAATGTTTGAAGCTACTGACTGAATGAAAAGAGCTGGCATCTCACTTTCTTTGAATCTTCTTTATCATGCCAGGATTAGCAGGAAAAAGCAAAAAATTTCAGAATTGCACCTTGCAATGTGGAGATATTACTGTTTGTGCATTTACAATATTCATTGATTTTTGCCATTGAAAAACATGTTATTCATATACCAGAAATGTTTGAAGCTACTGACTGAATGAAAGGAGCTGGCATCTCACTCTCTTTGAATCTTCTTTATCATGCTAGGATTAGCAGGAAAAAGCAAAAAATTTCAGAATTGCACCTTGCAATGCGGAGAAATTACTGTTTGTGCATTTACAATATTCATTGATTTTTGCCATTGAAAAACATGTTATTCATATACCAGAAATGTTTGAAGCTACTGACTGAATGAAAGGAGCTTGCATCTCACTCTCTTTGAATCTTCTTTATCATGCTAGGATTAGCAGGAAAAAGCAAAAAATTTCAGAACTGCACCTTGCAATGCGGAGAAATTACTGTTTGTGCATTTACAATATTCATTGATTTTTGCCATTGAAAAACATGTTATTCATATACCAGAAATGTTTGAAGCTACTGACTGAATGAAAAGAGCTGGCATCTCACTCTCTTTGAATCTTCTTTATCATGCCAGGATTAGCAGGAAAAAGCAAAAAATTTCAGAATTGCACCTTGCAATGTGGAGATATTACTGTTTGTGCATTTACAATATTCATTGATTTTTGCCATTGAAAAACGTCCAGAAATGTTTGAAGCTACTGACTGAATGAAAAGAGCTGGCATCTCACTCTCTTTGAATCTTCTTTATCATGCTAGGATTAGCAGGAAAAAGCAAAAAATTTCAGAATTGTACCTTGCAATGCGGAGAAATTACTGTTTGTGCATTTACAATATTCATTGATTTTTGCCATTGAAAAACATCGTTATTCATATACCAGAAATGTTTGAAGCTACTGACTGAATGAAAAGAGCTGGCATCTCACTCTCTTTGAATCTTCTTTATCATGCTAGGATTAGCAGGAAAAAGCAAAAATTTCAGAATTGCACCTTGCAATGCGGAGAAATTACTGTTTGTGCATTTACAATATTCATTGATTTTTGCCATTGAAAAACATGTTATTCATATACCAGAAATGTTTGAAGCTACTGACTGAATGAAAAGAGCTGGCATCTCACTCTCTTTGAATCTTCTTTATCATGCTAGGATTAGCAGGAAAAAGCAAAAAATTTCAGAATTGCACCTTGCAATGCGGAGAAATTACTGTTTGTGCATTTACAATATTCATTGATTTTTGCCATTGAAAAACATCATGTTATTCATATACCAGAAATGTTTGAAGCTACTGACTGAATGAAAAGAGCTGGCATCTCACTCTCTTTGAATCTTCTTTATCATGCTAGGATTAGCAGGAAAAAGCAAAAAATTTCAGAATTGCACCTTGCAATGCGAAGAAATTACTGTGTGTGCATTTACAATATTCATTGATTTTTGCCATTGAAAAACGTCCAGAATTGTTTGAAGCTACTGACTGAATGAAAGGAGCTGGCATCTCACTCTCTTTGAATCTTCTTTATCATGCTAGGATTAGCAGGAAAAAGCAAAAAATTTCAGAATTGCACCTTGCAATGCGCAGAAATTACTGTGTGTGCATTTACAATATTCATTGATTTTTGCCATTGAAAAACATCGTTATTCATATACCAGAAATGTTTGAAGCTACTGACTGAATGAAAAGAGCTGGCATCTCACTCTCTTTGAATCTTCTTTATCATGCCAGGATTAGCAGGAAAAAGCAAAAAATTTCAGAATTGCACCTTGCAATGTGGAGATATTACTGTTTGTGCATTTACAATATTCATTGATTTTTGCCATTGAAAAACATGTTATTCATATACCAGAAATGTTTGAAGCTACTGACTGAATGAAAGGAGCTGGCATCTCACTCTCTTTGAATCTTCTTTATCATGCTAGGATTAGCAGGAAAAAGCAAAAAATTTCAGAATTGCACCTTGCAATGCGGAGAAATTACTGTGTGTGCATTTACAATATTCATTGATTTTTGCCATTGAAAAACATCGTTATTCATATACCAGAAATGTTTGAAGCTACTGACTGAATGAAAAGAGCTGGCATCTCACTCTCTTTGAATCTTCTTTATCATGCCAGGATTAGCAGGAAAAAGCAAAAAATTTCAGAATTGCACCTTGCAATGTGGAGATATTACTGTTTGTGCATTTACAATATTCATTGATTTTTGCCATTGAAAAACATGTTATTCATATACCAGAAATGTTTGAAGCTACTGACTGAATGAAAGGAGCTGGCATCTCACTCTCTTTGAATCTTCTTTATCATGCCAGGATTAGCAGGAAAAAGCAAAAAATTTCAGAATTGCACGTTGTAATGTGGAGATATTACTGTTTGTGCATTTACAATATTCATTGATTTTTGCCATTGAAAAACGTCCAGAAATGTTTGAAGCTACTGACTGAATGAAAGGAGCTGGCATCTCACTCTCTTTGAATCTTCTTTATCATGCTAGGATTAGCAGGAAAAAGCAAAAAATTTCAGAATTGCACATTGCAATGCGGAGAAATTACTGTTTGTGCATTTACAATATTCATTGATTTTTGCCATTGAAAAACATCATGTTATTCATATACCAGAAATGTTTGAAGCTACTGACTGAATGAAAAGAGCTGGCATCTCACTCTCTTTGAATCTTCTTTATCATGCTAAGAGGAGCAGGAAAAAGCAAAAAATTTCAGAATTGCACCTTGCAATGCGGAGAAATTACTGTTTGTGCATTTACAATATTCATTGATTTTTGCCATTGAAAAACGTCCAGAAATGTTTGAAGCTACTGACTGAATGAAAGGAGCGGGCATCTCACTCTCTTTGAATCTTCTTTATCATGCTAGGATTAGCAGGAAAAAGCAAAAAATTTCAGAATTGCACCTTGCAATGCGGAGAAATTACTGTGTGTGCATTTACAATATTCATTGATTTTTGCCATTGAAAAACATCATGTTATTCATATACCAGAAATGTTTGAAGCTACTGACTGAATGAAAAGAGCTGGCATCTCACTCTCTTTGAATCTTCTTTATCATGCCAGGATTAGCAGGAAAAAGCAAAAAATTTCAGAATTGCACCTTGCAATGTGGAGATATTACTGTTTGTGCATTTACAATATTCATTGATTTTTGCCATTGAAAAACGTCCAGAAATGTTTGAAGCTACTGACTGAATGAAAGGAGCTGGCATCTCACTCTCTTTGAATCTTCTTTATCATGCTAGGATTAGCAGGAAAAAGCAAAAAATTTCAGAATTGCACCTTGCAATGCGGAGAAATTACTGTGTGTGCATTTACAATATTCATTGATTTTTGCCATTGAAAAACATCGTTATTCATATACCAGAAATGTTTGAAGCTACTGACTGAATGAAAAGAGCTGGCATCTCACTCTCTTTGAATCTTCTTTATCATGCTAAGAGGAGCAGGAAAAAGCAAAAAATTTCAGAATTGCACGTTGCAATGTGGAGATATTACTGTTTGTGCATTTACAATATTCATTGATTTTTGCCATTGAAAAACATGTTATTCATATACCAGAAATGTTTGAAGCTACTGACTGAATGAAAAGAGCTGGCATCTCACTCTCTTTGAATCTTCTTTATCATGCCAGGATTAGCAGGAAAAAGCAAAAAATTTCAGAATTGCACCTTGCAATGTGGAGATATTACTGTTTGTGCATTTACAATATTCATTGATTTTTGCCATTGAAAAACGTCCAGAAATGTTTGAAGCTACTGACTGAATGAAAGGAGCTGGCATCTCACTCTCTTTGAATCTTCTTTATCATGCTAGGATTAGCAGGAAAAAGCAAAAAATTTCAGAATTGCACCTTGCAATGCGGAGAAATTACTGTGTGTGCATTTACAATATTCATTGATTTTTGCCATTGAAAAACGTCCAGAAATGTTTGAAGCTACTGACTGAATGAAAGGAGCTAGCATCTCACTCTCTTTGAATCTTCTTTATCATGCTAAGAGGAGCAGGAAAAAGCAAAAAATTTCAGAATTGCACCTTGCAATGCGGAGAAATTACTGTTTTTGCATTTACAATATTCATTGATTTTTGCCATTGAAAAACATCATGTTATTCATATACCAGAAATGTTTTAAGCTACTGACTGAATGAAAAGAGCTGGCATCTCACTCTCTTTGAATCTTCTTTATCATGCCAGGATTAGCAGGAAAAAGCAAAAAATTTCAGAATTGCACCTTGCAATGCGGAGAAATTACTGTTTGTGCATTTACAATATTCATTGATTTTTGCCATTGAAAAACATCATGTTATTCATATACCAGAAATGTTTGAAGCTACTGACTGAATGAAAGGAGCTGGCATCTCACTCTCTTTGAATCTTCTTTATCATGCTAGGATTAGCAGGAAAAAGCAAAACATTTCAGAATTGCACCTTGCAATGTGGAGAAATTACTGTTTGTGCATTTACAATATTCATTGATTTTTGCCATTGAAAAACGTCCAGAAATGTTTGAAGCTACTGACTGAATGAAAGGAGCTGGCATCTCACTCTCTTTGAATCTTCTTTATCATGCTAGGATTAGCAGGAAAAAGCAAAAAATTTCAGAATTGCACCTTGCAATGCGGAGAAATTACTGTTTGTGCATTTACAATATTCATTGATTTTTGCCATTGAAAAACGTCCAGAAATGTTTGAAGCTACTGACTGAATGAAAATAGCTGGCATCTCACTCTCTTTGAATCTTCTTTATCATGCTAAGAGGAGCAGGAAAAAGCAAAAAATTTCAGAATTGCACGTTGCAATGTGGAGATATTACTGTTTGTGCATTTACAATATTCATTGATTTTTGCCGTTGAAAAACATGTTATTCATATACCAGAAATGATTGAAGCTACTGACTGAATGAAAAGAGCTGGCATCTCACTCTCTTTGAATCTTCTTTATCATGCCAGGATTAGCAGGAAAAAGCAAAAAATTTCAGAATTGCACCTTGCAATGTGGAGATATTACTGTTTGTGCATTTACAATATTCATTGATTTTTGCCATTGAAAAACGTCCAGAAATGTTTGAAGCTACTGACTGAATGAAAGGAGCTGGCATCTCACTCTCTTTGAATCTTCTTTATCATGCTAGGATTAGCAGGAAAAAGCAAAAAATTTCAGAATTGCACATTGCAATGCGGAGAAATTACTGTTCGTGCATTTACAATATTCATTGATTTTTGCCATTGAAAAACATCATGTTATTCATATACCAGAAATGTTTGAAGCTACTGACTGAATGAAAGGAGCTGGCATCTCACTCTCTTTGAATCTTCTTTATCATGCTAGGATTAGCATGAAAAAGCAAAAAATTTCAGAATTGCACCTTGCAATGCGGAGAAATTACTGTTTGTGCATTTACAATATTCATTGATTTTTGCCATTGAAAAACATGTTATTCATATACCAGAAATGTTTGAAGCTACTGACTGAATGAAAAGAGCTGGCATCTCACTCTCTTTGAATCTTCTTTATCATGCCAGGATTAGCAGGAAAAAGCAAAAAATTTCAGAATTGCACCTTGCAATGTGGAGATATTACTGTTTGTGCATTTACAATATTCATTGATTTTTGCCATTGAAAAACGTCCAGAAATGTTTGAAGCTACTGACTGAATGAAAGGAGCTGGCATCTCACTCTCTTTGAATCTTCTTTATCATGCTAGGATTAGCAGGAAAAAGCAAAAAATTTCAGAATTGCACCTTGCAATGTGGAGAAATTACTGTTTGTGCATTTACAATATTCATTGATTTTTGCCATTGAAAAACATGTTATTCATATACCAGAAATGTTTGAAGCTACTGACTGAATGAAAAGAGCTGGCATCTCACTCTCTTTGAATCTTCTTTATCATGCCAGGATTAGCAGGAAAAAGCAAAAAATTTCAGAATTGCACCTTGCAATGTGGAGATATTACTGTTTGTGCATTTACAATATTCATTGATTTTTGCCATTGAAAAACGTCCAGAAATGTTTGAAGCTACTGACTGAATGAAAGGAGCTGGCATCTCACTCTCTTTGAATCTTCTTTATCATGCTAGGATTAGCAGGAAAAAGCAAAAAATTTCAGAATTGCACCTTGCAATGCGGAGAAATTACTGTGTGTGCATTTACAATATTCATTGATTTTTGCCATTGAAAAACATCATGTTATTCATATACCAGAAATGTTTGAAGCTACTGACTGAATGAAAAGAGCTGGCATCTCACTCTCTTTGAATCTTCTTTATCATGCCAGGATTAGCAGGAAAAAGCAAAAAATTTCAGAATTGCACCTTGCAATGTGGAGATATTACTGTTTGTGCATTTACAATATTCATTGATTTTTGCCATTGAAAAACATGTTATTCATATACCAGAAATGTTTGAAGCTACTGACTGAATGAAAGGAGCTGGCATCTCACTCTCTTTGAATCTTCTTTATCATGCTAGGATTAGCAGGAAAAAGCAAAAAATTTCAGAATTGCACCTTGCAATACGGAGAAATTACTGTTTGTGCATTTACAATATTCATTGATTTTTGCCATTGAAAAACATGTTATTCATATACCAGAAATGTTTGAAGCTACTGACTGAATGAAAAGAGCTGGCATCTCACTCTCTTTGAATCTTCTTTATCATGCCAGGATTAGCAGGAAAAAGCAAAAAATTTCAGAATTGCACCTTGCAATGTGGAGATATTACTGTTTGTGCATTTACAATATTCATTGATTTTTGCCATTGAAAAACGTCCAGAAATGTTTGAAGCTACTGACTGAATGAAAAGAGCTGGCATCTCACTCTCTTTGAATCTTCTTTATCATGCCAGTATTAGCAGGAAAAAGCAAAAAATTTCAGAATTGCACCTTGCAATGCGGAGAAATTACTGTTTGTGCATTTACAATATTCATTGATTTTTGCCATTGAAAAACATCGTTATTCATATACCAGAAATGTTTGAAGCTACTGACTGAATGAAAGGAGCTGGCATCTCACTCTCTTTGAATCTTCTTTATCATGCTAGGATTAGCAGGAAAAAGCAAAAAATTTCAGAATTGCACCTTGCAATGCGGAGAAATTACTGTGTGTGCATTTACAATATTCATTGATTTTTGCCATTGAAAAACATCGTTATTCATATACCAGAAATGTTTGAAGCTACTGACTGAATGAAAAGAGCTGGCATCTCACTCTCTTTGAATCTTCTTTATCATGCCAGGATTAGCAGGAAAAAGCAAAAAATTTCAGAATTGCACCTTGCAATGTGGAGATATTACTGTTTGTGCATTTACAATATTCATTGATTTTTGCCATTGAAAAACATGTTATTCATATACCAGAAATGTTTGAAGCTACTGACTGAATGAAAAGAGCTGGCATCTCACTCTCTTTGAATCTTCTTTATCATGCCAGGATTAGCAGGAAAAAGCAAAAAATTTCAGAATTGCACCTTGCAATGTGGAGATATTACTGTTTGTGCATTTACAATATTCATTGATTTTTGCCATTGAAAAACGTCCAGAAATGTTTGAAGCTACTGACTGAATGAAAGGAGCTGGCATCTCACTCTCTTTGAATCTTCTTTATCATGCTAGGATTAGCAGGAAAAAGCAAAAAATTTCAGAATTGCACCTTGCAATGCGGAGAAATTACTGTTTGTGCATTTACAATATTCATTGATTTTTGCCATTGAAAAACATGTTATTCATATACCAGAAATGTTTGAAGCTACTGACTGAATGAAACCAGCTGGCATCTCACTCTCTTTGAATCTTCTTTATCATGCCAGGATTAGCAGGAAAAAGCAAAAAATTTCAGAATTGCACCTTGCAATGTGGAGATATTACTGTTTGTGCATTTACAATATTCATTGATTTTTGCCATTGAAAAACATCCAGAAATGTTTGAAGCTACTGACTGAATGAAAGGAGCTGGCATCTCACTCTCTTTGAATCTTCTTTATCATGCTAGGATTAGCAGGAAAAAGCAAAAAATTTCAGAATTGCACCTTGCAATGCGGAGAAATTACTGTGTGTGCATTTACAATATTCATTGATTTTTGCCTTTGAAAAACATCGTTATTCATATACCAGAAATGTTTGAAGCTACTGACTGAATGAAAAGAGCCTGCATCTCACTCTCTTTGAATCTTCTTTATCATGCCAGGATTAGCAGGAAAAAGCAAAAAATTTCAGAATTGCACCTTGCAATGTGGAGATATTACTGTTTGTGCATTTACAATATTCATTGATTTTTGCCATTGAAAAACGTCCAGAAATGTTTGAAGCTACTGACTGAATGAAAGGAGCTGGCATCTCACTCTCTTTGAATCTTCTTTATCATGCTAGGATTAGCAGGAAAAAGCAAAAAATTTCAGAATTGCACATTGCAATGCGGAGAAATTACTGTTTGTGCATTTACAATATTCATTGATTTTTGCCTTTGAAAAACATCGTTATTCATATACCAGAAATGTTTGAAGCTACTGACTGAATGAAAAGAGCCTGCATCTCACTCTCTTTGAATCTTCTTTATCATGCCAGGATTAGCAGGAAAAAGCAAAAAATTTCAGAATTGCACCTTGCAATGTGGAGATATTACTGTTTGTGCATTTACAATATTCATTGATTTTTGCCATTGAAAAACGTCCAGAAATGTTTGAAGCTACTGACTGAATGAAAGGAGCTGGCATCTCACTCTCTTTGAATCTTCTTTATCATGCTAGGATTAGCAGGAAAAAGCAAAAAATTTCAGAATTGCACCTTGCAATGCGGAGAAATTACTGTTTGTGCATTTACAATATTCATTGATTTTTGCCATTGAAAAACATGTTATTCATATACCAGAAATGTTTGAAGCTACTGACTGAATGAAACCAGCTGGCATCTCACTCTCTTTGAATCTTCTTTATCATGCCAGGATTAGCAGGAAAAAGCAAAAAATTTCAGAATTGCACCTTGCAATGTGGAGATATTACTGTTTGTGCATTTACAATATTCATTGATTTTTGCCATTGAAAAACGTCCAGAAATGTTTGAAGCTACTGACTGAATGAAAGGAGCTGGCATCTCACTCTCTTTGAATCTTCTTTATCATGCTAGGATTAGCAGGAAAAAGCAAAAAATTTCAGAATTGCACCTTGCAATGCGGAGAAATTACTGTGTGTGCATTTACAATATTCATTGATTTTTGCCTTTGAAAAACATCGTTATTCATATACCAGAAATGTTTGAAGCTACTGACTGAATGAAAAGAGCCTGCATCTCACTCTCTTTGAATCTTCTTTATCATGCCAGGATTAGCAGGAAAAAGCAAAAAATTTCAGAATTGCACCTTGCAATGTGGAGATATTACTGTTTGTGCATTTACAATATTCATTGATTTTTGCCATTGAAAAACGTCCAGAAATGTTTGAAGCTACTGACTGAATGAAAGGAGCTGGCATCTCACTCTCTTTGAATCTTCTTTATCATGCTAGGATTAGCAGGAAAAAGCAAAAAATTTCAGAATTGCACATTGCAATGCGGAGAAATTACTGTTTGTGCATTTACAATATTCATTGATTTTTGCCATTGAAAAACATCATGTTATTCATATACTAGAAATGTTTGAAGCTACTGACTGAATGAAAAGAGCTGGCATCTCACTCTCTTTGAATCTTCTTTATCATGCTAAGAGGAGCAGGAAAAAGCAAAAAATTTCAGAATTGCACGTTGCAATGTGGAGATATTACTGTTTGTGTAATTACAATATTCATTGATTTTTGCCATTGAAAAACGTCCAGAAATGTTTGAAGCTACTGACTGAATGAAAGGAGCTGGCATCTCACTCTCTTTGAATCTTCTTTATCATGCTAGGATTAGCAGGAAAAAGCAAAAAATTTCAGAATTGCACCTTGCAATGCGGAGAAATTACTGTGTGTGCATTTACAATATTCATTGATTTTTGCCATTGAAAAACATGTTATTCATATACCAGAAATGTTTGAAGCTACTGACTGAATGAAAAGAGCTGGCATCTCACTCTCTTTGAATCTTCTTTATCATGCCAGGATTAGCAGGAAAAAGCAAAAAATTTCAGAATTGCACCTTGCAATGTGGAGATATTACTGTTTGTGCATTTACAATATTCATTGATTTTTGCCATTGAAAAACGTCCAGAAATGTTTGAAGCTACTGACTGAATGAAAGGAGCTGGCATCTCACTCTCTTTGAATCTTCTTTATCATGCTAGGATTAGCAGGAAAAAGCAAAAAATTTCAGAATTGCACCTTGCAATGCGGAGAAATTACTGTGTGTGCATTTACAATATTCATTGATTTTTGCCATTGAAAAACATCGTTATTCATATACCAGAAATGTTTGAAGCTACTGACTGAATGAAAAGAGCTGGCAACTCACTCTCTTTGAATCTTCTTTATCATGCCAGGATTAGCAGGAAAAAGCAAAAAATTTCAGAATTGCACCTTGCAATGTGGAGATATTACTGTTTGTGCATTTACAATATTCATTGATTTTTGCCATTGAAAAACGTCCAGAAATGTTTGAAGCTACTGACTGAATGAAAGGAGCTGGCATCTCACTCTCTTTGAATCTTCTTTATCATGCTAGGATTAGCAGGAAAAAGCAAAAAATTTCAGAATTGCACCTTGCAATGCGGAGAAATTACTGTGTGTGCATTTACAATATTCATTGATTTTTGCCATTGAAAAACATGTTATTCATATACCAGAAATGTTTGAAGCTACTGACTGAATGAAAAGAGCTGGCATCTCACTCTCTTTGAATCTTCTTTATCATGCCAGGATTAGCAGGAAAAAGCAAAAAATTTCAGAATTGCACCTTGCAATGTGGAGATATTACTGTTTGTGCATTTACAATATTCATTGATTTTTGCCATTGAAAAACGTCCAGAAATGTTTGAAGCTACTGACTGAATGAAAGGAGCTGGCATCTCACTCTCTTTGAATCTTCTTTATCATGCTAGGATTAGCAGGAAAAAGCAAAAAATTTCAGAATTGCACATTGCAATGCGGAGAAATTACTGTTTGTGCATTTACAATATTCATTGATTTTTGCCATTGAAAAACATCATGTTATTCATATACCAGAAATGTTTGAAGCTACTGACTGAATGAAAGGAGCTGGCATCTCACTCTCTTTGAATCTTCTTTATCATGCTAGGATTAGCAGGAAAAAGCAAAAAATTTCAGAATTGCACCTTGCAATGCGGAGAAATTACTGTTTGTGCATTTACAATATTCATTGATTTTTGCCATTGAAAAACATGTTATTCATATACCAGAAATGTTTGAAGCTACTGACTGAATGAAAAGAGCTGGCATCTCACTCTCTTTGAATCTTCTTTATCATGCCAGGATTAGCAGGAAAAAGCAAAAAATTTCAGAATTTCACCTTGCAATGTGGAGATATTACTGTTTGTGCATTTACAATATTTATTGATTTTTGCCATTGAAAAACGTCCAGAAATGTTTGAAGCTACTGACTGAATGAAAAGAGCTGGCATCTCACTCTCTTTGAATCTTCTTTATCATGCTAAGAGGAGCAGGAAAAAGCAAAAAATTTCAGAATTGCACGTTGCAATGTGGAGATATTACTGTTTGTGCATTTACAATATTCATTGATTTTTGCCATTGAAAAACATGTTATTCATATACCAGAAATGTTTGAAGCTACTGACTGAATGAAAAGAGCTGGCATCTCACTCTCTTTGAATCTTCTTTATCATGCCAGGATTAGCAGGAAAAAGCAAAAAATTTCAGAATTGCACCTTGCAATGTGGAGATATTACTGTTTGTGCATTTACAATATTCATTGATTTTTGCCATTGAAAAACGTCCAGAAATGTTTGAAGCTACTGACTGAATGAAAAGAGCTGGCATCTCACTCTCTTTGAATCTTCTTTATCATGCTAGGATTAGCAGGAAAAAGCAAAAAATTTCAGAATTGCACATTGCAATGCGGAGAAATTACTGTTCGTGCATTTACAATATTCATTGATTTTTGCCATTGAAAAACATCATGTTATTCATATACCAGAAATGTTTGAAGCTACTGACTGAATGAAAGGAGCTGGCATCTCACTCTCTTTGAATCTTCTTTATCATGCTAGGATTAGCATGAAAAAGCAAAAAATTTCAGAATTGCACCTTGCAATGCGGAGAAATTACTGTTTGTGCATTTACAATATTCATTGATTTTTGCCATTGAAAAACATGTTATTCATATACCAGAAATGTTTGAAGCTACTGACTGAATGAAAAGAGCTGGCATCTCACTCTCTTTGAATCTTCTTTATCATGCCAGGATTAGCAGGAAAAAGCAAAAAATTTCAGAATTGCACCTTGCAATGTGGAGATATTACTGTTTGTGCATTTACAATATTCATTGATTTTTGCCATTGAAAAACGTCCAGAAATGTTTGAAGCTACTGACTGAATGAAAGGAGCTGGCATCTCACTCTCTTTGAATCTTCTTTATCATGCTAGGATTAGCAGGAAAAAGCAAAAAATTTCAGAATTGCACCTTGCAATGTGGAGAAATTACTGTTTGTGCATTTACAATATTCATTGATTTTTGCCATTGAAAAACATGTTATTCATATACCAGAAATGTTTGAAGCTACTGACTGAATGAAAAGAGCTGGCATCTCACTCTCTTTGAATCTTCTTTATCATGCCAGGATTAGCAGGAAAAAGCAAAAAATTTCAGAATTGCACCTTGCAATGTGGAGATATTACTGTTTGTGCATTTCCAATATTCATTGATTTTTGCCATTGAAAAACGTCCAGAAATGTTTGAAGCTACTGACTGAATGAAAGGAGCTGGCATCTCACTCTCTTTGAATCTTCTTTATCATGCTAGGATTAGCAGGAAAAAGCAAAAAATTTCAGAATTGCACCTTGCAATGCGGAGAAATTACTGTGTGTGCATTTACAATATTCATTGATTTTTGCCATTGAAAAACATCATGTTATTCATATACCAGAAATGTTTGAAGCTACTGACTGAATGAAAAGAGCTGGCATCTCACTCTCTTTGAATCTTCTTTATCATGCCAGGATTAGCAGGAAAAAGCAAAAAATTTCAGAATTGCACCTTGCAATGTGGAGATATTACTGTTTGTGCATTTACAATATTCATTGATTTTTGCCATTGAAAAACATGTTATTCATATACCAGAAATGTTTGAAGCTACTGACTGAATGAAAGGAGCTGGCATCTCACTCTCTTTGAATCTTCTTTATCATGCCAGGATTAGCAGGAAAAAGCAAAAAATTTCAGAATTGCACCTTGCAATGCGGAGAAATTACTGTTTGTGCATTTACAATATTCATTGATTTTTGCCATTGAAAAACATCGTTATTCATATACCAGAAATGTTTGAAGCTACTGACTGAATGAAAGGAGCTGGCATCTCACTCTCTTTGAATCTTCTTTATCATGCTAGGATTAGCAGGAAAAAGCAAAAAATTTCAGAATTGCACCTTGCAATGCGGAGAAATTACTGTGTGTGCATTTACAATATTCATTGATTTTTGCCATTGAAAAACATCGTTATTCATATACCAGAAATGTTTGAAGCTACTGACTGAATGAAAAGAGCTGGCATCTCACTCTCTTTGAATCTTCTTTATCATGCCAGGATTAGCAGGAAAAAGCAAAAAATTTCAGAATTGCACCTTGCAATGTGGAGATATTACTGTTTGTGCATTTACAATATTCATTGATTTTTGCCATTGAAAAACATGTTATTCATATACCAGAAATGTTTGAAGCTACTGACTGAATGAAAAGAGCTGGCATCTCACTCTCTTTGAATCTTCTTTATCATGCCAGGATTAGCAGGAAAAAGCAAAAAATTTCAGAATTGCACCTTGCAATGGGGAGATATTACTGTTTGTGCATTTACAATATTCATTGATTTTTGCCATTGAAAAACGTCCAGAAATGTTTGAAGCTACTGACTGAATGAAAGGAGCTGGCATCTCACTCTCTTTGAATCTTCTTTATCATGCTAGGATTAGCAGGAAAAAGCAAAAAATTTCAGAATTGCACCTTGCAATGCGGAGAAATTACTGTTTGTGCATTTACAATATTCATTGATTTTTGCCATTGAAAAACATGTTATTCATATACCAGAAATGTTTGAAGCTACTGACTGAATGAAACCAGCTGGCATCTCACTCTCTTTGAATCTTCTTTATCATGCCAGGATTAGCAGGAAAAAGCAAAAAATTTCAGAATTGCACCTTGCAATGTGGAGATATTACTGTTTGTGCATTTACAATATTCATTGATTTTTGCCATTGAAAAACGTCCAGAAATGTTTGAAGCTACTGACTGAATGAAAGGAGCTGGCATCTCACTCTCTTTGAATCTTCTTTATCATGCTAGGATTAGCAGGAAAAAGCAAAAAATTTCAGAATTGCACCTTGCAATGCGGAGAAATTACTGTGTGTGCATTTACAATATTCATTGATTTTTGCCTTTGAAAAACATCGTTATTCATATACCAGAAATGTTTGAAGCTACTGACTGAATGAAAAGAGCTGGCATCTCACTCTCTTTGAATCTTCTTTATCATGCCAGGATTAGCAGGAAAAAGCAAAAAATTTCAGAATTGCACCTTGCAATGTGGAGATATTACTGTTTGTGCATTTACAATATTCATTGATTTTTGCCATTGAAAAACGTCCAGAAATGTTTGAAGCTACTGACTGAATGAAAGGAGCTGGCATCTCACTCTCTTTGAATCTTCTTTATCATGCTAGGATTAGCAGGAAAAAGCAAAAAATTTCAGAATTGCACATTGCAATGCGGAGAAATTACTGTTTGTGCATTTACAATATTCATTGATTTTTGCCATTGAAAAACATCATGTTATTCATATACCAGAAATGTTTGAAGCTACTGACTGAATGAAAAGAGCTGGCATCTCACTCTCTTTGAATCTTCTTTATCATGCTAAGAGGAGCAGGAAAAAGCAAAAAATTTCAGAATTGCACGTTGCAATGTGGAGATATTACTGTTTGTGTATTTACAATATTCATTGATTTTTGCCATTGAAAAACGTCCAGAAATGTTTGAAGCTACTGACTGAATGAAAGGAGCTGGCATCTCACTCTCTTTGAATCTTCTTTATCATGCTAGGATTAGCAGGAAAAAGCAAAAAATTTCAGAATTGCACCTTGCAATGCGGAGAAATTACTGTGTGTGCATTTACAATATTCATTGATTTTTGCCATTGAAAAACATGTTATTCATATACCAGAAATGTTTGAAGCTACTGACTGAATGAAAAGAGCTGGCATCTCACTCTCTTTGAATCTTCTTTATCATGCCAGGATTAGCAGGAAAAAGCAAAAAATTTCAGAATTGCACCTTGCAATGCGGAGAAATTACTGTGTGTGCATTTACAATATTCATTGATTTTTGCCATTGAAAAACGTCCAGAAATGTTTGAAGCTACTGACTGAATGAAAGGAGCTGGCATCTCACTCTCTTTGAATCTTCTTTATCATGCTAGGATTAGCAGGAAAAAGCAAAAAATTTCAGAATTGCACCTTGCAATGCGGAGAAATTACTGTTTGTGCATTTACAATATTCATTGATTTTTGCCATTGAAAAACATCGTTATTCATATACCAGAAATGTTTGAAGCTACTGACTGAATGAAAAGAGCTGGCATCTCACTCTCTTTGAATCTTCTTTATCATGCCAGGATTAGCAGGAAAAAGCAAAAAATTTCAGAATTGCACCTTGCAATGTGGAGATATTACTGTTTGTGCATTTACAATATTCATTGATTTTTGCCATTGAAAAACGTCCAGAAATGTTTGAAGCTACTGACTGAATGAAAGGAGCTGGCATCTCACTCTCTTTGAATCTTCTTTATCATGCCAGGATTAGCAGGAAAAAGCAAAAAATTTCAGAATTTCACCTTGCAATGTGGAGATATTACTGTTTGTGCATTTACAATATTCATTGATTTTTGCCATTGAAAAACGTCCAGAAATGTTTGAAGCTACTGACTGAATGAAAAGAGCTGGCATCTCACTCTCTTTGAATCTTCTTTATCATGCTAAGAGGAGCAGGAAAAAGCAAAAAATTTCAGAATTGCACGTTGCAATGTGGAGATATTACTGTTTGTGCATTTACAATATTCATTGATTTTTGCCATTGAAAAACATGTTATTCATATACCAGAAATGTTTGAAGCTACTGACTGAATGAAAAGAGCTGGCATCTCACTCTCTTTGAATCTTCTTTATCATGCCAGGATTAGCAGGAAAAAGCAAAAAATTTCAGAATTGCACCTTGCAATGTGGAGATATTACTGTTTGTGCATTTACAATATTCATTGATTTTTGCCATTGAAAAACGTCCAGAAATGTTTGAAGCTACTGACTGAATGAAAAGAGCTGGCATCTCACTCTCTTTGAATCTTCTTTATCATGCCAGGATTAGCAGGAAAAAGCAAAAAATTTCAGAATTGCACCTTGCAATGCGGAGAAATTACTGTTTGTGCATTTACAATATTCATTGATTTTTGCCATTGAAAAACATCGTTATTCATATACCAGAAATGTTTGAAGCTACTGACTGAATGAAAGGAGCTGGCATCTCACTCTCTTTGAATCTTCTTTATCATGCTAGGATTAGCAGGAAAAAGCAAAAAATTTCAGAATTGCACCTTGCAATGCGGAGAAATTACTGTTTGTGCATTTACAATATTCATTGATTTTTGCCATTGAAAAACATCGTTATTCATATACCAGAAATGTTTGAAGCTACTGACTGAATGAAAAGAGCTGGCATCTCACTCTCTTTGAATCTTCTTTATCATGCCAGGATTAGCAGGAAAAAGCAAAAAATTTCAGAATTGCACCTTGCAATGTGGAGATATTACTGTTTGTGCATTTACAATATTCATTGATTTTTGCCATTGAAAAACATCCAGAAATGTTTGAAGCTACTGACTGAATGAAAGGAGCTGGCATCTCACTCTCTTTGAATCTTCTTTATCATGCTAGGATTAGCAGGAAAAAGCAAAAAATTTCAGAATTGCACCTTGCAATGCGGAGAAATTACTGTGTGTGCATTTACAATATTCATTGATTTTTGCCATTGAAAAACATCATGTTATTCATATACCAGAAATGTTTGAAGCTACTGACTGAATGAAAGGAGCTGGCATCTCACTCTCTTTGAATCTTCTTTATCATGCTAGGATTAGCAGGAAAAAGCAAAAAATTTCAGAATTGCACCTTGCAATGCGGAGAAATTACTGTTTGTGCATTTACAATATTCATTGATTTTTGCCATTGAAAAACATCATGTTATTCATATACCAGAAATGTTTGAAGCTACTGACTGAATGAAAAGAGCTGGCATCTCACTCTCTTTGAATCTTCTTTATCATGCCAGGATTAGCAGGAAAAAGCAAAAAATTTCAGAATTGCACCTTGCAATGTGGAGATATTACTGTTTGTGCATTTACAATATTCATTGATTTTTGCAACTGAAAAACGTCCAGAAATGTTTGAAGCTACTGACTGAATGAAAGGAGCTGGCATCTCACTCTCTTTGAATCTTCTTTATCATGCTAGGATTAGCAGGAAAAAGCAAAAAATTTCAGAATTGCACCTTGCAATGCGGAGAAATTACTGTGTGTGCATTTACAATATTCATTGATTTTTGCCATTGAAAAACATCATGTTATTCATATACCAGAAATGTTTGAAGCTACTGACTGAATGAAAAGAGCTGGCATCTCACTCTCTTTGAATCTTCTTTATCATGCCAGGATTAGCAGGAAAAAGCAAAAAATTTCAGAATTGCACCTTGCAATGTGGAGATATTACTGTTTGTGCATTTACAATATTCATTGATTTTTGCCATTGAAAAACGTCCAGAAATGTTTGAAGCTACTGACTGAATGAAAGGAGCTGGCATCTCACTCTCTTTGAATCTTCTTTATCATGCTAGGATTAGCAGGAAAAAGCATAAAATTTCAGAATTGCACCTTGCAATGCGGAGAAATTACTGTGTGTGCATTTACAATATTCATTGATTTTTGCCATTGAAAAACATCGTTATTCATATACCAGAAATGTTTGAAGCTACTGACTGAATGAAAAGAGCTGGCATCTCACTCTCTTTGAATCTTCTTTATCATGCCAGGATTAGCAGGAAAAAGCAAAAAATTTCAGAATTGCACCTTGCAATGTGGAGATATTACTGTTTGTGCATTTACAATATTCATTGATTTTTGCCATTGAAAAACGTCCAGAAATGTTTGAAGCTACTGACTGAATGAAAGGAGCTGGCATCTCACTCTCTTTGAATATTCTTTATCATGCTAGGATTAGCAGGAAAAAGCAAAAAATTTCAGAATTGCACATTGCAATGCGGAGAAATTACTGTTTGTGCATTTACAATATTCATTGATTTTTGCCATTGAAAAACATCATGTTATTCATATACCAGAAATGTTTGAAGCTACTGACTGAATGAAAAGAGCTGGCATCTCACTCTCTTTGAATCTTCTTTATCATGCTAAGAGGAGCAGGAAAAAGCAAAAAATTTCAGAATTGCACCTTGCAATGTGGAGATATTACTCTTTGTGTATTTACAATATTCATTGATTTTTACCATTGAAAAACGTCCAGAAATGTTTGAAGCTACTGACTGAATGAAAGGAGCTAGCATCTCACTCTCTTTGAATCTTCTTTATCATGCTAGGATTAGCAGGAAAAAGCAAAAAATTTCAGAATTGCACCTTGCAATGCGGAGAAATTACTGTTTGTGCATTTACAATATTCATTGATTTTTGCCATTGAAAAACATCATGTTATTCATATACCAGAAATGTTTGAAGCTACTGACTGAATGAAAAGAGCTGGCATCTCACTCTCTATGAATCTTCTTTATCATGCCAGGATTAGCAGGAAAAAGCAAAAAATTTCAGAATTGCACCTTGCAATGCGGAGAAATTACTGTTTGTGCATTTACAATATTCATTGATTTTTGCCATTGAAAAACATGTTATTCATATACCAGAAATGTTTGAAGCTACTGACTGAATGAAAAGAGCTGGCATCTCACTCTGTTTGAATCTTCTTTATCATGCCAGGATTAGCAGGAAAAAGCAAAAAATTTCTGAATTGCACCTTGCAATGTGGAGATATTACTGTTTGTGCATTTACAATATTCATTGATTTTTGCCATTGAAAAACGTCCAGAAATGTTTGAAGCTACTGACTGAATGAAAGGAGCTGGCATCTCACTCTCTTTGAATCTTCTTTATCATGCTAGGATTAGCAGGAAAAAGCAAAAATTTTCAGAATTGCACCTTGCAATGCGGAGAAATTACTGTGTGTGCATTTACAATATTCATTGATTTTTGCCATTGAAAAACATCGTTATTCATATACCAGAAATGTTTGAAGCTACTGACTGAATGAAAAGAGCTGGCATCTCACTCTCTTTGAATCTTCTTTATCATGCCAGGATTAGCAGGAAAAAGCAAAAAATTTCAGAATTGCACCTTGCAATGTGGAGATATTACTGTTTGTGCATTTACAATATTCATTGATTTTTGCCATTGAAAAACGTCCAGAAATGTTTGAAGCTACTGACTGAATGAAAGGAGCTGGCATCTCACTCTCTTTGAATCTTCTTTATCATGCTAGGATTAGCAGGAAAAAGCAAAAAATTTCAGAATTGCACATTGCAATGCGGAGAAATTACTGTTTGTGCATTTACAATATTCATTGATTTTTGCCATTGAAAAACATCATGTTATTCATATACCAGAAATGTTTGAAGCTACTGACTGAATGAAAAGAGCTGGCATCTCACTCTCTTTGAATCTTCTTTATCATGCTAAGAGGAGCAGGAAAAAGCAAAAAATTTCAGAATTGCACCTTGCAATGTGGAGATATTACTGTTTGTGTATTTACAATATTCATTGATTTTTGCCATTGAAAAACGTCCAGAAATGTTTGAAGCTACTGACTGAATGAAAGGAGCTAGCATCTCACTCTCTTTGAATCTTCTTTATCATGCTAGGATTAGCAGGAAAAAGCAAAAAATTTCAGAATTGCACCTTGCAATGCGGAGAAATTACTGTTTGTGCATTTACAATATTCATTGATTTTTGCCATTGAAAAACATCATGTTATTCATATACCAGAAATGTTTGAAGCTACTGACTGAATGAAAAGAGCTGGCATCTCACTCTCTATGAATCTTCTTTATCATGCCAGGATTAGCAGGAAAAAGCAAAAAATTTCAGAATTGCACCTTGCAATGCGGAGAAATTACTGTTTGTGCATTTACAATATTCATTGATTTTTGCCATTGAAAAACATGTTATTCATATACCAGAAATGTTTGAAGCTACTGACTGAATGAAAAGAGCTGGCATCTCACTCTCTTTGAATCTTCTTTATCATGCCAGGATTAGCAGGAAAAAGCAAAAAATTTCAGAATTGCACCTTGCAATGTGGAGATATTACTGTTTGTGCATTTACAATATTCATTGATTTTTGCCATTGAAAAACGTCCAGAAATGTTTGAAGCTACTGACTGAATGAAAGGAGCTGGCATCTCACTCTCTTTGAATCTTCTTTATCATGCTAGGATTAGCAGGAAAAAGCAAAAAATTTCAGAATTGCACCTTGCAATGCGGAGAAATTACTGTGTGTGCATTTACAATATTCATTGATTTTTGCCATTGAAAAACATCATGTTATTCATATACCAGAAATGTTTGAAGCTACTGACTGAATGAAAAGAGCTGGCATCTCACTCTCTTTGAATCTTCTTTATCATGCCAGGATTAGCAGGAAAAAGCAAAAAATTTCAGAATTGCACCTTGCAATGTGGAGATATTACTGTTTGTGCATTTACAATATTCATTGATTTTTGCCATTGAAAAACGTCCAGAAATGTTTGAAGCTACTGACTGAATGAAAGGAGCTCGCATCTCACTCTCTTTGAATCTTCTTTATCATGCTAGGATTAGCAGGAAAAAGCAAAAAATTTCAAAATTGCACCTTGCAATGCGGAGAAATTACTGTGTGTGCATTTACAATATTCATTGATTTTTGCCATTGAAAAACATATTATTCATATACCAGAAATGTTTGAAGCTACTGACTGAATGAAAAGAGCTGGCATCTCACTCTCTTTGAATCTTCTTTATCATGCCAGGATTAGCAGGAAAAAGCAAAAAATTTCAGAATTGCACCTTGCAATGTGGAGAAATTACTGTGTGTGCATTTACAATATTCATTGATTTTTGCCATTGAAAAACATCATGTTATTCATATACCAGAAATGTTTGAAGCTACTGACTGAATGAAAGGAGCTGGCATCTCACTCTCTTTGAATCTTCTTTATCATGCTAGGATTAGCAGGAAAAAGCAAAAAATTTCAGAATTGCACCTTGCAATGCTGAGAAATTACTGTTTGTGCATTTACAATATTCATTGATTTTTGCCTTTGAAAAACATCGTTATTCATATACCAGAAATGTTTGAAGCTACTGACTGAATGAAAGGAGCTGGCATCTCACTCTCTTTGAATCTTCTTTATCATGCTAGGATTAGCAGGAAAAAGCAAAAAATTTCAGAATTGCACCTTGCAATGCGGAGAAATTACTGTGTGTGCATTTACAATATTCATTGATTTTTGCCATTGAAAAACATCGTTATTCATATACCAGAAATGTTTGAAGCTACTGACTGAATGAAAAGAGCTGGCATCTCACTCTCTTTGAATCTTCTTTATCATGCCAGGATTAGCAGGAAAAAGCAAAAAATTTCAGAATTGCACCTTGCAATGTGGAGATATTACTGTTTGTGCATTTACAATATTCATTGATTTTTGCCATTGAAAAACGTCCAGAAATGTTTGAAGCTACTGACTGAATGAAAGGAGCTGGCATCTCACTCCCTTTGAATCTTCTTTATCATGCTAGGATTAGCAGGAAAAAGCAAAAAATTTCAGAATTGCACCTTGCAATGCGGAGAAATTACTGTGTGTGCATTTACAATATTCATTGATTTTTGCCATTGAAAAACATCATGTTATTCATATACCAGAAATGTTTGAAGCTACTGACTGAATGAAAGGAGCTGGCATCTCACTCTCTTTGAATCTTCTTTATCATGCTAGGATTAGCAGGAAAAAGCAAAAAAATTCAGAATTGCACCTTGCATTGCGGAGAAATTACTGTTTGTGCATTTACAATATTCATTGATTTTTGCCATTGAAAAACATCATGTTATTCATATACCAGAAATGGTTGAAGCTACTGACTGAATGAAAAGAGCTGGCATCTCACTCTCTTTGAATCTTCTTTATCATGCTAGGATTAGCAGGAAAAAGCAAAAAATTTCAGAATTGCACCTTGCAATGTGGAGAAATTACTGTGTGTGCATTTACAATATTCATTGATTTTTGCCATTGAAAAACATCGTTATTCATATACCAGAAATGTTTGAAGCTACTGACTGAATGAAAAGAGCTGGCATCTCACTCTCTTTGAATCTTCTTTATCATGCCAGGATTAGCAGGAAAAAGCAAAAAATTTCAGAATTGCACCTTGCAATGTGGAGATATTACTGTTTGTGCATTTACAATATTCATTGATTTTTGCCATTGAAAAACGTCCAGAAATGTTTGAAGCTACTGACTGAATGAAAGGAGCTGGCATCTCACTCTCTTTGAATCTTCTTTATCATGCTAGGATTAGCAGGAAAAAGCAAAAAATTTCAGAATTGCACATTGCAATGCGGAGAAATTACTGTTTGTGCATTTACAATATTCATTGATTTTTGCCATTGAAAAACATCATGTTATTCATATACCAGAAATGTTTGAAGCTACTGACTGAATGAAAAGAGCTGGCATCTCACTCTCTTTGAATCTTCTTTATCATGCTAAGAGGAGCAGGAAAAAGCAAAAAATTTCAGAATTGCACCTTGCAATGTGGAGATATTACTGTTTGTGTATTTACAATATTCATTGATTTTTGCCATTGAAAAACGTCCAGAAATGTTTGAAGCTACTGACTGAATGAAAGGAGCTAGCATCTCACTCTCTTTGAATCTTCTTTATCATGCTAGGATTAGCAGGAAAAAGCAAAAAATTTCAGAATTGCACCTTGCAATGCGGAGAAATTACTGTTTGTGCATTTACAATATTCATTGATTTTTGCCATTGAAAAACATCATGTTATTCATATACCAGAAATGTTTGAAGCTACTGACTGAATGAAAAGAGCTGGCATCTCACTCTCTATGAATCTTCTTTATCATGCCAGGATTAGCAGGAAAAAGCAAAAAATTTCAGAATTGCACCTTGCAATGCGGAGAAATTACTGTTTGTGCATTTACAATATTCATTGATTTTTGCCATTGAAAAACATGTTATTCATATACCAGAAATGTTTGAAGCTACTGACTGAATGAAAAGAGCTGGCATCTCACTCTCTTTGAATCTTCTTTATCATGCCAGGATTAGCAGGAAAAAGCAAAAAATTTCAGAATTGCACCTTGCAATGTGGAGATATTACTGTTTGTGCATTTACAATATTCATTGATTTTTGCCATTGAAAAACGTCCAGAAATGTTTGAAGCTACTGACTGAATGAAAGGAGCTGGCATCTCACTCTCTTTGAATCTTCTTTATCATGCTAGGATTAGCAGGAAAAAGCAAAAAATTTCAGAATTGCACCTTGCAATGCGGAGAAATTACTGTGTGTGCATTTACAATATTCATTGATTTTTGCCATTGAAAAACATCATGTTATTCATATACCAGAAATGTTTGAAGCTACTGACTGAATGAAAAGAGCTGGCATCTCACTCTCTTTGAATCTTCTTTATCATGCCAGGATTAGCAGGAAAAAGCAAAAAATTTCAGAATTGCACCATGCAATGTGGAGATATTACTGTTTGTGCATTTACAATATTCATTGATTTTTGCCATTGAAAAACGTCCAGAAATGTTTGAAGCTACTGACTGAATGAAAGGAGCTGGCATCTCACTCTCTTTGAATCTTCTTTATCATGCTAGGATTAGCAGGAAAAAGCAAAAAATTTCAGAATTGCACCTTGCAATGCGGAGAAATTACTGTGTGTGCATTTACAATATTCATTGATTTTTGCCATTGAAAAACATCGTTATTCATATACCAGAAATGTTTGAAGCTACTGACTGAATGAAAAGAGCTGGCATCTCACTCTCTTTGAATCTTCTTTATCATGCCAGGATTAGCAGGAAAAAGCAAAAAATTTCAGAATTTCACCTTGCAATGTGGAGATATTACTGTTTGTGCATTTACAATATTCATTGATTTTTGCCATTGAAAAACGTCCAGAAATGTTTGAAGCTACTGACTGAATGAAAGGAGCTCGCATCTCACTCTCTTTGAATCTTCTTTATCATGCTAGGATTAGCAGGAAAAAGCAAAAAATTTCAAAATTGCACCTTGCAATGCGGAGAAATTACTGTGTGTGCATTTACAATATTCATTGATTTTTGCCATTGAAAAACATGTTATTCATATACCAGAAATGTTTGAAGCTACTGACTGAATGAAAAGAGCTGGCATCTCACTCTCTTTGAATCTTCTTTATCATGCCAGGATTAGCAGGAAAAAGCAAAAAATTTCAGAATTGCACCTTGCAATGTGGAGATATTACTGTTTGTGCATTTACAATATTCATTGATTTTTGCCATTGAAAAACGTCCAGAAATGTTTGAAGCTACTGACTGAATGAAAGGAGGTGGCATCTCACTCTCTTTGAATCTTCTTTATCATGCTAGGATTAGCAGGAAAAAGCAAAAAATTTCAGAATTGCACATTGCAATGCGGAGAAATTACTGTTTGTGCATTTACAATATTCATTGATTTTTGCCATTGAAAAACATCATGTTATTCATATACCAGAAATGTTTGAAGCTACTGACTGAATGAAAGGAGCTGGCATCTCACTCTCTTTGAATCTTCTTTATCATGCTAGGATTAGCAGGAAAAAGCAAAAAATTTCAGAATTGCACCTTGCAATGCTGAGAAATTACTGTTTGTGCATTTACAATATTCATTGATTTTTGCCTTTGAAAAACATCGTTATTCATATACCAGAAATGTTTGAAGCTACTGACTGAATGAAAGGAGCTGGCATCTCACTCTCTTTGAATCTTCTTTATCATGCTAGGATTAGCAGGAAAAAGCAAAAAATTTCAGAATTGCACCTTGCAATGCGGAGAAATTACTGTGTGTGCATTTACAATATTCATTGATTTTTGCCATTGAAAAACATCGTTATTCATATACCAGAAATGTTTGAAGCTACTGACTGAATGAAAAGAGCTGGCATCTCACTCTCTTTGAATCTTCTTTATCATGCCAGGATTAGCAGGAAAAAGCAAAAAATTTCAGAATTGCACCTTGCAATGTGGAGATATTACTGTTTGTGCATTTACAATATTCATTGATTTTTGCCATTGAAAAACGTCCAGAAATGTTTGAAGCTACTGACTGAATGAAAGGAGCTGGCATCTCACTCCCTTTGAATCTTCTTTATCATGCTAGGATTAGCAGGAAAAAGCAAAAAATTTCAGAATTGCAACTTGCAATGCGGAGAAATTACTGTGTGTGCATTTACAATATTCATTGATTTTTGCCATTGAAAAACATCATGTTATTCATATACCAGAAATGTTTGAAGCTACTGACTGAATGAAAGGAGCTGGCATCTCACTCTCTTTGAATCTTCTTTATCATGCTAGGATTAGCAGGAAAAAGCAAAAAAATTCAGAATTGCACCTTGCATTGCGGAGAAATTACTGTTTGTGCATTTACAATATTCATTGATTTTTGCCATTGAAAAACATCATGTTATTCATATACCAGAAATGGTTGAAGCTACTGACTGAATGAAAAGAGCTGGCATCTCACTCTCTTTGAATCTTCTTTATCATGCTAGGATTAGCAGGAAAAAGCAAAAAATTTCAGAATTGCACCTTGCAATGTGGAGAAATTACTGTGTGTGCATTTACAATATTCATTGATTTTTGCCATTGAAAAATATCATGTTATTCATATACCAGAAATGTTTGAAGCTACTGACTGAATGAAAGGAGCTGGCATCTCACTCTCTTTGAATCTTCTTTATCATGCTAGGATTAGCAGGAAAAAGCAAAAAATTTCAGAATTGCACCTTGCAATGCGGAGAAATTACTGTTTGTGCATTTACAATATTCATTGATTTTTGCCATTGAAAAACATCATGTTATTCATATACCAGAAATGTTTGAAGCTACTGACTGAATGAAAGGAGCTGGCATCTCACTCTCTTTGAATCTTCTTTATCATGCTAGGATTAGCAGGAAAAAGCAAAAAATTTCAGAATTGCACCTTGCAATGCTGAGAAATTACTGTTTGTGCATTTACAATATTCATTGATTTTTGCCATTGAAAAACATGTTATTCATATACCAGAAATGTTTGAAGCTACTGACTGAATGAAAAGAGCTGGCATCTCACTCTCTTTGAATCTTCCTTATCATGCCAGGATTAGCAGGAAAAAGCAAAAAATTTCAGAATTGCACCTTGCAATGTGGAGATATTACTGTTTGTGCATTTACAATATTCATTGATTTTTGCCATTGAAAAACGTCCAGAAATGTTTGAAGCTACTGACTGAATGAAAGGAGCTGGCATCTCACTCTCTTTGAATCTTCTTTATCATGCTAGGATTAGCAGGAAAAAGCAAAAAATTTCAGAATTGCACCCTGCAATGCGGAGAAATTACTGTTTGTGCATTTACAATATTCATTGATTTTTGCCATTGAAAAACATGTTATTCATATACCAGAAATGTTTGAAGCTACTGACTGAATGAAAAGAGCTGGCATCTCACTCTCCTTGAATCTTCTTTATCATGCCAGGATTAGCAGGAAAAAGCAAAAAATTTCAGAATTGCACCTTGCAATGCGGAGAAATTACTGTGTGTGCATTTACAATATTCATTGATTTTTGCCATTGAAAAACATGTTATTCATATACCAGAAATGTTTGAAGCTACTGACTGAATGAAAAGAGCTGGCATCTCACTCTCTTTGAATCTTCTTTATCATGCCAGGATTAGCAGGAAAAAGCAAAAAATTTCAGAATTGCACCTTGCAATGTGGAGATATTACTGTTTGTGCATTTACAATATTCATTGATTTTTGCCATTGAAAAACGTCCAGAAATGTTTGAAGCTACTGACTGAATGAAAGGAGCTGGCATCTCACTCTCTTTGAATCTTCTTTATCATGCTAGGATTAGCAGGAAAAAGCAAAAAATTTCAGAATTGCACATTGCAATGCGGAGAAATTACTGTTTGTGCATTTACAATATTCATTGATTTTTGCCATTGAAAAACATCATCTTATTCATATACCAGAAATGTTTGAAGCTACTGACTGAATGAAAGGAGCTGGCATCTCACTCTCTTTGAATCTTCTTTATCATGCTAGGATTAGCAGGAAAAAGCAAAAAATTTCAGAATTGCACCTTGCAATGCGGAGAAATTACTGTTTGTGCATTTACAATATTCATTGATTTTTGCCATTGAAAAACATGTTATTCATATACCAGAAATGTTTGAAGCTACTGACTGAATGAAAAGAGCTGGCATCTCACTCTCTTTGAATCTTCTTTATCATGCCAGGATTAGCAGGAAAAAGCAAAAAATTTCAGAATTGCACCTTGCAATGTGGAGATATTACTGTTTGTGCATTTACAATATTCATTGATTTTTGCCATTGAAAAACGTCCAGAAATGTTTGAAGCTACTGACTGAATGAAAAGAGCTGGCATCTCACTCTCTTTGAATCTTCTTTATCATGCTAAGAGGAGCAGGAAAAAGCAAAAAATTTCAGAATTGCACGTTGCAATGTGGAGATATTACTGTTTGTGCATTTACAATATTCATTGATTTTTGCCATTGAAAAACATGTTATTCATATACCAGAAATGTTTGAAGCTACTGACTGAATGAAAAGAGCTGGCATCTCACTCTCTTTGAATCTTCTTTATCATGCCAGGATTAGCAGGAAAAAGCAAAAAATTTCAGAATTGCACCTTGCAATGTGGAGATATTACTGTTTGTGCATTTACAATATTCATTGATTTTTGCCATTGAAAAACGTCCAGAAATGTTTGAAGCTACTGACTGAATGAAAAGAGCTGGCATCTCACTCTCTTTGAATCTTCTTTATCATGCCAGGATTAGCAGGAAAAAGCAAAAAATTTCAGAATTGCACCTTGCAATGCGGAGAAATTACTGTTTGTGCATTTACAATATTCATTGATTTTTGCCATTGAAAAACATCGTTATTCATATACCAGAAATGTTTGAAGCTACTGACTGAATGAAAGGAGCTGGCATCTCACTCTCTTTGAATCTTCTTTATCATGCTAGGATTAGCAGGAAAAAGCAAAAAATTTCAGAATTGCACCTTGCAATGCGGAGAAATTACTGTGTGTGCATTTACAATATTCATTGATTTTTGCCATTGAAAAACATCGTTATTCATATACCAGAAATGTTTGAAGCTACTGACTGAATGAAAAGAGCTGGCATCTCACTCTCTTTGAATCTTCTTTATCATGCCAGGATTAGCAGGAAAAAGCAAAAAATTTCAGAATTGCACCTTGCAATGTGGAGATATTACTGTTTGTGCATTTACAATATTCATTGATTTTTGCCATTGAAAAACGTCCAGAAATGTTTGAAGCTACTGACTGAATGAAAGGAGCTGGCATCTCACTCTCTTTGAATCTTCTTTATCATGCTAGGATTAGCAGGAAAAAGCAAAAAATTTCAGAATTGCACCTTGCAATGCGGAGAAATTACTGTGTGTGCATTTACAATATTCATTGATTTTTGCCATTGAAAAACATCATGTTATTCATATACCAGAAATGTTTGAAGCTACTGACTGAATGAAAGGAGCTGGCATCTCACTCTCTTTGAATCTTCTTTATCATGCTAGGATTAGCAGGAAAAAGCAAAAAATTTCAGAATTGCACCTTGCAATGCGGAGAAATTACTGTTTGTGCATTTACAATATTCATTGATTTTTGCCATTGAAAAATATCATGTTATTCATATACCAGAAATGTTTGAAGCTACTGACTGAATGAAAAGAGCTGGCATCTCACTCTCTTTGAATCTTCTTTATCATGCTAGGATTAGCAGGAAAAAGCAAAAAATTTCAGAATTGCACCTTGCAATGCTGAGAAATTACTGTGTGTGCATTTACAATATTCATTGATTTTTGCCATTGAAAAACATCATGTTATTCATATACCAGAAATGTTTGAAGCTACTGACTGAATGAAAGGAGCTGGCATCTCACTCTCTTTGAATCTTCTTTATCATGCTAGGATTAGCAGGAAAAAGCAAAAAATTTCAGAATTGCACCTTGCAATGCGGAGAAATTACTGTGTGTGCATTTACAATATTCATTGATTTTTGCCATTGAAAAACATCATGTTATTCATATACCAGAAATGTTTGAAGCTACTGACTGAATGAAAAGAGCTGGCATCTCACTCTCTTTGAATCTTCTTTATCATGCCAGGATTAGCAGGAAAAAGCAAAAAATTTCAGAATTGCACCTTGCAATGTGGAGATATTACTGTTTGTGCATTTACAATATTCATTGATTTTTGCCATTGAAAAACGTCCAGAAATGTTTGAAGCTACTGACTGAATGAAAGGAGCTGGCATCTCACTCTCTTTGAATCTTCTTTATCATGCTAGGATTAGCAGGAAAAAGCAAAAAATTTCAGAATTGCACCTTGCAATGCGGAGAAATTACTGTGTGTGCATTTACAATATTCATTGATTTTTGCCATTGAAAAACATCGTTATTCATATACCAGAAATGTTTGAAGCTACTGACTGAATGAAAAGAGCTGGCATCTCACTCTCTTTGAATCATCTTTATCATGCCAGGATTAGCAGGAAAAAGCAAAAAATTTCAGAATTGCACCTTGCAATGTGGAGATATTACTGTTTGTGCATTTACAATATTCATTGATTTTTGCCATTGAAAAACGTCCAGAAATGTTTGAAGCTACTGACTGAATGAAAGGAGCTGGCATCTCACTCTCTTTGAATATTCTTTATCATGCTAGGATTAGCAGGAAAAAGCAAAAAATTTCAGAATTGCACATTGCAATGCGGAGAAATTACTGTTTGTGCATTTACAATATTCATTGATTTTTGCCATTGAAAAACATCATGTTATTCATATACCAGAAATGTTTGAAGCTACTGACTGAATGAAAAGAGCTGGCATCTCACTCTCTTTGAATCTTCTTTATCATGCTAAGAGGAGCAGGAAAAAGCAAAAAATTTCAGAATTGCACCTTGCAATGTGGAGATATTACTGTTTGTGTATTTACAATATTCATTGATTTTTACCATTGAAAAACGTCCAGAAATGTTTGAAGCTACTGACTGAATGAAAGGAGCTAGCATCTCACTCTCTTTGAATCTTCTTTATCATGCTAGGATTAGCAGGAAAAAGCAAAAAATTTCAGAATTGCACCTTGCAATGCGGAGAAATTACTGTTTGTGCATTTACAATATTCATTGATTTTTGCCATTGAAAAACATCATGTTATTCATATACCAGAAATGTTTGAAGCTACTGACTGAATGAAAAGAGCTGGCATCTCACTCTCTTTGAATCTTCTTTATCATGCCAGGATTAGCAGGAAAAAGCAAAAAATTTCTGAATTGCACCTTGCAATGTGGAGATATTACTGTTTGTGCATTTACAATATTCATTGATTTTTGCCATTGAAAAACGTCCAGAAATGTTTGAAGCTACTGACTGAATGAAAGGAGCTGGCATCTCACTCTCTTTGAATCTTCTTTATCATGCTAGGATTAGCAGGAAAAAGCAAAAAATTTCAGAATTGCACCTTGCAATGCGGAGAAATTACTGTGTGTGCATTTACAATATTCATTGATTTTTGCCATTGAAAAACATCATGTTATTCATATACCAGAAATGTTTGAAGCTACTGACTGAATGAAAAGAGCTGGCATCTCACTCTCTTTGAATCTTCTTTATCATGCCAGGATTAGCAGGAAAAAGCAAAAAATTTCAGAATTGCACCTTGCAATGTGGAGATATTACTGTTTGTGCATTTACAATATTCATTGATTTTTGCCATTGAAAAACGTCCAGAAATGTTTGAAGCTACTGACTGAATGAAAGGAGCTGGCATCTCACTCTCTTTGAATCTTCTTTATCATGCTAGGATTAGCAGGAAAAAGCAAAAATTTTCAGAATTGCACCTTGCAATGCGGAGAAATTACTGTGTGTGCATTTACAATATTCATTGATTTTTGCCATTGAAAAACATCGTTATTCATATACCAGAAATGTTTGAAGCTACTGACTGAATGAAAAGAGCTGGCATCTCACTCTCTTTGAATCTTCTTTATCATGCCAGGATTAGCAGGAAAAAGCAAAAAATTTCAGAATTGCACCTTGCAATGTGGAGATATTACTGTTTGTGCATTTACAATATTCATTGATTTTTGCCATTGAAAAACGTCCAGAAATGTTTGAAGCTACTGACTGAATGAAAGGAGCTGGCATCTCACTCTCTTTGAATCTTCTTTATCATGCTAGGATTAGCAGGAAAAAGCAAAAAATTTCAGAATTGCACATTGCAATGCGGAGAAATTACTGTTTGTGCATTTACAATATTCATTGATTTTTGCCATTGAAAAACATCATGTTATTCATATACCAGAAATGTTTGAAGCTACTGACTGAATGAAAAGAGCTGGCATCTCACTCTCTTTGAATCTTCTTTATCATGCTAAGAGGAGCAGGAAAAAGCAAAAAATTTCAGAATTGCACCTTGCAATGTGGAGATATTACTGTTTGTGTATTTACAATATTCATTGATTTTTGCCATTGAAAAACGTCCAGAAATGTTTGAAGCTACTGACTGAATGAAAGGAGCTAGCATCTCACTCTCTTTGAATCTTCTTTATCATGCTAGGATTAGCAGGAAAAAGCAAAAAATTTCAGAATTGCACCTTGCAATGCGGAGAAATTACTGTTTGTGCATTTACAATATTCATTGATTTTTGCCATTGAAAAACATCATGTTATTCATATACCAGAAATGTTTGAAGCTACTGACTGAATGAAAAGAGCTGGCATCTCACTCTCTATGAATCTTCTTTATCATGCCAGGAGTAGCAGGAAAAAGCAAAAAATTTCAGAATTGCACCTTGCAATGCGGAGAAATTACTGTTTGTGCATTTACAATATTCATTGATTTTTGCCATTGAAAAACATGTTATTCATATACCAGAAATGTTTGAAGCTACTGACTGAATGAAAAGAGCTGGCATCTCACTCTCTTTGAATCTTCTTTATC
This sequence comes from Phyllobates terribilis, assembly GCF_046119375.1. Taxonomy (NCBI): domain Eukaryota; kingdom Metazoa; phylum Chordata; class Amphibia; order Anura; family Dendrobatidae; genus Phyllobates; species Phyllobates terribilis. Next base: position 3,326,275 of record NW_027362925.1, on the reverse strand, counting down.
ATGCCAGGATTAGCAGGAAAAAGCAAAAAATTTCAGAATTGCACCTTGCAATGTGGAGATATTACTGTTTGTGCATTTACAATATTCATTGATTTTTGCCATTGAAAAACGTCCAGAAATGTTTGAAGCTACTGACTGAATGAAAGGAGCTGGCATCTCACTCTCTTTGAATCTTCTTTATCATGCTAGGATTAGCAGGAAAAAGCAAAAAATTTCAGAATTGCACCTTGCAATGCGGAGAAATTACTGTGTGTGCATTTACAATATTCATTGATTTTTGCCATTGAAAAACATCATGTTATTCATATACCAGAAATGTTTGAAGCTACTGACTGAATGAAAAGAGCTGGCATCTCACTCTCTTTGAATCTTCTTTATCATGCCAGGATTAGCAGGAAAAAGCAAAAAATTTCAGAATTGCACCATGCAATGTGGAGATATTACTGTTTGTGCATTTACAATATTCATTGATTTTTGCCATTGAAAAACGTCCAGAAATGTTTGAAGCTACTGACTGAATGAAAGGAGCTGGCATCTCACTCTCTTTGAATCTTCTTTATCATGCTAGGATTAGCAGGAAAAAGCAAAAAATTTCAGAATTGCACCTTGCAATGCGGAGAAATTACTGTGTGTGCATTTACAATATTCATTGATTTTTGCCATTGAAAAACATCGTTATTCATATACCAGAAATGTTTGAAGCTACTGACTGAATGAAAAGAGCTGGCATCTCACTCTCTTTGAATCTTCTTTATCATGCCAGGATTAGCAGGAAAAAGCAAAAAATTTCAGAATTGCACCTTGCAATGTGGAGATATTACTGTTTGTGCATTTACAATATTCATTGATTTTTGCCATTGAAAAACGTCCAGAAATGTTTGAAGCTACTGACTGAATGAAAGGAGCTCGCATCTCACTCTCTTTGAATCTTCTTTATCATGCTAGGATTAGCAGGAAAAAGCAAAAAATTTCAAAATTGCACCTTGCAATGCGGAGAAATTACTGTGTGTGCATTTACAATATTCATTGATTTTTGCCATTGAAAAACATGTTATTCATATACCAGAAATGTTTGAAGCTACTGACTGAATGAAAAGAGCTGGCATCTCACTCTCTTTGAATCTTCTTTATCATGCCAGGATTAGCAGGAAAAAGCAAAAAATTTCAGAATTGCACCTTGCAATGTGGAGATATTACTGTTTGTGCATTTACAATATTCATTGATTTTTGCCATTGAAAAACGTCCAGAAATGTTTGAAGCTACTGACTGAATGAAAGGAGGTGGCATCTCACTCTCTTTGAATCTTCCTTATCATGCTAGGATTAGCAGGAAAAAGCAAAAAATTTCAGAATTGCACATTGCAATGCGGAGAAATTACTGTTTGTGCATTTACAATATTCATTGATTTTTGCCATTGAAAAACATCATGTTATTCATATACCAGAAATGTTTGAAGCTACTGACTGAATGAAAGGAGCTGGCATCTCACTCTCTTTGAATCTTCTTTATCATGCTAGGATTAGCAGGAAAAAGCAAAAAATTTCAGAATTGCACCTTGCAATGCTGAGAAATTACTGTTTGTGCATTTACAATATTCATTGATTTTTGCCATTGAAAAACATCATGTTATTCATATACCAGAAATGTTTGAAGCTACTGACTGAATGAAAAGAGCTGGCATCTCACTCTCTTTGAATCTTCTTTATCATGCCAGGATTAGCAGGAAAAAGCAAAAAATTTCAGAATTGCACCATGCAATGTGGAGATATTACTGTTTGTGCATTTACAATATTCATTGATTTTTGCCATTGAAAAACGTCCAGAAATGTTTGAAGCTACTGACTGAATGAAAGGAGCTGGCATCTCACTCTCTTTGAATCTTCTTTATCATGCTAGGATTAGCAGGCAAAAGCAAAAAATTTCAGAATTGCACCTTGCAATGCGGAGAAATTACTGTGTGTGCATTTACAATATTCATTGATTTTTGCCATTGAAAAACATCGTTATTCATATACCAGAAATGTTTGAAGCTACTGACTGAATGAAAAGAGCTGGCATCTCACTCTCTTTGAATCTTCTTTATCATGCCAGGATTAGCAGGAAAAAGCAAAAAATTTCAGAATTGCACCTTGCAATGTGGAGATATTACTGTTTGTGCATTTACAATATTCATTGATTTTTGCCATTGAAAAACGTCCAGAAATGTTTGAAGCTACTGACTGAATGAAAGGAGCTCGCATCTCACTCTCTTTGAATCTTCTTTATCATGCTAGGATTAGCAGGAAAAAGCAAAAAATTTCAAAATTGCACCTTGCAATGCGGAGAAATTACTGTGTGTGCATTTACAATATTCATTGATTTTTGCCATTGAAAAACATGTTATTCATATACCAGAAATGTTTGAAGCTACTGACTGAATGAAAAGAGCTGGCATCTCACTCTCTTTGAATCTTCTTTATCATGCCAGGATTAGCAGGAAAAAGCAAAAAATTTCAGAATTGCACCTTGCAATGTGGAGATATTACTGTTTGTGCATTTACAATATTCATTGATTTTTGCCATTGAAAAACGTCCAGAAATGTTTGAAGCTACTGACTGAATGAAAGGAGGTGGCATCTCACTCTCTTTGAATCTTCTTTATCATGCTAGGATTAGCAGGAAAAAGCAAAAAATTTCAGAATTGCACATTGCAATGCGGAGAAATTACTGTTTGTGCATTTACAATATTCATTGATTTTTGCCATTGAAAAACATCATGTTATTCATATACCAGAAATGTTTGAAGCTACTGACTGAATGAAAGGAGCTGGCATCTCACTCTCTTTGAATCTTCTTTATCATGCTAGGATTAGCAGGAAAAAGCAAAAAATTTCAGAATTGCACCTTGCAATGCTGAGAAATTACTGTTTGTGCATTTACAATATTCATTGATTTTTGCCATTGAAAAACATGTTATTCATATACCAGAAATGTTTGAAGCTACTGACTGAATGAAAAGAGCTGGCATCTCACTCTCTTTGAATCTTCTTTATCATGCCAGGATTAGCAGGAAAAAGCAAAAAATTTCAGAATTGCACCTTGCAATGTGGAGATATTACTGTTTGTGCATTTACAATATTCATTGATTTTTGCCATTGAAAAACGTCCAGAAATGTTTGAAGCTACTGACTGAATGAAAGGAGCTGGCATCTCACTCTCTTTGAATCTTCTTTATCATGCTAGGATTAGCAGGAAAAAGCAAAAAATTTCAGAATTGCACCTTGCAATGCGGAGAAATTACTGTTTGTGCATTTACAATATTCATTGATTTTTGCCATTGAAAAACATCATGTTATTCATATACCAGAAATGTTTGAAGCTACTGACTGAATGAAAGGAGCTGGCATCTCACTCTCTTTGAATCTTTATCATGCTAGGATTAGCAGGAAAAAGCAAAAAATTTCAGAATTGCACCTTGCAATGCGGAGAAATTACTGTTTGTGCATTTACAATATTCATTGATTTTTGCCTTTGAAAAACATCGTTATTCATATACCAGAAATGTTTGAAGCTACTGACTGAATGAAAGGAGCTGGCATCTCACTCTCTTTGAATCTTCTTTATCATGCTAGGATTAGCAGGAAAAAGCAAAAAATTTCAGAATTGCACCTTGCAATGCGGAGAAATTACTGTGTGTGCATTTACAATATTCATTGATTTTTGCCATTGAAAAACATCGTTATTCATATACCAGAAATGTTTGAAGCTACTGACTGAATGAAAAGAGCTGGCATCTCACTCTCTTTGAATCTTCTTTATCATGCCAGGATTAGCAGGAAAAAGCAAAAAATTTCAGAATTGCACCTTGCAATGTGGAGATATTACTGTTTGTGCATTTACAATATTCATTGATTTTTGCCATTGAAAAACGTCCAGAAATGTTTGAAGCTACTGACTGAATGAAAGGAGCTGGCATCTCACTCCCTTTGAATCTTCTTTATCATGCTAGGATTAGCAGGAAAAAGCAAAAAATTTCAGAATTGCACCTTGCAATGCGGAGAAATTACTGTGTGTGCATTTACAATATTCATTGATTTTTGCCATTGAAAAACATCATGTTATTCATATACCAGAAATGTTTGAAGCTACTGACTGAATGAAAGGAGCTGGCATCTCACTCTCTTTGAATCTTCTTTATCATGCTAGGATTAGCAGGAAAAAGCAAAAAAATTCAGAATTGCACCTTGCATTGCGGAGAAATTACTGTTTGTGCATTTACAATATTCATTGATTTTTGCCATTGAAAAACATCATGTTATTCATATACCAGAAATGGTTGAAGCTACTGACTGAATGAAAAGAGCTGGCATCTCACTCTCTTTGAATCTTCTTTATCATGCTAGGATTAGCAGGAAAAAGCAAAAAATTTCAGAATTGCACCTTGCAATGTGGAGAAATTACTGTGTGTGCATTTACAATATTCATTGATTTTTGCCATTGAAAAATATCATGTTATTCATATACCAGAAATGTTTGAAGCTACTGACTGAATGAAAGGAGCTGGCATCTCACTCTCTTTGAATCTTCTTTATCATGCTAGGATTAGCAGGAAAAAGCAAAAAATTTCAGAATTGCACCTTGCAATGCGGAGAAATTACTGTTTGTGCATTTACAATATTCATTGATTTTTGCCATTGAAAAACATCATGTTATTCATATACCAGAAATGTTTGAAGCTACTGACTGAATGAAAGGAGCTGGCATCTCACTCTCTTTGAATCTTCTTTATCATGCTAGGATTAGCAGGAAAAAGCAAAAAATTTCAGAATTGCACCTTGCAATGCTGAGAAATTACTGTTTGTGCATTTACAATATTCATTGATTTTTGCCATTGAAAAACATGTTATTCATATACCAGAAATGTTTGAAGCTACTGACTGAATGAAAAGAGCTGGCATCTCACTCTCTTTGAATCTTCCTTATCATGCCAGGATTAGCAGGAAAAAGCAAAAAATTTCAGAATTGCACCTTGCAATGTGGAGATATTACTGTTTGTGCATTTACAATATTCATTGATTTTTGCCATTGAAAAACGTCCAGAAATGTTTGAAGCTACTGACTGAATGAAAGGAGCTGGCATCTCACTCTCTTTGAATCTTCTTTATCATGCTAGGATTAGCAGGAAAAAGCAAAAAATTTCAGAATTGCACCCTGCAATGCGGAGAAATTACTGTTTGTGCATTTACAATATTCATTGATTTTTGCCATTGAAAAACATGTTATTCATATACCAGAAATGTTTGAAGCTACTGACTGAATGAAAAGAGCTGGCATCTCACTCTCTTTGAATCTTCTTTATCATGCTAAGAGGAGCAGGAAAAAGCAAAAAATTTCAGAATTGCACCTTGCAATGTGGAGATATTACTGTTTGTGTATTTACAATATTCATTGATTTTTGCCATTGAAAAACGTCCAGAAATGTTTGAAGCTACTGACTGAATGAAAGGAGCTAGCATCTCACTCTCTTTGAATCTTCTTTATCATGCTAGGATTAGCAGGAAAAAGCAAAAAATTTCAGAATTGCACCTTGCAATGCGGAGAAATTACTGTTTGTGCATTTACAATATTCATTGATTTTTGCCATTGAAAAACATCATGTTATTCATATACCAGAAATGTTTGAAGCTACTGACTGAATGAAAAGAGCTGGCATCTCACTCTCTATGAATCTTCTTTATCATGCCAGGAGTAGCAGGAAAAAGCAAAAAATTTCAGAATTGCACCTTGCAATGCGGAGAAATTACTGTTTGTGCATTTACAATATTCATTGATTTTTGCCATTGAAAAACATGTTATTCATATACCAGAAATGTTTGAAGCTACTGACTGAATGAAAAGAGCTGGCATCTCACTCTCTTTGAATCTTCTTTATCATGCCAGGATTAGCAGGAAAAAGCAAAAAATTTCAGAATTGCACCTTGCAATGTGGAGATATTACTGTTTGTGCATTTACAATATTCATTGATTTTTGCCATTGAAAAACGTCCAGAAATGTTTGAAGCTACTGACTGAATGAAAGGAGCTGGCATCTCACTCTCTTTGAATCTTCTTTATCATGCTAGGATTAGCAGGAAAAAGCAAAAAATTTCAGAATTGCACCTTGCAATGCGGAGAAATTACTGTGTGTGCATTTACAATATTCATTGATTTTTGCCATTGAAAAACATCATGTTATTCATATACCAGAAATGTTTGAAGCTACTGACTGAATGAAAAGAGCTGGCATCTCACTCTCTTTGAATCTTCTTTATCATGCCAGGATTAGCAGGAAAAAGCAAAAAATTTCAGAATTGCACCATGCAATGTGGAGATATTACTGTTTGTGCATTTACAATATTCATTGATTTTTGCCATTGAAAAACGTCCAGAAATGTTTGAAGCTACTGACTGAATGAAAGGAGCTGGCATCTCACTCTCTTTGAATCTTCTTTATCATGCTAGGATTAGCAGGAAAAAGCAAAAAATTTCAGAATTGCACCTTGCAATGCGGAGAAATTACTGTGTGTGCATTTACAATATTCATTGATTTTTGCCATTGAAAAACATCGTTATTCATATACCAGAAATGTTTGAAGCTACTGACTGAATGAAAAGAGCTGGCATCTCACTCTCTTTGAATCTTCTTTATCATGCCAGGATTAGCAGGAAAAAGCAAAAAATTTCAGAATTGCACCTTGCAATGTGGAGATATTACTGTTTGTGCATTTACAATATTCATTGATTTTTGCCATTGAAAAACGTCCAGAAATGTTTGAAGCTACTGACTGAATGAAAGGAGCTCGCATCTCACTCTCTTTGAATCTTCTTTATCATGCTAGGATTAGCAGGAAAAAGCAAAAAATTTCAAAATTGCACCTTGCAATGCGGAGAAATTACTGTGTGTGCATTTACAATATTCATTGATTTTTGCCATTGAAAAACATGTTATTCATATACCAGAAATGTTTGAAGCTACTGACTGAATGAAAAGAGCTGGCATCTCACTCTCTTTGAATCTTCTTTATCATGCCAGGATTAGCAGGAAAAAGCAAAAAATTTCAGAATTGCACCTTGCAATGTGGAGATATTACTGTTTGTGCATTTACAATATTCATTGATTTTTGCCATTGAAAAACGTCCAGAAATGTTTGAAGCTACTGACTGAATGAAAGGAGGTGGCATCTCACTCTCTTTGAATCTTCCTTATCATGCTAGGATTAGCAGGAAAAAGCAAAAAATTTCAGAATTGCACATTGCAATGCGGAGAAATTACTGTTTGTGCATTTACAATATTCATTGATTTTTGCCATTGAAAAACATCATGTTATTCATATACCAGAAATGTTTGAAGCTACTGACTGAATGAAAGGAGCTGGCATCTCACTCTCTTTGAATCTTCTTTATCATGCTAGGATTAGCAGGAAAAAGCAAAAAATTTCAGAATTGCACCTTGCAATGCTGAGAAATTACTGTTTGTGCATTTACAATATTCATTGATTTTTGCCATTGAAAAACATCATGTTATTCATATACCAGAAATGTTTGAAGCTACTGACTGAATGAAAAGAGCTGGCATCTCACTCTCTTTGAATCTTCTTTATCATGCCAGGATTAGCAGGAAAAAGCAAAAAATTTCAGAATTGCACCATGCAATGTGGAGATATTACTGTTTGTGCATTTACAATATTCATTGATTTTTGCCATTGAAAAACGTCCAGAAATGTTTGAAGCTACTGACTGAATGAAAGGAGCTGGCATCTCACTCTCTTTGAATCTTCTTTATCATGCTAGGATTAGCAGGAAAAAGCAAAAAATTTCAGAATTGCACCTTGCAATGCGGAGAAATTACTGTGTGTGCATTTACAATATTCATTGATTTTTGCCATTGAAAAACATCGTTATTCATATACCAGAAATGTTTGAAGCTACTGACTGAATGAAAAGAGCTGGCATCTCACTCTCTTTGAATCTTCTTTATCATGCCAGGATTAGCAGGAAAAAGCAAAAAATTTCAGAATTGCACCTTGCAATGTGGAGATATTACTGTTTGTGCATTTACAATATTCATTGATTTTTGCCATTGAAAAACGTCCAGAAATGTTTGAAGCTACTGACTGAATGAAAGGAGCTCGCATCTCACTCTCTTTGAATCTTCTTTATCATGCTAGGATTAGCAGGAAAAAGCAAAAAATTTCAAAATTGCACCTTGCAATGCGGAGAAATTACTGTGTGTGCATTTACAATATTCATTGATTTTTGCCATTGAAAAACATGTTATTCATATACCAGAAATGTTTGAAGCTACTGACTGAATGAAAAGAGCTGGCATCTCACTCTCTTTGAATCTTCTTTATCATGCCAGGATTAGCAGGAAAAAGCAAAAAATTTCAGAATTGCACCTTGCAATGTGGAGATATTACTGTTTGTGCATTTACAATATTCATTGATTTTTGCCATTGAAAAACGTCCAGAAATGTTTGAAGCTACTGACTGAATGAAAGGAGGTGGCATCTCACTCTCTTTGAATCTTCTTTATCATGCTAGGATTAGCAGGAAAAAGCAAAAAATTTCAGAATTGCACATTGCAATGCGGAGAAATTACTGTTTGTGCATTTACAATATTCATTGATTTTTGCCATTGAAAAACATCATGTTATTCATATACCAGAAATGTTTGAAGCTACTGACTGAATGAAAGGAGCTGGCATCTCACTCTCTTTGAATCTTCTTTATCATGCTAGGATTAGCAGGAAAAAGCAAAAAATTTCAGAATTGCACCTTGCAATGCTGAGAAATTACTGTTTGTGCATTTACAATATTCATTGATTTTTGCCATTGAAAAACATGTTATTCATATACCAGAAATGTTTGAAGCTACTGACTGAATGAAAAGAGCTGGCATCTCACTCTCTTTGAATCTTCTTTATCATGCCAGGATTAGCAGGAAAAAGCAAAAAATTTCAGAATTGCACCTTGCAATGTGGAGATATTACTGTTTGTGCATTTACAATATTCATTGATTTTTGCCATTGAAAAACGTCCAGAAATGTTTGAAGCTACTGACTGAATGAAAGGAGCTGGCATCTCACTCTCTTTGAATCTTCTTTATCATGCTAGGATTAGCAGGAAAAAGCAAAAAATTTCAGAATTGCACCTTGCAATGCGGAGAAATTACTGTTTGTGCATTTACAATATTCATTGATTTTTGCCATTGAAAAACATCATGTTATTCATATACCAGAAATGTTTGAAGCTACTGACTGAATGAAAGGAGCTGGCATCTCACTCTCTTTGAATCTTTATCATGCTAGGATTAGCAGGAAAAAGCAAAAAATTTCAGAATTGCACCTTGCAATGCGGAGAAATTACTGTTTGTGCATTTACAATATTCATTGATTTTTGCCTTTGAAAAACATCGTTATTCATATACCAGAAATGTTTGAAGCTACTGACTGAATGAAAGGAGCTGGCATCTCACTCTCTTTGAATCTTCTTTATCATGCTAGGATTAGCAGGAAAAAGCAAAAAATTTCAGAATTGCACCTTGCAATGCGGAGAAATTACTGTGTGTGCATTTACAATATTCATTGATTTTTGCCATTGAAAAACATCGTTATTCATATACCAGAAATGTTTGAAGCTACTGACTGAATGAAAAGAGCTGGCATCTCACTCTCTTTGAATCTTCTTTATCATGCCAGGATTAGCAGGAAAAAGCAAAAAATTTCAGAATTGCACCTTGCAATGTGGAGATATTACTGTTTGTGCATTTACAATATTCATTGATTTTTGCCATTGAAAAACGTCCAGAAATGTTTGAAGCTACTGACTGAATGAAAGGAGCTGGCATCTCACTCCCTTTGAATCTTCTTTATCATGCTAGGATTAGCAGGAAAAAGCAAAAAATTTCAGAATTGCACCTTGCAATGCGGAGAAATTACTGTGTGTGCATTTACAATATTCATTGATTTTTGCCATTGAAAAACATCATGTTATTCATATACCAGAAATGTTTGAAGCTACTGACTGAATGAAAGGAGCTGGCATCTCACTCTCTTTGAATCTTCTTTATCATGCTAGGATTAGCAGGAAAAAGCAAAAAAATTCAGAATTGCACCTTGCATTGCGGAGAAATTACTGTTTGTGCATTTACAATATTCATTGATTTTTGCCATTGAAAAACATCATGTTATTCATATACCAGAAATGGTTGAAGCTACTGACTGAATGAAAAGAGCTGGCATCTCACTCTCTTTGAATCTTCTTTATCATGCTAGGATTAGCAGGAAAAAGCAAAAAATTTCAGAATTGCACCTTGCAATGTGGAGAAATTACTGTGTGTGCATTTACAATATTCATTGATTTTTGCCATTGAAAAATATCATGTTATTCATATACCAGAAATGTTTGAAGCTACTGACTGAATGAAAGGAGCTGGCATCTCACTCTCTTTGAATCTTCTTTATCATGCTAGGATTAGCAGGAAAAAGCAAAAAATTTCAGAATTGCACCTTGCAATGCGGAGAAATTACTGTTTGTGCATTTACAATATTCATTGATTTTTGCCATTGAAAAACATCATGTTATTCATATACCAGAAATGTTTGAAGCTACTGACTGAATGAAAGGAGCTGGCATCTCACTCTCTTTGAATCTTCTTTATCATGCTAGGATTAGCAGGAAAAAGCAAAAAATTTCAGAATTGCACCTTGCAATGCTGAGAAATTACTGTTTGTGCATTTACAATATTCATTGATTCTTGCCATTGAAAAACATGTTATTCATATACCAGAAATGTTTGAAGCTACTGACTGAATGAAAAGAGCTGGCATCTCACTCTCTTTGAATCTTCCTTATCATGCCAGGATTAGCAGGAAAAAGCAAAAAATTTCAGAATTGCACCTTGCAATGTGGAGATATTACTGTTTGTGCATTTACAATATTCATTGATTTTTGCCATTGAAAAACGTCCAGAAATGTTTGAAGCTACTGACTGAATGAAAGGAGCTGGCATCTCACTCTCTTTGAATCTTCTTTATCATGCTAGGATTAGCAGGAAAAAGCAAAAAATTTCAGAATTGCACCCTGCAATGCGGAGAAATTACTGTTTGTGCATTTACAATATTCATTGATTTTTGCCATTGAAAAACATGTTATTCATATACCAGAAATGTTTGAAGCTACTGACTGAATGAAAAGAGCTGGCATCTCACTCTCTTTGAATCTTCTTTATCATGCCAGGATTAGCAGGAAAAAGCAAAAAATTTCAGAATTGCACCTTGCAATGCGGAGAAATTACTGTGTGTGCATTTACAATATTCATTGATTTTTGCCATTGAAAAACATGTTATTCATATACCAGAAATGTTTGAAGCTACTGACTGAATGAAAAGAGCTGGCATCTCACTCTCTTTGAATCTTCTTTATCATGCCAGGATTAGCAGGAAAAAGCAAAAAATTTCAGAATTGCACCTTGCAATGTGGAGATATTACTGTTTGTGCATTTACAATATTCATTGATTTTTGCCATTGAAAAACGTCCAGAAATGTTTGAAGCTACTGACTGAATGAAAGGAGCTGGCATCTCACTCTCTTTGAATCTTCTTTATCATGCTAGGATTAGCAGGAAAAAGCAAAAAATTTCAGAATTGCACATTGCAATGCGGAGAAATTACTGTTTGTGCATTTACAATATTCATTGATTTTTGCCATTGAAAAACATCATCTTATTCATATACCAGAAATATTTGAAGCTACTGACTGAATGAAAGGAGCTGGCATCTCACTCTCTTTGAATCTTCTTTATCATGCTAGGATTAGCAGGAAAAAGCAAAAAATTTCAGAATTGCACCTTGCAATGCGGAGAAATTACTGTTTGTGCATTTACAATATTCATTGATTTTTGCCATTGAAAAACATGTTATTCATATACCAGAAATGTTTGAAGCTACTGACTGAATGAAAAGAGCTGGCATCTCACTCTCTTTGAATCTTCTTTATCATGCCAGGATTAGCAGGAAAAAGCAAAAAATTTCAGAATTGCACCTTGCAATGTGGAGATATTACTGTTTGTGCATTTACAATATTCATTGATTTTTGCCATTGAAAAACGTCCAGAAATGTTTGAAGCTACTGACTGAATGAAAAGAGCTGGCATCTCACTCTCTTTGAATCTTCTTTATCATGCTAAGAGGAGCAGGAAAAAGCAAAAAATTTCAGAATTGCACGTTGCAATGTGGAGATATTACTGTTTGTGCATTTACAATATTCATTGATTTTTGCCATTGAAAAACATGTTATTCATATACCAGAAATGTTTGAAGCTACTGACTGAATGAAAAGAGCTGGCATCTCACTCTCTTTGAATCTTCTTTATCATGCCAGGATTAGCAGGAAAAAGCAAAAAATTTCAGAATTGCACCTTGCAATGTGGAGATATTACTGTTTGTGCATTTACAATATTCATTGATTTTTGCCATTGAAAAACGTCCAGAAATGTTTGAAGCTACTGACTGAATGAAAAGAGCTGGCATCTCACTCTCTTTGAATCTTCTTTATCATGCCAGGATTAGCAGGAAAAAGCAAAAAATTTCAGAATTGCACCTTGCAATGCGGAGAAATTACTGTTTGTGCATTTACAATATTCATTGATTTTTGCCATTGAAAAACATCGTTATTCATATACCAGAAATGTTTGAAGCTACTGACTGAATGAAAGGAGCTGGCATCTCACTCTCTTTGAATCTTCTTTATCATGCTAGGATTAGCAGGAAAAAGCAAAAAATTTCAGAATTGCACCTTGCAATGCGGAGAAATTACTGTGTGTGCATTTACAATATTCATTGATTTTTGCCATTGAAAAACATCGTTATTCATATACCAGAAATGTTTGAAGCTACTGACTGAATGAAAAGAGCTGGCATCTCACTCTCTTTGAATCTTCTTTATCATGCCAGGATTAGCAGGAAAAAGCAAAAAATTTCAGAATTGCACCTTGCAATGTGGAGATATTACTGTTTGTGCATTTACAATATTCATTGATTTTTGCCATTGAAAAACGTCCAGAAATGTTTGAAGCTACTGACTGAATGAAAGGAGCTGGCATCTCACTCTCTTTGAATCTTCTTTATCATGCTAGGATTAGCAGGAAAAAGCAAAAAATTTCAGAATTGCACCTTGCAATGCGGAGAAATTACTGTGTGTGCATTTACAATATTCATTGATTTTTGCCATTGAAAAACATCATGTTATTCATATACCAGAAATGTTTGAAGCTACTGACTGAATGAAAGGAGCTGGCATCTCACTCTCTTTGAATCTTCTTTATCATACTAGGATTAGCAGGAAAAAGCAAAAAATTTCAGAATTGCACCTTGCAATGCGGAGAAATTACTGTTTGTGCATTTACAATATTCATTGATTTTTGCCATTGAAAAATATCATGTTATTCATATACCAGAAATGTTTGAAGCTACTGACTGAATGAAAAGAGCTGGCATCTCACTCTCTTTGAATCTTCTTTATCATGCTAGGATTAGCAGGAAAAAGCAAAAAATTTCAGAATTGCACCTTGCAATGCGGAGAAATTACTGTGTGTGCATTTACAATATTCATTGATTTTTGCCATTGAAAAACATCATGTTATTCATATACCAGAAATGTTTGAAGCTACTGACTGAATGAAAGGAGCTGGCATCTCACTCTCTTTGAATCTTCTTTATCATGCTAGGATTAGCAGGAAAAAGCAAAAAATTTCAGAATTGCACCTTGCAATGCGGAGAAATTACTGTTTGTGCATTTACAATATTCATTGATTTTTGCCATTGAAAAACATCATGTTATTCATATACCAGAAATGTTTGAAGCTACTGACTGAATGAAAGGAGCTGGCATCTCACTCTCTTTGAATCTTCTTTATCATGCTAGGATTAGCAGGAAAAAGCAAAAAATTTCAGAATTGCACCTTGCAATGCTGAGAAATTACTGTTTGTGCATTTACAATATTCATTGATTTTTGCCATTGAAAAACATGTTATTCATATACCAGAAATGTTTTAAGCTACTGACTGAATGAAAAGAGCGGGCATCTCACTCTCTTTGAATCTTCTTTATCATGCCAGGATTAGCAGGAAAAAGCAAAAAATTTCAGAATTGCACCTTGCAATGTGGAGATATTACTGTTTGTGCATTTACAATATTCATTGATTTTTGCCATTGAAAAACGTCCAGAAATGTTTGAAGCTACTGACTGAATGAAAGGAGCTGGCATCTCACTCTCTTTGAATCTTCTTTATCATGCTAGGATTAGCAGGAAAAAGCAAAAAATTTCAGAATTGCACCTTGCAATGCGGAGAAATTACTGTTTGTGCATTTACAATATTCATTGATTTTTGCCATTGAAAAACATGTTATTCATATACCAGAAATGTTTGAAGCTACTGACTGAATGAAAAGAGCTGGCATCTCACTCTCTTTGAATCTTCTTTATCATGCCAGGATTAGCAGGAAAAAGCAAAAAATTTCAGAATTGCACGTTGCAATGTGGAGATATTACTGTTTGTGCATTTACAATATTCATTGATTTTTGCCATTGAAAAACGTCCAGAAATGTTTGAAGCTACTGACTGAATGAAAGGAGCTGGCATCTCACTCTCTTTGAATCTTCTTTATCATGCTAGGATTAGCAGGAAAAAGCAAAAAATTTCAGAATTGCACCTTGCAATGCGGAGAAATTACTGTGTGTGCATTTACAATATTCATTGATTTTTGCCATTGAAAAACATCGTTATTCATATACCAGAAATGTTTGAAGCTACTGACTGAATGAAAAGAGCTGGCATCTCACTCTCTTTGAATCTTCTTTATCATGCCAGGATTAGCAGGAAAAAGCAAAAAATTTCAGAATTGCACCTTGCAATGTGGAGATATTACTGTTTGTGCATTTACAATATTCATTGATTTTTGCCATTGAAAAACATGTTATTCATATACCAGAAATGTTTGAAGCTACTGACTGAATGAAAAGAGCTGGCATCTCACTCTCTTTGAATCTTCTTTATCATGCCAGGATTAGCAGGAAAAAGCAAAAAATTTCAGAATTGCACCTTGCAATGTGGAGATATTACTGTTTGTGCATTTACAATATTCATTGATTTTTGCCATTGAAAAACGTCCAGAAATGTTTGAAGCTACTGACTGAATGAAAGGAGCTGGCATCTCACTCTCTTTGAATCTTCTTTATCATGCTAGGATTAGCAGGAAAAAGCAAAAAACTTCAGAATAGCACATTGCAATGCGGAGAAATTACTGTTTGTGCATTTACAATATTCATTGATTTTTGCCATTGAAAAACATCATGTTATTCATATACCAGAAATGTTTGAAGCTACTGACTGAATGAAAGGAGCTGGCATCTCACTCTCTTTGAATCTTCTTTATCATGCTAGGATTAGCAGGAAAAAGCAAAAAATTTCAGAATTGCACCTTGCAATGCGGAGAAATTACTGTTTGTGCATTTACAATATTCATTGATTTTTGCCATTGAAAAACATCGTTATTCATATACCAGAAATGTTTGAAGCTACTGACTGAATGAAAGGAGCTGGCATCTCACTCTCTTTGAATCTTCTTTATCATGCTAGGATTAGCAGGAAAAAGCAAAAAATTTCAGAATTGCACCTTGCAATGCGGAGAAATTACTGTTTGTGCATTTACAATATTCATTGATTTTTGCCATTGAAAAACATCGTTATTCATATACCAGAAATGTTTGAAGCTACCGACTGAATGAAAGGAGCTGACATCTCACTCTCTTTGAATCTTCTTTATCATGCTAGGATTAGCAGGAAAAAGCAAAAAATTTCAGAATTGCACCTTGCAATTCGGAGAAATTACTGTTTGTGCATTTACAATATTCATTGATTTTTGCCATTGAAAAACATCATGTTATTCATATACCAGAAATGTTTGAAGCTACTGACTGAATGAAAAGAGCTGGCATCTCACTCTCTTTGAATCTTCTTTATCATGCTAGGATTAGCAGGAAAAAGCAAAAAATTTCAGAATTGCACCTTGCAATGTGGAGAAATTACTGTGTGTGCATTTACAATATGCATTGATTTTTGCCATTGAAAAACATCATGTTATTCATATACCAGAAATGTTTGAAGCTACTGACTGAATGAAAGGAGCTGGCATCTCACTCTCTTTGAATCTTCTTTATCATGCTAGGATTAGCAGGAAAAAGCAAAAAATTTCAGAATTGCGCCTTGCAATGCGGAGAAATTACTGTTTGTGCATTTACAATATTCATTGATTTTTGCCATTGAAAAACATCATGTTATTCATATACCAGAAATGTTTGAAGCTACTGACTGAATGAAAGGAGCTGGCATCTCACTCTCTTTGAATCTTCTTTATCATGCTAGGATTAGCAGGAAAAAGCAAAAAATTTCAGAATTGCACCTTGCAATGCTGAGAAATTACTGTTTGTGCATTTACAATATTCATTGATTTTTGCCATTGAAAAACATGTTATTCATATACCAGAAATGTTTGAAGCTACTGACTGAATGAAAAGAGCTGGCATCTCACTCTCTTTGAATCTTCTTTATCATGCCAGGATTAGCAGGAAAAAGCAAAAAATTTCAGAATTGCACCTTGCAATGTGGAGATATTACTGTTTGTGCATTTACAATATTCATTGATTTTTGCCATTGAAAAACGTCCAGAAATGTTTGAAGCTACTGACTGAATGAAAGGAGCTGGCATCTCACTCTCTTTGAATCTTCTTTATCATGCTAGGATTAGCAGGAAAAAGCAAAAAATTTCAGAATTGCACCCTGCAATGCGGAGAAATTACTGTTTGTGCATTTACAATATTCATTGATTTTTGCCATTGAAAAACATGTTATTCATATACCAGAAATGTTTGAAGCTACTGACTGAATGAAAAGAGCTGGCATCTCACTCTCTTTGAATCTTCTTTATCATGCTAGGATTAGCAGGAAAAAGCAAAAAATTTCAGAATTGCACCTTGCAATGCGGAGAAATTACTGTGTGTGCATTTACAATATTCATTGATTTTTGCCATTGAAAAACATCGTTATTCATATACCAGAAATGTTTGAAGCTACTGACTGAATGAAAAGAGCTGGCATCTCACTCTCTTTGAATCTTCTTTATCATGCCAGGATTAGTTGGAAAAAGCAAAATATTTCAGAATTGCACCTTGCAATGTGGAGATATTACTGTTTGTGCATTTACAATATTCATTGATTTTTGCCATTGAAAAACATGTTATTCATATACCAGAAATGTTTGAAGCTACTGACTGAATGAAAAGAGCTGGCATCTCACTCTCTTTGAATCTTCTTTATCATGCCAGGATTAGCAGGAAAAAGCAAAAAATTTCAGAATTGCACCTTGCAATGTGGAGATATTACTGTTTGTGCATTTACAATATTCATTAATTTTTGCCATTGAAAAACGTCCAGAAATGTTTGAAGCTACTGACTGAATGAAAGGAGCTGGCATCTCACTCTCTTTGAATCTTCTTTATCATGCTAGGATTAGCAGGAAAAAGCAAAAAATTTCAGAATTGCACCTTGCAATGCGGAGAAATTACTGTTTGTGCATTTACAATATTCATTGATTTTTGCCATTGAAAAACATGTTATTCATATACCAGAAATGTTTGAAGCTACTGACTGAATGAAAAGAGCTGGCATCTCACTCTCTTTGAATCTTCTTTATCATGCCAGGATTAGCAGGAAAAAGCAAAAAATTTCAGAATTGCACCTTGCAATGTGGAGATATTACTGTTTGTGCATTTACAATATTCATTGATTTTTGCCATTGAAAAACGTCCAGAAATGTTTGAAGCTACTGACTGAATGAAAGGAGCTGGCATCTCACTCTCTTTGAATCTTCTTTATCATGCTAGGATTAGCAGGAAAAAGCAAAAAATTTCAGAATTGCACATTGCAATGCGGAGAAATTACTTTTTGTGCATTTACAATATTCATTGATTTTTGCCATTGAAAAACATCATGTTATTCATATACCAGAAATCTTTGAAGCTACTGACTGAATGAAAGGAGCTGGCATCTCACTCTCTTTGAATCTTCTTTATCATGCCAGGATTAGCAGGAAAAAGCAAAAAATTTCAGAATTGCACCTTGCAATGTGGAGATATTACTGTTTGTGCATTTACAATATTCATTGATTTTTGCCATTGAAAAACGTCCAGAAATGTTTGAAGCTACTGACTGAATGAAAGGAGCTAGCATCTCACTCTCTTTGAATCTTCTTTATCATGCTAGGATTAGCAGGAAAAAGCAAAAAATTTCAGAATTGCACCTTGCAATGCGGAGAAATTACTGTTTGTGCATTTACAATATTCATTGATTTTTGCCATTGAAAAACATCATGTTATTCATATACCAGAAATGTTTGAAGCTACTGACTGAATGAAAAGAGCTGGCATCTCACTCTCTTTGAATCTTCTTTATCATGCTAAGAGGAGCAGGAAAAAGCAAAAAATTTCAGAATTGCACCTTGCAATGTGGAGATATTACTGTTTGTGCATTTACAATATTCATTGATTTTTGCCATTGAAAAACGTCCAGAAATGTTTGAAGCTACTGACTGAATGAAAAGAGCTGGCATCTCACTCTCTTTGAATCTTCTTTATCATGCCAGGATTAGCAGGAAAAAGCAAAAAATTTCAGAATTGCACCTTGCAATGTGGAGATATTACTGTTTGTACATTTACAATATTCATTGATTTTTGCCATTGAAAAACGTCCAGAAATGTTTGAAGCTACTGACTGAATGAAAAGAGCTGGCATCTCACTCTCTTTGAATCTTCTTTATCATGCTAAGAGGAGCAGGAAAAAGCAAAAAATTTCAGAATTGCACGTTGCAATGTGGAGATATTACTGTTTGTGCATTTACAATATTCATTGATTTTTGCCATTGAAAAACATGTTATTCATATACCAGAAATGTTTGAAGCTACTGACTGAATGAAAAGAGCTGGCATCTCACTCTCTTTGAATCTTCTTTATCATGCCATGATTAGCAGGAAAAAGCAAAAAATTTCAGAATTGCACCTTGCAATGCGGAGAAATTACTGTGTGTGCATTTACAATATTCATTGATTTTTGCCATTGAAAAACATCATGTTATTCATATACCAGAAATGTTTGAAGCTACTGACTGAATGAAAGGAGCTGGCATCTCACTCTCTTTGAATCTTCTTTATCATGCTAGGATTAGCAGGAAAAAGCAAAAAATTTCAGAATTGCACCTTGCAATGTGGAGATATTTCTGTTTGTGCATTTACAATATTCATTGATTTTTGCCATTGAAAAACGTCCAGAAATGTTTGAAGCTACTGACTGAATGAAAGGAGCTGGCATCTCACTCTCTTTGAATCTTCTTTATCATGCTAGGATTAGCAGGAAAAAGCAAAAAATTTCAGAATTGCACCTTGCAATGCGGAGAAATTACTGTTTGTGCATTTACAATATTCATTGATTTTTGCCATTGAAAAACATGTTATTCATATACCAGAAATGTTTGAAGCTACTGACTGAATGAAAAGAGCTGGCATCTCACTCTCTTTGAATCTTCTTTATCATGCTAAGAGGAGCAGGAAAAAGCAAAAAATTTCAGAATTGCACCTTGCAATGTGGAGATATTACTGTTTGTGCATTTACAATATTCATTGATTTTTGCCATTGAAAAACGTCCAGAAATGTTTGAAGCTACTGACTGAATGAAAGGAGCTGGCATCTCACTCTCTTTGAATCTTCTTTATCATGCTAGGATTAGCAGGAAAAAGCAAAAAATTTCAGAATTGCACTTTGCAATGCGGAGAAATTACTGTGTGTGCATTTACAATATTCATTGATTTTTGCCATTGAAAAACATCGTTATTCATATACCAGAAATGTTTGAAGCTACTGACTGAATGAAAAGAGCTGTCATCTCACTTTCTTTGAATCTTCTTTATCATGCCAGGATTAGCAGGAAAAAGCAAAAAATTTCAGAATTGCACCTTGCAATGTGGAGATATTACTGTTTGTGCATTTACAATATTCATTGATTTTTACCATTGAAAAACATGTTATTCATATACCAGAAATGTTTGAAGCTACTGACTGAATGAAAAGAGCTGGCATCTCACTCTCTTTGAATCTTCTTTATCATGCCAGGATTAGCAGGAAAAAGCAAAAAATTTCAGAATTGCACCTTGCAATGTGGAGATATTACTGTTTGTGCATTTACAATATTCATTGATTTTTGCCATTGAAAAACGTCCAGAAATGTTTGAAGCTACTGACTGAATGAAAGGAGCTGGCATCTCACTCTCTTTGAATCTTCTTTATCATGCTAGGATTAGCAGGAAAAAGCAAAAAATTTCAGAATTGCACATTGCAATGCGGAGAAATTACTGTTTGTGCATTTACAATATTCATTGATTTTTGCCATTGAAAAACATCATGTTATTCATATACCAGAAATGTTTGAAGCTACTGACTGAATGAAAGGAGCTGGCATCTCACTCTCTTTGAATCTTCTTTATCATGCCAGGATTAGCAGGAAAAAGCAAAAAATTTCAGAATTGCACCTTGCAATATGGAGATATTACTGTTTGTGCATTTACAATATTCATTGATTTTTGCCATTGAAAAACGTCCAGAAATGTTTGAAGCTACTGACTGAATGAAAGGAGCTGGCATCTCACTCTCTTTCAATCTTCTTTATCATGCTAGGATTAGCAGGAAAAAGCAAAAAATTTCAGAATTGCACCTTTCAATGCGGAGAAATTACTGTTTGTGCATTTACAATATTCATTGATTTTTGCCATTGAAAAACATAATGTTATTCATATACCAGAAATGTTTGAAGCTACTGACTGAATGAAAGGAGCTGTCATCTCACTCTCTTTGAATCTTCTTTATCATGCTAGGATTAGCAGGAAAAAGCAAAAAATTTCAGAATTGCACCTTGCAATGCGGAGAAATTACTGTGTGTGCATTTACAATATTCATTGATTTTTGCCTTTGAAAAACATCATGTTATTCATATACCAGAAATGTTTGAAGCTACTGACTGAATGAAAGGAGCTGGCATCTCACTCTCTTTGAATCTTCTTTATCATGCTAGGATTAGCAGGAAAAAGCAAAAAATTTCAGAATTGCACCTTGCAATGCGGAGAAATTACTGTTTGTGCATTTACAATATTCATTGATTTTTGCCATTGAAAAACATCATGTTATTAATATACCAGAAATGTTTGAAGCTACTGACTGAATGAAAAGAGCTGGCATCTCACTCTCTTTGAATCTTCTTTATCATGCCAGGATTAGCAGGAAAAAGCAAAAAATTTCAGAATTGCACCTTGCAATGTGGAGATATTACTGTTTGTGCATTTACAATATTCATTGATTTTTGCCATTGAAAAACGTCCAGAAATGTTTGAAGCTACTGACTGAATGAAAGGAGCTGGCATCTCACTCTCTTTGAATCTTCTTTATCATGCTAGGATTAGCAGGAAAAAGCAAAAAATTTCAGAATTGCACCTTGCAATGCGGAGAAATTACTGTTTGTGCATTTACAATATTCATTGATTTTTGCCATTGAAAAACATGTTATTCATATACCAGAAATGTTTGAAGCTACTGACTGAATGAAAAGAGCTGGCATCTCACTCTCTTTGAATCTTCTTTATCATGCCAGGATTAGCAGGAAAAAGCAAAAAATTTCAGAATTGCACCTTGCAATGTGGAGATATTACTGTTTGTGCATTTACAATATTCATTGATTTTTACCATTGAAAAACATGTTATTCATATACCAGAAATGTTTGAAGCTACTGACTGAATGAAAAGAGCTGGCATCTCACTCTCTTTGAATCTTCTTTATCATGCCAGGATTAGCAGGAAAAAGCAAAAAATTTCAGAATTGCACCTTGCAATGTGGAGATATTACTGTTTGTGCATTTACAATATTCATTGATTTTTGCCATTGAAAAACGTCCAGAAATGTTTGAAGCTACTGACTGAATGAAAGGAGCTGGCATCTCACTCTCTTTGAATCTTCTTTATCATGCTAGGATTAGCAGGAAAAAGCAAAAAATTTCAGAATTGCACATTGCAATGCGGAGAAATTACTGTTTGTGCATTTACAATATTCATTGATTTTTGCCATTGAAAAACATCATGTTATTCATATACCAGAAATGTTTGAAGCTACTGACTGAATGAAAGGAGCTGGCATCTCACTCTCTTTGAATCTTCTTTATCATGCCAGGATTAGCAGGAAAAAGCAAAAAATTTCAGAATTGCACCTTGCAATATGGAGATATTACTGTTTGTGCATTTACAATATTCATTGATTTTTGCCATTGAAAAACGTCCAGAAATGTTTGAAGCTACTGACTGAATGAAAGGAGCTGGCATCTCACTCTCTTTCAATCTTCTTTATCATGCTAGGATTAGCAGGAAAAAGCAAAAAATTTCAGAATTGCACCTTTCAATGCGGAGAAATTACTGTTTGTGCATTTACAATATTCATTGATTTTTGCCATTGAAAAACATCATGTTATTCATATACCAGAAATGTTTGAAGCTACTGACTGAATGAAAGGAGCTGTCATCTCACTCTCTTTGAATCTTCTTTATCATGCTAGGATTAGCAGGAAAAAGCAAAAAATTTCAGAATTGCACCTTGCAATGCGGAGAAATTACTCTGTGTGCATTTACAATATTCATTGATTTTTGCCTTTGAAAAACATCATGTTATTCATATACCAGAAATGTTTGAAGCTACTGACTGAATGAAAGGAGCTGGCATCTCACTCTCTTTGAATCTTCTTTATCATGCTAGGATTAGCAGGAAAAAGCAAAAAATTTCAGAATTGCACCTTGCAATGCGGAGAAATTACTGTTTGTGCATTTACAATATTCATTGATTTTTGCCATTGAAAAACATCATGTTATTAATATACCAGAAATGTTTGAAGCTACTGACTGAATGAAACGAGCTGGCATCTCACTCTCTTTGAATCTTCTTTATCATGCCAGGATTAGCAGGAAAAAGCAAAAAATTTCAGAATTGCACCTTGCAATGTGGAGATATTACTGTTTGTGCATTTACAATATTCATTGATTTTTGCCATTGAAAAACGTCCAGAAATGTTTGAAGCTACTGACTGAATGAAAGGAGCTGGCATCTCACTCTCTTTGAATCTTCTTTATCATGCTAGGATTAGCAGGAAAAAGCAAAAAATTTCAGAATTGCACCTTGCAATGCGGAGAAATTACTGTTTGTGCATTTACAATATTCATTGATTTTTGCCATTGAAAAACATGTTATTCATATACCAGAAATGTTTGAAGCTACTGACTGAATGAAAAGAGCTGGCATCTCACTCTCTTTGAATCTTCTTTATCATGCCAGGATTAGCAGGAAAAAGCAAAGAATTTCAGAATTGCACCTTGCAATGTGGAGATATTACTGTTTGTGCATTTACAATATTCATTGATTTTTGCCATTGAAAAACGTCCAGAAATGTTTGAAGCTACTGACTGAATGAAAGGAGCTGGCATCTCACTCTCTTTGAATCTTCTTTATCATGCTAGGATTAGCAGGAAAAAGCAAAAAATTTCAGAATTGCTCCTTGCAATGCGGAGAAATTACTGTGTGTGCATTTACAATATTCATTGGTTTTTGCCATTGAAAAACATCATGTTATTCATATACCAGAAATGTTTGAAGCTACTGACTGAATGAAAGGAGCTGGCATCTCACTCTCTTTGAATCTTCTTTATCATGCTAGGATAAGCAGGAAAAAGCAAAAAATTTCAGAATTGCACCTTGCAATGCGGAGAAATTACTGTTTGTGCATTTACAATATTCATTGATTTTTTGCCATTGAAAAACATCATGTTATTCATATACCAGAAATGTTTGAAGCTACTGACTGAATGAAAGGAGCTGGCATCTCACTCTCTTTGAATCTTCTTTATCATGCTAGGATTAGCAGGAAAAAGCAAAAAATTTCAGAATTGCACCTTGCAATGCGGAGAAATTACTGTGTGTGCATTTACAATATTCATTGATTTTTGCCATTGAAAAACATCGTTATTCATATACCAGAAATGTTTGAAGCTACTGACTGAATGAAAAGAGCTGGCATCTCACTCTCTTTGAATCTTCTTTATCATGCCAGGATTAGCAGGAAAAAGCAAAAAATTTCAGAATTGCACCTTGCAATGTGGAGATATTACTGTTTGTGCATTTACAATATTCATTGATATTTTGCCATTGAAAAACATCATGTTATTCATATACCAGAAATGTTTGAAGCTACTGACTGAATGAAAGGAGCTGGCATCTCACTCTCTTTGAATCTTCTTTATCATGCTAGGATTAGCAGGAAAAAGCAAAAAATTTCAGAATTGCACCTTGCAATGTGGAGATATTACTGTTTGTGCATTTACAATATTCATTGATTTTTACCATTGAAAAACATGTTATTCATATACCAGAAATGTTTGAAGCTACTGACTGAATGAATAGAGCTGGCATCTCACTCTCTTTGAATCTTCTTTATCATGCCAGGATTAGCAGGAAAAAGCAAAAAATTTCAGAATTGCACCTTGCAATGTGGAGATATTACTGTTTGTGCATTTACAATATTCATTGATTTTTGCCATTGAAAAACGTCCAGAAATGTTTGAAGCTACTGACTGAATGAAAGGAGCTGGCATCTCACTCTCTTTGAATCTTCTTTATCATGCTAGGATTAGCAGGAAAAAGCAAAAAATTTCAGAATTGCACATTGCAATGCGGAGAAATTACTGTTTGTGCATTTACAATATTCATTGATTTTTGCCATTGAAAAACATCATGTTATTCATATACCAGAAATGTTTGAAGCTACTGACTGAATGAAAGGAGCTGGCATCTCACTCTCTTTGAATCTTCTTTATCATGCCAGGATTAGCAGGAAAAAGCAAAAAATTTCAGAATTGCACCTTGCAATATGGAGATATTACTGTTTGTGCATTTACAATATTCATTGATTTTTGCCATTGAAAAACGTCCAGAAATGTTTGAAGCTACTGACTGAATGAAAGGAGCTGGCATCTCACTCTCTTTCAATCTTCTTTATCATGCTAGGATTAGCAGGAAAAAGCAAAAAATTTCAGAATTGCACCTTTCAATGCGGAGAAATTACTGTTTGTGCATTTACAATATTCATTGATTTTTGCCATTGAAAAACATCATGTTATTCATATACCAGAAATGTTTGAAGCTACTGACTGAATGAAAGGAGCTGTCATCTCACTCTCTTTGAATCTTCTTTATCATGCTAGGATTAGCAGGAAAAAGCAAAAAATTTCAGAATTGCACCTTGCAATGCGGAGAAATTACTGTGTGTGCATTTACAATATTCATTGATTTTTGCCTTTGAAAAACATCATGTTTTTCATATACCAGAAATGTTTGAAGCTACTGACTGAATGAAAGGAGCTGGCATCTCACTCTCTTTGAATCTTCTTTATCATGCTAGGATTAGCAGGAAAAAGCAAAAAATTTCAGAATTGCACCTTGCAATGCGGAGAAATTACTGTTTGTGCATTTACAATATTCATTGATTTTTGCCATTGAAAAACATCATGTTATTAATATACCAGAAATGTTTGAAGCTACTGACTGAATGAAAAGAGCTGGCATCTCACTCTCTTTGAATCTTCTTTATCATGCCAGGATTAGCAGGAAAAAGCAAAAAATTTCAGAATTGCACCTTGCAATGTGGAGATATTACTGTTTGTGCATTTACAATATTCATTGATTTTTGCCATTGAAAAACGTCCAGAAATGTTTGAAGCTACTGACTGAATGAAAGGAGCTGGCATCTCACTCTCTTTGAATCTTCTTTATCATGCTAGGATTAGCAGGAAAAAGCAAAAAATTTCAGAATTGCACCTTGCAATGCGGAGAAATTACTGTTTGTGCATTTACAATATTCATTGATTTTTGCCATTGAAAAACATGTTATTCATATACCAGAAATGTTTGAAGCTACTGACTGAATGAAAAGAGCTGGCATCTCACTCTCTTTGAATCTTCTTTATCATGCCAGGATTAGCAGGAAAAAGCAAAAAATTTCAGAATTGCACCTTGCAATGTGGAGATATTACTGTTTGTGCATTTACAATATTCATTGATTTTTGCCATTGAAAAACATCATGTTATTCATATACCAGAAATGTTTGAAGCTACTGACTGAATGAAAAGAGCTGGCATCTCACTCTCTTTGAATCTTCTTTATCATACCAGGATTAGCAGGAAAAAGCAAAGAATTTCAGAATTGCACCTTGCAATGTGGAGATATTACTGTTTGTGCATTTACAATATTCATTGATTTTTGCCATTGAAAAACGTCCAGAAATGTTTGAAGCTACTGACTGAATGAAAGGAGCTGGCATCTCACTCTCTTTGAATCTTCTTTATCATGCTAGGATTAGCAGGAAAAAGCAAAAAATTTCAGAATTGCTCCTTGCAATGCGGAGAAATTACTGTGTGTGCATTTACAATATTCATTGGTTTTTGCCATTGAAAAACATCATGTTATTCATATACCAGAAATGTTTGAAGCTACTGACTGAATGAAAGGAGCTGGCATCTCACTCTCTTTGAATCTTCTTTATCATGCTAGGATTAGCAGGAAAAAGCAAAAAATTTCAGAATTGCACCTTGCAATGCGGAGAAATTACTGTTTGTGCATTTACAATATTCATTGATTTTTTGCCATTGAAAAACATCATGTTATTCATATACCAGAAATGTTTGAAGCTACTGACTGAATGAAAGGAGCTGGCATCTCACTCTCTTTGAATCTTCTTTATCATGCTAGGATTAGCAGGAAAAAGCAAAAAATTTCAGAATTGCACCTTGCAATGCGGAGAAATTACTGTGTGTGCATTTACAATATTCATTGATTTTTGCCATTGAAAAACATCGTTATTCATATACCAGAAATGTTTGAAGCTACTGACTGAATGAAAAGAGCTGGCATCTCACTCTCTTTGAATCTTCTTTATCATGCCAGGATTAGCAGGAAAAAGCAAAAAATTTCAGAATTGCACCTTGCAATGTGGAGATATTACTGTTTGTGCATTTACAATATTCATTGATTTTTGCCATTGAAAAACGTCCAGAAATGTTTGAAGCTACTGACTGAATGAAAGGAGCTGGCATCTCACTCTCTTTGAATCTTCTTTATCATGCTAGGATTAGCAGGAAAAAGCAAAAAATTTCAGAATTGCACCTTGCAATGCGGAGAAATTACTGTGTGTGCATTTACAATATTCATTGATTTTTGCCATTGAAAAACATGTTATTCATATACCAGAAATGTTTGAAGCTACTGACTGAATGAAAAGAGCTGGCATCTCACTCTCTTTGAATCTTCTTTATCATGCCAGGATTAGCAGGAAAAAGCAAAAAATTTCAGAATTGCACCTTGCAATGTGGAGATATTACTGTTTGTGCATTTACAATATTCATTGATTTTTGCCATTGAAAAACATCATGTTATTCATATACCAGAAATGTTTGAAGCTACTGACTGAATGAAAGGAGCTGGCATCTCACTCTCTTTGAATCTTCTTTATCATGCTAGGATTAGCAGGAAAAAGCAAAAAATTTCAGAATTGCACCTTGCAATGCGGAGAAATTACTGTGTGTGCATTTACAATATTCATTGATTTTTGCCATTGAAAAACATCGTTATTCATATACCAGAAATGTTTGAAGCTACTGACTGAATGAAAAGAGCTGGCATCTCACTCTCTTTGAATCTTCTTTATCATGCCAGGATTAGCAGGAAAAAGCAAAAAATTTCAGAATTGCACCTTGCAATGTGGAGATATTACTGTTTGTGCATTTACAATATTCATTGATTTTTGCCATTGAAAAACGTCCAGAAATGTTTGAAGCTACTGACTGAATGAAAGGAGCTGGCATCTCACTCTCTTTGAATCTTCTTTATCATGCTAGGATTAGCAGGAAAAAGCAAAAAATTTCAGAATTGCACCTTGCAATGCGGAGAAATTACTGTGTGTGCATTTACAATATTCATTGATTTTTGCCATTGAAAAACATGTTATTCATATACCAGAAATGTTTGAAGCTACTGACTGAATGAAAAGAGCTGGCATCTCACTCTCTTTGAATCTTCTTTATCATGCCAGGATTAGCAGGAAAAAGCAAAAAATTTCAGAATTGCACCTTGCAATGTGGAGATATTACTGTTTGTGCATTTACAATATTCATTGATTTTTGCCATTGAAAAACATGTTATTCATATACCAGAAATGTTTGAAGCTACTGACTGAATGAAAAGAGCTGGCATCTCACTCTCTTTGAATCTTCTTTATCATGCCAGGATTAGCAGGAAAAAGCAAAAAATTTCAGAATTGCACCTTGCAATGTGGAGATATTACTGTTTGTGCATTTACAATATTCATTGATTTTTGCCATTGAAAAACATGTTATTCATATACCAGAAATGTTTGAAGCTACTGACTGAATGAAAAGAGCTGGCATCTCACTCTCTTTGAATCTTCTTTATCATGCCAGGATTAGCAGGAAAAAGCAAAAAATTTCAGAATTGCACCTTGCAATGTGGAGATATTACTGTTTGTGCATTTACAATATTCATTGATTTTTGCCATTGAAAAACGTCCAGAAATGTTTGAAGCTACTGACTGAATGAAAGGAGCTGGCATCTCACTCTCTTTGAATCTTCTTTATCATGCTAGGATTAGCAGGAAAAAGCAAAAAATTTCAGAATTGCACCTTGCAATGCGGAGAAATTACTGTTTGTGCATTTACAATATTCATTGATTTTTGCCATTGAAAAACAGGTTATTCATATACCAGAAATGTTTGAAGCTACTGACTGAATGAAAAGAGCTGGCATCTCACTCTCTTTGAATCTTCTTTATCATGCCAGGATTAGCAGGAAAAAGCAAAAAATTTCAGAATTGCACCTTGCAATGTGGAGATATTACTGTTTGTGCATTTACAATATTCATTGATTTTTGCCATTGAAAAACATCATGTTATTCATATACCAGAAATGTTTGAAGCTACTGACTGAATGAAAAGAGCTGGCATCTCACTCTCTTTGAATCTTCTTTATCATGCCAGGATTAGCAGGAAAAAGCAAAGAATTTCAGAATTGCACCTTGCAATGTGGAGATATTACTGTTTGTGAATTTACAATATTCATTGATTTTTGCCATTGAAAAACGTCCAGAAATGTTTGAAGCTACTGACTGAATGAAAGGAGCTGGCATCTCACTCTCTTTGAATCTTCTTTATCATGCTAGGATTAGCAGGAAAAAGCAAAAAATTTCAGAATTGCACCTTGCAATGCGGAGAAATTACTGTGTGTGCATTTACAATATTCATTGATTTTTGCCATTGAAAAACATCATGTTATTCATATACCAGAAATGTTTGAAGCTACTGACTGAATGAAAGGAGCTGGCATCTCACTCTCTTTGAATCTTCTTTATCATGCTAGGATTAGCAGGAAAAAGCAAAAAATTTCAGAATTGCACCTTGCAATGCGGAGAAATTACTGTTTGTGCATTTACAATATTCATTGATTTTTGCCATTGAAAAACATCATGTTATTCATATACCAGAAATGTTTGAAGCTACTGACTGAATGAAAGGAGCTGGCATCTCACTCTCTTTGAATCTTCTTTATCATGCTAGGATTAGCAGGAAAAAGCAAAAAATTTCAGAATTGCACCTTGCAATGCGGAGAAATTACTGTGTGTGCATTTACAATATTCATTGATTTTTGCCATTGAAAAACATGTTATTCATATACCAGAAATGTTTGAAGCTACTGACTGAATGAAAAGAGCTGGCATCTCACTCTCTTTGAATCTTCTTTATCATGCCAGGATTAGCAGGAAAAAGCAAAAAATTTCAGAATTGCACCTTGCAATGTGGAGATATTACTGTTTGTGCATTTACAATATTCATTGATTTTTGCCATTGAAAAACATGTTATTCATATACCAGAAATGTTTGAAGCTACTGACTGAATGAAAAGAGCTGGCATCTCACTCTCTTTGAATCTTCTTTATCATGCCAGGATTAGCAGGAAAAAGCAAAAAATTTCAGAATTGCACCTTGCAATGTGGAGATATTACTGTTTGTGCATTTACAATATTCATTGATTTTTGCCATTGAAAAACATGTTATTCATATACCAGAAATGTTTGAAGCTACTGACTGAATGAAAAGAGCTGGCATCTCACTCTCTTTGAATCTTCTTTATCATGCCAGGATTAGCAGGAAAAAGCAAAAAATTTCAGAATTGCACCTTGCAATGTGGAGATATTACTGTTTGTGCATTTACAATATTCATTGATTTTTGCCATTGAAAAACGTCCAGAAATGTTTGAAGCTACTGACTGAATGAAAGGAGCTGGCATCTCACTCTCTTTGAATCTTCTTTATCATGCTAGGATTAGCAGGAAAAAGCAAAAAATTTCAGAATTGCACCTTGCAATGCGGAGAAATTACTGTGTGTGCATTTACAATATTCATTGATTTTTGCCATTGAAAAACATCGTTATTCATATACCAGAAATGTTTGAAGCTACTGACTGAATGAAAAGAGCTGGCATCTTACTCTCTTTGAATCTTCTTTATCATGCCAGGATTAGCAGGAAAAAGCAAAAAATTTCAGAATTGCACCTTGCAATGTGGAGATATTACTGTTTGTGCATTTACAATATTCATTGATTTTTGCCATTGAAAAACGTCCAGAAATGTTTGAAGCTACTGACTGAATGAAAGGAGCTGGCATCTCACTCTCTTTGAATCTTCTTTATCATGCTAGGATTAGCAGGAAAAAGCAAAAAATTTCAGAATTGCACCTTGCAATGCGGAGAAATTACTGTGTGTGCATTTACAATATTCATTGATTTTTGCCATTGAAAAACATGTTATTCATATACCAGAAATGTTTGAAGCTACTGACTGAATGAAAAGAGCTGGCATCTCACTCTCTTTGAATCTTCTTTATCATGCCAGGATTAGCAGGAAAAAGCAAAAAATTTCAGAATTGCACCTTGCAATGTGGAGATATTACTGTTTGTGCATTTACAAAATTCATTGATTTTTGCCATTGAAAAACGTCCAGAAATGTTTGAAGCTACTGACTGAATGAAAGGAGCTGGCATCTCACTCTCTTTGAATCTTCTTTATCATGCTAGGATTAGCAGGAAAAAGCAAAAAATTTCAGAATTGCACCTTGCAATGCGGAGAAATTACTGTTTGTGCATTTACAATATTCATTGATTTTTGCCATTGAAAAACATGTTATTCATATACCAGAAATGTTTGAAGCTACTGACTGAATGAAAAGAGCTGGCATCTCACTCTCTTTGAATCTTCTTTATCATGCCAGGATTAGCAGGAAAAAGCAAAAAATTTCAGAATTGCACCTTGCAATGTGGAGATATTACTGTTTGTGCATTTACAATATTCATTGATTTTTGCCATTGAAAAACGTCCAGAAATGTTTGAAGCTACTGACTGAATGAAAGGAGCTGGCATCTCACTCTCTTTGAATCTTCTTTATCATGCTAGGATTAGCAGGAAAAAGCAAAAAATTTCAGAATTGCACCTTGCAATGCGGAGAAATTACTGTGTGTGCATTTACAATATTCATTGATTTTTGCCATTGAAAAACGTCCAGAAATGTTTGAAGCTACTGACTGAATGAAAAGAGCTGGCATCTCACTCTCTTTGAATCTTCTTTATCATGCTAAGAGGAGCAGGAAAAAGCAAAAAATTTCAGAATTGCACGTTGCAATGTGGAGATATTACTGTTTGTGCATTTACAATATTCATTGATTTTTGCCGTTGAAAAACATGTTATTCATATACCAGAAATGTTTGAAGCTACTGACTGAATGAAAAGAGCTGGCATCTCACTCTCTTTGAATCTTCTTTATCATGCCAGGATTAGCAGGAAAAAGCAAAAAATTTCAGAATTGCACCTTGCAATGTGGAGATATTACTGTTTGTGCATTTACAATATTCATTGATTTTTGCCATTGAAAAACGTCCAGAAATGTTTGAAGCTACTGACTGAATGGAAAGAGCTGGCATCTCACTCTCTTTGAATCTTCTTTATCATGCCAGGATTAGCAGGAAAAAGCAAAAAATTTCAGAATTGCACCTTGCAATGCGGAGAAATTACTGTTTGTGCATTTACAATATTCATTGATTTTTGCCATTGAAAAACATCGTTATTCATATACCAGAAATGTTTGAAGCTACTGACTAAATGAAAGGAGCTGGCATCTCACTCTCTTTGAATCTTCTTTATCATGCTAGGATTAGCAGGAAAAAGCAAAAAATTTCAGAATTGCACCTTGCAATGCGGAGAAATTACTGTGTGTGCATTTACAATATTCATTGATTTTTGCCATTGAAAAACATCGTTATTCATATACCAGAAATGTTTGAAGCTACTGACTGAATGAAAAGAGCTGGCATCTCACTCTCTTTGAATCTTCTTTATCATGCCAGGATTAGCAGGAAAAAGCAAAAAATTTCAGAATTGCACCTTGCAATGTGGAGATATTACTGTTTGTGCATTTACAATATTCATTGATTTTTGCCATTGAAAAACGTCCAGAAATGTTTGAAGCTACTGACTGAATGAAAAGAGCTGGCATCTCACTCTCTTTGAATCTTCTTTATCATGCTAGGATAAGCAGGAAAAAGCAAAAAATTTCAGAATTGCACCTTGCAATGCGGAGAAATTACTGTTTGTGCATTTACAATATTCATTGATTTTTGCCATTGAAAAACATGTTATTCATATACCAGAAATGTTTGAAGCTACTGACTGAATGAAAAGAGCTGGCATCTCACTCTCTTTGAATCTTCTTTATCATGCCAGGATTAGCAGGAAAAAGCAAAAAATTTCAGAATTGCACCTTGCAATGTGGAGATATTACTGTTTGTGCATTTACAATATTCATTGATTTTTGCCATTGAAAAACGTCCAGAAATGTTTGAAGCTACTGACTGAATGAAAGGAGCTGGCATCTCACTCTCTTTGAATCTTCTTTATCATGCTAGGATTAGCAGGAAAAAGCAAAAAATTTCAGAATTGCACCTTGCAATGTGGAGATATTACTGTTTGTGCATTTACAATATTCATTGATTTTTGCCATTGAAAAACGTCCAGAAATGTTTGAAGCTACTGACTGAATGAAAGGAGCTGGCATCTCACTCTCTTTGAATCTTCTTTATCATGCTAGGATTAGCAGGAAAAAGCAAAAAATTTCAGAATTGCACCTTGCAATGCGGAGAAATTACTGTGTGTGCATTTACAATATTCATTGATTTTTGCCATTGAAAAACATGTTATTCATATACCAGAAATGTTTGAAGCTACTGACTGAATGAAAAGAGCTGGCATCTCACTCTCTTTGAATCTTCTTTATCATGCCAGGATTAGCAGAAAAAAGCAAAAAATTTCAGAATTGCACCTTGCAATGTGGAGATATTACTGTTTGTGCATTTACAATATTCATTGATTTTTGCCATTGAAAAACGTCCAGAAATGTTTGAAGCTACTGACTGAATGAAAGGAGCTGGCATCTCACTCTCTTTGAATCTTCTTTATCATGCTAGGATTAGCAGGAAAAAGCAAAAAATTTCAGAATTGCACCTTGCAATTCGGAGAAATTACTGTGTGTGCATTTACAATATTCATTGATTTTTGCCATTGAAAAACATCGTTATTCATATACCAGAAATGTTTGAAGCTACTGACTGAATGAAAAGAGCTGGCATCTCACTCTCTTTGAATCTTCTTTATCATGCCAGGATTAGCAGGAAAAAGCAAAAAATTTCAGAATTGCACCTTGCAATGTGGAGATATTACTGTTTGTGCATTTACAATATTCATTGATTTTTGCCATTGAAAAACGTCCAGAAATGTTTGAAGCTACTGACTGAATGAAAGGAGCTGGCATCTCACTCTCTTTGAATCTTCTTTATCATGCTAGGATTAGCAGGAAAAAGCAAAAAATTTCAGAATTGCACCTTGCAATGCGGAGAAATTACTGTTTGTGCATTTACAATATTCATTGATTTTTGCCATTGAAAAACATGTTATTCATATACCAGAAATGTTTGAAGCTACTGACTGAATGAAAAGAGCTGGCATCTCACTCTCTTTGAATCTTCTTTATCATGCCAGGATTAGCAGGAAAAAGCAAAAAATTTCAGAATTGCACCTTGCAATGTGGAGATATTACTGTTTGTGCATTTACAATATTCATTGATTTTTGCCATTGAAAAACGTCCAGAAATGTTTGAAGCTACTGACTGAATGAAAAGAGCTGGCATCTCACTCTCTTTGAATCTTCTTTATCATGCTAAGAGGAGCAGGAAAAAGCAAAAAATTTCAGAATTGCACGTTGCAATGTGGAGATATTACTGTTTGTGCATTTACAATATTCATTGATTTTTGCCATTGAAAAACATGTTATTCATATACCAGAAATGTTTGAAGCTACTGACTGAATGAAAAGAGCTGGCATCTCACTCTCTTTGAATCTTCTTTATCATGCCAGGATTAGCAGGAAAAAGCAAAAAATTTCAGAATTGCACCTTGCAATGTGGAGATATTACTGTTTGTGCATTTACAATATTCATTGATTTTTGCCATTGAAAAACGTCCAGAAATGTTTGAAGCTACTGACTGAATGAAAAGAGCTGGCATCTCACTCTCTTTGAATCTTCTTTATCATGCCAGGATTAGCAGGAAAAAGCAAAAAATTTCAGAATTGCACCTTGCAATGCGGAGAAATTACTGTTTGTGCATTTACAATATTCATTGATTTTTGCCATTGAAAAACATCGTTATTCATATACCAGAAATGTTTGAAGCTACTGACTGAATGAAAGGAGCTGGCATCTCACTCTCTTTGAATCTTCTTTATCATGCTAGGATTAGCAGGAAAAAGCAAAAAATTTCAGAATTGCACCTTGCAATGCGGAGAAATTACTGTGTGTGCATTTACAATATTCATTGATTTTTGCCATTGAAAAACATCGTTATTCATATACCAGAAATGTTTGAAGCTACTGACTGAATGAAAAGAGCTGGCATCTCACTCTCTTTGAATCTTCTTTATCATGCCAGGATTAGCAGGAAAAAGCAAAAAATTTCAGAATTGCACCTTGCAATGTGGAGATATTACTGTTTGTGCATTTACAATATTCATTGATTTTTGCCATTGAAAAACGTCCAGAAATGTTTGAAGCTACTGACTGAATGAAAAGAGCTGGCATCTCACTCTCTTTGAATCTTCTTTATCATGCTAGGATAAGCAGGAAAAAGCAAAAAATTTCAGAATTGCACCTTGCAATGCGGAGAAATTACTGTTTGTGCATTTACAATATTCATTGATTTTTGCCATTGAAAAACATGTTATTCATAAACCAGAAATGTTTGAAGCTACTGACTGAATGAAAAGAGCTGGCATCTCACTCTCTTTGAATCTTCTTTATCATGCCAGGATTAGCAGGAAAAAGCAAAAAATTTCAGAATTGCACCTTGCAATGTGGAGATATTACTGTTTGTGCATTTACAATATTCATTGATTTTTGCCATTGAAAAACGTCCAGAAATGTTTGAAGCTACTGACTGAATGAAAGGAGCTGGCATCTCACTCTCTTTGAATCTTCTTTATCATGCTAGGATTAGCAGGAAAAAGCAAAAAATTTCAGAATTGCACCTTGCAATGCGGAGAAATTACTGTTTGTGCATTTACAATATTCATTGATTTTTGCCATTGAAAAACATGTTATTCATATACCAGAAATGTTTGAAGCTACTGACTGAATGAAAAGAGCTGGCATCTCACTCTCTTTGAATCTTCTTTATCATGCCAGGATTAGCGAGAAAAAGCAAAAAATTTCAGAATTGCACCTTGCAATGTGGAGATATTACTGTTTGTGCATTTACAATATTCATTGATTTTTGCCATTGAAAAACGTCCAGAAATGTTTGAAGCTACTGACTGAATGAAAGGAGCTGGCATCTCACTCTCTTTGAATCTTCTTTATCATGCTAGGATTAGCAGGAAAAAGCAAAAAATTTCAGAATTGCACCTTGCAATGCGGAGAAATTACTGTGTGTGCATTTACAATATTCATTGATTTTTGCCATTGAAAAACATCATGTTATTCATATACCAGAAATGTTTGAAGCTACTGACTGAATGAAAAGAGCTGGCATCTCACTCTCTTTGAATCTTCTTTATCATGCCAGGATTAGCAGGAAAAAGCAAAAAATTTCAGAATTGCACCTTGCAATGTGGAGATATTACTGTTTGTGCATTTACAATATTCATTGATTTTTGCCATTGAAAAACGTCCAGAAATGTTTGAAGCTACTGACTGAATGAAAGGAGCTGGCATCTCACTCTCTTTGAATCTTCTTTATCATGCTAGGATTAGCAGGAAAAAGCAAAAAATTTCAGAATTGCACCTTGCAATGCGGAGAAATTACTGTGTGTGCATTTACAATATTCATTGATTTTTGCCATTGAAAAACATCGTTATTCATATACCAGAAATGTTTGAAGCTACTGACTGAATGAAAAGAGCAGGCATCTCACTCTCTTTGAATCTTCTTTATCATGCCAGGATTAGCAGGAAAAAGCAAAAAATTTCAGAATTGCACCTTGCAATGTGGAGATATTACTGTTTGTGCATTTACAATATTCATTGATTTTTGCCATTGAAAAACGTCCAGAAATGTTTGAAGCTACTGACTGAATGAAAGGAGCTGGCATCTCACTCTCTTTGAATCTTCTTTATCATGCTAGGATTAGCAGGAAAAAGCAAAAAATTTCAGAATTGCACATTGCAATGCGGAGAAATTACTGTTTGTGCATTTACAATATTCATTGATTTTTGCCATTGAAAAACATCATGTTATTCATATACCAGAAATGTTTGAAGCTACTGACTGAATGAAAAGAGCTGGCATCTCACTCTCTTTGAATCTTCTTTATCATGCTAAGAGGAGCAGGAAAAAGCAAAAAATTTCAGAATTGCACGTTGCAATGTGGAGATATTACTGTTTGTGTATTTACAATATTCATTGATTTTTGCCATTGAAAAACGTCCAGAAATGTTTGAAGCTACTGACTGAATGAAAGGAGCTAGCATCTCACTCTCTTTGAATCTTCTTTATCATGCTAGGATTAGCAGGAAAAAGCAAAAAATTTCAGAATTGCACCTTGCAATGCGGAGAAATTACTGTTTGTGCATTTACAATATTCATTGATTTTTGCCATTGAAAAACATCATGTTATTCATATACCAGAAATGTTTGAAGCTACTGACTGAATGAAAAGAGCTGGCATCTCACTCTCTTTGAATCTTCTTTATCATGCCAGGATTAGCAGGAAAAAGCAAAAAATTTCAGAATTGCACCTTGCAATGCGGAGAAATTACTGTTTGTGCATTTACAATATTCATTGATTTTTGCCATTGAAAAACATGTTATTCATATACCAGAAATGTTTGAAGCTACTGACTGAATGAAAAGAGCTGGCATCTCACTCTCTTTGAATCTTCTTTATCATGCCAGGATTAGCAGGAAAAAGCAAAAAATTTCAGAATTGCACCTTGCAATGTGGAGATATTACTGTTTGTGCATTTTCAATATTCATTGATTTTTGCCATTGAAAAACGTCCAGAAATGTTTGAAGCTACTGACTGAATGAAAGGAGCTGGCATCTCACTCTCTTTGAATCTTCTTTATCATGCTAGGATTAGCAGGAAAAAGCAAAAAATTTCAGAATTGCACCTTGCAATGCGGAGAAATTACTGTGTGTGCATTTACAATATTCATTGATTTTTGCCATTGAAAAACATGTTATTCATATACCAGAAATGTTTGAAGCTACTGACTGAATGAAAAGAGCTGGCATCTCACTCTCTTTGAATCTTCTTTATCATGCCAGGATTAGCAGGAAAAAGCAAAAAATTTCAGAATTGCACCTTGCAATGTGGAGATATTACTGTTTGTGCATTTACAATATTCATTGATTTTTGCCATTGAAAAACGTCCAGAAATGTTTGAAGCTACTGACTGAATGAAAGGAGCTGGCATCTCACTCTCTTTGAATCTTCTTTATCATGCTAGGATTAGCAGGAAAAAGCAAAAAATTTCAGAATTGCACCTTGCAATGCGGAGAAATTACTGTGTGTGCATTTACAATATTCATTGATTTTTGCCATTGAAAAACATCGTTATTCATATACCAGAAATGTTTGAAGCTACTGACTGAATGAAAAGAGCTGGCATCTCACTCTCTTTGAATCTTCTTTATCATGCCAGGATTAGCAGGAAAAAGCAAAAAATTTCAGAATTGCACCTTGCAATGTGGAGATATTACTGTTTGTGCATTTACAATATTCATTGATTTTTGCCATTGAAAAACGTCCAGAAATGTTTGAAGCTACTGACTGAATGAAAGGAGCTGGCATCTCACTCTCTTTGAATCTTCTTTATCATGCTAGGATTAGCAGGAAAAAGCTAAAAATTTCAGAATTGCACCTTGCAATGCGGAGAAATTACTGTGTGTGCATTTACAATATTCATTGATTTTTGCCATTGAAAAACATGTTATTCATATACCAGAAATGTTTGAAGCTACTGACTGAATGAAAAGAGCTGGCATATCACTCTCTTTGAATCTTCTTTATCATGCCAGGATTAGCAGGAAAAAGCAAAAAATTTCAGAATTGCACCTTGCAATGTGGAGATATTACTGTTTGTGCATTTACAATATTCATTGATTTTTGCCATTGAAAAACATCATGTTATTCATATACCAGAAATGTTTGAAGCTACTGACTGAATGAAAGGAGCTGGCATCTCACTCTCTTTGAATCTTCTTTATCATGCTAGGATTAGCAGGAAAAAGCAAAAAATTTCAGAATTGCACCTTGCAATGCGGAGAAATTACTGTTTGTGCATTTACAATATTCATTGATTTTTGCCATTGAAAAACATCATGTTATTCATATACCAGAAATGTTTGAAGCTACTGACTGAATGAAAGGAGCTGGCATCTCACTCTCTTTGAATCTTCTTTATCATGCTAGGATTAGCAGGAAAAAGCAAAAAATTTCAGAATTGCACCTTGCAATGCGGAGAAATTACTGTTTGTGCATTTACAATATTCATTGATTTTTGCCATTGAAAAACATGTTATTCATATACCAGAAATGTTTGAAGCTACTGACTGAATGAAAAGAGCTGGCATCTCACTCTCTTTGAATCTTCTTTATCATGCCAGGATTAGCAAGAAAAAGCAAAAAATTTCAGAATTTCACCTTGCAATGTGGAGATATTACTGTTTGTGCATTTACAATATTCATTGATTTTTGCCATTGAAAAACGTCCAGAAATGTTTGAAGCTACTGACTGAATGAAAAGAGCTGGCATCTCACTCTCTTTGAATCTTCTTTATCATGCCAGGATTAGCAGGAAAAAGCAAAAAATTTCAGAATTGCACCTTGCAATGCGGAGAAATTACTGTTTGTGCATTTACAATATTCATTGATTTTTGCCATTGAAAAACATCGTTATTCATATACCAGAAATGTTTGAAGCTACTGACTGAATGAAAGGAGCTGGCATCTCACTCTCTTTGAATCTTCTTTATCATGCTAGGATTAGCAGGAAAAAGCAAAAAATTTCAGAATTGCACCTTGCAATGCGGAGAAATTACTGTGTGTGCATTTACAATATTCATTGATTTTTGCCATTGAAAAACATCGTTATTCATATACCAGAAATGTTTGAAGCTACTGACTGAATGAAAAGAGCTGGCATCTCACTCTCTTTGAATCTTCTTTATCATGCCAGGATTAGCAGGAAAAAGCAAAAAATTTCAGAATTGCACCTTGCAATGTGGAGATATTACTGTTTGTGCATTTACAATATTCATTGATTTTTGCCATTGAAAAACGTCCAGAAATGTTTGAAGCTACTGACTGAATGAAAGGAGCTGGCATCTCACTCTCTTTGAATCTTCTTTATCATGCTAGGATTAGCAGGAAAAAGCAAAAAATTTCAGAATTGCACCTTGCAATGCGGAGAAATTACTGTGTGTGCATTTACAATATTCATTGATTTTTGCCATTGAAAAACATCATGTTATTCATATACCAGAAATGTTTGAAGCTACTGACTGAATGAAAGGAGCTGGCATCTCACTCTCTTTGAATCTTCTTTATCATGCTAGGATTAGCAGGAAAAAGCAAAAAATTTCAGAATTGCACCTTGCAATGCGGAGAAATTACTGTTTGTGCATTTACAATATTCATTGATTTTTGCCATTGAAAAACATCATGTTATTCATATACCAGAAATGTTTGAAGCTACTGACTGAATGAAAAGAGCTGGCATCTCACTCTCTTTGAATCTTCTTTATCATGCCAGGATTAGCAGGAAAAAGCAAAAAATTTCAGAATTTCACCTTGCAATGTGGAGATATTACTGTTTGTGCATTTACAATATTCATTGATTTTTGCCATTGAAAAACGTCCAGAAATGTTTGAAGCTACTGACTGAATGAAAAGAGCTGGCATCTCACTCTCTTTGAATCTTCTTTATCATGCTAAGAGGAGCAGGAAAAAGCAAAAAATTTCAGAATTGCACGTTGCAATGTGGAGATATTACTGTTTGTGCATTTACAATATTCATTGATTTTTGCCATTGAAAAACATGTTATTCATATACCAGAAATGTTTGAAGCTACTGACTGAATAAAAAGAGCTGGCATCTCACTCTCTTTGAATCTTCTTTATCATGCCAGGATTAGCAGGAAAAAGCAAAAAATTTCAGAATTGCACCTTGCAATGTGGAGATATTACTGTTTGTGCATTTACAATATTCATTGATTTTTGCCATTGAAAAACGTCCAGAAATGTTTGAAGCTACTGACTGAATGAAAAGAGCTGGCATCTCACTCTCTTTGAATCTTCTTTATCATGCCAGGATTAGCAGGAAAAAGCAAAAAATTTCAGAATTGCACCTTGCAATGCGGAGAAATTACTGTTTGTGCATTTACAATATTCATTGATTTTTGCCATTGAAAAACATCGTTATTCATATACCAGAAATGTTTGAAGCTACTGACTGAATGAAAGGAGCTGGCATCTCACTCTCTTTGAATCTTCTTTATCATGCTAGGATTAGCAGGAAAAAGCAAAAAATTTCAGAATTGCACCTTGCAATGCGGAGAAATTACTGTGTGTGCATTTACAATATTCATTGATTTTTGCCATTGAAAAACATCGTTATTCATATACCAGAAATGTTTGAAGCTACTGACTGAATGAAAAGAGCTGGCATCTCACTCTCTTTGAATCTTCTTTATCATGCCAGGATTAGCAGGAAAAAGCAAAAAATTTCAGAATTGCACCTTGCAATGTGGAGATATTACTGTTTGTGCATTTACAATATTCATTGATTTTTGCCATTGAAAAACGTCCAGAAATGTTTGAAGCTACTGACTGAATGAAAGGAGCTGGCATCTCACTCTCTTTGAATCTTCTTTATCATGCTAGGATTAGCAGGAAAAAGCAAAAAATTTCAGAATTGCACCTTGCAATGCGGAGAAATTACTGTGTGTGCATTTACAATATTCATTGATTTTTGCCATTGAAAAACATCATGTTATTCATATACCAGAAATGTTTGAAGCTACTGACTGAATGAAAGGAGCTGGCATCTCACTCTCTTTGAATCTTCTTTATCATGCTAGGATTAGCAGGAAAAAGCAAAAAATTTCAGACTTGCACCTTGCAATGCGGAGAAATTACTGTTTGTGCATTTACAATATTCATTGATTTTTGCCATTGAAAAACATCATGTTATTCATATACCAGAAATGTTTGAAGCTACTGACTGAATGAAAAGAGCTGGCATCTCACTCTCTTTGAATCTTCTTTATCATGCCAGGATTAGCAGGAAAAAGCAAAAAATTTCAGAATTGCACCTTGCAATGTGGAGATATTACTGTTTGTGCATTTACAATATTCATTGATTTTTGCAATTGAAAAACGTCCAGAAATGTTTGAAGCTACTGACTGAATGAAAGGAGATGGCATCTCACTCTCTTTGAATCTTCTTTATCATGCTAGGATTAGCAGGAAAAAGCAAAAAATTTCAGAATTGCACCTTGCAATGCGGAGAAATTACTGTGTGTGCATTTACAATATTCATTGATTTTTGCCATTGAAAAACATCATGTTATTCATATACCAGAAATGTTTGAAGCTACTGACTGAATGAAAAGAGCTGGCATCTCACTCTCTTTGAATCTTCTTTATCATGCCAGGATTAGCAG
Source organism: Phyllobates terribilis (assembly GCF_046119375.1). Taxonomy (NCBI): domain Eukaryota; kingdom Metazoa; phylum Chordata; class Amphibia; order Anura; family Dendrobatidae; genus Phyllobates; species Phyllobates terribilis. The sequence goes on along the minus strand of NW_027362925.1, from coordinate 3,283,729 downwards.
GAAAAAGCAAAAAATTTCAGAATTGCACCTTGCAATGTGGAGATATTACTGTTTGTGCATTTACAATATTCATTGATTTTTGCCATTGAAAAACGTCCAGAAATGTTTGGAGCTACTGACTGAATGAAAGGAGCTGGCATCTCACTCTCTTTGAATCTTCTTTATCATGCTAGGATTAGCAGGAAAAAGCAAAAAATTTCAGAATTGCACCTTGCAATGCGGAGAAATTACTGTGTGTGCATTTACAATATTCATTGATTTTTGCCATTGAAAAACATCGTTATTCATATACCAGAAATGTTTGAAGCTACTGAGTGAATGAAAAGAGCTGGCATCTCACTCTCTTTGAATCTTCTTTATCATGCCAGGATTAGCAGGAAAAAGCAAAAAATTTCAGAATTGCACCTTGCAATGTGGAGATATTACTGTTTGTGCATTTACAATATTCATTGATTTTTGCCATTGAAAAACATCCAGAAATGTTTGAAGCTACTGACTGAATGAAAGGAGATGGCATCTCACTCTCTTTGAATCTTCTTTATCATGCTAGGATTAGCAGGAAAAAGCAAAAAATTTCAGAATTGCACATTGCAATGCGGAGAAATTACTGTTTGTGCATTTACAATATTCATTGATTTTTGCCATTGAAAAACATCATGTTATTCATATACCAGAAATGTTTGAAGCTACTGACTGAATGAAAAGAGCTGGCATCTCACTCTCTTTGAATCTTCTTTATCATGCTAAGAGGAGCAGGAAAAAGCAAAAAATTTCAGAATTGCACCTTGCAATGTGGAGATATTACTGTTTGTGTATTTACAATATTCATTGATTTTTGCCATTGAAAAAGTCCAGAAATGTTTGAAGCTACTGACTGAATGAAAGGAGCTAGCATCTCACTCTCTTTGAATCTTCTTTATCATGCTAGGATTAGCAGGAAAAAGCAAAAAATTTCAGAATTGCACCTTGCAATGCGGAGAAATTACTGTTTGTGCATTTACAATATTCATTGATTTTTGCCATTGAAAAACATCATGTTATTCATATACCAGAAATGTTTGAAGCTACTGACTGAATGAAAAGAGCTGGCATCTCACTCTCTATGAAACTTCTTTATCATGCCAGGATTAGCAGGAAAAAGCAAAAAATTTCAGAATTGCACCTTGCAATGCGGAGAAATTACTGTTTGTGCATTTACAATATTCATTGATTTTTGCCATTGAAAAACATGTTATTCATATACCAGAAATGTTTGAAGCTACTGACTGAATGAAAAGAGCTGGCATCTCACTCTCTTTGAATCTTCTTTATCATGCCAGGATTAGCAGGAAAAAGCAAAAAATTTCAGAATTGCACCTTGCAATGTGGAGATATTACTGTTTGTGCATTTACAATATTCATTGATTTTTGCCATTGAAAAACGTCCAGAAATGTTTGAAGCTACTGACTGAATGAAAGGAGCTGGCATCTCACTCTCTTTGAATCTTCTTTATCATGCTAGGATTAGCAGGAAAAAGCAAAAAATTTCAGAATTGCACCTTGCAATGCGGAGAAATTACTGTGTGCATTTACAATATTCATTGATTTTTGCCATTGAAAAACATCATGTTATTCATATACCAGAAATGTTTGAAGCTACTGACTGAATGAAAAGAGCTGGCATCTCACTCTCTTTGAATCTTCTTTATCATGCCAGGATTAGCAGGAAAAAGCAAAAAATTTCAGAATTGCACCTTGCAATGTGGAGATATTACTGTTTGTGCATTTACAATATTCATTGATTTTTGCCATTGAAAAACGTCCAGAAATGTTTGAAGCTACTGACTGAATGAAAGGAGCTGGCATCTCACTCTCTTTGAATCTTCTTTATCATGCTAGGATTAGCAGGAAAAAGCAAAAAATTTCAGAATTGCACCTTGCAATGCGGAGAAATTACTGTGTGTGCATTTACAATATTCATTGATTTTTGCCATTGAAAAACATCGTTATTCATATACCAGAAATGTTTGAAGCTACTGACTGAATGAAAAGAGCTGGCATCTCACTCTCTTTGAATCTTCTTTATCATGCCAGGATTAGCAGGAAAAAGCAAAAAATTTCAGAATTGCACCTTGCAATGTGGAGATATTACTGTTTGTGCATTTACAATATTCATTGATTTTTGCCATTGAAAAACGTCCAGAAATGTTTGAAGCTACTGACTGAATGAAAGGAGCTGGCATCTCACTCTCTTTGAATCTTCTTTATCCTGCTAGGATTAGCAGGAAAAAGCAAAAAATTTCAGAATTGCACATTGCAATGCGGAGAAATTACTGTTTGTGCATTTACAATATTCATTGATTTTTGCCATTGAAAAACATCATGTTATTCATATACCAGAAATGTTTGAAGCTACTGACTGAATGAAAAGAGCTGGCATCTCACTCTCTTTGAATCTTCTTTATCATGCTAAGAGGAGCAGGAAAAAGCAAAAAATTTCAGAATTGCACTTTGCAATGTGGAGATATTACTGTTTGTGTATTTACAATATTCATTGATTTTTGCCATTGAAAAACGTCCAGAAATGTTTGAAGCTACTGACTGAATGAAAGGAGCTAGCATCTCACTCTCTTTGAATCTTCTTTATCATGCTAGGATTAGCAGGAAAAAGCAAAAAATTTCAGAATTGCACCTTGCAATGCGGAGAAATTACTGTTTGTGCATTTACAATATTCATTTATTTTTGCCATTGAAAAACATCATGTTATTCATATACCAGAAATGTTTGAAGCTACTGACTGAATGAAAAGAGCTGGCATCTCACTCTCTATGAATCTTCTTTATCATGCCAGGATTAGCAGGAAAAAGCAAAAAATTTCAGAATTGCACCTTGCAATGCGGAGAAATTACTGTTTGTGCATTTACAATATTCATTGATTTTTGCCATTGAAAAACATGTTATTCATATACCAGAAATGTTTGAAGCTACTGACTGAATGAAAAGAGCTGGCATCTCACTCTCTTTGAATCTTCTTTATCATGCCAGGATTAGCAGGAAAAAGCAAAACATTTCAGAATTGCACCTTGCAATGTGGAGATATTACTGTTTGTGCATTTACAATATTCATTGATTTTTGCCATTGAAAAACGTCCAGAAATGTTTGAAGCTACTGACTGAATGAAAGGAGCTGGCATCTCACTCTCTTTGAATCTTCTTTATCATGCTAGGATTAGCAGGAAAAAGCAAAAAATTTCAGAATTGCACCTTGCAATGCGGAGAAATTACTGTGTGTGCATTTACAATATTCATTGATTTTTGCCATTGAAAAACATGTTATTCATATACCAGAAATGTTTGAAGCTACTGACTGAATGAAAAGAGCTGGCATCTCACTCTCTTTGAATCTTCTTTATCATGCCAGGATTAGCAGGAAAAAGCAAAAAATTTCAGAATTGCACCTTGCAATGTGGAGATATTACTGTTTGTGCATTTACAATATTCATTGATTTTTGCATTGAAAAACGTCCAGAAATGTTTGAAGCTACTGACTGAATGAAAGGAGCTGGCATCTCACTCTCTTTGAATCTTCTTTATCATGCTAGGATTAGCAGGAAAAAGCAAAAAATTTCAGAATTGCACATTGCAATGCGGAGAAATTACTGTTTGTGCATTTACAATATTCATTGATTTTTGCCATTGAAAAACATCATGTTATTCATATACCAGAAATGTTTGAAGCTACTGACTGAATGAAAAGAGCTGGCATCTCACTCTCTTTGAATCTTCTTTATCATGCTAGGATTAGCAGGAAAAAGCAAAAAATTTCAGAATTGCACCTTGCAATGCGGAGAAATTACTGTGTGTGCATTTACAATATTCATTGATTTTTGCCATTGAAAAACATCGTTATTCATATACCAGAAATGTTTGAAGCTACTGACTGAATGAAAAGAGCTGGCATCTCACTCTCTTTGAATCTTCTTTATCATGCCAGGATTAGCAGGAAAAAGCAAAAAATTTCAGAATTGCACCTTGCAATGTGGAGATATTACTGTTTGTGCATTTACAATATTCATTGATTTTTGCCATTGAAAAACGTCCAGAAATGTTTGAAGCTACTGACTGAATGAAAGGAGCTGGCATCTCACTCTCTTTGAATCTTCTTTATCCTGCTAGGATTAGCAGGAAAAAGCAAAAAATTTCAGAATTGCACATTGCAATGCGGAGAAATTACTGTTTGTGCATTTACAATATTCATTGATTTTTGCCATTGAAAAACATCATGTTATTCATATACCAGAAATGTTTGAAGCTACTGACTGAATGAAAAGAGCTGGCATCTCACTCTCTTTGAATCTTCTTTATCATGCTAAGAGGAGCAGGAAAAAGCAAAAAATTTCAGAATTGCACTTTGCAATGTGGAGATATTACTGTTTGTGTATTTACAATATTCATTGATTTTTGCCATTGAAAAACGTCCAGAAATGTTTGAAGCTACTGACTGAATGAAAGGAGCTAGCATCTCACTCTCTTTGAATCTTCTTTATCATGCTAGGATTAGCAGGAAAAAGCAAAAAATTTCAGAATTGCACCTTGCAATGCGGAGAAATTACTGTTTGTGCATTTACAATATTCATTTATTTTTGCCATTGAAAAACATCATGTTATTCATATACCAGAAATGTTTGAAGCTACTGACTGAATGAAAAGAGCTGGCATCTCACTCTCTATGAATCTTCTTTATCATGCCAGGATTAGCAGGAAAAAGCAAAAAATTTCAGAATTGCACCTTGCAATGCGGAGAAATTACTGTTTGTGCATTTACAATATTCATTGATTTTTGCCATTGAAAAACATGTTATTCATATACCAGAAATGTTTGAAGCTACTGACTGAATGAAAAGAGCTGGCATCTCACTCTCTTTGAATCTTCTTTATCATGCCAGGATTAGCAGGAAAAAGCAAAACATTTCAGAATTGCACCTTGCAATGTGGAGATATTACTGTTTGTGCATTTACAATATTCATTGATTTTTGCCATTGAAAAACGTCCAGAAATGTTTGAAGCTACTGACTGAATGAAAGGAGCTGGCATCTCACTCTCTTTGAATCTTCTTTATCATGCTAGGATTAGCAGGAAAAAGCAAAAAATTTCAGAATTGCACCTTGCAATGCGGAGAAATTACTGTGTGTGCATTTACAATATTCATTGATTTTTGCCATTGAAAAACATGTTATTCATATACCAGAAATGTTTGAAGCTACTGACTGAATGAAAAGAGCTGGCATCTCACTCTCTTTGAATCTTCTTTATCATGCCAGGATTAGCAGGAAAAAGCAAAAAATTTCAGAATTGCACCTTGCAATGTGGAGATATTACTGTTTGTGCATTTACAATATTCATTGATTTTTGCATTGAAAAACGTCCAGAAATGTTTGAAGCTACTGACTGAATGAAAGGAGCTGGCATCTCACTCTCTTTGAATCTTCTTTATCATGCTAGGATTAGCAGGAAAAAGCAAAAAATTTCAGAATTGCACATTGCAATGCGGAGAAATTACTGTTTGTGCATTTACAATATTCATTGATTTTTGCCATTGAAAAACATCATGTTATTCATATACCAGAAATGTTTGAAGCTACTGACTGAATGAAAGGAGCTGGCATCTCACTCTCTTTGAATCTTCTTTATCATGCTAGGATTAGCAGGAAAAAGCAAAAAATTTCAGAATTGCACCTTGCAATGCGGAGAAATTACTGTTTGTGCATTTACAATATTCATTGATTTTTGCCATTGAAAAACATGTTATTCATATACCAGAAATGTTTGAAGCTACTGACTGAATGAAAAGAGCTGGCATCTCACTCTCTTTGAATCTTCTTTATCATGCCAGGATTAGCAGGAAAAAGCAAAAAATTTCAGAATTGCACCTTGCAATGTGGAGATATTACTGTTTGTGCATTTACAATATTCATTGATTTTTGCCATTGAAAAACGTCCAGAAATGTTTGAAGCTACTGACTGAATGAAAAGAGCTGGCATCTCACTCTCTTTGAATCTTCTTTATCATGCTAAGAGGAGCAGGAAAAAGCAAAAAATTTCAGAATTGCACGTTGCAATGTGGAGATATTACTGTTTGTGCATTTACAATATTCATTGATTTTTGCCATTGAAAAACATGTTATTCATATACCAGAAATGTTTGAAGCTACTGACTGAATGAAAAGAGCTGGCATCTCACTCTCTTTGAATCTTCTTTATCATGCCAGGATTAGCAGGAAAAAGCAAAAAATTTCAGAATTGCACCTTGCAATGTGGAGATATTACTGTTTGTGCATTTACAATATTCATTGATTTTTGCCATTGAAAAACGTCCAGAAATGTTTGAAGCTACTGACTGAATGAAAAGAGCTGGCATCTCACTCTCTTTGAATCTTCTTTATCATGCCAGGATTAGCAGGAAAAAGCAAAAAATTTCAGAATTGCACCTTGCAATGCGGAGAAATTACTGTTTGTGCATTTACAATATTCATTGATTTTTGCCATTGAAAAACATCGTTATTCATATACCAGAAATGTTTGAAGCTACTGACTGAATGAAAGGAGCTGGCATCTCACTCTCTTTGAATCTTCTTTATCATGCTAGGATTAGCAGGAAAAAGCAAAAAATTTCAGAATTGCACCTTGCAATGCGGAGAAATTACTGTGTGTGCATTTACAATATTCATTGATTTTTGCCATTGAAAAACATCGTTATTCATATACCAGAAATGTTTGAAGCTACTGACTGAATGAAAAGAGCTGGCATCTCACTCTCTTTGAATCTTCTTTATCATGCCAGGATTAGCAGGAAAAAGCAAAAAATTTCAGAATTGTACCTTGCAATGTGGAGATATTACTGTTTGTGCATTTACAATATTCATTGATTTTTGCCATTGAAAAACGTCCAGAAATGTTTGAAGCTACTGACTGAATGAAAGGAGCTGGCATCTCACTCTCTTTGAATCTTCTTTATCATGCTAGGAATAGCAGGAAAAAGCAAAAAATTTCAGAATTGCACCTTGCAATGCGGAGAAATTACTGTTTGTGCATTTACAATATTCATTGATTTTTGCCATTGAAAAACATCATGTTATTCATATACCAGAAATGTTTGAAGCTACTGACTGAATGAAAGGAGCTGGCATCTCACTCTCTTTGAATCTTCTTTATCATGCCAGGATTAGCAGGAAAAAGCAAAAAATTTCAGAATTGCACCTTGCAATGTGGAGATATTACTGTTTGTGCATTTACAATATTCATTGATTTTTGCCATTGAAAAACGTCCAGAAATGTTTGAAGCTACTGACTGAATGAAAAGAGCTGGCATCTCACTCTCTTTGAATCTTCTTTATCATGCCAGGATTAGCAGGAAAAAGCAAAAAATTTCAGAATTGCACCTTGCAATGCGGAGAAATTACTGTTTGTGCATTTACAATATTCATTGATTTTTGCCATTGAAAAACATCGTTATTCATATACCAGAAATGTTTGAAGCTACTGACTGAATGAAAGGAGCTGGCATCTCACTCTCTTTGAATCTTCTTTATCATGCTAGGATTAGCAGGAAAAAGCAAAAAATTTCAGAATTGCACCTTGCAATGCGGAGAAATTACTGTGTGTGCATTTACAATATTCATTGATTTTTGCCATTGAAAAACATCGTTATTCATATACCAGAAATGTTTGAAGCTACTGACTGAATGAAAAGAGCTGGCATCTCACTCTCTTTGAATCTTCTTTATCATGCCAGGATTAGCAGGAAAAAGCAAAAAATTTCAGAATTGTACCTTGCAATGTGGAGATATTACTGTTCGTGCATTTACAATATTCATTGATTTTTGCCATTGAAAAACGTCCAGAAATGTTTGAAGCTACTGACTGAATGAAAGGAGCTGGCATCTCACTCTCTTTGAATCTTCTTTATCATGCTAGGATTAGCAGGAAAAAGCAAAAAATTTCAGAATTGCACCTTGCAATGCGGAGAAATTACTGTGTGTGCATTTACAATATTCATTGATTTTTGCCATTGAAAAACATCATGTTATTCATATACCAGAAATGTTTGAAGCTACTGACTGAATGAAAGGAGCTGGCATCTCACTCTCTTTGAATCTTCTTTATCATGCTAGGAATAGCAGGAAAAAGCAAAAAATTTCAGAATTGCACCTTGCAATGCGGAGAAATTACTGTTTGTGCATTTACAATATTCATTGATTTTTGCCATTGAAAAACATCATGTTATTCATATACCAGAAATGTTTGAAGCTACTGACTGAATGAAAAGAGCTGGCATCTCACTCTCTTTGAATCTTCTTTATCATGCTAGGATTAGCAGGAAAAAGCAAAAAATTTCAGAATTGCACCTTGCAATGCGGAGAAATTACTGTGTGTGCATTTACAATATTCATTGATTTTTGCCATTGAAAAACATCATGTTATTCATATACCAGAAATGTTTGAAGCTACTGACTGAATGAAAGGAGCTGGCATCTCACTCTCTTTGAATCTTCTTTATCATGCTAGGATTAGCAGGAAAAAGCAAAAAATTTCAGAATTGCACCTTGCAATGCGGAGAAATTACTGTTTGTGCATTTACAATATTCATTGATTTTTGCCATTGAAAAACATCATGTTATTCATATACCAGAAAAGTTTGAAGCTACTGACTGAATGAAAGGAGCTGGCATCTCACTCTCTTTGAATCTTCTTTATCATGCTAGGATTAGCAGGAAAAAGCAAAAAATTTCAGAATAGCACCTTGCAATGCTGAGAAATTACTGTTTGTGCATTTACAATATTCATTGATTTTTGCCATTGAAAAACATGTTATTCATATACCAGAAATGTTTGAAGCTACTGACTGAATGAAAAGAGCTGGCATCTCACTCTCTTTGAATCTTCTTTATCATGCCAGGATTAGCAGGAAAAAGCAAAAAATTTCAGAATTGCACCTTGCAATGTGGAGATATTACTGTTTGTGCATTTACAATATTCATTGATTTTTGCCATTGAAAAACGTCCAGAAATGTTTGAAGATACTGACTGAATGAAAGGAGCTGGCATCTCACTCTCTTTGAATCTTCTTTATCATGCTAGGATTAGCAGGAAAAAGCAAAAAATTTCAGAATTGCACCTTGCAATGCGGAGAAATTACTGTTTGTGCATTTACCATATTCATTGATTTTTGCCATTGAAAAACATGTTATTCATATACCAGAAATGTTTGAAGCTACTGACTGAATGAAAAGAGCTGGCATCTCACTCTCTTTGAATCTTCTTTATCATGCCAGGATTAGCAGGAAAAAGCAAAAAATTTCAGAATTGCACGTTGCAATGTGGAGATATTACTGTTTGTGCATTTACAATATTCATTGATTTTTGCCATTGAAAAACGTCCAGAAATGTTTGAAGCTACTGACTGAATGAAAGGAGCTGGCATCTCTCTCTCTTTGAATCTTCTTTATCATGCTAGGATTAGCAGGAAAAAGCAAAAAATTTCAGAATTGCACCTTGCAATGCGGAGAAATTACTGTGTGTGCATTTACAATATTCATTGATTTTTGCCATTGAAAAACATCGTTATTCATATGCCAGAAATGTTTGAAGCTACTGACTGAATGAAAAGAGCTGGCATCTCACTCTCTTTGAATCTTCTTTATCATGCCAGGATTAGCAGGAAAAAGCAAAAAATTTCAGAATTGCACCTTGCAATGTGGAGATATTACTGTTTGTGCATTTACAATATTCATTGATTTTTGCCATTGAAAAACATGTTATTCATATACCAGAAATGTTTGAAGCTACTGACTGAATGAAAAGAGCTGGCATCTCACTCTCTTTGAATCTTCTTTATCATGCCAGGATTAGCAGGAAAAAGCAAAAAATTTCAGAATTGCACCTTGCAATGTGGAGATATTACTGTTTGTGCATTTACAATATTCATTGATTTTTGCCATTGAAAAACGTCCAGAAATGTTTGAAGCTACTGACTGAATGAAAGGAGCTGGCATCTCACTCTCTTTGAATCTTCTTTATCATGCCAGGATTAGCAGGAAAAAGCAAAAAATTTCAGAATTGCACATTGCAATGCGGAGAAATTACTGTTTGTGCATTTACAATATTCATTGATTTTTGCCATTGAAAAACATCATGTTATTCATATACCAGAAATGTTTGAAGCTACTGACTGAATGAAAGGAGCTGGCATCTCACTCTCTTTGAATCTTCTTTATCATGCTAGGATTAGCAGGAAAAAGCAAAAAATTTCAGAATTGCACCTTGCAATGCGGAGAAATTACTGTTTGTGCATTTACAATATTCATTGATTTTTGCCTTTGAAAAACATCGTTATTCATATACCAGAAATGTTTGAAGCTACTGACTGAATGAAAGGAGCTGGCATCTCACTCTCTTTGAATCTTCTTTATCATGCTAGGATTAGCAGGAAAAAGCAAAAAATTTCAGAATTGCACCTTGCAATGCGGAGAAATTACTGTGTGTGCATTTACAATATTCATTGATTTTTGCCATTGAAAAACATCGTTATTCATATACCAGAAATGTTTGAAGCTACTGACTGAATGAAAAGAGCTGGCATCTCACTCTCTTTGAATCTTCTTTATCATGCCAGGATTAGCAGGAAAAAGCAAAAAATTTCAGAATTGCACCTTGCAATGTGGAGATATTACTGTTTGTGCATTTACAATATTCATTGATTTTTGCCATTGAAAAACGTCCAGAAATGTTTGAAGCTACTGACTGAATGAAAGGAGCTGGCATCTCACTCCCTTTGAATCTTCTTTATCATGCTAGGATTAGCAGGAAAAAGCAAAAAATTTCAGAATTGCACCTTGCAATGCGGAGAAATTACTGTGTGTGCATTTACAATATTCATTGATTTTTGCCATTGAAAAACATCATGTTATTCATATACCAGAAATGTTTGAAGCTACTGACTGAATGAAAGGAGCTGGCATCTCACTCTCTTTGAATCTTCTTTATCATGCTAGGATTAGCAGGAAAAAGCAAAAAATTTCAGAATTGCACCTTGCAATGCGGAGAAATTACTGTTTGTGCATTTACAATATTCATTGATTTTTGCCATTGAAAAACATCATGTTATTCATATACCAGAAATGGTTGAAGCTACTGACTGAATGAAAAGAGCTGGCATCTCACTCTCTTTGAATCTTCTTTATCATGCTAGGATTAGCAGGAAAAAGCAAAAAATTTCAGAATTGCACCTTGCAATGTGGAGAAATTACTGTGTGTGCATTTACAATATTCATTGATTTTTGCCATTGAAAAATATCATGTTATTCATATACCAGAAATGTTTGAAGCTACTGACTGAATGAAAGGAGCTGGCATCTCTCTCTCTTTGAATCTTCTTTATCATGCTAGGATTAGCAGGAAAAAGCAAAAAATTTCAGAATTGCACCTTGCAATGCGGAGAAATTACTGTTTGTGCATTTACAATATTCATTGATTTTTGCCATTGAAAAACGTCCAGAAATGTTTGAAGCTACTGACTGAATGAAAGGAGCTGGCATCTCACTCTCTTTGAATCTTCTTTATCATGCTAGGATTAGCAGGAAAAAGCAAAAAATTTCAGAATTGCACCCTGCAATGCGGAGAAATTACTGTTTGTGCATTTACAATATTCATTGATTTTTGCCATTGAAAAACATGTTATTCATATACCAGAAATGTTTGAAGCTACTGACTGAATGAAAAGAGCTGGCATCTCACTCTCTTTGAATCTTCTTTATCATGCCAGGATTAGCAGGAAAAAGCAAAAAATTTCAGAATTGCACCTTGCAATGTGGAGATATTACTGTTTGTGCATTTACAATATTCATTGATTTTTGCCATTGAAAAACATGTTATTCATATACCAGAAATGTTTGAAGCTACTGACTGAATGAAAAGAGCTGGCATCTCACTCTCTTTGAATCTTCTTTATCATGCCAGGATTAGCAGGAAAAAGCAAAAAATTTCAGAATTGCACCTTGCAATGTGGAGATATTACTGTTTGTGCATTTACAATATTCATTGATTTTTGCCATTGAAAAACGTCCAGAAATGTTTGAAGCTACTGACTGAATGAAAGGAGCTGGCATCTCACTCTCTTTGAATATTCTTTATCATGCCAGGATTAGCAGGAAAAAGCAAAAAATTTCAGAATTGCACCTTGCAATGTGGAGATATTACTGTTTGTGCATTTACAATATTCATTGATTTTTGCCATTGAAAAACGTCCAGAAATGTTTGAAGCTACTGACTGAATGAAAGGAGCTGGCATCTCACTCTCTTTGAATCTTCTTTATCATGCCAGGATTAGCAGGAAAAAGCAAAAAATTTCAGAATTGCACATTGCAATGCGGAGAAATTACTGTTTGTGCATTTACAATATTCATTGATTTTTACCATTGAAAAACATCATGTTATTCATATACCAGAAATGTTTGAAGCTACTGACTGAATGAAAGGAGCTGGCATCTCACTCTCTTTGAATCTTCTTTATCATGCTAGGATTAGCAGGAAAAAGCAAAAAATTTCAGAATTGCACCTTGCAATGCGGAGAAATTACTGTTTGTGCATTTACAATATTCATTGATTTTTGCCTTTGAAAAACATCGTTATTCATATACCAGAAATGTTTGAAGCTACTGACTGAATGAAAGGAGCTGGCATCTCACTCTCTTTGAATCTTCTTTATCATGCTAGGATTAGCAGGAAAAAGCAAAAAATTTCAGAATTGCACCTTGCAATGCGGAGAAATTACTGTGTGTGCATTTACAATATTCATTGATTTTTGCCATTGAAAAACATCGTTATTCATATACCAGAAATGTTTGAAGCTACTGACTGAATGAAAAGAGCTGGCATCTCACTCTCTTTGAATCTTCTTTATCATGCCAGGATTAGCAGGAAAAAGCAAAAAATTTCAGAATTGCACCTTGCAATGTGGAGATATTACTGTTTGTGCATTTAAAATATTCATTGATTTTTGCCATTGAAAAACGTCCAGAAATGTTTGAAGCTACTGACTGAATGAAAGGAGCTGGCATCTCACTCCCTTTGAATCTTCTTTATCATGCTAGGATTAGCAGGAAAAAGCAAAAAATTTCAGAATTGCACCTTGCAATGCGGAGAAATTACTGTGTGTGCATTTACAATATTCATTGATTTTTGCCATTGAAAAACATCATGTTATTCATATACCAGAAATGTTTGAAGCTACTGACTGAATGAAAGGAGCTGGCATCTCACTCTCTTTGAATCTTCTTTATCATGCTAGGATTAGCAGGAAAAAGCAAAAAATTTCAGAATTGCACCTTGCAATGCGGAGAAATTACTGTTTGTGCATTTACAATATTCATTGATTTTTGCCATTGAAAAACATCATGTTATTCATATACCAGAAATGGTTGAAGCTACTGACTGAATGAAAAGAGCTGGCATCTCACTCTCTTTGAATCTTCTTTATCATGCTAGGATTAGCAGGAAAAAGCAAAAAATTTCAGAATTGCACCTTGCAATGTGGAGAAATTACTGTGTGTGCATTTACAATATTCATTGATTTTTGCCATTGAAAAATATCATGTTATTCATATACCAGAAATGTTTGAAGCTACTGACTGAATGAAAGGAGCTGGCATCTCACTCTCTTTGAATCTTCTTTATCATGCTAGGATTAGCAGGAAAAAGCAGAAAATTTCAGAATTGCACCTTGCAATGCGGAGAAATTACTGTTTGTGCATTTACAATATTCATTGATTTTTGCCATTGAAAAACGTCCAGAAATGTTTGAAGCTACTGACTGAATGAAAGGAGCTGGCATCTCACTCTCTTTGAATCTTCTTTATCATGCTAGGATTAGCAGGAAAAAGCAAAAAATTTCAGAATTGCACCCTGCAATGCGGAGAAATTACTGTTTGTGCATTTACAATATTCATTGATTTTTGCCATTGAAAAACATGTTATTCATATACCAGAAATGTTTGAAGCTACTGACTGAATGAAAAGAGCTGGCATCTCACTCTCTTTGAATCTTCTTTATCATGCCAGGATTAGCAGGAAAAAGCAAAAAATTTCAGAATTGCACGTTGCAATGTGGAGATATTACTGTTTGTGCATTTACAATATTCATTGATTTTTGCCATTGAAAAACGTCCAGAAATGTTTGAAGCTACTGACTGAATGAAAGGAGCTGGCATCTCACTCTCTTTGAATCTTCTTTATCATGCTAGGATTAGCAGGAAAAAGGAAAAAATTTCAGAATTGCAACTTGCAATGCGGAGAAATTACTGTGTGTGCATTTACAATATTCATTGATTTTTGCCATTGAAAAACATCGTTATTCATATACCAGAAATGTTTGAAGCTACTGACTGAATGAAAAGAGCTGGCATCTCACTCTCTTTGAATCTTCTTTATCATGCCAGGATTAGCAGGAAAAAGCAAAAAATTTCAGAATTGCACCTTGCAATGTGGAGATATTACTGTTTGTGCATTTACAATATTCATTGATTTTTGCCATTGAAAAACATCATGTTATTCATATACCAGAAATGTTTGAAGCTACTGACTGAATGAAAAGAGCTGGCATCTCACTCTCTTTGAATCTTCTTTATCATGCCAGGATTAGCAGGAAAAAGCAAAAATTTCAGAATTGCACCTTGCAATGCGGAGAAATTACTGTGTGTGCATTTACAATATTCATTGATTTTTGCCATTGAAAAACATGTTATTCATATACCAGAAATGTTTGAAGCTACGGACTGAATGAAAAGAGCTGGCATCTCACTCTCTTTGAATCTTCTTTATCATGCCAGGATTAGCAGGAAAAAGCAAAAAATTTCAGAATTGCACCTTGCAATGTGGAGATATTACTGTTTGTGCATTTACAATATTCATTGATTTTTGCCATTGAAAAACGTCCAGAAATGTTTGAAGCTACTGACTGAATGAAAGGAGCTGGCATCTCACTCTCTTTGAATCTTCTTTATCATGCTAGGATTAGCAGGAAAAAGCAAAAAATTTCAGAATTGCACATTGCAATGCGGACAAATTACTGTTTGTGCATTTACAATATTCATTGATTTTTGCCATTGAAAAACATCATGTTATTCATATACCAGAAATGTTTGAAGCTACTGACTGAATGAAAGGAGCTGGCATCTCACTCTCTTTGAATCTTCTTTATCATGCTAGGATTAGCAGGAAAAAGCAAAAAATTTCAGAATTGCACCTTGCAATGCGGAGAAATTACTGTTTGTGCATTTACAATATTCATTGATTTTTGCCATTGAAAAACATCATGTTATTCATATACCAGAAATGTTTGAAGCTACTGACTGAATGAAAGGAGCTGGCATCTCACTCTCTTTGAATCTTCTTTATCATGCTAGGATTAGCAGGAAAAAGCAAAAAATTTCAGAATTGCACCTTGCAATGCTGAGAAATTACTGTTTGTGCATTTACAATATTCATTGATTTTTGCCATTGAAAAACATGTTATTCATATACCAGAAATGTTTTAAGCTACTGACTGAATGAAAAGAGCGGGCATCTCACTCTCTTTGAATCTTCTTTATCATGCCAGGATTAGCAGGAAAAAGCAAAAAATTTCAGAATTGCACCTTGCAATGTGGAGATATTGCTGTTTGTGCATTTACAATATTCATTGATTTTTGCCATTGAAAAACGTACAGAAATGTTTGAAGCTACTGACTGAATGAAAGGAGCTGGCATCTCACTCTCTTTGAATCTTCTTTATCATGCTAGGATTAGCAGGAAAAAGCAAAAAATTTCAGAATTGCACATTGCAATGCGGAGAAATTACTGTTTGTGCATTTACAATATTCATTGATTTTTGCCATTGAAAAACATCATGTTATTCATATACCAGAAATGTTTGAAGCTACTGACTGAATGAAAGGAGCTGGCATCTCACTCTCTTTGAATCTTCTTTATCATGCTAGGATTAGCAGGAAAAAGCAAAAAATTTCAGAATTGCACCTTGCAATGCGGAGAAATTACTGTTTGTGCATTTACAATATTCATTGATTTTTGCCATTGAAAAACATCGTTATTCATATACCAGAAATGTTTGAAGCTACTGACTGAATGAAAGGAGCTGGCATCTCACTCTCTTTGAATCTTCTTTATCATGCTAGGATTAGCAGGAAAAAGCAAAAAATTTCAGAATTGCACCTTGCAATGCGGAGAAATTACTGTGTGTGCATTTACAATATTCATTGATTTTTGCCATTGAAAAACATCGTTATTCATATACCAGAAATGTTTGAAGCTACTGACTGAATGAAAAGAGCTGGCAACTCACTCTCTTTGAATCTTCTTTATCATGCCAGGATTAGCAGGAAAAAGCAAAAAATTTCAGAATTGCACCTTGCAATGTGGAGATATTACTGTTTGTGCATTTACAATATTCATTGATTTTTGCCATTGAAAAACGTCCAGAAATGTTTGAAGCTACTGACTGAATGAAAGGAGCTGGCATCTCACTCTCTTTGAATCTTCTTTATCATGCTAGGATTAGCAGGAAAAAGCAAAAAATTTCAGAATTGCACCTTGCAATGCGGAGAAATTACTGTGTGTGCATTTACAATATTCATTGATTTTTGCCATTGAAAAACATCATGTTATTCATATACCAGAAATGTTTGAAGCTACTGACTGAATGAAAGGAGCTGGCATCTCACTCTCTTTGAATCTTCTTTATCATGCTAGGATTAGCAGGAAAAAGCAAAAAATTTCAGAATTGCACCTTGCAATGCGGAGAAATTACTGTTTGTGCATTTACAATATTCATTGATTTTTGCCATTGAAAAACATCATGTTATTCATATACCAGAAATGTTTGAAGCTACTGACTGAATGAAAAGAGCTGGCATCTCACTCTCTTTGAATCTTCTTTATCATGCTAGGATTAGCAGGAAAAAGCAAAAAATTTCAGAATTGCACCTTGCAATGTGGAGAAATTACTGTGTGTGCATTTACAATATTCATTGATTTTTGCCATTGAAAAACATCATGTTATTCATATACCAGAAATGTTTGAAGCTACTGACTGAATGAAAGGAGCTGGCATCTCACTCTCTTTGAATCTTCTTTATCATGCTAGGATTAGCAGGAAAAAGCAAAAAATTTCAGAATTGCACCTTGCAATGCTGAGAAATTACTGTTTGTGCATTTACAATATTCATTGATTTTTGCCATTGAAAAACATGTTATTCATATACCAGAAATGTTTGAAGCTACTGACTGAATGAAAAGAGCTGGCATCTCACTCTCTTTGAATCTTCTTTATCATGCCAGGATTAGCAGGAAAAAGCAAAAAATTTCAGAATTGCACGTTGCAATGTGGAGATATTACTGTTTGTGCATTTACAATATTCATTGATTTTTGCCATTGAAAAACGTCCAGAAATGTTTGAAGCTACTGACTGAATGAAAGGAGCTGGCATCTCACTCTCTTTGAATCTTCTTTATCATGCTAGGATTAGCAGGAAAAAGCAAAAAATTTCAGAATTGCACCTTGCAATGCGGAGAAATTACTGTGTTTGCATTTACAATATTCATTGATTTTTGCCATTGAAAAACATCGTTATTCATATACCAGAAATGTTTGAAGCTACTGACTGAATGAAAAGAGCTGGCATCTCACTCTCTTTGAATCTTCTTTATCATGCCAGGATTAGCAGGAAAAAGCAAAAAATTTCAGAATTGCACCTTGCAATGTGGAGATATTACTGTTTGTGCATTTACAATATTCATTGATTTTTGCCATTGAAAAACATGTTATTCATATACCAGAAATGTTTGAAGCTACTGACTGAATGAAAAGAGCTGGCATCTCACTCTCTTTGAATCTTCTTTATCATGCCAGGATTAGCAGGAAAAAGCAAAAAATTTCAGAATTGCACCTTGCAATGTGGAGATATTACTGTTTGTGCATTTACAATATTCATTGATTTTTGCCATTGAAAAACGTCCAGAAATGTTTGAAGCTACTGACTGAATGAAAGGAGCTGGCATCTCACTCTCTTTGAATCTTCTTTATCATGCTAGGATTAGCAGGAAAAAGCAAAAAATTTCAGAATTGCACATTGCAATGCAGAGAAATTACTGTTTGTGCATTTACAATATTCATTGATTTTTGCCATTGAAAAACATCATGTTATTCATATACCAGAAATGTTTGAAGCTACTGACTGAATGAAAGGAGCTGGCATCTCACTCTCTTTGAATCTTCTTTATCATGCTAGGATTAGCAGGAAAAAGCAAAAAATTTCAGAATTGCACCTTGCAATGCGGAGAAATTACTGTTTGTGCATTTACAATATTCATTGATTTTTGCCATTGAAAAACATGTTATTCATATACCAGAAATGTTTGAAGCTACTGACTGAATGAAAAGAGCTGGCATCTCACTCTCTTTGAATCTTCTTTATCATGCCAGGATTAGCAGGAAAAAGCAAAAAATTTCAGAATTGCACCTTGCAATGTGGAGATATTACTGTTTGTGCATTTACAATATTCATTGATTTTTGCCATTGAAAAACGTCCAGAAATGTTTGAAGCTACTGACTGAATGAAAGGAGCTGGCATCTCACTCTCTTTGAATCTTCTTTATCATGCTAGGATTAGCAGGAAAAAGCAAAAAATTTCAGAATTGCACATTGCAATGCGGAGAAATTACTGTTTGTGCATTTACAATATTCATTGATTTTTGCCATTGAAAAACATCATGTTATTCATATACCAGAAATCTTTGAAGCTACTGACTGAATGAAAGGAGCTGGCATCTCACTCTCTTTGAATCTTCTTTATCATGCCAGGATTAGCAGGAAAAAGCAAAAAATTTCAGAATTGCACCTTGCAATGTGGAGATATTACTGTTTGTGCATTTACAATATTCAATGATTTTTGCCATTGAAAAACGTCCAGAAATGTTTGAAGCTACTGACTGAATGAAAGGAGCTAGCATCTCACTCTCTTTGAATCTTCTTTATCATGCTAGGATTAGCAGGAAAAAGCAAAAAATTTCAGAATTGCACCTTGCAATGCGGAGAAATTACTGTTTGTGCATTTACAATATTCATTGATTTTTGCCATTGAAAAACATCATGTTATTCATATACCAGAAATGTTTGAAGCTACTGACTGAATGAAAAGAGCTGGCATCTCACTCTCTTTGAATCTTCTTTATCATGCTAGGATTAGCAGGAAAAAGCAAAAAATTTCAGAATTGCACCTTGCAATGTGGAGATATTACTGTTTGTGCATTTACAATATTCATTGATTTTTGCCATTGAAAAACGTCCAGAAATGTTTGAAGCTACTGACTGAATGAAAAGAGCTGTCATCTCACTCTCTTTGAATCTTCTTTATCATGCCAGGATTAGCAGGAAAAAGCAAAAAATTTCAGAATTGCACCTTGCAATGTGGAGATATTACTGTTTGTACATTTACAATATTCATTGATTTTTGCCATTGAAAAACGTCCAGAAATGTTTGAAGCTACTGACTGAATGAAAAGAGCTGGCATCTCACTCTCTTTGAATCTTCTTTATCATGCTAAGAGGAGCAGGAAAAAGCAAAAAATTTCAGAATTGCACGTTGCAATGTGGAGATATTACTGTTTGTGCATTTACAATATTCATTGATTTTTGCCATTGAAAAACATGTTATTCATATACCAGAAATGTTTGAAGCTACTGACTGAATGAAAAGAGCTGGCATCTCACTCTCTTTGAATCTTCTTTATCATGCCATGATTAGCAGGAAAAAGCAAAAAATTTCAGAATTGCACCTTGCAATGCGGAGAAATTACTGTGTGTGCATTTACAATATTCATTGATTTTTGCCATTGAAAAACATCATGTTATTCATATACCAGAAATGTTTGAAGCTACTGACTGAATGAAAAGAGCTGGCATCTCACTCTCTTTGAATCTTCTTTATCATGCTAAGAGGAGCAGGAAAAAGCAAAAAATTTCAGAATTGCACCTTGCAATGTGGAGATATTACTGTTTGTGCATTTACAATATTCATTGATTTTTGCCATTGAAAAACGTCCAGAAATGTTTGAAGCTACTGACTGAATGAAAGGAGCTGGCATCTCACTCTCTTTGAATCTTCTTTATCATGCTAGGATTAGCAGGAAAAAGCAAAAAATTTCAGAATTGCACCTTGCAATGCGGAGAAATTACTGTGTGTGCATTTACAATATTCATTGATTTTTGCCATTGAAAAACATCGTTATTCATATACCAGAAATGTTTGAAGCTACTGACTGAATGAAAAGAGCTGGCATCTCACTCTCTTTGAATCTTCTTTATCATGCCAGGATTAGCAGGAAAAAGCAAAAAATTTCAGAATTGCACCTTGCAATGTGGAGATATTACTGTTTGTGCATTTACAATATTCATTGATTTTTGCCATTGAAAAACGTCCAGAAATGTTTGAAGCTACTGACTGAATGAAAGGAGCTGGCATCTCACTCTCTTTGAATCTTCTTTATCATGCTAGGATTAGCAGGAAAAAGCAAAAAATTTCAGAATTGCACATTGCAATGCGGAGAAATTACTGTTTGTGCATTTACAATATTCATTGATTTTTGCCATTGAAAAACATCATGTTATTCATATACCAGAAATGTTTGAAGCTACTGACTGAATGAAAGGAGCTGGCATCTCACTCTCTTTGAATCTTCTTTATCATGCCAGGATTAGCAGGAAAAAGCAAAAAATTTCAGAGTTGCACCTTGCAATGTGGAGATATTACTGTTTGTGCATTTACAATATTCATTGATTTTTGCCATTGAAAAACGTCCAGAAATGTTTGAAGCTACTGACTGAATGAAAGGAGCTAGCATCTCACTCTCTTTGAATCTTCTTTATCATGCTAGGATTAGCAGGAAAAAGCAAAAAATTTCAGAATTGCACCTTGCAATGCGGAGAAATTACTGTTTGTGCATTTACAATATTCATTGATTTTTGCCATTGAAAAACATCATGTTATTCATATACCAGAAATGTTTGAAGCTACTGACTGAATGAAAAGAGCTGGCATCTCACTCTCTTTGAATCTTCTTTATCATGCTAAGAGGAGCAGGAAAAAGCAAAAAATTTCAGAATTGCACCTTGCAATGTGGAGATATTACTGTTTGTGCATTTACAATATTCATTGATTTTTGCCATTGAAAAACGTCCAGAAATGTTTGAAGCTACTGACTGAATGAAAAGAGCTGGCATCTCACTCTCTTTGAATCTTCTTTATCATGCCAGGATTAGCAGGAAAAAGCAAAAAATTTCAGAATTGCACCTTGCAATGCGGAGAAATTACTGTGTGTGCATTTACAATATTCATTGATTTTTGCCATTGAAAAACATCATGTTATTCATATACCAGAAATGTTTGAAGCTACTGACTGAATGAAAGGAGCTGGCATCTCACTCTCTTTGAATCTTCTTTATCATGCTAGGATTAGCAGGAAAAAGCAAAAAATTTCAGAATTGCACCTTGCAATGTGGAGATATTACTGTTTGTGCATTTACAATATTCATTGATTTTTGCCATTGAAAAACGTCCAGAAATGTTTGAAGCTACTGACTGAATGAAAGGAGCTGGCATCTCACTCTCTTTGAATCTTCTTTATCATGCTAGGATTAGCAGGAAAAAGCAAAAAATTTCAGAATTGCACCTTGCAATGCGGAGAAATTACTGTTTGTGCATTTACAATATTCATTGATTTTTGCCATTGAAAAACATGTTATTCATATACCAGAAATGTTTGAAGCTACTGACTGAATGAAAAGAGCTGGCATCTCACTCTCTTTGAATCTTCTTTATCATGCTAAGAGGAGCAGGAAAAAGCAAAAAATTTCAGAATTGCACCTTGCAATGTGGAGATATTACTGTTTGTGCATTTACAATATTCATTGATTTTTGCCATTGAAAAACGTCCAGAAATGTTTGAAGCTACTGACTGAATGAAAGGAGCTGGCATCTCACTCTCTTTGAATCTTCTTTATCATGCTAGGATTAGCAGGAAAAAGCAAAAAACTTCAGAATTGCACCTTGCAATGCGGAGAAATTACTGTGTGTGCATTTACAATATTCATTGATTTTTGCCATTGAAAATCATCGTTATTTATATACCAGAAATGTTTGAAGCTACTGACTGAATGAAAAGAGCTGGCATCTCACTCTCTTTGAATCTTCTTTATCATGCCAGGATTAGCAGGAAAAAGCAAAAAAATTCAGAATTGCACCTTGCAATGTGGAGATATTACTGTTTGTGCATTTACAATATTCATTGATTTTTGCCATTGAAAAACATGTTATTCATATAACAGAAATGTTTGAAGCTACTGACTGAATGAAAAGAGCTGGCATCTCACTCTCTTTGAATCTTCTTTATCATGCCAGGATTAGCAGGAAAAAGCAAAAAATTTCAGAATTGCACCTTGCAATATGGAGATATTACTGTTTGTGCATTTACAATATTCATTGATTTTTGCCATTGAAAAACGTCCAGAAATGTTTGAAGCTACTGACTGAATGAAAGGAGCTGGCATCTCACTCTCTTTCAATCTTCTTTATCATGCTAGGATTAGCAGGAAAAAGCAAAAAATTTCAGAATTGCACCTTTCAATGCGGAGAAATTACTGTTTGTGCATTTACAATATTCATTGATTTTTGCCATTGAAAAACATCATGTTATTCATATACCAGAAATGTTTGAAGCTACTGACTGAATGAAAGGAGCTGTCATCTCACTCTCTTTGAATCTTCTTTATCATGCTAGGATTAGCAGGAAAAAGCAAAAAAATTCAGAATTGCACCTTGCAATGCGGAGAAATTACTGTTTGTGCATTTACAATATTCATTGATTTTTGCCATTGAAAAACATCGTTATTCATATACCAGAAATGTTTGAAGCTACTGACTGAATGAAAAGAGCTGGCATCTCACTCTCTTTGAATCTTCTTTATCATGCCAGGATTAGCAGGAAAAAGCAAAAAATTTCAGAATTGCACCTTGCAATGTGGAGATAATACTGTTTGTGCATTTACAATATTCATTGATTTTTGTCATTGAAAAACGTCCAGAAATGTTTGAAGCTACTGACTGAATGAAAGGAGCTGGCATCTCACTCTCTTTGAATCTTCTTTATCATGCTAGGATTAGCAGGAAAAAGCAAAAAATTTCAGAATTGCACCTTGCAATGCGGAGAAATTACTGTGTGTGCATTTACAATATTCATTGATTTTTGGCATTGAAAAACATGTTATTCATATACTAGAAATGTTTGAAGCTACTGACTGAATGAAAAGAGCTGGCATCTCACTCTCTTTGAATCTTCTTTATCATGCCAGGATTAGCAGGAAAAAGCAAAAAATTTCAGAATTGCACCTTGCAATGTGGAGATATTACTGTTTGTGCATTTACAATATTCATTGATTTTTGCCATTGAAAAACGTCCAGAAATGTTTGAAGCTACTGACTGAATGAAAAGAGCTGGCATCTCACTCTCTTTGAATCTTCTTTATCATGCTAGGATTAGCAGGAAAAAGCAAAAAATTTCAGAATTGCACCTTGCAATGCGGAGAAATTACTGTTTGTGCATTTACAATATTCATTGATTTTTGCCATTGAAAAACATCGTTATTCATATACCAGAAATGTTTGAAGCTACTGACTGAATGAAAGGAGCTGGCATCTCACTCTCTTTGAATCTTCTTTATCATGCTAGGATTAGCAGGAAAAAGCAAAAAATTTCAGAATTGCACCTTGCAATGCGGAGAAATTACTGTGTGTGCATTTACAATATTCATTGATTTTTGCCATTGAAAAACATCATGTTATTCATATACCAGAAATGTTTGAAGCTACTGACTGAATGAAAGGAGCTGGCATCTCACTCTCTTTGAATCTTCTTTATCATGCTAGGATTAGCAGGAAAAAGCAAAAAATTTCAGAATTGCACCTTGCAATGCGGAGAAATTACTGTTTGTGCATTTACAATATTCATTGATTTTTGCCATTGAAAAACATCATGTTATTCATATACCAGAAATGTTTGAAGCTACTGACTGAATGAAAGGAGCTGGCATCTCACTCTCTTTGAATCTTCTTTATCATGCTAGGATTAGCAGGAAAAAGCAAAAAATTTCAGAATTGCACCTTGCAATGCGGAGAAATTACTGTGTGTGCATTTACAATATTCATTGATTTTTGCCATTGAAAAACATCGTTATTCATATACCAGAAATGTTTGAAGCTACTGACTGAATGAAAAGAGCTGGCATCTCACTCTCTTTGAATCTTCTTTATCATGCCAGGATTAGCAGGAAAAAGCAAAAAATTTCAGAATTGCACCTTGCAATGTGGAGATATTACTGTTTGTGCATTTACAATATTCATTGATTTTTGCCATTGAAAAACGTCCAGAAATGTTTGAAGCTACTGACTGAATGAAAGGAGCTGGCATCTCACTCTCTTTGAATCTTCTTTATCATGTTAGGATTAGCAGGAAAAAGCAAAAAATTTCAGAATTGCACCTTGCAATGCGGAGAAATTACTGTGTGTGCATTTACAATATTCATTGATTTTTGCCATTGAAAAACATCGTTATTCATATACCAGAAATGTTTGAAGCTACTGACTGAATGAAAAGAGCTGGCATCTCACTCTCTTTGAATCTTCTTTATCATGCCAGGATTAGCAGGAAAAAGCAAAAAATTTCAGAATTGCACCTTGCAATGTGGAGATATTACTGTTTTTGCATTTACAATATTCATTGATTTTTGCCATTGAAAAACGTCCAGAAATGTTTGAAGCTACTGACTGAATGAAAGGAGCTGGCATCTCACTCTCTTTGAATCTTCTTTATCATGCTAGGATTAGCAGGAAAAAGCAAAAAATTGCAGAATTGCACCTTGCAATGCGGAGAAATTACTGTGTGTGCATTTACAATATTCATTGATTTTTGCCATTGAAAAACATCATGTTATTCATATACCAGAAATGTTTGAAGCTACTGACTGAATGAAAGGAGCTGGCATCTCACTCTCTTTGAATCTTCTTTATCATGCTAGGATTAGCAGGAAAAAGCAAAAAATTTCAGAATTGCACCTTGCAATGCGGAGAAATTACTGTGTGTGCATTTACAATATTCATTGATTTTTGCCATTGAAAAACATCGTTATTCATATACCAGAAATGTTTGAAGCTACTGACTGAATGAAAAGAGCTGGCATCTCACTCTCTATGAATCTTCTTTATCATGACAGGATTAGCAGGAAAAAGCAAAAAATTTCAGAATTGCACCTTGCAATGTGGAGATATTACTGTTTGTGCATTTACAATATTCATTGATTTTTGCCATTGAAAAACGTCCAGAAATGTTTGAAGCTACTGACTGAATGAAAGGAGCTGGCATCTCACTCTCTTTGAATCTTCTTTATCATGCTAGGATTAGCAGGAAAAAGCAAAAAATTTCAGAATTGCACATTGCAATGCGGAGAAATTACTGTTTGTGCATTTACAATATTCATTGATTTTTGCCATTGAAAAACATCATGTTATTCATATACCAGAAATGTTTGAAGCTACTGACTGAATGAAAGGAGCTGGCATCTCACTCTCTTTGAATCTTCTTTATCATGCCAGGATTAGCAGGAAAAAGCAAAAAATTTCAGAATTGCACCTTGCAATGTGGAGATATTACTGTTTGTGCATTTACAATATTCATTGATTTTTGCCATTGTAAAACATCCAGAAATGTTTGAAGCTACTGACTGAATGAAAGGAGCTGGCATCTCACTCTCTTTGAATCTTCTTTATCATGCTAGGATTAGCAGGAAAAAGCAAAAAATTTCAGAATTGCACCTTGCAATGCGGAGAAATTACTGTGTGTGCATTTACAATATTCATTGATTTTTGCCATTGAAAAACATCGTTATTCATATACCAGAAATGTTTGAAGCTACTGACTGAATGAAAAGAGCTGGCATCTCACTCTCTTTGAATCTTCTTTATCATGCCAGGATTAGCAGGAAAAAGCAAAAAATTTCAGAATTGCACCTTGCAATGTGGAGATATTACTGTTTGTGCATTTACAATATTCATTGATTTTTGCCATTGAAAAACATGTTATTCATATACCAGAAATGTTTGAAGCTACTGACTGAATGAAAAGAGCTGGCATCTCACTCTCTTTGAATCTTCTTTATCATGCCAGTATTAGCAGGAAAAAGCAAAAAATTTCAGAATTGCACCTTGCAATGTGGAGATATTACTGTTTGTGCATTTACAATATTCATTGATTTTTGCCATTGAAAAACGTCCAGAAATGTTTGAAGCTACTGACTGAATGAAAGGAGCTGGCATCTCACTCTCTTTGAATCTTCTTTATCATGCTAGGATTAGCAGGAAAAAGCAAAAAATTTCAGAATTGCACCTTGCAATGCGGAGAAATTACTGTTTGTGCATTTACAATATTCATTGATTTTTGCCATTGAAAAACATGTTATTCATATACCAGAAATGTTTGAAGCTACTGACTGAATGAAAAGAGCTGGCATCTCACTCTCTTTGAATCTTCTTTATCATGCCAGGATTAGCAGGAAAAAGCAAAAAATTTCAGAATTGCACCTTGCAATGTGGAGATATTACTGTTTGTGCATTTACAATATTCATTGATTTTTGCCATTGAAAAACGTCCAGAAATGTTTGAAGCTACTGACTGAATGAAAGGAGCTGGCATCTCACTCTCTTTGAATCTTCTTTATCATGCTAGGATTAGCAGGAAAAAGCAAAAAATTTCAGAATTGCACCTTGCAATGCGGAGAAATTACTGTGTGTGCATTTACAATATTCATTGATTTTTGCCATTGAAAAACATCGTTATTCATATACCAGAAATGTTTGAAGCTACTGACTGAATGAAAAGAGCTGGCATCTCACTCTCTTTGAATCTTCTTTATCATGCCAGGATTAGCAGGAAAAAGCAAAAAATTTCAGAATTGCACCTTGCAATGTGGAGATATTACTGTTTGTGCATTTACAATATTCATTGATTTTTGCCATTGAAAAACATCATGTTATTCATATACCAGAAATGTTTGAAGCTACTGACTGAATGAAAAGAGCTGGCATCTCACTCTCTTTGAATCTTCTTTATCATGCCAGGATTAGCAGGAAAAAGCAAAAAATTTCAGAATTGCACCTTGCAATGTGGAGATATTACTGTTTGTGCATTTACAATATTCATTGATTTTTGCCATTGAAAAACGTCCAGAAATGTTTGAAGCTACTGACTGAATGAAAGGAGCTGGCATCTCACTCTCTTTGAATCTTCTTTATCATGCTAGGATTATCAGGAAAAAGCAAAAAATTTCAGAATTGCACCTTGCAATGCGGAGAAATTACTGTGTGTGCATTTACAATATTCATTGATTTTTGCCATTGAAAAACGTCCAGAAATGTTTGAAGCTACTGACTGAATGAAAGGAGCTGGCATCTCACTCTCTTTGAATCTTCTTTATCATGCTAAGAGGAGCAGGAAAAAGCAAAAAATTTCAGAATTGCACGTTGCAATGCGGAGAAATTACTGTGTGTGCATTTACAATATTCATTGATTTTTGCCATTGAAAAAAATCGTTATTCATATACCAGAAATGTTTGAAGCTACTGACTGAATGAAAAGAGCTGGCATCTCACTCTCTTTGAATCTTCTTTATCATGCCAGGATTAGCAGGAAAAAGCAAAAAATTTCAGAATTGCACCTTGCAATGTGGAGATATTACTGTTTGTGCATTTACAATATTCATTGATTTTTGCCATTGAAAAACATCATGTTATTCATATACCAGAAATGTTTGAAGCTACTGACTGAATGAAAAGAGCTGGCATCTCACTCTCTTTGAATCTTCTTTATCATGCCAGGATTAGCAGGAAAAAGCAAAAAATTTCAGAATTGCACCTTGCAATGCGGAGAAATTACTGTGTGTGCATTTACAATATTCATTGATTTTTGCCATTGAAAAACGTCCAGAAATGTTTGAAGCTACTGACTGAATGAAAGGAGCTGGCATCTCACTCTCTTTGAATCTTCTTTATTATGCTAGGATTAGCAGGAAAAAGCAAAAAATTTCAGAATTGCACCTTGCAATGTGGAGAAATTACTGTTTGTGCATTTACAATATTCATTGATTTTTGCCATTGAAAAACATGTTATTCATATACCAGAAATGTTTGAAGCTACTGACTGAATGAAAAGAGCTGGCATCTCACTCTCTTTGAATCTTCTTTATCATGCCAGGATTAGCAGGAAAAAGCAAAAAATTTCAGAATTGCACCTTGCAATGTGGAGATATTACTGTTTGTGCATTTACAATATTCATTGATTTTTGCCATTGAAAAACGTCCAGAAATGTTTGAAGCTACTGACTGAATGAAAAGAGCTAGCATCTCACTCTCTTTGAATCTTCTTTATCATGCTAAGAGGAGCAGGAAAAAGCAAAAAATTTCAGAATTGCACGTTGCAATGTGGAGATATTACTGTTTGTGCATTTACAATATTCATTGATTTTTGCCATTGAAAAACATCGTTATTCATATACCCGAAATGTTTGAAGCTACTGACTGAATGAAAAGAGCTGGCATCTCACTCTCTTTGAATCTTCTTTATCATGCCAGGATTAGCAGGAAAAAGCAAAAAATTTCAGAATTGCACCTTGCAATGCGGAGAAATTACTGTGTGTGCATTTACAATATTCATTGATTTTTGCCATTGAAAAACATCATGTTATTCATATACCAGAAATGTTTGAAGCTACTGACTGAATGAAAGGAGCTGGCATCTCACTCTCTTTGAATCTTCTATATCATGCTAGGATTAGCAGGAAAAAGCAAAAAATTTCAGAATTGCACCTTGCAATGTGGAGATATTACTGTTTGTGCATTTACAATATTCATTGATTTTTGCCATTGAAAAACGTCCAGAAATGTTTGAAGCTACTGACTGAATGAAAGGAGCTGGCATCTCACTCTCTTTGAATCTTCTTTATCATGCTAGGATTAGCAGGAAAAAGCAAAAAATTTCAGAATTGCACCTTGCAATGCGGAGAAATTACTGTTTGTGCATTTACAATATTCATTGATTTTTGCCATTGAAAAACATGTTATTCATATACCAGAAATGTTTGAAGCTACTGACTGAATGAAAACAGCTGGCATCTCACTCTCTTTGAATCTTCTTTATCATGCCAGGATTAGCAGGAAAAAGCAAAAAATTTCAGAATTGCACCTTGCAATGTGGAGATATTACTGTTTGTGCATTTACAATATTCATTGATTTTTGCCATTGAAAAACGTCCAGAAATGTTTGAAGCTACTGACTGAATGAAAGGAGCTGGCATCTCACTCTCTTTGAATCTTCTTTATCATGCTAGGATTAGCAGGAAAAAGCAAAAAATTTCAGAATTGCACCTTGCAATGCGGAGAAATTACTGTGTGTGCATTTACAATATTCATTGATTTTTGCCATTGAAAAACATGTTATTCATATACCAGAAATGTTTGAAGCTACTGACTGAATGTAAAGAGCTGGCATCTCACTCTCTTTGAATCTTCTTTATCATGCCAGGATTAGCAGGAAAAAGCAAAAAATTTCAGAATTGCACCTTGCAATGCTGAGAAATTACTGTGTGTGCATTTACAATATTCATTGATTTTTGCCATTGAAAAACGTCCAGAAATGTTTGAAGCTACTGACTGAATGAAAGGAGCTAGCATCTCACTCTCTTTGAATCTTCTTTATCATGCTAGGATTAGCAGGAAAAAGCAAAAAATTTCAGAATTGCACCTTGCAATGCGGAGAAATTACTGTTTGTGCATTTACAATATTCATTGATTTTTGCCATTGAAAAACATCATGTTATTCATATACCAGAAATGTTTGAAGCTACTGACTGAATGAAAAGAGCTGGCATCTCACTCTCTTTGAATCTTCTTTATCATGCTAAGAGGAGCAGGAAAAAGCAAAAAATTTCAGAATTGCACGTTGCAATGTGGAGATATTACTGTTTGTGTATTTACAATATTCATTGATTTTTGCCATTGAAAAACGTCCAGAAATGTTTGAAGCTACTGACTGAATGAAAGGAGATAGCATCTCACTCTCTTTGAATCTTCTTTATCATGCTAGGATTAGCAGGAAAAAGCAAAAAATTTCAGAATTGCACCTTGCAATGTGGAGATATTACTGTTTGTGCATTTACAATATTCATTGATTTTTGCCATTGAAAAACATCATGTTATTCATATACCAGAAATGTTTGAAGCTACTGACTGAATGAAAAGAGCTGGCATCTCACTCTCTTTGAATCTTCTTTATCATGCCAGGATTAGCAGGAAAAAGCAAAAAATTTCAGAATTGCACCTTGCAATGTGGAGATATTACTGTTTGTGCATTTACAATATTCATTGATTTTTGCCATTGAAAAACGTCCAGAAATGTTTGAAGCTACTGACTGAATGAAAGGAGCTGGCATCTCACTCTCTTTGAATCTTCTTTATCATGCTAAGAGGAGCAGGAAAAAGCAAAAAATTTCAGAATTGCACGTTGCAATGTGGAGATATTACTGTTTGTGCATTTACAATATTCATTGATTTTTGCCATTGAAAAACATGTTATTCATATACCAGAAATGTTTGAAGCTACTGACTGAATGAAAGGAGCTGGCATCTCACTCTCTTTGAATCTTCTTTATCATGCTAGGATTAGCAGGAAAAATCAAAAAATTTCAGAATTGCACCTTGCAATGCGGAGAAATTACTGTTTGTGCATTTACAATATTCATTGATTTTTGCCATTGAAAAACATGTTATTCATATACCAGAAATGTTTGAAGCTACTGACTGAATGAAAAGAGCTGGCATCTCACTCTCTTTGAATCTTCTTTATCATGCCAGGATTAGCAGGAAAAAGCAAAAAATTTCAGAATTGCACCTTGCAATGTGGAGATATTACTGTTTGTGCATTTACAATATTCATTGATTTTTGCCATTGAAAAACGTCCAGAAATGTTTGAAGCTACTGACTGAATGAAAAGAGCTGGCATCTCACTCTCTTTGAATCTTCTTTATCATGCTAAGAGGAGCAGGAAAAAGCAAAAAATTTCAGAATTGCACGTTGCAATGTGGAGATATTACTGTTTGTGCATTTACAATATTCATTGATTTTTGCCATTGAAAAACATGTTATTCATATACCAGAAATGTTTGAAGCTACTGACTGAATGAAAAGAGCTGGCATCTCACTCTCTTTGAATCTTTTTTATCATGCCAGGATTAGCAGGAAAAAGCAAAAAATTTCAGAATTGCACCTTGCAATGCGGAGAAATTACTGTGTGTGCATTTACAATATTCATTGATTTTTGCCATTGAAAAACATCATGTTATTCATATACCAGAAATGTTTGAAGCTACTGACTGAATGAAAGGAGCTGGCATCTCACTCTCTTTGAATCTTCTTTATCATGCTAGGATTAGCAGGAAAAAGCAAAAAATTTCAGAATTGCACCTTGCAATGCGGAGAAATTACTGTTTGTGCATTTACAATATTCATTGATTTTTGCCATTGAAAAACATGTTATTCATATACCAGAAATGTTTGAAGCTACTGACTGAATGAAAAGAGCTGGCATCTCACTCTCTTTGAATCTTCTTTATCATGCTAAGAGGAGCAGGAAAAAGCAAAAAATTTCAGAATTGCACCTTGCAATGTGGAGATATTACTGTTTGTGCATTTACAATATTCATTGATTTTTGCCATTGAAAAACGTCCAGAAATGTTTGAAGCTACTGACTGAATGAAAGGAGCTGGCATCTCAATCTCTTTGAATCTTCTTTATCATGCTAGGATTAGCAGGAAAAAGCAAAAAATTTCAGAATTGCACCTTGCAATGCGGAGAAATTACTGTGTGTGCATTTACAATATTCATTGATTTTTGCCATTGAAAAACATCGTTATTCATATACCAGAAATGTTTGAAGCTACTGACTGAATGAAAAGAGCTGGAATCTCACTCTCTTTGAATCTTCTTTATCATGCCAGGATTAGCAGGAAAAAGCAAAAAATTTCAGAATTGCACCTTGCAATGTGGAGATATTACTGTTTGTGCATTTACAACATTCATTGATTTTTGCCATTGAAAAACATGTTACTCATATACCAGAAATGTTTGAAGCTACTGACTGAATGAAAAGAGCTGGCATCTCACTCTCTTTGAATCTTCTTTATCATGCCAGGATTAGCAGGAAAAAGCAAAAAATTTCAGAATTGCACCTTGCAATGTGGAGATATTACTGTTTGTGCATTTACAATATTCATTGATTTTTGCCATTGAAAAACGTCCAGAAATGTTTGAAGCTACTGACTGAATGAAAGGAGCTGGCATCTCACTCTCTTTGAATCTTCTTTATCATGCTAAGAGGAGCAGGAAAAAGCAAAAAATTTCAGAATTGCACGTTGCAATGTGGAGATATTACTGTTTGTGCATTTACAATATTCATTGATTTTTGCCATTGAAAAACATGTTATTCATATACCAGAAATGTTTGAAGCTACTGACTGAATGAAAGGAGCTGGCATCTCACTCTCTTTGAATCTTCTTTATCATGCTAGGATTAGCAGGAAAAATCAAAAAATTTCAGAATTGCACCTTGCAATGCGGAGAAATTACTGTTTGTGCATTTACAATATTCATTGATTTTTGCCATTGAAAAACATGTTATTCATATACCAGAAATGTTTGAAGCTACTGACTGAATGAAAAGAGCTGGCATCTCACTCTCTTTGAATCTTCTTTATCATGCCAGGATTAGCAGGAAAAAGCAAAAAATTTCAGAATTGCACCTTGCAATGTGGAGATATTACTGTTTGTGCATTTACAATATTCATTGATTTTTGCCATTGAAAAACGTCCAGAAATGTTTGAAGCTACTGACTGAATGAAAAGAGCTGGCATCTCACTCTCTTTGAATCTTCTTTATCATGCTAAGAGGAGCAGGAAAAAGCAAAAAATTTCAGAATTGCACGTTGCAATGTGGAGATATTACTGTTTGTGCATTTACAATATTCATTGATTTTTGCCATTGAAAAACATGTTATTCATATACCAGAAATGTTTGAAGCTACTGACTGAATGAAAAGAGCTGGCATCTCACTCTCTTTGAATCTTCTTTATCATGCCAGGATTAGCAGGAAAAAGCAAAAAATTTCAGAATTGCACCTTGCAATGCGGAGAAATTACTGTGTGTGCATTTACAATATTCATTGATTTTTGCCATTGAAAAACATCATGTTATTCATATACCAGAAATGTTTGAAGCTACTGACTGAATGAAAGGAGCTGGCATCTCACTCTCTTTGAATCTTCTTTATCATGCTAGGATTAGCAGGAAAAAGCAAAAAATTTCAGAATTGCACCTTGCAATGTGGAGATATTACTGTTTGTGCATTTACAATATTCATTGATTTTTGCCATTGAAAAACGTCCAGAAATGTTTGAAGCTACTGACTGAATGAAAGGAGCTGGCATCTCACTCTCTTTGAATCTTCTTTATCATGCTAGGATTAGCAGGAAAAAGCAAAAAATTTCAGAATTGCACCTTGCAATGCGGAGAAATTACTGTTTGTGCATTTACAATATTCATTGATTTTTGCCATTGAAAAACATGTTATTCATATACCAGAAATGTTTGAAGCTACTGACTGAATGAAAAGAGCTGGCATGTCACTCTCTTTGAATCTTCTTTATCATGCTAAGAGGAGCAGGAAAAAGCAAAAAATTTCAGAATTGCACCTTGCAATGTGGAGATATTACTGTTTGTGCATTTACAATATTCATTGATTTTTGCCATTGAAAAACGTCCAGAAATGTTTGAAGCTACTGACTGAATGAAAGGAGCGGGCATCTCAATCTCTTTGAATCTTCTTTATCATGCTAGGATTAGCAGGAAAAAGCAAAAAATTTCAGAATTGCACCTTGCAATGCGGAGAAATTACTGTGTGTGCATTTACAATATTCATTGATTTTTGCCATTGAAAAACATCGTTATTCATATACCAGAAATGTTTGAAGCTACTGACTGAATGAAAAGAGCTGGAATCTCACTCTCTTTGAATCTTCTTTATCATGCCAGGATTAGCAGGAAAAAGCAAAAAATTTCAGAATTGCACCTTGCAATGTGGAGATATTACTGTTTGTGCATTTACAACATTCATTGATTTTTGCCATTGAAAAACATGTTACTCATATACCAGAAATGTTTGAAGCTACTGACTGAATGAAAAGAGCTGGCATCTCACTCTCTTTGAATCTTCTTTATCATGCCAGGATTAGCAGGAAAAAGCAAAAAATTTCAGAATTGCACCTTGCAATGTGGAGATATTACTGTTTGTGCATTTACAATATTCATTGATTTTTGCCATTGAAAAACGTCCAGAAATGTTTGAAGCTACTGACTGAATGAAAGGAGCTGGCATCTCACTCTCTTTGAATCTTCTTTATCATGCTAGGATTAGCAGGAAAAAGCAAAAAATTTCAGAATTGCACCTTGCAATGCGGATAAATTACTGTTTGTGCATTTACAATATTCATTGATTTTTGCCATTGAAAAACATCATGTTATTCATATACCAGAAATGTTTGAAGCTACTGACTGAATGTAAAGAGCTGGCATCTCACTCTCTTTGAATCTTCTTTATCATGCCAGGATTAGCAGGAAAAAGCAAAAAATTTCAGAATTGCACCTTGCAATGCTGAGAAATTACTGTGTGTGCATTTACAATATTCATTGATTTTTGCCATTGAAAAACGTCCAGAAATGTTTGAAGCTACTGACAGAATGAAAGGAGCTAGCATCTCACTCTCTTTGAATCTTCTTTATCATGCTAGGATTAGCAGGAAAAAGCAAAAAATTTCAGAATTGCACCTTGCAATGCGGAGAAAATACTGTTTGTGCATTTACAATATTCATTGATTTTTGCCATTGAAAAACATGTTATTCATATACCAGAAATGTTTGAAGCTACTGACTGAATGAAAAGAGCTGGCATCTCACTCTCTTTGAATCTTCTTTATCATGCTAAGAGGAGCAGGAAAAAGCAAAAAATTTCAGAATTGCACCTTGCAATGTGGAGATATTACTGTTTGTGCATTTACAATATTCATTGATTTTTGCCATTGAAAAACGTCCAGAAATGTTTGAAGCTACTGACTGAATGAAAGGAGCTGGCATCTCAATCTCTTTGAATCTTCTTTATCATGCTAGGATTAGCAGGAAAAAGCAAAAAATTTCAGAATTGCACCTTGCAATGCGGAGAAATTACTGTGTGTGCATTTACAATATTCATTGATTTTTGCCATTGAAAAACATCGTTATTCATATACCAGAAATGTTTGAAGCTACTGACTGAATGAAAAGAGCTGGAATCTCACTCTCTTTGAATCTTCTTTATCATGCCAGGATTAGCAGGAAAAAGCAAAAAATTTCAGAATTGCACCTTGCAATGTGGAGATATTACTGTTTGTGCATTTACAACATTCATTGATTTTTGCCATTGAAAAACATGTTACTCATATACCAGAAATGTTTGAAGCTACTGACTGAATGAAAAGAGCTGGCATCTCACTCTCTTTGAATCTTCTTTATCATGCCAGGATTAGCAGGAAAAAGCAAAAAATTTCAGAATTGCACCTTGCAATGTGGAGATATTACTGTTTGTGCATTTACAATATTCATTGATTTTTGCCATTGAAAAACGTCCAGAAATGTTTGAAGCTACTGACTGAATGAAAGGAGCTGGCATCTCACTCTCTTTGAATCTTCTTTATCATGCTAAGAGGAGCAGGAAAAAGCAAAAAATTTCAGAATTGCACGTTGCAATGTGGAGATATTACTGTTTGTGCATTTACAATATTCATTGATTTTTGCCATTGAAAAACATGTTATTCATATACCAGAAATGTTTGAAGCTACTGACTGAATGAAAGGAGCTGGCATCTCACTCTCTTTGAATCTTCTTTATCATGCTAGGATTAGCAGGAAAAATCAAAAAATTTCAGAATTGCACCTTGCAATGCGGAGAAATTACTGTTTGTGCATTTACAATATTCATTGATTTTTGCCATTGAAAAACATGTTATTCATATACCAGAAATGTTTGAAGCTACTGACTGAATGAAAAGAGCTGGCATCTCACTCTCTTTGAATCTTCTTTATCATGCCAGGATTAGCAGGAAAAAGCAAAAAATTTCAGAATTGCACCTTGCAATGTGGAGATATTACTGTTTGTGCATTTACAATATTCATTGATTTTTGCCATTGAAAAACGTCCAGAAATGTTTGAAGCTACTGACTGAATGAAAAGAGCTGGCATCTCACTCTCTTTGAATCTTCTTTATCATGCTAAGAGGAGCAGGAAAAAGCAAAAAATTTCAGAATTGCACGTTGCAATGTGGAGATATTACTGTTTGTGCATTTACAATATTCATTGATTTTTGCCATTGAAAAACATGTTATTCATATACCAGAAATGTTTGAAGCTACTGACTGAATGAAAAGAGCTGGCATCTCACTCTCTTTGAATCTTCTTTATCATGCCAGGATTAGCAGGAAAAAGCAAAAAATTTCAGAATTGCACCTTGCAATGCGGAGAAATTACTGTGTGTGCATTTACAATATTCATTGATTTTTGCCATTGAAAAACATCATGTTATTCATATACCAGAAATGTTTGAAGCTACTGACTGAATGAAAGGAGCTGGCATCTCACTCTCTTTGAATCTTCTTTATCATGCTCGGATTAGCAGGAAAAAGCAAAAAATTTCAGAATTGCACCTTGCAATGTGGAGATATTACTGTTTGTGCATTTACAATATTCATTGATTTTTGCCATTGAAAAACGTCCAGAAATGTTTGAAGCTACTGACTGAATGAAAGGAGCTGGCATCTCACTCTCTTTGAATCTTCTTTATCATGCTAGGATTAGCAGGAAAAAGCAAAAAATTTCAGAATTGCACCTTGCAATGCGGAGAAATTACTGTTTGTGCATTTACAATATTCATTGATTTTTGCCATTGAAAAACATGTTATTCATATACCAGAAATGTTTGAAGCTACTGACTGAATGAAAAGAGCTGGCATGTCACTCTCTTTGAATCTTCTTTATCATGCTAAGAGGAGCAGGAAAAAGCAAAAAATTTCAGAATTGCACCTTGCAATGTGGAGATATTACTGTTTGTGCATTTACAATATTCATTGATTTTTGCCATTGAAAAACGTCCAGAAATGTTTGAAGCTACTGACTGAATGAAAGGAGCGGGCATCTCAATCTCTTTGAATCTTCTTTATCATGCTAGGATTAGCAGGAAAAAGCAAAAAATTTCAGAATTGCACCTTGCAATGCGGAGAAATTACTGTGTGTGCATTTACAATATTCATTGATTTTTGCCATTGAAAAACATCGTTATTCATATACCAGAAATGTTTGAAGCTACTGACTGAATGAAAAGAGCTGGAATCTCACTCTCTTTGAATCTTCTTTATCATGCCAGGATTAGCAGGAAAAAGCAAAAAATTTCAGAATTGCACCTTGCAATGTGGAGATATTACTGTTTGTGCATTTACAACATTCATTGATTTTTGCCATTGAAAAACATGTTACTCATATACCAGAAATGTTTGAAGCTACTGACTGAATGAAAAGAGCTGGCATCTCACTCTCTTTGAATCTTCTTTATCATGCCAGGATTAGCAGGAAAAAGCAAAAAATTTCAGAATTGCACCTTGCAATGTGGAGATATTACTGTTTGTGCATTTACAATATTCATTGATTTTTGCCATTGAAAAACGTCCAGAAATGTTTGAAGCTACTGACTGAATGAAAGGAGCTGGCATCTCACTCTCTTTGAATCTTCTTTATCATGCTAGGATTAGCAGGAAAAAGCAAAAAATTTCAGAATTGCACCTTGCAATGCGGATAAATTACTGTTTGTGCATTTACAATATTCATTGATTTTTGCCATTGAAAAACATCATGTTATTCATATACCAGAAATGTTTGAAGCTACTGACTGAATGTAAAGAGCTGGCATCTCACTCTCTTTGAATCTTCTTTATCATGCCAGGATTAGCAGGAAAAAGCAAAAAATTTCAGAATTGCACCTTGCAATGCTGAGAAATTACTGTGTGTGCATTTACAATATTCATTGATTTTTGCCATTGAAAAACGTCCAGAAATGTTTGAAGCTACTGACTGAATGAAAGGAGCTAGCATCTCACTCTCTTTGAATCTTCTTTATCATGCTAGGATTAGCAGGAAAAAGCAAAAAATTTCAGAATTGCACCTTGCAATGCGGAGAAATTACTGTTTGTGCATTTACAATATTCATTGATTTTTGCCATTGAAAAACATCATGTTATTCATATACCAGAAATGTTTGAAGCTACTGACTGAATGAAAAGAGCTGGCATCTCACTCTCTTTGAATCTTCTTTATCATGCTAAGAGGAGCAGGAAAAAGCAAAAAATTTCAGAATTGCACGTTGCAATGTGGAGATATTACTGTTTGTGTATTTACAATATTCATTGATTTTTGCCATTGAAAAACGTCCAGAAATGTTTGAAGCTACTGACTGAATGAAAGGAGCTAGCATCTCACTCTCTTTGAATCTTCTTTATCATGCTGGGATTAGCAGGAAAAAGCAAAAAATTTCAGAATTGCACCTTGCAATGCGGAGAAATTACTGTTTGTGCATTTACAATATTCATTGATTTTTGCCATTGAAAAACATCATGTTATTCATATACCAGAAATGTTTGAAGCTACTGACTGAATGAAAAGAGCTGGCATCTCACTCTCTTTGAATCTTCTTTATCATGCCAGGATTAGCAGGAAAAAGCAAAAAATTTCAGAATTGCACCTTGCAATGTGGAGATATTACTGTTTGTGCATTTACAATATTCATTGATTTTTGCCATTGAAAAACGTCCAGAAATGTTTGAAGCTACTGACTGAATGAAAAGAGCTGGCATCTCACTCTCTTTGAATCTTCTTTATCATGCTAAGAGGAGCAGGAAAAAGCAAAAAATTTCAGAATTGCACGTTGCAATGTGGAGATATTACTGTTTGTGCATTTACAATATTCATTGATTTTTGCCATTGAAAAACATGTTATTCATATACCAGAAATGTTTGAAGCTACTGACTGAATGAAAGGAGCTGGCATCTCACTCTCTTTGAATCTTCTTTATCATGCTAGGATTAGCAGGAAAAATCAAAAAATTTCAGAATTGCACCGTGCAATGCGGAGAAATTACTGTTTGTGCATTTACAATATTCATTGATTTTTGCCATTGAAAAACATGTTATTCATATACCAGAAATGTTTGAAGCTACTGACTGAATGAAAAGAGCTGGCATCTCACTCTCTTTGAATCTTCTTTATCATGCTAAGAGGAGCAGGAAAAAGCAAAAAATTTCAGAATTGCACGTTGCAATGTGGAGATATTACTGTTTGTGCATTTACAATATTCATTGATTTTTGCCATTGAAAAACATGTTATTCATATACCAGAAATGTTTGAAGCTACTGACTGAATGAAAAGAGCTGGCATCTCACTCTCTTTGAATCTTCTTTATCATGCCAGGATTAGCAGGAAAAAGCAAAAAATTTCAGAATTGCACCTTGCAATGCGGAGAAATTACTGTGTGTGCATTTACAATATTCATTGATTTTTGCCATTGAAAAACATCATGTTATTCATATACCAGAAATGTTTGAAGCTACTGACTGAATGAAAGGAGCTGGCATCTCACTCTCTTTGAATCTTCTTTATCATGCTAGGATTAGCAGGAAAAAGCAAAAAATTTCAGAATTGCACCTTGCAATGTGGAGATATTACTGTTTGTGCATTTACAATATTCATTGATTTTTGCCATTGAAAAACGTCCAGAAATGTTTGAAGCTACTGACTGAATGAAAGGAGCTGGCATCTCACTCTCTTTGAATCTTCTTTATCATGCTAGGATTAGCAGGAAAAAGCAAAAAATTTCAGAATTGCACCTTGCAATGCGGAGAAATTACTGTGTGTGCATTTACAATATTCATTGATTTTTGCCATTGAAAAACATCGTTATTCATATACCAGAAATGTTTGAAGCTACTGACTGAATGAAAAGAGCTGGAATCTCACTCTCTTTGAATCTTCTTTATCATGCCAGGATTAGCAGGAAAAAGCAAAAAATTTCAGAATTGCACCTTGCAATGTGGAGATATTACTGTTTGTGCATTTACAACATTCATTGATTTTTGCCATTGAAAAACATGTTATTCATATACCAGAAATGTTTGAAGCTACTGACTGAATGAAAAGAGCTGGCATCTCACTCTCTTTGAATCTTCTTTATCATGCCAGGATTAGCAGGAAAAAGCAAAAAATTTCAGAATTGCACCTTGCAATGTGGAGATATTACTGTTTGTGCATTTACAATATTCATTGATTTTTGCCATTGAAAAACGTCCAGAAATGTTTGAAGCTACTGACTGAATGAAAGGAGCTGGCATCTCACTCTCTTTGAATCTTCTTTATCATGCTAGGATTAGCAGGAAAAAGCAAAAAATTTCAGAATTGCACCTTGCAATGCGGAGAAATTACTGTTTGTGCATTTACAATATTCATTGATTTTTGCCATTGAAAAACATCATGTTATTCATATACCAGAAATGTTTGAAGCTACTGACTGAATGAAAGGAGCTGGCATCTCACTCTCTTTGAATCTTCTTTATCATGCTAGGATTATCAGGAAAAAGCAAAAAATTTCAGAATTGCACCTTGCAATGCGGAGAAATTACTGTGTGTGCATTTACAATATTCATTGATATTTGCCATTGAAAAACATCATGTTATTCATATACCAGAAATGTTTGAAGCTACTGACTGAATGAAAGGAGCTGGCATCTCACTCTCTTTGAATCTTCTTTATCATGCTAGGATTAGCAGGAAAAAGCAAAAAATTTCAGAATTGCACCTTGCAATGCGGAGAAATTACTGTTTGTGCATTTACAATATTCATTGATTTTTGCCATTGAAAAACATCATGTTATTCATATACCAGAAATGTTTGAAGCTACTGACTGAATGAAAAGAGCTGGCATCTCACTCTCTTTGAATCTTCTTTATCATGCCAGGATTAGCAGGAAAAAGCAAAAAATTTCAGAATTGCACCTTGCAATGTGGAGATATTACTGTTTGTGCATTTACAATATTCATTGATTTTTGCCATTGAAAAACGTCCAGAAATGATTGAAGCTACTGACTGAATGAAAGGAGCTGGCATCTCACTCTCTTTGAATCTTCTTTATCATGCTAGGATTAGCAGGAAAAAGCAAAAAATTTCAGAATTGCACCTTGCAATGCGGAGAAATTACTGTTTGTGCATTTACAATATTCATTGATTTTTGCCATTGAAAAACATGTTATTCATATACCAGAAATGTTTGAAGCTACTGACTGAATGAAAAGAGCTGGCATCTCACTCTCTTTGAATCTTCTTTATCATGCCAGGATTAGCAGGAAAAAGCAAAAAATTTCAGAATTGCACCTTGCAATGTGGAGATATTACTGTTTGTGCATTTACAATATTCATTGATTTTTGCCATTGAAAAACATCATGTTATTCATATACCAGAAATGTTTGAAGCTACTGACTGAATGAAAAGAGCTGGCATCTCACTCTCTTTGAATCTTCTTTATCATGCCAGGATTAGCAGGAAAAAGCAATAAATTTCACAATTGCACCTTGCAATGTGGAGATATTACTGTTTGTGCATTTACAATATTCATTGATTTTTGCCATTGAAAAACGTCCAGAAATGTTTGAAGCTACTGACTGAATGAAAGGAGCTGGCATCTCACTCTCTTTGAATCTTCTTTATCATGCTAGGATTAGCAGGAAAAAGCAAAAAATTTCAGAATTGCACCTTGCAATGCGGAGAAATTACTGTGTGTGCATTTACAATATTCATTGATTTTTGCCATTGAAAAACATCATGTTATTCATATACCAGAAATGTTTGAAGCTACTGACTGAATGAAAGGAGCTGGCA
Organism: Phyllobates terribilis; assembly: GCF_046119375.1. Classification (NCBI taxonomy): domain Eukaryota; kingdom Metazoa; phylum Chordata; class Amphibia; order Anura; family Dendrobatidae; genus Phyllobates; species Phyllobates terribilis. Next base: position 3,241,485 of record NW_027362925.1, on the reverse strand, counting down.
TCTCACTCTCTTTGAATCTTCTTTATCATGCTAGGATTAGCAGGAAAAAGCAAAAAATTTCAGAATTGCACCTTGCAATGCGGAGAAATTACTGTTTGTGCATTTACAATATTCATTGATTTTTGCCATTGAAAAACATCATGTTATTCATATACCAGAAATGTTTGAAGCTACTGACTGAATGAAAGGAGCTGGCATCTCACTCTCTTTGAATCTTCTTTATCATGCTAGGATTAGCAGGAAAAAGCAAAAAATTTCAGAATTGCACCTTGCAATGCGGAGAAATTACTGTGTGTGCATTTACAATATTCATTGATTTTTGCCATTGAAAAACATGTTATTCATATACCAGAAATGTTTGAAGCTACTGACTGAATGAAAAGAGCTGGCATCTCACTCTCTTTGAATCTTCTTTATCATGCCAGGATTAGCAGGAAAAAGCAAAAAATTTCAGAATTGCACCTTGCAATGTGGAGATATTACTGTTTGTGCATTTACAATATTCATTGATTTTTGCCATTGAAAAACGTCCAGAAATGTTTGAAGCTACTGACTGAATGAAAAGAGCTGGCATCTCACTCTGAATCTTCTTTATCATGCTAGGATTAGCAGGAAAAAGCAAAAAAATTCAGAATTGCACCTTGCAATGCGGAGAAATTACTGTTTGTGCATTTACAATATTCATTGATTTTTGCCATTGAAAAACATCGTTATTCATATACCAGAAATGTTTGAAGCTACTGACTGAATGAAAGGAGCTGGCATCTCACTCTCTTTGAATCTTCTTTATCATGCTAGGATTAGCAGGAAAAAGCAAAAAATTTCAGAATTGCACCTTGCAATGCGGAGAAATTACTGTGTGTGCATTTACAATATTCATTGATTTTTGCCATTGAAAAACATCGTTATTCATATACCAGAAATGTTTGAAGCTACTGACTGAATGAAAAGAGCTGGCATCTCACTCTCTTTGAATCTTCTTTATCATGCCAGGATTAGCAGGAAAAAGCAAAAAATTTCAGAATTGCACCTTGCAATGTGGAGATATTACTGTTTGTGCATTTACAATATTCATTGATTTTTGCCATTGAAAAACGTCCAGAAATGTTTGAAGCTACTGACTGAATGAAAGGAGCTGGCATCTCACTCTCTTTGAATCTTCTTTATCATGCTAGGATTAGCAGGAAAAAGCAAAAAATTTCAGAATTGCACCTTGCAATGCGGAGAAATTACTGTGTGTGCATTTACAATATTCATTGATTTTTGCCATTGAAAAACATCGTTATTCATATACCAGAAATGTTTGAAGCTACTGACTGAATGAAAAGAGCTGGCATCTCACTCTCTTTGAATCTTCTTTATCATGCCAGGATTAGCAGGAAAAAGCAAAAAATTTCAGAATTGCACCTTGCAATGTGGAGATATTACTGCTTGTGCATTTACAATATTCACTGATTTTTGCCATTGAAAAACGTCCAGAAATGTTTGAAGCTACTGACTGAATGAAAGGAGCTGGCATCTCACTCTCTTTGAATCTTCTTTATCATGCTAGGATTATCAGGAAAAAGCAAAAAATTTCAGAATTGCACCTTGCAATGCGGAGAAATTACTGTGTGTGCATTTACAATATTCATTGATATTTGCCATTGAAAAACATCATGTTATTCATATACCAGAAATGTTTGAAGCTACTGACTGAATGAAAGGAGCTGGCATCTCACTCTCTTTGAATCTTCTTTATCATGCTAGGATTAGCAGGAAAAAGCAAAAAATTTCAGAATTGCACCTTGCAATGCGGAGAAATTACTGTTTGTGCATTTACAATATTCATTGATTTTTGCCATTGAAAAACATCATGTTATTCATATACCAGAAATGTTTGAAGCTACTGACTGAATGAAAAGAGCTGGCATCTCACTCTCTTTGAATCTTCTTTATCATGCCAGGATTAGCAGGAAAAAGCAAAAAATTTCAGAATTGCACCTTGCAATGTGGAGATATTACTGTTTGTGCATTTACAATATTCATTGATTTTTGCCATTGAAAAACGTCCAGAAATGATTGAAGCTACTGACTGAATGAAAGGAGCTGGCATCTCACTCTCTTTGAATCTTCTTTATCATGCTAGGATTAGCAGGAAAAAGCAAAAAATTTCAGAATTGCACCTTGCAATGCGGAGAAATTACTGTTTGTGCATTTACAATATTCATTGATTTTTGCCATTGAAAAACATGTTATTCATATACCAGAAATGTTTGAAGCTACTGACTGAATGAAAAGAGCTGGCATCTCACTCTCTTTGAATCTTCTTTATCATGCCAGGATTAGCAGGAAAAAGCAAAAAATTTCAGAATTGCACCTTGCAATGTGGAGATATTACTGTTTGTGCATTTACAATATTCATTGATTTTTGCCATTGAAAAACATCATGTTATTCATATACCAGAAATGTTTGAAGCTACTGACTGAATGAAAAGAGCTGGCATCTCACTCTCTTTGAATCTTCTTTATCATGCCAGGATTAGCAGGAAAAAGCAATAAATTTCACAATTGCACCTTGCAATGTGGAGATATTACTGTTTGTGCATTTACAATATTCATTGATTTTTGCCATTGAAAAACGTCCAGAAATGTTTGAAGCTACTGACTGAATGAAAGGAGCTGGCATCTCACTCTCTTTGAATCTTCTTTATCATGCTAGGATTAGCAGGAAAAAGCAAAAAATTTCAGAATTGCACCTTGCAATGCGGAGAAATTACTGTGTGTGCATTTACAATATTCATTGATTTTTGCCATTGAAAAACATCATGTTATTCATATACCAGAAATGTTTGAAGCTACTGACTGAATGAAAGGAGCTGGCATCTCACTCTCTTTGAATCTTCTTTATCATGCTAGGATTAGCAGGAAAAAGCAAAAAATTTCAGAATTGCACCTTGCAATGCGGAGAAATTACTGTTTGTGCATTTACAATATTCATTGATTTTTGCCATTGAAAAACATCATGTTATTCATATACCAGAAATGTTTGAAGCTACTGACTGAATGAAAGGAGCTGGCATCTCACTCTCTTTGAATCTTCTTTATCATGCTAGGATTAGCAGGAAAAAGCAAAAAATTTCAGAATTGCACCTTGCAATGCGGAGAAATTACTGTGTGTGCATTTACAATATTCATTGATTTTTGCCATTGAAAAACATGTTATTCATATACCAGAAATGTTTGAAGCTACTGACTGAATGAAAAGAGCTGGCATCTCACTCTCTTTGAATCTTCTTTATCATGCCAGGATTAGCAGGAAAAAGCAAAAAATTTCAGAATTGCACCTTGCAATGTGGAGATATTACTGTTTGTGCATTTACAATATTCATTGATTTTTGCCATTGAAAAACGTCCAGAAATGTTTGAAGCTACTGACTGAATGAAAAGAGCTGGCATCTCACTCTGAATCTTCTTTATCATGCTAGGATTAGCAGGAAAAAGCAAAAAAATTCAGAATTGCACCTTGCAATGCGGAGAAATTACTGTTTGTGCATTTACAATATTCATTGATTTTTGCAATTGAAAAACATCGTTATTCATATACCAGAAATGTTTGAAGCTACTGACTGAATGAAAGGAGCTGGCATCTCACTCTCTTTGAATCTTCTTTATCATGCTAGGATTAGCAGGAAAAAGCAAAAAATTTCAGAATTGCACCTTGCAATGCGGAGAAATTACTGTGTGTGCATTTACAATATTCATTGATTTTTGCCATTGAAAAACATCGTTATTCATATACCAGAAATGTTTGAAGCTACTGACTGAATGAAAAGAGCTGGCATCTCACTCTCTTTGAATCTTCTTTATCATGCCAGGATTAGCAGGAAAAAGCAAAAAATTTCAGAATTGCACCTTGCAATGTGGAGATATTACTGTTTGTGCATTTACAATATTCATTGATTTTTGCCATTGAAAAACGTCCAGAAATGTTTGAAGCTACTGACTGAATGAAAGGAGCTGGCATCTCACTCTCTTTGAATCTTCTTTATCATGCTAGGATTAGCAGGAAAAAGCAAAAAATTTCAGAATTGCACCTTGCAATGCGGAGAAATTACTGTGTGTGCATTTACAATATTCATTGATTTTTGCCATTGAAAAACATCGTTATTCATATACCAGAAATGTTTGAAGCTACTGACTGAATGAAAAGAGCTGGCATCTCACTCTCTTTGAATCTTCTTTATCATGCCAGGATTAGCAGGAAAAAGCAAAAAATTTCAGAATTGCACCTTGCAATGTGGAGATATTACTGTTTGTGCATTTACAATATTCATTGATTTTTGCCATTGAAAAACGTCCAGAAATGTTTGAAGCTACTGACTGAATGAAAAGAGCTGGCATCTCACTCTGAATCTTCTTTATCATGCTAGGATTAGCAGGAAAAAGCAAAAAAATTCAGAATTGCACCTTGCAATGCGGAGAAATTACTGTTTGTGCATTTACAATATTCATTGATTTTTGCCATTGAAAAACATCGTTATTCATATACCAGAAATGTTTGAAGCTACTGACTGAATGAAAGGAGCTGGCATCTCACTCTCTTTGAATCTTCTTTATCATGCTAGGATTAGCAGGAAAAAGCAAAAAATTTCAGAATTGCACCTTGCAATGCGGAGAAATTACTGTGTGTGCATTTACAATATTCATTGATTTTTGCCATTGAAAAACATCGTTATTCATATACCAGAAATGTTTGAAGCTACTGACTGAATGAAAAGAGCTGGCATCTCACTCTCTTTGAATCTTCTTTATCATGCCAGGATTAGCAGGAAAAAGCAAAAAATTTCAGAATTGCACCTTGCAATGTGGAGATATTACTGTTTGTGCATTTACAATATTCATTGATTTTTGCCATTGAAAAACGTCCAGAAATGTTTGAAGCTACTGACTGAATGAAAGGAGCTGGCATCTCACTCTCTTTGAATCTTCTTTATCATGCTAGGATTAGCAGGAAAAAGCAAAAAATTTCAGAATTGCACCTTGCAATGCGGAGAAATTACTGTGTGTGCATTTACAATATTCATTGATTTTTGCCATTGAAAAACATCGTTATTCATATACCAGAAATGTTTGAAGCTACTGACTGAATGAAAAGAGCTGGCATCTCACTCTCTTTGAATCTTCTTTATCATGCCAGGATTAGCAGGAAAAAGCAAAAAATTTCAGAATTGCACCTTGCAATGTGGAGATATTACTGCTTGTGCATTTACAATATTCACTGATTTTTGCCATTGAAAAACGTCCAGAAATGTTTGAAGCTACTGACTGAATGAAAGGAGCTGGCATCTCACTCTCTTTGAATCTTCTTTATCATGCTAGGATTATCAGGAAAAAGCAAAAAATTTCAGAATTGCACCTTGCAATGCGGAGAAATTACTGTGTGTGCATTTACAATATTCATTGATATTTGCCATTGAAAAACATCATGTTATTCATATACCAGAAATGTTTGAAGCTACTGACTGAATGAAAGGAGCTGGCATCTCACTCTCTTTGAATCTTCTTTATCATGCTAGGATTAGCAGGAAAAAGCAAAAAATTTCAGAATTGCACCTTGCAATGCGGAGAAATTACTGTTTGTGCATTTACAATATTCATTGATTTTTGCCATTGAAAAACATCATGTTATTCATATACCAGAAATGTTTGAAGCTACTGACTGAATGAAAAGAGCTGGCATCTCACTCTCTTTGAATCTTCTTTATCATGCCAGGATTAGCAGGAAAAAGCAAAAAATTTCAGAATTGCACCTTGCAATGTGGAGATATTACTGTTTGTGCATTTACAATATTCATTGATTTTTGCCATTGAAAAACGTCCAGAAATGATTGAAGCTACTGACTGAATGAAAGGAGCTGGCATCTCACTCTCTTTGAATCTTCTTTATCATGCTAGGATTAGCAGGAAAAAGCAAAAAATTTCAGAATTGCACCTTGCAATGCGGAGAAATTACTGTTTGTGCATTTACAATATTCATTGATTTTTGCCATTGAAAAACATGTTATTCATATACCAGAAATGTTTGAAGCTACTGACTGAATGAAAAGAGCTGGCATCTCACTCTCTTTGAATCTTCTTTATCATGCCAGGATTAGCAGGAAAAAGCAAAAAATTTCAGAATTGCACCTTGCAATGTGGAGATATTACTGTTTGTGCATTTACAATATTCATTGATTTTTGCCATTGAAAAACATCATGTTATTCATATACCAGAAATGTTTGAAGCTACTGACTGAATGAAAAGAGCTGGCATCTCACTCTCTTTGAATCTTCTTTATCATGCCAGGATTAGCAGGAAAAAGCAATAAATTTCACAATTGCACCTTGCAATGTGGAGATATTACTGTTTGTGCATTTACAATATTCATTGATTTTTGCCATTGAAAAACGTCCAGAAATGTTTGAAGCTACTGACTGAATGAAAGGAGCTGGCATCTCACTCTCTTTGAATCTTCTTTATCATGCTAGGATTAGCAGGAAAAAGCAAAAAATTTCAGAATTGCACCTTGCAATGCGGAGAAATTACTGTGTGTGCATTTACAATATTCATTGATTTTTGCCATTGAAAAACATCATGTTATTCATATACCAGAAATGTTTGAAGCTACTGACTGAATGAAAGGAGCTGGCATCTCACTCTCTTTGAATCTTCTTTATCATGCTAGGATTAGCAGGAAAAAGCAAAAAATTTCAGAATTGCACCTTGCAATGCGGAGAAATTACTGTTTGTGCATTTACAATATTCATTGATTTTTGCCATTGAAAAACATCATGTTATTCATATACCAGAAATGTTTGAAGCTACTGACTGAATGAAAGGAGCTGGCATCTCACTCTCTTTGAATCTTCTTTATCATGCTAGGATTAGCAGGAAAAAGCAAAAAATTTCAGAATTGCACCTTGCAATGCGGAGAAATTACTGTGTGTGCATTTACAATATTCATTGATTTTTGCCATTGAAAAACATGTTATTCATATACCAGAAATGTTTGAAGCTACTGACTGAATGAAAAGAGCTGGCATCTCACTCTCTTTGAATCTTCTTTATCATGCCAGGATTAGCAGGAAAAAGCAAAAAATTTCAGAATTGCACCTTGCAATGTGGAGATATTACTGTTTGTGCATTTACAATATTCATTGATTTTTGCCATTGAAAAACGTCCAGAAATGTTTGAAGCTACTGACTGAATGAAAAGAGCTGGCATCTCACTCTGAATCTTCTTTATCATGCTAGGATTAGCAGGAAAAAGCAAAAAAATTCAGAATTGCACCTTGCAATGCGGAGAAATTACTGTTTGTGCATTTACAATATTCATTGATTTTTGCAATTGAAAAACATCGTTATTCATATACCAGAAATGTTTGAAGCTACTGACTGAATGAAAGGAGCTGGCATCTCACTCTCTTTGAATCTTCTTTATCATGCTAGGATTAGCAGGAAAAAGCAAAAAATTTCAGAATTGCACCTTGCAATGCGGAGAAATTACTGTGTGTGCATTTACAATATTCATTGATTTTTGCCATTGAAAAACATCGTTATTCATATACCAGAAATGTTTGAAGCTACTGACTGAATGAAAAGAGCTGGCATCTCACTCTCTTTGAATCTTCTTTATCATGCCAGGATTAGCAGGAAAAAGCAAAAAATTTCAGAATTGCACCTTGCAATGTGGAGATATTACTGTTTGTGCATTTACAATATTCATTGATTTTTGCCATTGAAAAACGTCCAGAAATGTTTGAAGCTACTGACTGAATGAAAGGAGCTGGCATCTCACTCTCTTTGAATCTTCTTTATCATGCTAGGATTAGCAGGAAAAAGCAAAAAATTTCAGAATTGCACCTTGCAATGCGGAGAAATTACTGTGTGTGCATTTACAATATTCATTGATTTTTGCCATTGAAAAACATCGTTATTCATATACCAGAAATGTTTGAAGCTACTGACTGAATGAAAAGAGCTGGCATCTCACTCTCTTTGAATCTTCTTTATCATGCCAGGATTAGCAGGAAAAAGCAAAAAATTTCAGAATTGCACCTTGCAATGTGGAGATATTACTGTTTGTGCATTTACAATATTCATTGATTTTTGCCATTGAAAAACGTCCAGAAATGTTTGAAGCTACTGACTGAATGAAAAGAGCTGGCATCTCACTCTGAATCTTCTTTATCATGCTAGGATTAGCAGGAAAAAGCAAAAAAATTCAGAATTGCACCTTGCAATGCGGAGAAATTACTGTTTGTGCATTTACAATATTCATTGATTTTTGCCATTGAAAAACATCGTTATTCATATACCAGAAATGTTTGAAGCTACTGACTGAATGAAAGGAGCTGGCATCTCACTCTCTTTGAATCTTCTTTATCATGCTAGGATTAGCAGGAAAAAGCAAAAAATTTCAGAATTGCACCTTGCAATGCGGAGAAATTACTGTGTGTGCATTTACAATATTCATTGATTTTTGCCATTGAAAAACATCGTTATTCATATACCAGAAATGTTTGAAGCTACTGACTGAATGAAAAGAGCTGGCATCTCACTCTCTTTGAATCTTCTTTATCATGCCAGGATTAGCAGGAAAAAGCAAAAAATTTCAGAATTGCACCTTGCAATGTGGAGATATTACTGTTTGTGCATTTACAATATTCATTGATTTTTGCCATTGAAAAACGTCCAGAAATGTTTGAAGCTACTGACTGAATGAAAGGAGCTGGCATCTCACTCTCTTTGAATCTTCTTTATCATGCTAGGATTAGCAGGAAAAAGCAAAAAATTTCAGAATTGCACCTTGCAATGCGGAGAAATTACTGTGTGTGCATTTACAATATTCATTGATTTTTGCCATTGAAAAACATCGTTATTCATATACCAGAAATGTTTGAAGCTACTGACTGAATGAAAAGAGCTGGCATCTCACTCTCTTTGAATCTTCTTTATCATGCCAGGATTAGCAGGAAAAAGCAAAAAATTTCAGAATTGCACCTTGCAATGTGGAGATATTACTGCTTGTGCATTTACAATATTCACTGATTTTTGCCATTGAAAAACGTCCAGAAATGTTTGAAGCTACTGACTGAATGAAAGGAGCTGGCATCTCACTCTCTTTGAATCTTCTTTATCATGCTAGGATTAGCAGGAAAAAGCAAAAAAATTCAGAATTGCACATTGCAATGCGGAGAAATTACTGTTTGTGCATTTACAATATTCATTGATTTTTGCCATTGAAAAACATCATGTTATTCATATACCAGAAATGTTTGAAGCTACTGACTGAATGAAAGGAGCTGGCATCTCACTCTCTTTGAATCTTCTTTATCATGCCAGGATTAGCAGGAAAAAGCAAAAAATTTCAGAACTGCACCTTGCAATGTGGAGATATTACTGTTTGTGCATTTACAATATTCATTGATTTTTGCCATTGAAAAACGTCCAGAAATGTTTGAAGCTACTGACTGAATGAAAGGAGCTGGCATCTCACTCTCTTTGAATCTTCTTTATCATGCTAGGATTAGCAGGAAAAAGCAAAAAATTTCAGAATTGCACCTTGCAATGCGGAGAAATTACTGTGTGTGCATTTACAATATTCATTGATTTTTGCAATTGAAAAACATCGTTATTCATATACCAGAAATGTTTGAAGCTACTGACTGAATGAAAAGAGCTGGCATCTCACTCTCTTTGAATCTTCTTTATCATGCCAGGATTAGCAGGAAAAAGCAAAAAATTTCAGAATTGCACCTTGCAATGTGGAGATATTACTGTTTGTGCATTTACAATATTCATTGATTTTTGCCATTGAAAAACATGTTATTCATATACCAGAAATGTTTGAAGCTACTGACTGAATGAAAAGAGCTGGCATCTCACTCTCTTTGAATCTTCTTTATCATGCCAGGATTAGCAGGAAAAAGCAAAAAATTTCAGAATTGCACCTTGCAATGTGGAGATATTACTCTTTGTGCATTTACAATATTCATTGATTTTTGCCATTGAAAAACGTCCAGAAATGTTTGAAGCTACTGACTGAATGAAAGGAGCTGGCATCTCACTCTCTTTGAATCTTCCTTATCATGCTAGGATTAGCAGGAAAAAGCAAAAAATTTCAGAATTGCACCTTGCAATGCGGAGAAATTACTGTTTGTGCATTTACAATATTCATTGATTTTTGCCATTGAAAAACATGTTATTCATATACCAGAAATGTTTGAAGCTACTGACTGAATGAAAGGAGCTGGCATCTCACTCTCTTTGAATCTTCTTTATCATGCTAGGATTAGCAGGAAAAAGCAAAAAATTTCAGAATTGCACCTTGCAATGCGGAGAAATTACTGTGTGTGCATTTACAATATTCATTGATTTTTGCCATTGAAAAACATCGTTATTCATATACCAGAAATGTTTGAAGCTACTGACTGAATGAAAAGAGCTGGCATCTCACTCTCTTTGAATCTTCTTTATCATGCCAGGATTAGCAGGAAAAAGCAAAAAAATTCAGAATTGCACCTTGCAATGTGGAGATATTACTGTTTGTGCATTTACAATATTCATTGATTTTTGCCATTGAAAAACATCATGTTATTCATATACCAGAAATGTTTGAAGCTACTGACTGAATGAAAAGAGCTGGCATCTCACTCTCTTTGAATCTTCTTTATCATGCCAGGATTAGCAGGAAAAAGCAAAAAATTTCAGAATTGCACCTTGCAATGCGGAGAAATTACTGTTTGTGCATTTACAATATTCATTGATTTTTGCCATTGAAAAACATGTTATTCATATACCAAAAATGTTTAAAGCTACTGACTGAATGAAAAGAGCTGGCATCTCACTCTCTTTGAATCTTCTTTATCATGCCAGGATTAGCAGGAAAAAGCAAAAAATTTCAGAATTGCACCTTGCAATGTGGAGAAATTACTGTTTGTGCATTTACAATATTCATTGATTTTTGCCATTGAAAAACATGTTATTCATATACCAGAAATGTTTAAAGCTACTGACTGAATGAAAGAAGCTGGCATCTCACTCTCTTTGAATCTTCTTTATCATGCTAGGATTAGCAGGAAAAAGCAAAAAATTTCAGAATTGCACCTTGCAATGCGGAGAAATTACTGTGTGTGCATTTACAATATTCATTGATTTTTGCCATTGAAAAACATCGTTATTCATATACCAGAAATGTTTGAAGCTACTGACTGAATGAATAGAGCTGGCATCTCACTCTCTTTGAATCTTCTTTATCATGCCAGGATTAGCAGGAAAAAGCAAAAAATTTCAGAATTGCACCTTGCAATGTGGAGATATTACTGTTTGTGCATTTACAATATTCATTGATTTTTGCCATTGAAAAACGTCCAGAAATGTTTGAAGCTACTGACTGAATGAAAGGAGCTGGCATCTCACTCTCTTTGAATCTTCTTTATCATGCTAGGATTAGCAGGAAAAAGCAAAAAATTTCAGAATTGCACCTTGCAATGCGGAGAAATTACTGTGTGTGCATTTACAATATTCATTGATTTTTGCCATTGAAAAACATCGTTATTCATATACCAGAAATGTTTGAAGCTACTGACTGAATGAAAAGAGCTGGCATCTCACTCTCTTTGAATCTTCTTTATCATGCCAGGATTAGCAGGAAAAAGCAAAAAATTTCAGAATTGCACCTTGCAATGTGGAGATATTACTGTTTGTGCATTTACAATATTCATTGATTTTTGCCATTGAAAAACGTCCAGAAATGTTTGAAGCTACTGACTGAATGAAAGGAGCTGGCATCTCACTCTCTTTGAATCTTCTTTATCATGCTAGGATTAGCAGGAAAAAGCAAAAAATTTCAGAATTGCACCTTGCAATGCGGAGAAATTACTGTGTGTGCATTTACAATATTCATTGATTTTTGCCATTGAAAAACATTGTTATTCATATACCAGAAATGTTTGAAGCTACTGACTGAATGAAAAGAGCTGGCATCTCACTCTCTTTGAATCTTCTTTATCATGCCAGGATTAGCAGGAAAAAGCAAAAAATTTCAGAATTGCACCTTGCAATGTGGAGATATTACTGTTTGTGCATTTACAATATTCATTGATTTTTGCCATTGAAAAACGTCCAGAAATGTTTGAAGCTACTGACTGAATGAAAAGAGCTGGCATCTCACTCTCTTTGAATGTTCTTTATCATGCTAAGAGGAGCAGGAAAAAGCAAAAAATTTCAGAATTGCACGTTGCAATGTGGAGATATTACTGTTTGTGCATTTACAATATTCATTGATTTTTGCCATTGAAAAACATGTTATTCATATACCAGAAATGTTTGAAGCTACTGACTGAATGAAAAGAGCTGGCATCTCACTCTCTTTGAATCTTCTTTATCATCCCTGGATTAGCAGGAAAAAGCAAAAAATTTCAGAATTGCACCTTGCAATGTGGAGATATTACTGTTTGTGCATTTACAATATTCATTGATTTTTGCCATTGAAAAACGTCCAGAAATGTTTGAAGCTACTGACTGAATGAAAGGAGCTGGCATCTCACTCTCTTTGAATCTTCTTTATCATGCTAGGATTAGCAGGAAAAAGCAAAAAATTTCAGAATTGCACCTTGCAATGCGGAGAAATTACTGTGTGTGCATTTACAATATTCATTGATTTTTGCCATTGAAAAACGTCCAGAAATGTTTGAAGCTACTGACTGAATGAAAGGAGCTGGCATCTCACTCTCTTTGAATCTTCTTTATCATGCTAAGAGGAGCAGGAAAAAGCAAAAAATTTCAGAATTGCACGTTGCAATGCGGAGAAATTACTGTGTGTGCATTTACAATATTCATTGATTTTTGCCATTGAAAAACATCGTTATTCATATACCAGAAATGTTTGAAGCTACTGACTGAATGAAAAGAGCTGGCATCTCACTCTCTTTGAATCTTCTTTATCATGCCAGGATTAGCAGGAAAAAGCAAAAAATTTCAGAATTGCACCTTGCAATGTGGAGATATTACTGTTTGTGCATTTACAATATTCATTGATTTTTGCCATTGAAAAACGTCCAGAAATGTTTGAAGCTACTGACTGAATGAAAGGAGCTGGCATCTCACTCTCTTTGAATCTTCTTTATCATGCTAGGATTAGCAGGAAAAAGCAAAAAATTTCAGAATTGCACCTTGCAATGCGGAGAAATTACTGTTTGTGCATTTACAATATTCATTGATTTTTGCCATTGAAAAACATCGTTATTCATATACCAGAAATGTTTGAAGCTACTGACTGAATGAAAAGAGCTGGCATCTCACTCTCTTTGAATCTTCTTTATCATGCCAGGATTAGCAGGAAAAAGCAAAAAATTTCAGAATTGCACCTTGCAATGTGGAGATATTACTGTTTGTGCATTTACAATATTCATTGATTTTTGCCATTGAAAAACGTCCAGAAATGTTTGAAGCTACTGACTGAATGAAAGGAGCTGGCATCTCACTCTCTTTGAATCTTCTTTATCATGCTAGGATTAGCAGGAAAAAGCAAAAAATTTCAGAATTGCACCTTGCAATGCGGAGAAATTACTGTGTGTGCATTTACAATATTCATTGATTTTTGCCATTGAAAAACATCGTTATTCATATACCAGAAATGTTTGAAGCTACTGACTGAATGAAAAGAGCTGGCATCTCACTCTCTTTGAATCTTCTTTATCATGCCAGGATTAGCAGGAAAAAGCAAAAAATTTCAGAATTGCACCTTGCAATGTGGAGATATTACTGTTTGTGCATTTACAATATTCATTGATTTTTGTCATTGAAAAACATGTTATTCATATACCAGAAATGTTTGAAGCTACTGACTGAATGAAAAGAGCTGGCATCTCACTCTCTTTGAATCTTCTTTATCATGCCAGGATTAGCAGGAAAAAGCAAAAAATTTCAGAATTGCACCTTGCAATGTGGAGATATTACTGTTTGTGCATTTACAATATTCATTGATTTTTGCCATTGAAAAACGTCCAGAAATGTTTGAAGCTACTGACTGAATGAAAGGAGCTGGCATCTCGCTCTCTTTGAATCTTCTTTATCATGCTAGGATTAGCAGGAAAAAGCAAAAAATTTCAGAATTGCACCTTGCAATGCGGAGAAATTACTGTGTGTGCATTTACAATATTCATTGATTTTTGCCATTGAAAAACGTCCAGAAATGTTTGAAGCTACTGACTGAATGAAAGGAGCTGGCATCTCACTCTCTTTGAATCTTCTTTATCATGCTAAGAGGAGCAGGAAAAAGCAAAAAATTTCAGAATTGCACGTTGCAATGCGGAGAAATTACTGTGTGTGCATTTACAATATTCATTGATTTTTGCCATTGAAAAACATCGTTATTCATATACCAGAAATGTTTGAAGCTACTGACTGAATGAAAAGAGCTGGCATCTCACTCTCTTTGAATCTTCTTTATCATGCCAGGATTAGCAGGAAAAAGCAAAAAATTTCAGAATTGCACCTTGCAATGTGGAGATATTACTGTTTGTGCATTTACAATATTCATTGATTTTTGCCATTGAAAAACGTCCAGAAATGTTTGAAGCTACTGACTGAATGAAAGGAGCTGGCATCTCACTCTCTTTGAATCTTCTTTATCATGCTAGGATTAGCAGGAAAAAGCAAAAAATTTCAGAATTGCACCTTGCAATGCGGAGAAATTACTGTTTGTGCATTTACAATATTCATTGATTTTTGCCATTGAAAAACATCGTTATTCATATACCAGAAATGTTTGAAGCTACTGACTGAATGAAAAGAGCTGGCATCTCACTCTCTTTGAATCTTCTTTATCATGCCAGGATTAGCAGGAAAAAGCAAAAAATTTCAGAATTGCACCTTGCAATGTGGAGATATTACTGTTTGTGCATTTACAATATTCATTGATTTTTGCCATTGAAAAACGTCCAGAAATGTTTGAAGCTACTGACTGAATGAAAGGAGCTGGCATCTCACTCTCTTTGAATCTTCTTTATCATGCTAGGATTAGCAGGAAAAAGCAAAAAATTTCAGAATTGCACCTTGCAATGCGGAGAAATTACTGTGTGTGCATTTACAATATTCATTGATTTTTGCCATTGAAAAACATCGTTATTCATATACCAGAAATGTTTGAAGCTACTGACTGAATGAAAAGAGCTGGCATCTCACTCTCTTTGAATCTTCTTTATCATGCCAGGATTAGCAGGAAAAAGCAAAAAATTTCAGAATTGCACCTTGCAATGTGGAGATATTACTGTTTGTGCATTTACAATATTCATTGATTTTTGCCATTGAAAAACGTCCAGAAATGTTTGAAGCTACTGACTGAATGAAAGGAGCTGGCATCTCACTCTCTTTGAATCTTCTTTATCATGCTAGGATTAGCAGGAAAAAGCAAAAAATTTCAGAATTGCACCTTGCAATGCGGAGAAATTACTGTGTGTGCATTTACAATATTCATTGATTTTTGCCATTGAAAAACGTCCAGAAATGTTTGAAGCTACTGACTGAATGAAAGGAGCTGGCATCTCACTCTCTTTGAATCTTCTTTATCATGCTAAGAGGAGCAGGAAAAAGCAAAAAATTTCAGAATTGCACGTTGCAATGCGGAGAAATTACTGTGTGTGCATTTACAATATTCATTGATTTTTGCCATTGAAAAACATCGTTATTCATATACCAGAAATGTTTGAAGCTACTGACTGAATGAAAAGAGCTGGCATCTCACTCTCTTTGAATCTTCTTTATCATGCCAGGATTAGCAGGAAAAAGCAAAACATTTCAGAATTGCACCTTGCAATGTGGAGATATTACTGTTTGTGCATTTACAATATTCATTGATTTTTGCCATTGAAAAACGTACAGAAATGTTTGAAGCTACTGACTGAATGAAAGGAGCTGGCATCTCACTCTCTTTGAATCTTCTTTATCATGCTAGGATTAGCAGGAAAAAGCAAAAAATTTCAGAATTGCACCTTGCAATGCGGAGAAATTACTGTGTGTGCATTTACAATATTCATTGATTTTGCCATTGAAAAACAGCGTTATTCATATACCAGAAATGTTTGAAGCTACTGACTGAATGAAAAGAGCTGGCATCTCACTCTCTTTGAATCTTCTTTATCATGCCAGGATTAGCAGGAAAAAGCAAAAAATTTCAGAATTGCACCTTGCAATGTGGAGATATTACTGTTTGTGCATTTACAATATACATTGATTTTTGCCATTGAAAAATGTCCAGAAATGTTTGAAGCTACTGACTGAATGAAAGGAGCTGGCATCTCACTCTCTTTGAATCTTCTTTATCATGCTAGGATTAGCAGGAAAAAGCAAAAAATTTCAGAATTGCACCTTGCAATGCGGAGAAATTACTGTGTGTGCATTTACAATATTCATTGATTTTTGCCATTGAAAAACATCGTTATTCATATACCAGAAATGTTTGAAGCTACTGACTGAATGAAAAGAGCTGGCATCTCACTCTCTTTGAATCTTCTTTATCATGCCAGGATTAGCAGGAAAAAGCAAAAAATTTCAGAATTGCACCTTGCAATGTGGAGATATTACTGTTTGTGCATTTACAATATTCATTGATTTTTGCCATTGAAAAACGTCCAGAAATGTTTGAAGCTACTGACTGAATGAAAGGAGCTGGCATCTCACTCTCTTTGAATCTTCTTTATCATGCTAGGATTAGCAGGAAAAAGCAAAAAATTTCAGAATTGCACCTTGCAATGCGGAGAAATTACTGTGTGTGCATTTACAATATTCATTGATTTTTGCCATTGAAAAACGTCCAGAAATGTTTGAAGCTACTGACTGAATGAAAGGAGCTGGCATCTCACTCTCTTTGAATCTTCTTTATCATGCTAAGAGGAGCAGGAAAAAGCAAAAAATTTCAGAATTGCACCTTGCAATGCGGAGAAATTACTGTGTGTGCATTTACAATATTCATTGATTTTTGCCATTGAAAAACATCGTTATTCATATACCAGAAATGTTTGAAGCTACTGACTGAATGAAAAGAGCTGGCATCTCACTCTCTTTGAATCTTCTTTATCATGCCAGGATTAGCAGGAAAAAGCAAAAAATTTCAGAATTGCACCTTGCAATGTGGAGATATTACTGTTTGTGCATTTACAATATTCATTGATTTTTGCCATTGAAAAACGTCCAGAAATGTTTGAAGCTACTGACTGAATGAAAGGAGCTGGCATCTCACTCTCTTTGAATCTTCTTTATCATGCTAGGATTAGCAGGAAAAAGCAAAAAATTTCAGAATTGCACCTTGCAATGCGGAGAAATTACTGTGTGTGCATTTACAATATTCATTGATTTTTGCCATTGAAAAACATCGTTATTCATATACCAGAAATGTTTGAAGCTACTGACTGAATGAAAAGAGCTGGCATCTCACTCTCTTTGAATCTTCTTTATCATGCCAGGATTAGCAGGAAAAAGCAAAAAATTTCAGAATTGCACCTTGCAATGTGGAGATATTACTGTTTGTGCATTTACAATATTCATTGATTTTTGCCATTGAAAAACGTCCAGAAATGTTTGAAGCTACTGACTGAATGAAAGGAGCTGGCATCTCACTCTCTTTGAATCTTCTTTATCATGCTAAGAGGAGCAGGAAAAAGCAAAAAATTTCAGAATTGCACCTTGCAATGCGGAGAAATTACTGTGTGTGCATTTACAATATTCATTGATTTTTGCCATTGAAAAACATCGTTATTCATATACCAGAAATGTTTGAAGCTACTGACTGAATGAAAAGAGCTGGCATCTCACTCTCTTTGAATCTTCTTTATCATGCCAGGATTAGCAGGAAAAAGCAAAAAATTTCAGAATTGCACCTTGCAATGTGGAGATATTACTGTTTGTGCATTTACAATATTCATTGATTTTTGCCATTGAAAAACGTCCAGAAATGTTTGAAGCTACTGACTGAATGAAAGGAGCTGGCATCTCACTCTCTTTGAATCTTCTTTATCATGCTAGGATTAGCAGGAAAAAGCAAAAAATTTCAGAATTGCACCTTGCAATGCGGAGAAATTACTGTGTGTGCATTTACAATATTCATTGATTTTTGCCATTGAAAAACATCGTTATTCATATACCAGAAATGTTTGAAGCTACTGACTGAATGAAAAGAGCTGGCATCTCACTCTCTTTGAATCTTCTTTATCATGCCAGGATTAGCAGGAAAAAGCAAAAAATTTCAGAATTGCACCTTGCAATGTGGAGATATTACTGTTTGTGCATTTACAATATTCATTGATTTTTGCCATTGAAAAACGTCCAGAAATGTTTGAAGCTACTGACTGAATGAAAAGAGCTGGCATCTCACTCTCTTTGAATGTTCTTTATCATGCTAAGAGGAGCAGGAAAAAGCAAAAAATTTCAGAATTGCACGTTGCAATGTGGAGATATTACTGTTTGTGCATTTACAATATTCATTGATTTTTGCCATTGAAAAACGTCCAGAAATGTTTGAAGCTACTGACTGAATGAAAGGAGCTGGCATCTCACTCTCTTTGAACCTTCTTTATCATGCTAGGATTAGCAGGAAAAAGCAAAAAATTTCAGAATTGCACCTTGCAATGCGGAGAAATTACTGTGTGTGCATTTACAATATTCATTGATTTTGCCATTGAAAAACATCGTTATTCATATACCAGAAATGTTTGAAGCTACTGACTGAATGAAAAGAGCTGGCATCTCACTCTCTTTGAATCTTCTTTATCATGCCAGGATTAGCAGGAAAAAGCAAAAAATTTCAGAATTGCACCTTGCAATGTGGAGATATTACTGTTTGTGCATTTACAATATTCATTGATTTTTGCCATTGAAAAACGTCCAGAAATGTTTGAAGCTACTGACTGAATGAAAAGAGCTGGCATCTCACTCTCTTTGAATGTTCTTTATCATGCTAAGAGGAGCAGGAAAAAGCAAAAAATTTCAGAATTGCACGTTGCAATGTGGAGATATTACTGTTTGTGCATTTACAATATTCATTGATTTTTGCCATTGAAAAACGTCCAGAAATGTTTGAAGCTACTGACTGAATGAAAGGAGCTGGCATCTCACTCTCTTTGAATCTTCTTTATCATGCTAAGAGGAGCAGGAAAAAGCAAAAAATTTCAGAATTGCACGTTGCAATGCGGAGAAATTACTGTGTGTGCATTTACAATATTCATTGATTTTTGCCATTGAAAAACATCGTTATTCATATACCAGAAATGTTTGAAGCTACTGACTGAATGAAAAGAGCTGGCATCTCACTCTCTTTGAATCTTCTTTATCATGCCAGGATTAGCAGGAAAAAGCAAAAAATTTCAGAATTGCACCTTGCAATGTGGAGATATTACTGTTTGTGCATTTACAATATACATTGATTTTTGCCATTGAAAAATGTCCAGAAATGTTTGAAGCTACTGACTGAATGAAAGGAGCTGGCATCTCACTCTCTTTGAATCTTCTTTATCATGCTAGGATTAGCAGGAAAAAGCAAAAAATTTCAGAATTGCACCTTGCAATGCGGAGAAATTACTGTGTGTGCATTTACAATATTCATTGATTTTTGCCATTGAAAAACATCGTTATTCATATACCAGAAATGTTTGAAGCTACTGACTGAATGAAAAGAGCTGGCATCTCACTCTCTTTGAATCTTCTTTATCATGCCAGGATTAGCAGGAAAAAGCAAAAAATTTCAGAATTGCACCTTGCAATGTGGAGATATTACTGTTTGTGCATTTACAATATTCATTGATTTTTGCCATTGAAAAACGTCCAGAAATGTTTGAAGCTACTGACTGAATGAAAGGAGCTGGCATCTCACTCTCTTTGAATCTTCTTTATCATGCTAGGATTAGCAGGAAAAAGCAAAAAATTTCAGAATTGCACCTTGCAATGCGGAGAAATTACTGTGTGTGCATTTACAATATTCATTGATTTTTGCCATTGAAAAACGTCCAGAAATGTTTGAAGCTACTGACTAAATGAAAGGAGCTGGCATCTCACTCTCTTTGAATCTTCTTTATCATGCTAAGAGGAGCAGGAAAAAGCAAAAAATTTCAGAATTGCACGTTGCAATGCGGAGAAATTACTGTGTGTGCATTTACAATATTCATTGATTTTTGCCATTGAAAAACATCGTTATTCATATACCAGAAATGTTTGAAGCTACTGACTGAATGAAAGGAGCTGGCATCTCACTCTCTTTGAATCTTCTTTATCATTCCAGGATTAGCAGGAAAAAGCAAAAAATTTCAGAATTGCACCTTGCAATGTGGAGATATTACTGTTTGTGCATTTACAATATTCATTGATTTTTGCCATTGAAAAACGTCCAGAAATGTTTGAAGCTACTGACTGAATGAAAGGAGCTGGCATCTCACTCTCTTTGAATCTTCTTTATCATGCTAGGATTAGCAGGAAAAAGCAAAAAATTTCAGAATTGCACCTTGCAATGCGGAGAAATTACTGTGTGTGCATTTACAATATTCATTGATTTTTGCCATTGAAAAACGTCCAGAAATGTTTGAAGCTACTGACTGAATGAAAGGAGCTGGCATCTCACTCTCTTTGAATCTTCTTTATCATGCTAAGAGGAGCAGGAAAAAGCAAAAAATTTCAGAATTGCACGTTGCAATGCGGAGAAATTACTGTGTGTGCATTTACAATATTCATTGATTTTTGCCATTGAAAAACATCGTTATTCATATACCAGAAATGTTTGAAGCTACTGACTGAATGAAAAGAGCTGGCATCTCACTCTCTTTGAATCTTCTTTATCATGCCAGGATTAGCAGGAAAAAGCAAAAAATTTCAGAATTGCACCTTGCAATGTGGAGATATTACTGTTTGTGCATTTACAATATTCATTGATTTTTGCCATTGAAAAACATCATGTTATTCATATACCAGAAATGTTTGAAGCTACTGACTGAATGAAAAGAGCTGGCATCTCACTCTCTTTGAATCTTCTTTATCATGCCAGGATTAGCAGGAAAAAGCAAAAAATTTCAGAATTGCACCTTGCAATGCGGAGAAATTACTGTGTGTGCATTTACAATATTCATTGATTTTTGCCATTGAAAAACGTCCAGAAATGTTTGAAGCTACTGACTGAATGAAAGGAGCTGGCATCTCACTCTCTTTGAATCTTCTTTATCATGCTAGGATTAGCAGGAAAAAGCAAAAAATTTCAGAATTGCACCTTGCAATGCGGAGAAATTACTGTTTGTGCATTTACAATATTCATTGATTTTTGCCATTGAAAAACATGTTATTCATATACCAGAAATGTTTGAAGCTACTGACTGAATGAAAAGTGCTGGCATCTCAGTCTCTTTGAATCTTCTTTATCATGCCAGGATTAGCAGGAAAAAGCAAAAAATTTCAGAATTGCACCTTGCAATGTGGAGATATTACTGTTTGTGCATTTACAATATTCATTGATTTTTGCCATTGAAAAACGTCCAGAAATGTTTGAAGCTACTGACTGAATGAAAGGAGCTGGCATCTCACTCTCTTTGAATCTTCTTTATCATGCTAGGATTAGCAGGAAAAAGCAAAAAATTTCAGAATTGCACCTTGCAATGCGGAGAAATTACTGTGTGTGCATTTACAATATTCATTGATTTTTGCCATTGAAAAACGTCCAGAAATATTTGAAGATACTGACTGAATGAAAGGAGCTGGCATCTCACTCTCTTTGAATCTTCTTTATCATGCTAAGAGGAGCAGGAAAAAGCAAAAAATTTCAGAATTGCACGTTGCAATGCGGAGAAATTACTGTGTGTGCATTTACAATATTCATTGATTTTTGCCATTGAAAAACATCGTTATTCATATACCAGAAATGTTTGAAGCTACTGACTGAATGAAAAGAGCTGGCATCTCACTCTCTTTGAATCTTCTTTATCATGCCAGGATTAGCAGGAAAAAGCAAAAAATTTCAGAATTGCACCTTGCAATGTGGAGATATTACTGTTTGTGCATTTACAATATTCATTGATTTTTGCCATTGAAAAACATCATGTTATTCATATACCAGAAATGTTTGAAGCTACTGACTGAATGAAAAGAGCTGGCATCTCACTCTCTTTGAATCTTCTTTATCATGCCAGGATTAGCAGGAAAAAGCAAAAAATTTCAGAATTGCACCTTGCAATGCGGAGAAATTACTGTGTGTGCATTTACAATATTCATTGATTTTTGCCATTGAAAAACGTCCAGAAATGTTTGAAGCTACTGACTGAATGAAAGGAGCTGGCATCTCACTCTCTTTGAATCTTCTTTATCATGCTAGGATTAGCAGGAAAAAGCAAAAAATTTCAGAATTGCACCTTGCAATGCGGAGAAATTACTGTTTGTGCATTTACAATATTCATTGATTTTTGCCATTGAAAAACATGTTATTCATATACCAGAAATGTTTGAAGCTACTGACTGAATGAAAAGTGCTGGCATCTCACTCTCTTTGAATCTTCTTTATCATGCCAGGATTAGCAGGAAAAAGCAAAAAATTTCAGAATTGCACCTTGCAATGCGGAGAAATTACTGTGTGTGCATTTGCAATATTCATTGATTTTTGCCATTGAAAAACATCATGTTATTCATATACCAGAAATGTTTGAAGCTACTGACTGAATGAAAGGAGCTGGCATCTCACTCTCTTTGAATCTTCTTTATCATGCTAGGATTAGCAGGAAAAAGCAAAAAATTTCAGAATTGCACCTTGCAATGTTGAGATATTACTGTTTGTGCATTTACAATATTCATTGATTTTTGCCATTGAAAAACGTCCAGAAATGTTTGAAGCTACTGACTGAATGAAAGGAGCTGGCATCTCACTCTCTTTGAATCTTCTTTATCATGCTAGGATTAGCAGGAAAAAGCAAAAAATTTCAGATTGCACCTTGCAATGCGGAGAAATTACTGTTTGTGCATTTACAATATTCATTGATTTTTGCCATTGAAAAACATGTTATTCATATACCAGAAATGTTTGAAGCTACTGACTGAATGAAAAGAGCTGGCATCTCACTCTCTTTGAATCTTCTTTATCATGCTAAGAGGAGCAGGAAAAAGCAAAAAATTTCAGAATTGCACCTTGCAATGTGGAGATATTATTGTTTGTGCATTTACAATATTCATTGATTTTTGCCATTGAAAAACGTCCAGAAATGTTTGAAGCTACTGACTGAATGAAAGGAGCTGGCATCTCACTCTCTTTGAATCTTCTTTATCATGCTAGGATTAGCAGGAAAAAGCAAAAAATTTCAGAATTGCACCTTGCAATGCGGAGAAATTACTGTGTGTGCATTTACAATATTCATTGATTTTTGCCATTGAAAAACATCGTTATTCATATACCAGAAAGGTTTGAAGCTACTGACTGAATGAAAAGAGCTGGCATCTCACTCTCTTTGAATCTTCTTTATCATGCCAGGATTAGCAGGAAAAAGCAAAAAATTTCAGAATTGCACCTTGCAATGTGGAGATATTACTGTTTGTGCATTTACAATATTCATTGATTTTTGCCATTGAAAAACGTCCAGAAATGTTTGAAGCTACTGACTGAATGAAAGGAGCTGGCATCTCACTCTCTTTGAATCTTCTTTATCATGCTAGGATTAGCAGGAAAAAGCAAAAAAATTCAGAATTGCACCTTGCAATGCGGAGAAATTACTGTTTGTGCATTTACAATATTCATTGATTTTTGCCATTGAAAAACATGTTATTCATATACCAGAAATGTTTGAAGCTACTGACTGAATGAAAAGAGCTGGCATCTCACTCTCTTTGAATCTTCTTTATCATGCCAGGATTAGCAGGAAAAAGCAAAAAATTTCAGATTGCACCTTGCAATGCGGAGAAATTACTGTTTGTGCATTTACAATATTCATTGATTTTTGCCATTGAAAAACATGTTATTCATATACCAGAAATGTTTGAAGCTACTGACTGAATGAAAAGAGCTGGCATCTCACTCTCTTTGAATCTTCTTTATCATGCTAAGAGGAGCAGGAAAAAGCAAAAAATTTCAGAATTGCACCTTGCAATGTGGAGATATTACTGTTTGTGCATTTACAATATTCATTGATTTTTGCCCTTGAAAAACGTCCAGAAATGTTTGAAGCTACTGACTGAATGAAAGGAGCTGGCATCTCACTCTCTTTGAATCTTCTTTATCATGCTAGGATTAGCAGGAAAAAGCAAAAAATTTCAGAATTGCACCTTGCAATGCGGAGAAATTACTGTGTGTGCATTTACAATATTCATTGATTTTTGCCATTGAAAAACATCGTTATTCATATACCAGAAATGTTTGAAGCTACTGACTGAATGAAAAGAGCTGGCATCTCACTCTCTTTGAATCTTCTTTATCATGCCAGGATTAGCAGGAAAAAGCAAAAAATTTCAGAATTGCACCTTGCAATGTGGAGATATTACTGTTTGTGCATTTACAATATTCATTGATTTTTGCCATTGAAAAACGTCCAGAAATGTTTGAAGCTACTGACTGAATGAAAGGAGCTGGCATCTCACTCTCTTTGAATCTTCTTTATCATGCTAGGATTAGCAGGAAAAAGCAAAAAAATTCAGAATTGCACCTTGCAATGCGGAGAAATTACTGTGTGTGCATTTACAATATTCATTGATTTTTGCCATTGAAAAACATCGTTATTCATATACCAGAAATGTTTGAAGCTACTGACTGAATGAAAAGAGCTGGCATCTCACTCTCTTTGAATCTTCTTTATCATGCCAGGATTAGCAGGAAAAAGCAAAAAATTTCAGAATTGCACCTTGCAATGTGGAGATATTACTGTTTGTGCATTTACAATATTCATTGATTTTTGCCATTGAAAAACGTCCAGAAATGTTTGAAGCTACTGACTGAATGAAAGGAGCTGGCATCTCACTCTCTTTGAATCTTCTTTATCATGCTAGGATTAGCAGGAAAAAGCAAAAAAATTCAGAATTGCACCTTGCAATGCGGAGAAATTACTGTTTGTGCATTTACAATATTCATTGATTTTTGCCATTGAAAAACATGTTATTCATATACCAGAAATGTTTGAAGCTACTGACTGAATGAAAAGAGCTGGCATCTCACTCTCTTTGAATCTTCTTTATCATGCCAGGATTAGCAGGAAAAAGCAAAAAATTTCAGAATTGCACCTTGCAATGTGGAGATATTACTGTTTGTGCATTTACAATATTCATTGATTTTTGCCATTGAAAAACGTCCAGAAATGTTTGAAGCTACTGACTGAATGAAAAGAGCTGGCATCTCACTCTCTTTGAATCTTCTTTATCATGCTAAGAGGAGCAGGAAAAAGCAAAAAATTTCAGAATTGCACGTTGCAATGTGGAGAAATTACTGTTTGTGCATTTACAATATTCATTGATTTTTGCCATTGAAAAACATGTTATTCATATACCAGAAATGTTTGAAGCTACTGACTGAATGAAAGGAGCTGGCATCTCACTCTCTTTGAATCTTCTTTATCATGCCAGGATTAGCAGGAAAAAGCAAAAAATTTCAGAATTGCACCTTGCAATGTGGAGATATTACTGTTTGTGCATTTACAATATTCATTGATTTTTGCCATTGAAAAACGTCCAGAAATGTTTGAAGCTACTGACTGAATGAAAGGAGCTGGCATCTCTCTCTCTTTGAATCTTCTTTATCATGCTAGAATTAGCAGGAAAAAGCAAAAAATTTCAGAATTACACCTTGCAATGCGGAGAAATTACTGTGTGTGCATTTACAATATTCATTGATTTTTGCCATTGAAAAACATCATGTTATTCATATACCAGAAATGTTTGAAGCTACTGACTGAATGAAAGGAGCTGGCATCTCACTCTCTTTGAATCTTCTTTATCATGCCAGGATTAGCAGGAAAAAGCAAAAAATTTCAGAATTGCACCTTGCAATGTGGAGATATTACTGTTTGTGCATTTACAATATTCATTGATTTTTGCCATTGAAAAACGTCCAGAAATGTTTGAAGCTACTGACTGAATGAAAGGAGCTGGCATCTCACTCTCTTTGAATCTTCTTTCTCATGCTAGGATTAGCAGGAAAAAGCAAAAAATTTCAGAATTGCACCTTGCAATGTGGAGATATTACTGTTTGTGCATTTACAATATTCATTGATTTTTGCCATTGAAAAACGTCCAGAAATGTTTGAAGCTACTGACTGAATGAAAGGAGCTGGCATCTCACTCTCTTTGAATCTTCTTTATCATGCTAGGATTAGCAGGAAAAAGCAAAAAAATTCAGAATTGCACCTTGCAATGCGGAGAAATTACTGTGTGTGCATTTACAATATTCATTGATTTTTGCCATTGAAAAACATCGTTATTCATATACCAGAAATGTTTGAAGCTACTGACTGAATGAAAAGAGCTGGCATCTCACTCTCTTTGAATCTTCTTTATCATGCCAGGATTAGCAGGAAAAAGCAAAAAATTTCAGAATTGCACCTTGCAATGTGGAGATATTACTGTTTGTGCATTTACAATATTCATTGATTTTTGCCATTGAAAAACGTCCAGAAATGTTTGAAGCTACTGACTGAATGAAAGGAGCTGGCATCTCACTCTCTTTGAATCTTCTTTATCATGCTAGGATTAGCAGGAAAAAGCAAAAAAATTCAGAATTGCACCTTGCAATGCGGAGAAATTACTGTTTGTGCATTTACAATATTCATTGATTTTTGCCATTGAAAAACATGTTATTCATATACCAGAAATGTTTGAAGCTACTGACTGAATGAAAAGAGCTGGCATCTCACTCTCTTTGAATCTTCTTTATCATGCCAGGATTAGCAGGAAAAAGCAAAAAATTTCAGAATTGCACCTTGCAATGTGGAGATATTACTGTTTGTGCATTTACAATATTCATTGATTTTTGCCATTGAAAAACGTCCAGAAATGTTTGAAGCTACTGACTGAATGAAAAGAGCTGGCATCTCACTCTCTTTGAATCTTCTTTATCATGCTAAGAGGAGCAGGAAAAAGCAAAAAATTTCAGAATTGCACGTTGCAATGTGGAGATATTACTGTTTGTGCATTTACAATATTCATTGATTTTTGCCATTGAAAAACATGTTATTCATATACCAGAAATGTTTGAAGCTACTGACTGAATGAAAGGAGCTGGCATCTCACTCTCTTTGAATCTTCTTTATCATGCTAGGAGTAGCAGGAAAAAGCAAAAAATTTCAGAATTGCACCTTGCAATGCGGAGAAATTACTTTTTGTGCATTTACAATATTCATTGATTTTTGCCATTGAAAAACATGTTATTCATATACCAGAAATGTTTGAAGCTACTGACTGAATGAAAAGAGCTGGCATCTCACTCTCTTTGAATCTTCTTTATCATGCCAGGATTAGAAGGAAAAAGCAAAAAATTTCAGAATTGCACCTTGCAATGTGGAGATATTACTGTTTGTGCATTTACAATATTCATTGATTTCTGCCATTGAAAAACGTCCAGAAATGTTTGAAGCTACTGACTGAATGAAAGGAGCTGGCATCTCACTCTCTTTGAATCTTCTTTATCATGCTAGGATTAGCAGGAAAAAGCAAAAAATTTCAGAATTGCACCTTGCAATGCGGAGAAATTACTGTTTGTGCATTTACAATATTCATTGATTTTTGCCATTGAAAAACATGTTATTCATATACCAGAAATGTTTGAAGCTACTGACTGAATGAAAAGAGCTGGCATCTCACTCTCTTTGAATCTTCTTTATCATGCCAGGATTAGCAGGAAAAAGCAAAAAATTTCAGAATTGCACGTTGCAATGTGGAGATCTTACTGTTTGTGCATTTACAATATTCATTGATTTTTGCCATTGAAAAACGTCCAGAAATGTTTGAAGCTACTGACTGAATGAAAGGAGCTGGCATCTCACTCTCTTTGAATCTTCTTTATCATGCTAGGATTAGCAGGAAAAAGCAAAAAAATTCAGAATTGCACCTTGCAATGCGGAGAAATTACTGTGTGTGCATTTACAATATTCATTGATTTTTGCCATTGAAAAACATCGTTATTCATATACCAGAAATGTTTGAAGCTACTGACTGAATGAAAAGAGCTGGCATCTCACTCTCTTTGAATCTTCTTTATCATGCCAGGATTAGCAGGAAAAAGCAAAAAATTTCAGAATTGCACCTTGCAATGTGGAGATATTACTGTTTGTGCATTTACAATATTCATTGATTTTTGCCATTGAAAAACGTCCAGAAATGTTTGAAGCTACTGACTGAATGAAAAGAGCTGGCATCTCACTCTCTTTGAATCTTCTTTATCATGCTAAGAGGAGCAGGAAAAAGCAAAAAATTTCAGAATTGCACGTTGCAATGTGGAGAAATTACTGTTTGTGCATTTACAATATTCATTGATTTTTGCCATTGAAAAACATGTTATTCATATACCAGAAATGTTTGAAGCTACTGACTGAATGAAAGGAGCTGGCATCTCACTCTCTTTGAATCTTCTTTATCATGCCAGGATTAGCAGGAAAAAGCAAAAAATTTCAGAATTGCACCTTGCAATGTGGAGATATTACTGTTTGTGCATTTACAATATTCATTGATTTTTGCCATTGAAAAACGTCCAGAAATGTTTGAAGCTACTGACTGAATGAAAGGAGCTGGCATCTCTCTCTCTTTGAATCTTCTTTATCATGCTAGAATTAGCAGGAAAAAGCAAAAAATTTCAGAATTACACCTTGCAATGCGGAGAAATTACTGTGTGTGCATTTACAATATTCATTGATTTTTGCCATTGAAAAACATCATGTTATTCATATACCAGAAATGTTTGAAGCTACTGACTGAATGAAAGGAGCTGGCATCTCACTCTCTTTGAATCTTCTTTATCATGCCAGGATTAGCAGGAAAAAGCAAAAAATTTCAGAATTGCACCTTGCAATGTGGAGATATTACTGTTTGTGCATTTACAATATTCATTGATTTTTGCCATTGAAAAACGTCCAGAAATGTTTGAAGCTACTGACTGAATGAAAGGAGCTGGCATCTCACTCTCTTTGAATCTTCTTTCTCATGCTAGGATTAGCAGGAAAAAGCAAAAAATTTCAGAATTGCACCTTGCAATGTGGAGATATTACTGTTTGTGCATTTACAATATTCATTGATTTTTGCCATTGAAAAACGTCCAGAAATGTTTGAAGCTACTGACTGAATGAAAGGAGCTGGCATCTCACTCTCTTTGAATCTTCTTTATCATGCTAGGATTAGCAGGAAAAAGCAAAAAAATTCAGAATTGCACCTTGCAATGCGGAGAAATTACTGTGTGTGCATTTACAATATTCATTGATTTTTGCCATTGAAAAACATCGTTATTCATATACCAGAAATGTTTGAAGCTACTGACTGAATGAAAAGAGCTGGCATCTCACTCTCTTTGAATCTTCTTTATCATGCCAGGATTAGCAGGAAAAAGCAAAAAATTTCAGAATTGCACCTTGCAATGTGGAGATATTACTGTTTGTGCATTTACAATATTCATTGATTTTTGCCATTGAAAAACGTCCAGAAATGTTTGAAGCTACTGACTGAATGAAAGGAGCTGGCATCTCACTCTCTTTGAATCTTCTTTATCATGCTAGGATTAGCAGGAAAAAGCAAAAAAATTCAGAATTGCACCTTGCAATGCGGAGAAATTACTGTTTGTGCATTTACAATATTCATTGATTTTTGCCATTGAAAAACATGTTATTCATATACCAGAAATGTTTGAAGCTACTGACTGAATGAAAAGAGCTGGCATCTCACTCTCTTTGAATCTTCTTTATCATGCCAGGATTAGCAGGAAAAAGCAAAAAATTTCAGAATTGCACCTTGCAATGTGGAGATATTACTGTTTGTGCATTTACAATATTCATTGATTTTTGCCATTGAAAAACGTCCAGAAATGTTTGAAGCTACTGACTGAATGAAAAGAGCTGGCATCTCACTCTCTTTGAATCTTCTTTATCATGCTAAGAGGAGCAGGAAAAAGCAAAAAATTTCAGAATTGCACGTTGCAATGTGGAGATATTACTGTTTGTGCATTTACAATATTCATTGATTTTTGCCATTGAAAAACATGTTATTCATATACCAGAAATGTTTGAAGCTACTGACTGAATGAAAGGAGCTGGCATCTCACTCTCTTTGAATCTTCTTTATCATGCTAGGAGTAGCAGGAAAAAGCAAAAAATTTCAGAATTGCACCTTGCAATGCGGAGAAATTACTTTTTGTGCATTTACAATATTCATTGATTTTTGCCATTGAAAAACATGTTATTCATATACCAGAAATGTTTGAAGCTACTGACTGAATGAAAAGAGCTGGCATCTCACTCTCTTTGAATCTTCTTTATCATGCCAGGATTAGCAGGAAAAAGCAAAAAATTTCAGAATTGCACCTTGCAATGTGGAGATATTACTGTTTGTGCATTTACAATATTCATTGATTTCTGCCATTGAAAAACGTCCAGAAATGTTTGAAGCTACTGACTGAATGAAAGGAGCTGGCATCTCACTCTCTTTGAATCTTCTTTATCATGCTAGGATTAGCAGGAAAAAGCAAAAAATTTCAGAATTGCACCTTGCAATGCGGAGAAATTACTGTTTGTGCATTTACAATATTCATTGATTTTTGCCATTGAAAAACATGTTATTCATATACCAGAAATGTTTGAAGCTACTGACTGAATGAAAAGAGCTGGCATCTCACTCTCTTTGAATCTTCTTTATCATGCCAGGATTAGCAGGAAAAAGCAAAAAATTTCAGAATTGCACGTTGCAATGTGGAGATCTTACTGTTTGTGCATTTACAATATTCATTGATTTTTGCCATTGAAAAACGTCCAGAAATGTTTGAAGCTACTGACTGAATGAAAGGAGCTGGCATCTCACTCTCTTTGAATCTTCTTTATCATGCTAGGATTAGCAGGAAAAAGCAAAAAATTTCAGAATTGCATCTTGCAATGCGGAGAAATTACTGTGTGTGCATTTACAATATTCATTGATTTTTGCCATTGAAAAACATGTTATTCATATACCAGAAATGTTTGAAGCTACTGACTGAATGAAAGGAGCTGGCATCTCACTCTCTTTGAATCTTCTTTATCATGCCAGGATTAGCAGGAAAAAGCAAAAAATTTCAGAATTGCACCTTGCAATGTGGAGATATTACTGTTTGTGCATTTACAATATTCATTGATTTTTGCCATTGAAAAACGTCCAGAAATGTTTGAAGCTACTGACTGAATGAAAGGAGCTGGCATCTCACTCTCTTTGAATCTTCTTTATCATGCTAGGATTAGCAGGAAAAAGCAAAAAATTTCAGAATTGCACCTTGCAATGCGGAGAAATTACTGTTTGTGCATTTACAATATTCATTGATTTTTGCCATTGAAAAACATGTTATTCATATACCAGAAATGTTTGAAGCTACTGACTGAATGAAAGGAGCTGGCATCTCACTCTCTTTGAATCTTCTTTATCATGCCAGGATTAGCAGGAAAAAGCAAAAAATTTCAGAATTGCACCTTGCAATGTGGAGATATTACTGTTTGTGCATTTACAATATTCATTGATTTTTGCCATTGAAAAACGTCCAGAAATGTTTGAAGCTACTGACTGAATGAAAGGAGCTGGCATCTCTCTCTCTTTGAATCTTCTTTATCATGCTAGAATTAGCAGGAAAAAGCAAAAAATTTCAGAATTACACCTTGCAATGCGGAGAAATTACTGTGTGTGCATTTACAATATTCATTGATTTTTGCCATTGAAAAACATCATGTTATTCATATACCAGAAATGTTTGAAGCTACTGACTGAATGAAAGGAGCTGGCATCTCACTCTCTTTGAATCTTCTTTATCATGCCAGGATTAGCAGGAAAAAGCAAAAAATTTCAGAATTGCACCTTGCAATGTGGAGATATTACTGTTTGTGCATTTACAATATTCATTGATTTTTGCCATTGAAAAACGTCCAGAAATGTTTGAAGCTACTGACTGAATGAAAGGAGCTGGCATCTCACTCTCTTTGAATCTTCTTTCTCATGCTAGGATTAGCAGGAAAAAGCAAAAAATTTCAGAATTGCACCTTGCAATGCGGAGAAATTACTGTTTGTGCATTTACAATATTCATTGATTTTTGCCATTGAAAAACATGTTATTCATATACCAGAAATGTTTGAAGCTACTGACTGAATGAAAGGAGCTGGCATCTCACTCTCTTTGAATCTTCTTTATCATGCCAGGATTAGCAGGAAAAAGCAAAAAATTTCAGAATTGCACCTTGCAATGTGGAGATATTACTGTTTGTGCATTTACAATATTCATTGATTTTTGCCATTGAAAAACGTCCAGAAATGTTTGAAGCTACTGACTGAATGAAAGGAGCTGGCATCTCTCTCTCTTTGAATCTTCTTTATCATGCTAGGATTAGCAGGAAAAAGCAAAAAATTTCAGAATTGCACCTTGCAATGCGGAGAAATTACTGTGTGTGCATTTACAATATTCATTGATTTTTGCCATTGAAAAACATCATGTTATTCATATACCAGAAATGTTTGAAGCTACTGACTGAATGAAAGGAGCTGGCATCTCACTCTCTTTGAATATTCTTTATCATGCTAGGATTAGCAGGAAAAAGCAAAAAATTTCAGAATTGCACCTTGCAATGCGGAGAAATTACTGTTTGTGCATTTACAATATTCATTGATTTTTGCCATTGAAAAACATCATGTTATTCATATACCAGAAATGTTTGAAGCTACTGACTGAATGAAAGGAGCTGGCATCTCACTCTCTTTGAATCTTCTTTATCATGCTAGGATTAGCAGGAAAAAGCAAAAAAATTCAGAATTGCACCTTGCAATGCGGAGAAATTACTGTGTGTGCATTTACAATATTCATTGATTTTTGCCATTGAAAAACATCGTTATTCATATACCAGAAATGTTTGAAGCTACTGACTGAATGAAAAGAGCTGGCATCTCACTCTCTTTGAATCTTCTTTATCATGCCAGGATTAGCAGGAAAAAGCAAAAAATTTCAGAATTGCACCTTGCAATGTGGAGATATTACTGTTTGTGCATTTACAATATTCATTGATTTTTGCCATTGAAAAACGTCCAGAAATGTTTGAAGCTACTGACTGAATGAAAGGAGCTGGCATCTCACTCTCTTTGAATCTTCTTTATCATGCTAGGATTAGCAGGAAAAAGCAAAAAATTTCAGAATTGCACCTTGCAATGCGGAGAAATTACTGTTTGTGCATTTACAATATTCATTGATTTTTGCCATTGAAAAACATGTTATTCATATACCAGAAATGTTTGAAGCTACTGACTGAATGAAAGGAGCTGGCATCTCACTCTCTTTGAATCTTCTTTATCATGCCAGGATTAGCAGGAAAAAGCAAAAAATTTCAGAATTGCACCTTGCAATGTGGAGATATTACTGTTTGTGCATTTACAATATTCATTGATTTTTGCCATTGAAAAACGTCCAGAAATGTTTGAAGCTACTGACTGAATGAAAGGAGCTGGCATCTCTCTCTCTTTGAATCTTCTTTATCATGCTAGGATTAGCAGGAAAAAGCAAAAAATTTCAGAATTGCACCTTGCAATGCGGAGAAATTACTGTGTGTGCATTTACAATATTCATTGATTTTTGCCATTGAAAAACATCATGTTATTCATATACCAGAAATGTTTGAAGCTACTGACTGAATGAAAGGAGCTGGCATCTCACTCTCTTTGAATATTCTTTATCATGCTAGGATTAGCAGGAAAAAGCAAAAAATTTCAGAATTGCACCTTGCAATGCGGAGAAATTACTGTTTGTGCATTTACAATATTCATTGATTTTTGCCATTGAAAAACATCATGTTATTCATATACCAGAAATGTTTGAAGCTACTGACTGAATGAAAGGAGCTGGCATCTCACTCTCTTTGAATCTTCTTTATCATGCTAGGATTAGCAGGAAAAAGCAAAAAAATTCAGAATTGCACCTTGCAATGCGGAGAAATTACTGTGTGTGCATTTACAATATTCATTGATTTTTGCCATTGAAAAACATCGTTATTCATATACCAGAAATGTTTGAAGCTACTGACTGAATGAAAAGAGCTGGCATCTCACTCTCTTTGAATCTTCTTTATCATGCCAGGATTAGCAGGAAAAAGCAAAAAATTTCAGAATTGCACCTTGCAATGTGGAGATATTACTGTTTGTGCATTTACAATATTCATTGATTTTTGCCATTGAAAAACGTCCAGAAATGTTTGAAGCTACTGACTGAATGAAAGGAGCTGGCATCTCACTCTCTTTGAATCTTCTTTATCATGCTAGGATTAGCAGGAAAAAGCAAAAAATTTCAGAATTGCACCTTGCAATGCGGAGAAATTACTGTTTGTGCATTTACAATATTCATTGATTTTTGCCATTGAAAAACATGTTATTCATATACCAGAAATGTTTGAAGCTACTGACTGAATGAAAGGAGCTGGCATCTCACTCTCTTTGAATCTTCTTTATCATGCCAGGATTAGCAGGAAAAAGCAAAAAATTTCAGAATTGCACCTTGCAATGTGGAGATATTACTGTTTGTGCATTTACAATATTCATTGATTTTTGCCATTGAAAAACGTCCAGAAATGTTTGAAGCTACTGACTGAATGAAAGGAGCTGGCATCTCACTCTCTTTGAATCTTCTTTATCATGCTAGGATTAGCAGGAAAAAGCAAAAAATTTCAGAATTGCACCTTGCAATGCGGAGAAATTACTGTGTGTGCATTTACAATATTCATTGATTTTTGCCATTGAAAAACATCGTTATTCATATACCAGAAATGTTTGAAGCTACTGACTGAATGAAAAGAGCTGGCATCTCACTCTCTTTGAATCTTCTTTATCATGCCAGGATTAGCAGGAAAAAGCAAAAAATTTCAGAATTGCACCTTGCAATGTGGAGATATTACTGTTTGTGCATTTACAATATTCATTGATTTTTGCCATTGAAAAACGTCCAGAAATGTTTGAAGCTACTGACTGAATGAAAGGAGCTGGCATCTCACTCTCTTTGAATCTTCTTTATCATGCTAGGATTAGCAGGAAAAAGCAAAAAATTTCAGAATTGCACCTTGCAATGCGGAGAAATTACTGTTTGTGCATTTACAATATTCATTGATTTTTGCCATTGAAAAACATGTTATTCATATACCAGAAATGTTTGAAGCTACTGACTGAATGAAAAGAGCTGGCATCTCACTCTCTTTGAATCTTCTTTATCATGCCAGGATTAGCAGGAAAAAGCAAAAAATTTCAGAATTGCACGTTGCAATGTGGAGATATTACTGTTTGTGCATTTACAATATTCATTGATTTTTGCCATTGAAAAACGTCCAGAAATGTTTGAAGCTACTGACTGAATGAAAGGAGCTGGCATCTCACTCTCTTTGAATCTTCTTTATCATGCTAGGATTAGCTGGAAAAAGCAAAAAATTTCAGAATTGCACCTTGCAATGCGGAGAAATTACTGTGTGTGCATTTACAATATTCATTGATTTTTGCCATTGAAAAACATCGTTATTCATATACCAGAAATGTTTGAAGCTACTGACTGAATGAAAAGAGCTGGCATCTCACTCTCTTTGAATATTCTTTATCATGCCAGGATTAGCAGGAAAAAGCAAAAAAATTCAGAATTGCACCTTGCAATGTGGAGATATTACTGTTTGTGCATTTACAATATTCATTGATTTTTGCCATTGAAAAACGTCCAGAAATGTTTGAAGCTACTGACTGAATGAAAGGAGCTGGCATCTCACTCTCTTTGAATCTTCTTTATCATGCTAGGATTAGCAGGAAAAAGCAAAAAATTTCAGAATTGCACCTTGCAATGCGGAGAAATTACTGTTTGTGCATTTACAATATTCATTGATTTTTGCCATTGAAAAACATGTTATTCATATACCAGAAATGTTTGAAGCTACTGACTGAATGAAAAGAGCTGGCATCTCACTCTCTTTGAATCTTCTTTATCATGCCAGGATTAGCAGGAAAAAGCAAAAAATTTCAGAATTGCACGTTGCAATGTGGAGATATTACTGTTTGTGCATTTACAATATTCATTGATTTTTGCCATTGAAAAACGTCCAGAAATGTTTGAAGCTACTGACTGAATGAAAGGAGCTGGCATCTCACTCTCTTTGAATCTTCTTTATCATGCTAGGATTAGCTGGAAAAAGCAAAAAATTTCAGAATTGCACCTTGCAATGCGGAGAAATTACTGTGTGTGCATTTACAATATTCATTGATTTTTGCCATTGAAAAACATCGTTATTCATATACCAGAAATGTTTGAAGCTACTGACTGAATGAAAAGAGCTGGCATCTCACTCTCTTTGAATATTCTTTATCATGCCAGGATTAGCAGGAAAAAGCAAAAAATTTCAGAATTGCACCTTGCAATGTGGAGATATTACTGTTTGTGCATTTACAATATTCATTGATTTTTGCCATTGAAAAACATGTTATTCATATACCAGAAATTTTTGAAGCTACTGACTGACTGAAAAGAGCTGGCATCTCACTCTCTTTGAATCTTCTTTATCATGCCAGGATTAGCAGGAAAAAGCAAAAAATTTCAGAATTGCACCTTGCAATGTGGAGATATTACTGTTTGTGCATTTACAATATTCATTGATTTTTGCCATTGAAAAACGTCCAGAAA
Organism: Phyllobates terribilis; assembly: GCF_046119375.1. NCBI lineage: Eukaryota > Metazoa > Chordata > Amphibia > Anura > Dendrobatidae > Phyllobates > Phyllobates terribilis. The sequence goes on along the minus strand of NW_027362925.1, from coordinate 3,204,640 downwards.
TGTTTGAAGCTACTGACTGAATGAAAGGAGCTGGCATCTCACTCTCTTTGAATCTTCTTTATCATGCTAGGATTAGCAGGAAAAAGCAAAAAATTTCAGAATTGCACCTTGCAATGCGGAGAAATTACTGTGTGTGCATTTACAATATTCATTGATTTTTGCCATTGAAAAACATCGTTATTCATATACCAGAAATGTTTGAAGCTACTGACTGAATGAAAAGAGCTGGCATCTCACTCTCTTTGAATCTTCTTTATCATGCCAGGATTAGCAGGAAAAAGCAAAAAATTTCAGAATTGCACCTTGCAATGTGGAGATATTACTGTTTGTGCATTTACAATATTCATTGATTTTTGCCATTGAAAAACGTCCAGAAATGTTTGAAGCTACTGACTGAAAGAAAGGAGCTGGCATCTCACTCTCTTTGAATCTTCTTTATCATGCTAGGATTAGCAGGAAAAAGCAAAAAATTTCAGAATTGCACCTTGCAATGCGGAGAGATTACTGTGTGTGCATTTACAATATTCATTGATTTTTGCCATTGAAAAACATGTTATTCATATACCAGAAATGTTTGAAGCTACTGACTGAATGAAAAGAGCTGGCATCTCACTCTCTTTGAATCTTCTTTATCATGCCAGGATTAGCAGGAAAAAGCAAAAAAATTCAGAATTGCACCTTGCAATGTGGAGATATTACTGTTTGTGCATTTACAATATTCATTGATTTTTGCCATTGAAAAATGTCCAGAAATGTTTGAAGCTACTGACTGAATGAAAGGAGCTGGCATCTCACTCTCTTTGAATCTTCTTTATCATGCTAGGATTAGCAGGAAAAAGCAAAAAATTTCAGAATTGCACATTGCAATGCGGAGAAATTACTGTTTGTGCATTTACAATATTCATTGATTTTTGCCATTGAAAAACATCATGTTATTCATATACCAGAAATGTTTGAAGCTACTGACTGAATGAAAGGAGCTGGCATCTCACTCTCTTTGAATCTTCTTTATCATGCTAGGATTAGCAGGAAAAAGCAAAAAATTTCAGAATTGCACCTTGCAATGCGGAGAAATTACTGTTTGTGCATTTACAATATTCATTGATTTTTGCCATTGAAAAACATGTTATTCATATACCAGAAATGTTTGAAGCTACTGACTGAATGAAAAGAGCTGGCATCTCACTCTCTTTGAATCTTCTTTATCATGCCAGGAATAGCAGGAAAAAGCAAAAAATTTCAGAATTGCACCTTGCAATGTGGAGATATTACTGTTTGTGCATTTACAATATTCATTGATTTTTGCCATTGAAAAAGTCCAGAAATGTTTGAAGCTACTGACTGAATGAAAAGAGCTGGCATCTCACTCTCTTTGAATCTTCTTTATCATGCTAAGAGGAGCAGGAAAAAGCAAAAAATTTCAGAATTGCACGTTGCAATGTGGAGATATTACTGTTTGTGCATTTACAATATTCATTGATTTTTGCCATTGAAAAACATGTTATTCATATACCAGAAATGTTTGAAGCTACTGACTGAATGAAAAGAGCTGGCATCTCACTCTCTTTGAATCTTCTTTATCATGCCAGGATTAGCAGGAAAAAGCAAAAAATTTCAGAATTGCACCTTGCAATGTGGAGATATTACTGTTTGTGCATTTACAATATTCATTGATTTTTGCCATTGAAAAACGTCCAGAAATGTTTGAAGCTACTGACTGAATGAAAAGAGCTGGCATCTCACTCTCTTTGAATCTTCTTTATCATGCCAGGATTAGCAGGAAAAAGCAAAAAATTTCAGAATTGCACCTTGCAATGCGGAGAAATTACTGTTTGTGCATTTACAATATTCATTGATTTTTGCCATTGAAAAACATGTTATTCATATACCAGAAATGTTTGAAGCTACTGACTGAATGAAAAGAGCTGGCATCTCACTCTCTTTGAATCTTCTTTATCATGCCAGGATTAGCAGGAAAAAGCAAAAAATTTCAGAATTGCACGTTGCAATGTGGAGATATTACTGTTTGTGCATTTACAATATTCATTGATTTTTGCCATTGAAAAACGTCCAGAAATGTTTGAAGCTACTGACTGAATGAAAGGAGCTGGCATCTCACTCTCTTTGAATCTTCTTTATCATGCTAGGATTAGCAGGAAAAAGCAAAAAATTTCAGAATTGCACCTTGCAATGCGGAGAAATTACTGTGTGTGCATTTACAATATTCATTGATTTTTGCCATTGAAAAACATCGTTATTCATATACCAGAAATGTTTGAAGCTACTGACTGAATGAAAAGAGCTGGCATCTCACTCTCTTTGAATATTCTTTATCATGCCAGGATTAGCAGGAAAAAGCAAAAAATTTCAGAATTGCACCTTGCAATGTGGAGATATTACTGTTTGTGCATTTACAATATTCATTGATTTTTGCCATTGAAAAACATGTTATTCATATACCAGAAATTTTTGAAGCTACTGACTGAATGAAAAGAGCTGGCATCTCACTCTCTTTGAATCTTCTTTATCATGCCAGGATTAGCAGGAAAAAGCAAAAAATTTCAGAATTGCACCTTGCAATGTGGAGATATTACTGTTTGTGCATTTACAATATTCATTGATTTTTGCCATTGAAAAACGTCCAGAAATGTTTGAAGCTACTGACTGAATGAAAGGAGCTGGCATCTCACTCTCTTTGAATCTTCTTTATCATGCTAGGATTAGCAGGAAAAAGCAAAAAATTTCAGAATTGCACCTTGCAATGCGGAGAAATTACTGTGTGTGCATTTACAATATTCATTGATTTTTGCCATTGAAAAACATCGTTATTCATATACCAGAAATGTTTGAAGCTACTGACTGAATGAAAAGAGCTGGCATCTCACTCTCTTTGAATCTTCTTTATCATGCCAGGATTAGCAGGAAATGCAAAAAATTTCAGAATTGCACCTTGCAATGTGGAGATATTACTGTTTGTGCATTTACAATATTCATTGATTTTTGCCATTGAAAAACGTCCAGAAATGTTTGAAGCTACTGACTGAATGAAAGGAGCTGGCATCTCACTCTCTTTGAATCTTCTTTATCATGCTAGGATTAGCAGGAAAAAGCAAAAAATTTCAGAATTGCACCTTGCAATGCGGAGAGATTACTGTGTGTGCATTTACAATATTCATTGATTTTTGCCATTGAAAAACATGTTATTCATATACCAGAAATGTTTGAAGCTACTGACTGAATGAAAAGAGCTGGCATCTCACTCTCTTTGAATCTTCTTTATCATGCCAGGATTAGCAGGAAAAAGCAAAAAAATTCAGAATTGCACCTTGCAATGTGGAGATATTACTGTTTGTGCATTTACAATATTCATTGATTTTTGCCATTGAAAAATGTCCAGAAATGTTTGAAGCTACTGACTGAATGAAAGGAGCTGGCATCTCACGCTCTTTGAATCTTCTTTATCATGCCAGGATTAGCAGGAAAAAGCAAAAAATTTCAGAATTGCACCTTGCAATGCGGAGAAATTACTGTTTGTGCATTTACAATATTCATTGATTTTTGCCATTGAAAAACATCGTTATTCATATACCAGAAATGTTTGAAGCTACTGACTGAATGACAGGAGCTGGCATCTCACTCTCTTTGAATCTTCTTTATCATGCTAGGATTAGCAGGAAAAAGCAAAAAATTTCAGAATGGCACCTTGCAATGCGGAGAAATTACTGTGTGTGCATTTACAATATTCATTGATTTTTGCCATTGAAAAACATCGTTATTCATATACCAGAAATGTTTGAAGCTACTGACTGAATGAAAAGAGCTGGCATCTCACTCTCTTTGAATCTTCTTTATTATACCAGGATTAGCAGGAAAAAGCAAAAAATTTCAGAATTGCACCTTGCAATGTGGAGATATTACTGTTTGTGCATTTACAATATTCATTGATTTTTGCCATTGAAAAACGTCCAGAAATGTTTGAAGCTACTGACTGAATGAAAAGAGCTGGCATCTCACTCTCTTTGAATCTTCTTTATCATGCTAGGATTAGCAGGAAAAAGCAAAAAATTTCAGAATTGCACCTTGCAATGCGGAGAAATTACTGTTTGTGCATTTACAATATTCATTGATTTTTGCCATTGAAAAACATGTTATTCATATACCAGAAATGTTTGAAGCTACTGACTGAATGAAAAGAGCTGGCATCTCACTCTCTTTGAATCTTCTTTATCATGCCAGGATTAGCAGGAAAAAGCAAAAAATTTCAGAATTGCACCTTGCAATGTGGAGATATTACTGTTTGTGCATTTACAATATTCATTGATTTTTGCCATTGAAAAACGTCCAGAAATGTTTGAAGCTACTGACTGAATGAAAGGAGCTGGCATCTCACTCTCTTTGAATCTTCTTTATCATGCTAGGATTAGCAGGAAAAAGCAAAAAATTTCAGAATTGCACCTTGCAATGCGGAGAAATTACTGTTTGTGCATTTACAATATTCATTGATTTTTGCCATTGAAAAACATGTTATTCATATACCAGAAATGTTTGAAGCTACTGACTGAATGAAAAGAGCTGGCATCTCACTCTCTTTGAATCTTCTTTATCATGCCAGGATTAGCAGGAAAAAGCAAAAAATTTCAGAATTGCACCTTGCAATGTGGAGATATTACTGTTTGTGCATTTACAATATTCATTGATTTTTGCCATTGAAAAACGTCCAGAAATGTTTGAAGCTACTGACTGAATGAAAGGAGCTGGCATCTCACTCTCTTTGAATCTTCTTTATCATGCTAGGATTAGCAGGAAAAAGCAAAAAATTTCAGAATTGCACCTTGCAATGCGGAGAAATTACTGTGTGTGCATTTACAATATTCATTGATTTTTGCCATTGAAAAACATCATGTTATTCATATACCAGAAATGTTTGAAGCTACTGACTGAATGAAAAGAGCTGGCATCTCACTCTCTTTGAATCTTCTTTATCATGCCAGGATTAGCAGGAAAAAGCAAAAAATTTCAGAATTGCACCTTGCAATGTGGAGATATTACTGTTTGTGCATTTACAATATTCATTGATTTTTGCCATTGAAAAACGTCCAGAAATGTTTGAAGCTACTGACTGAATGAAAGGAGCTGGCATCTCACTCTCTTTGAATCTTCTTTATCATGCTAGGATTAGCAGGAAAAAGCAAAAAATTTCAGAATTGCACCTTGCAATGCTGAGAAATTACTGTGTGTGCATTTACAATATTCATTGATTTTTGCCATTGAAAAACATCGTTATTCATATACCAGAAATGTTTGAAGCTACTGACTGAATGAAAAGAGCTGGCATCTCACTCTCTTTGAATCATCTTTATCATGCCAGGATTAGCAGGATAAAGCAAAAAATTTCAGAATTGCACCTTGCAATGTGGAGATATTACTGTTTGTACATTTACAATATTCATTGATTTTTGCCATTGAAAAACGTCCAGAAATGTTTGAAGCTACTGACTGAATGAAAGGAGCTGGCATCTCACTCTCTTTGAATCTTCTTTATCATGCTAGGATTAGCAGGAAAAAGCAAAAAATTTCAGAATTGCACCTTGCAATGCAGAGAAATTACTGTTTGTGCATTTACAATATTCATTGATTTTTGCCATTGAAAAACATGTTATTCATATACCAGAAATGTTTGAAGCTACTGACTGAATGAAAAGAGCTGGCATCTCACTCTCTTTGAATCTTCTTTATCATGCCAGGATTAGCAGGAAAAGGCAAAAAATTTCAGAATTGCACCTTGCAATGTGGAGATATTACTGTTTGTGCATTTACAATATTCATTGATTTTTGCCATTGAAAAACATGTTATTCATATACCAGAAATGTTTGAAGCTACTGACTGAATGAAAAGAGCTGGCATCTCACTCTCTTTGAATCTTCTTTATCATGCCAGGATTAGCAGGAAAAAGCAAAAAATTTCAGAATTGCACCTTGCAATGTGGAGATATTACTGTTTGTGCATTTACAATATTCATTGATTTTTGCCATTGAAAAACGTCCAGAAATGTTTGAAGCTACTGACTGAATGAAAGGAGCTGGCATCTCACTCTCTTTGAATCTTCTTTATCATGCTAGGATTAGCAGGAAAAAGCAAAAATTTTCAGAATTGCACCTTGCAATGCGGAGAAATTACTGTTTGTGCATTTACAATATTCATTGATTTTTGCCATTGAAAAACATGTTATTCATATACCAGAAATGTTTGAAGCTACTGACTGAATGAAAGGAGCTGGCATCTCACTCTCTTTGAATCTTCTTTATCATTCCAGGATTAGCAGGAAAAAGCAAAAAATTTCAGAATTGCACCTTGCAATGTGGAGATATTACTGTTTGTGCATTTACAATATTCATTGATTTTTGCCATTGAAAAACGTCCAGAAATGTTTGAAGCTACTGACTGAATGAAAGGAGCTGGCATCTCACTCTCTTTGAATCTTCTTTATCATGCTAGGATTAGCAGGAAAAAGCAAAAAATTTCAGAATTGCACCTTGCAATGCGGAGAAATTACTGTGTGTGCATTTACAATACTCATTGATTTTTGCCATTGAAAAACATCGTTATTCATATACCAGAAATGTTTGAAGCTACTGACTGAATGAAAAGAGCTGGCATCTCACTCTCTTTGAATCTTCTTTATCATGCCAGGATTAGCAGAAAAAAGCAAAAAATTTCAGAATTGCACCTTGCAATGTGGAGATATTACTGTTTGTGCATTTACAATATTCATTGATTTTTGCCATTGAAAAACGTCCAGAAATGTTTGAAGCTACTGACTGAATGAAAGGAGCTGGCATCTCACTCTCTTTGAATCTTCTTTATCATGCTAGGATTAGCAGGAAAAAGCAAAAAATTTCAGAATTGCACCTTGCAATGCGGAGAAATTACTGTTTGTGCATTTACAATATTCATTGATTTTTGCCATTGAAAAACATGTTATTCATATACCAGAAATGTTTGAAGCTACTGACTGAATGAAAAGAGCTGGCATCTCACTCTCTTTGAATCTTCTTTATCATGCCAGGATTAGCAGGAAAAAGCAAAAAATTTCAGAATTGCACGTTGCAATGTGGAGATATTACTGTTTGTGCATTTACAATATTCATTGATTTTTGCCATTGAAAAACGTCCAGAAATGTTTGAAGCTACTGACTGAATGAAAGGAGCTGGCATCTCACTCTCTTTGAATCTTCTTTATCATGCTAGGATTAGCAGGAAAAAGCAAAAAATTTCAGAATTGCACCTTGCAATGCGGAGAAATTACTGTGTGTGCATTTTCAATATTCATTGATTTTTGCCATTGAAAAACATCGTTATTCATATACCAGAAATGTTTGAAGCTACTGACTGAATGAAAAGAGCTGGCATCTCACTCTCTATGAATATTCTTTATCATGCCAGGATTAGCAGGAAAAAGCAAAAAATTTCAGAATTGCACCTTGCAATGTGGAGATATTACTGTTTGTGCATTTACAATATTCATTGATTTTTGCCATTGAAAAACATGTTATTCATATACCAGAAATTTTTGAAGCTACTGACTGAATGAAAAGAGCTGGCATCTCACTCTCTTTGAATCTTTTTTATCATGCCAGGATTAGCAGGAAAAAGCAAAGAATTTCAGAATTGCACCTTGCAATGTGGAGATATTACTGTTTGTGCATTTACAATATTCATTGATTTTTGCCATTGAAAAACGTCCAGAAATGTTTGAAGCTACTGACTGAATGAAAGGAGCTGGCATCTCACTCTCTTTGAATCTTCTTTATCATGCTAGGATTAGCAGGAAAAAGCAAAAAATTTCAGAATTGCACCTTGCAATGCGGAGAAATTACTGTGTGTGCATTTACAATATTCATTGATTTTTGCCATTGAAAAACATCGTTATTCATATACCAGAAATGTTTGAAGCTACTGACTGAATGAAAAGAGCTGGCATCTCACTCTCTTTGAATCTTCTTTATCATGCCAGGATTAGCAGGAAAAAGCAAAAAATTTCAGAATTGCACCTTGCAATGTGGAGATATTACTGTTTGTGCATTTACAATATTCATTGATTTTTGCCATTGAAAAACGTCCAGAAATGTTTGAAGCTACTGACTGAATGAAAGGAGCTGGCATCTCACTCTCTTTGAATCTTCTTTATCATGCTAGGATTAGCAGGAAAAAGCAAAAAATTTCAGAATTGCACCTTGCAATGCGGAGAAATTACTGTTTGTGCATTTACAATATTCATTGATTTTTGCCATTGAAAAACATGTTATTCATATACCAGAAATGTTTGAAGCTACTGACTGAATGAAAAGAGCTGGCATCTCACTCTTTTTGAATCTTCTTTATCATGCCAGGATTAGCAGGAAAAAGCAAAAAATTTCAGAATTGCACGTTGCAATGTGGAGATATTACTGTTTGTGCATTTACAATATTCATTGATTTTTGCCATTGAAAAACGTCCAGAAATGTTTGAAGCTACTGACTGAATGAAAGGAGCTGGCATCTCACTCTCTTTGAATCTTCTTTATCATGCTAGGATTAGCAGGAAAAAGCAAAAAATTTCAGAATTGCACCTTGCAATGCGGAGAAATTACTGTGTGTGCATTTTCAATATTCATTGATTTTTGCCATTGAAAAACATCGTTATTCATATACCAGAAATGTTTGAAGCTACTGACTGAATGAAAAGAGCTGGCATCTCACTCTCTATGAATATTCTTTATCATGCCAGGATTAGCAGGAAAAAGCAAAAAATTTCAGAATTGCACCTTGCAATGTGGAGATATTACTGTTTGTGCATTTACAATATTCATTGATTTTTGCCATTGAAAAACATGTTATTCATATACCAGAAATTTTTGAAGCTACTGACTGAATGAAAAGAGCTGGCATCTCACTCTCTTTGAATCTTTTTTATCATGCCAGGATTAGCAGGAAAAAGCAAAGAATTTCAGAATTGCACCTTGCAATGTGGAGATATTACTGTTTGTGCATTTACAATATTCATTGATTTTTGCCATTGAAAAACGTCCAGAAATGTTTGAAGCTACTGACTGAATGAAAGGAGCTGGCATCTCACTCTCTTTGAATCTTCTTTATCATGCTAGGATTAGCAGGAAAAAGCAAAAAATTTCAGAATTGCACCTTGCAATGCGGAGAAATTACTGTGTGTGCATTTACAATATTCATTGATTTTTGCCATTGAAAAACATCGTTATTCATATACCAGAAATGTTTGAAGCTACTGACTGAATGAAAAGAGCTGGCATCTCACTCTCTTTGAATCTTCTTTATCATGCCAGGATTAGCAGGAAAAAGCAAAAAATTTCAGAATTGCACCTTGCAATGTGGAGATATTACTGTTTGTGCATTTACAATATTCATTGATTTTTGCCATTGAAAAACGTCCAGAAATGTTTGAAGCTACTGACTGAATGAAAGGAGCTGGCATCTCACTCTCTTTGAATCTTCTTTATCATGCTAGGATTAGCAGGAAAAAGCAAAAAATTTCAGAATTGCACCTTGCAATGCGGAGAGATTACTGTGTGTGCATTTACAATATTCATTGATTTTTGCCATTGAAAAACATGTTATTCATATACCAGAAATGTTTGAAGCTACTGACTGAATGAAAAGAGCTGGCATCTCACTCTCTTTGAATCTTCTTTATCATGCCAGGATTAGCAGGAAAAAGCAAAAAATTTCAGAATTGCACCTTGCAATGTGGAGATATTACTGTTTGTGCATTTACAATATTCATTGATTTTTGCCATTGAAAAACGTCCAGAAATGTTTGAAGCTACTGACTGAATGAAAGGAGCTGGCATCTCACTCTCTTTGAATCTTCTTTATCATGCTAGGATTAGCAGGAAAAAGCAAAAAATTTCAGAATTGCACCTTGCAATGCGGAGAAATTACTGTTTGTGCTTTTACAATATTCATTGATTTTTGCCATTGAAAAACATGTTATTCATATACCAGAAATGTTTGAAGCTACTGACTGAATGAAAAGAGCTGGCATCTCACTCTCTTTGAATCTTCTTTATCATGCCAGGATTAGCAGGAAAAAGCAAAAAATTTCAGAATTGCACCTTGCAATGTGGAGATATTACTGTTTGTGCATTTACAATATTCATTGATTTTTGCCATTGAAAAACGTCCAGAAATGTTTGAAGCTACTGACTGAATGAAAGGAGCTGGCATCTCACTCTCTTTGAATCTTCTTTATCATGCTAGGATTAGCAGGAAAAAGCAAAAAATTTCAGAATTGCACCTTGCAATGCGGAGAAATTACTGTGTGTGCATTTACAATATTCATTGATTTTTGCCATTGAAAAACATCATGTTATTCATATACCAGAAATGTTTGAAGCTACTGACTGAATGAAAAGAGCTGGCATCTCACTCTCTTTGAATCTTCTTTATCATGCCAGGATTAGCAGGAAAAAGCAAAAAATTTCAGAATTGCACCTTGCAATGTGGAGATATTACTGTTTGTGCATTTACAATATTCATTGATTTTTGCCATTGAAAAACGTCCAGAAATGTTTGAAGCTACTGACTGAATGAAAAGAGCTGGCATCTCACTCTCTTTGAATCTTCTTTATCATGCTAAGAGGAGCAGGAAAAAGCAAAAAATTTCAGAATTGCACGTTGCAATGTGGAGATATTACTGTTTGTGCATTTACAATATTCATTGATTTTTGCCATTGAAAAACATGTTATTCAAATACCAGAAATGTTTGAAGCTACTGACTGAATGAAAAGAGCTGGCATCTCACTCTCTTTGAATCTTCTTTATCATGCCAGGATTAGCAGGAAAAAGCAAAAAATTTCAGAATTGCACCTTGCAATGCGGAGAAATTACTGTTTGTGCATTTACAATATTCATTGATTTTTGCCATTGAAAAACATCGTTATTCATATACCAGAAATGTTTGAAGCTACTGACGGAATGAAAGGAGCTGGCATCTCACTCTCTTTGAATCTTCTTTATCATGCTAGGATTAGCAGGAAAAAGCAAAAAATTTCAGAATGGCACCTTGCAATGCGGAGAAATTACTGTGTGTGCATTTACAATATTCATTGATTTTTGCCATTGAAAAACATCGTTATTCATATACCAGAAATGTTTGAAGCTACTGACTGAATGAAAAGAGCTGGCATCTCACTCTCTTTGAATCTTCTTTATCATGCCAGGATTAGCAGGAAAAAGCAAAAAATTTCAGAATTGCACCTTGCAATGTGGAGATATTACTGTTTGTGCATTTACAATATTCATTGATTTTTGCCATTGAAAAACGTCCAGAAATGTTTGAAGCTACTGACTGAATGAAAAGAGCTGGCATCTCACTCTCTTTGAATCTTCTTTATCATGCTAGGATTAGCAGGAAAAAGCAAAAAATTTCAGAATTGCACCTTGCAATGCGGAGAAATTACTGTTTGTGCATTTACAATATTCATTGATTTTTGCCATTGAAAAACATGTTATTCATATACCAGAAATGTTTGAAGCTACTGACTGAATGAAAAGAGCTGGCATCTCACTCTCTTTGAATCTTCTTTATCATGCCAGGATTAGCAGGAAAAAGCAAAAAATTTCAGAATTGCACCTTGCAATGTGGAGATATTACTGTTTGTGCATTTACAATATTCATTGATTTTTGCCATTGAAAAACGTCCAGAAATGTTTGAAGCTACTGACTGAATGAAAGGAGCTGGCATCTCACTCTCTTTGAATCTTCTTTTTCATGCTAGAATTAGCAGGAAAAAGCAAAAAATTTCAGAATTGCACCTTGCAATGCGGAGAAATTACTGTTTGTGCATTTACAATATTCATTGATTTTTGCCATTGAAAAACATGTTATTCATATACCAGAAATGTTTGAAGCTACTGACTGAATGAAAAGAGCTGGCATCTCACTCTCTTTGAATCTTCTTTATCATGCCAGGATTAGCAGGAAAAAGCAAAAAATTTCAGAATTGCACCTTGCATTGTGGAGATATTACTGTTTGTGCATTTACAATATTCATTGATTTTTGCCATTGAAAAACGTCCAGAAATGTTTGAAGCTACTGACTGAATGAAAGGAGCTGGCATCTCACTCTCTTTGAATCTTCTTTATCATGCTAGGATTAGCAGGAAAAAGCAAAAAATTTCAGAATTGCACCTTGCAATGCGGAGAAATTACTGTTTGTGCATTTACAATATTCATTGATTTTTGCCATTGAAAAACATGTTATTCATATACCAGAAATGTTTGAAGCTACTGACTGAATGAAAAGAGCTGGCATCTCACTCTCTTTGAATCTTCTTTATCATGCCAGGATTAGCAGGAAAAAGCAAAAAATTTCAGAATTGCACCTTGCAATGTGGAGATATTACTGTTTGTGCATTTACAATATTCATTGATTTTTGCCATTGAAAAACATGTTATTCATATACCAGAAATGTTTGAAGCTACTGACTGAATGAAAAGAGCTGGCATCTCACTCTCTTTGAATCTTCTTTATCATGCCAGGATTAGCAGGAAAAAGCAAAAAATTTCAGAATTGCACCTTGCAATGTGGAGATATTACTGTTTGTGCATTTACAATATTCATTGATTTTTGCCATTGAAAAACGTCCAGAAATGTTTGAAGCTACTGACTGAATGAAAGGAGCTGGCATCTCACTCTCTTTGAATCTTCTTTATCATGCTAGGATTAGCAGGAAAAAGCAAAAAATTTCAGAATTGCACCTTGCAATGCGGAGAAATTACTGTGTGTGCATTTACAATATTCATTGATTTTTGCCATTGAAAAACATCGTTATTCATATACCAGAAATGTTTGAAGCTACTGACTGAATGAAAAGAGCTGGCATCTCACTCTCTTTGAATCTTCTTTATCATGCCAGGATTAGCAGGAAAAAGCAAAAAATTTCAGAATTGCACCTTGCAATGTGGAGATATTACTGTTTGTGCATTTACAATATTCATTGATTTTTGCCATTGAAAAACGTCCAGAAATGTTTGAAGCTACTGACTGAATGAAAGGAGCTGGCATCTCACTCTCTTTGAATCTTCTTTATCATGCTAGGATTAGCAGGAAAAAGCAAAAAATTTCAGAATTGCACCTTGCAATGCGGAGAAATTACTGTGTGTGCATTTACAATATTCATTGATTTTTGCTATTGAAAAACATGTTATTCATATACCAGAAATGTTTGAAGCTACTGACTGAATGAAAAGAGCTGGCATCTCACTCTCTTTGAATCTTCTTTATCATGCCAGGATTAGCAGGAAAAAGCAAAAAATTTCAGAATTGCACGTTCCAATGTGGAAATATTACTGTTTGTGCATTTACAATATTCATTGATTTTTGCCATTGAAAAACGTCCAGAAATGTTTGAAGGTACTGACTGAATGAAAGGAGCTGGCATCTCACTCTCTTTGAATCTTCTTTATCATGCTAGGATTAGCAGGAAAAAGCAAAAAATTTCAGAATTGCACCTTGCAATGCGGAGAAATTACTGTGTGTGCATTTACAATATTCATTGATTTTTGCCATTGAAAAACATGTTATTCATATACCAGAAATGTTTGAAGCTACTGACTGAATGAAAAGAGCTGGCATCTCACTCTCTTTGAATCTTCTTTATCATGCCAGGATTAGCAGGAAAAAGCAAAAAATTTCAGAATTGCACCTTGCAATGTGGAGATATTACTGTTTGTGCATTTACAATATTCATTGATTTTTGCCATTGAAAAACGTCCAGAAATGTTTGAAGCTACTGACTGAATGAAAGGAGCTGGCATCTCACTCTCTTTGAATCTTCTTTATCATGCTAGGATTAGCAGGAAAAAGCAAAAAATTTCAGAATTGCACCTTGCAATGCGGAGAAATTACTGTGTGTGCATTTACAATATTCATTGATTTTTGCCATTGAAAAACATCGTTATACATATACCAGAAATGTTTGAAGCTACTGACTGAATGAAAAGAGCTGGCATCTCACTCTCTTTGAATCTTCTTTATCATGCCAGGATTAGCAGGAAAAAGCAAAAAATTTCAGAATTGCACCTTGCAATGTGGAGATATTACTGTTTGTGCATTTACAATATTCATTGATTTTTGCCATTGAAAAACGTCCAGAAATGTTTGAAGCTACTGACTGAATGAAAGGAGCTGGCATCTCACTCTCTTTGAATCTTCTTTATCATGCTAGGATTAGCAGGAAAAAGCAAAAAATTTCAGAATTGCACCTTGCAATGCGGAGAAATTACTGTGTGTGCATTTACAATATTCATTGATTTTTGCCATTGAAAAACATGTTATTCATATACCAGAAATGTTTGAAGCTACTGACTGAATGAAAAGAGCTGGCATCTCACTCTCTTTGAATCTTCTTTATCATGCCAGGATTAGCAGGAAAAAGCAAAAAATTTCAGAATTGCACCTTGCAATGTGGAGATATTACTGTTTGTGCATTTACAATATTCATTGATTTTTGCCATTGAAAAACGTCCAGAAATGTTTGAAGCTACTGACTGAATGAAAGGAGCTGGCATCTCACTCTCTTTGAATCTTCTTTATCATGCTAGGATTAGCAGGAAAAAGCAAAAAATTTCAGAATTGCACCTTGCAATGCGGAGAAATTACTGTTTGTGCATTTACAATATTCATTGATTTTTGCCATTGAAAAACATCATGTTATTCATATACCAGAAATGTTTGAAGCTACTGACTGAATGAAAAGAGCTGGCATCTCACTCTCTTTGAATCTTCTTTATCATGCTAAGAGGAGCAGGAAAAAGCAAAAAATTTCAGAATTGCACGTTGCAATGTGGAGATATTACTGTTTGTGCATTTACAATATTCATTGATTTTTGCCATTGAAAAACGTCCAGAAATGTTTGAAGCTACTGACTGAATGAAAGGAGCTGGCATCTCACTCTCTTTGAATCTTCTTTATCATGCTAGGATTAGCAGGAAAAAGCAAAAAATTTCAGAATTGCACCTTGCAATGCGGAGAAATTACTGTGTGTGCATTTACAATATTCATTGATTTTTGCCATTGAAAAACATCGTTATTCATATACCAGAAATGTTTGAAGCTACTGACTGAATGAAAAGAGCTGGCATCTCACTCTCTTTGAATCTTCTTTATCATGCCAGGATTAGCAGGAAAAAGCAAAAAATTTCAGAATTGCACCTTGCAATGTGGAGATATTACTGTTTGTGCATTTACAATATTCATTGATTTTTGCCATTGAAAAACGTCCAGAAATGTTTGAAGCTACTGACTGAATGAAAGGAGCTGGCATCTCACTCTCTTTGAATCTTCTTTATCATGCTAGGATTAGCAGGAAAAAGCAAAAAATTTCAGAATTGCACCTTGCAATGCGGAGAAATTACTGTGTGTGCATTTACAATATTCATTGATTTTTGCATTGAAAAACATCGTTATTCATATACCAGAAATGTTTGAAGCAACTGACTGAATGAAAAGAGCTGGCATCTCACTCTCTTTGAATCTTCTTTATCATGCCAGGATTAGCAGGAAAAAGCAAAAAATTTCAGAATTGCACCTTGCAATGCGGAGAAATTACTGTTTGTGCATTTACAATATTCATTGATTTTTGCCATTGAAAAACATGTTATTCATATACCAGAAATGTTTAAAGCTACTGACTGAATGAAAGGAGCTGGCATCTCACTCTCTTTGAATCTTCTTTATCATGCTAGGATTAGCAGGAAAAAGCAAAAAATTTCAGAATTGCACCTTGCAATGTGGAGAAATTACTGTGTGTGCATTTACAATATTCATTGATTTTTGCCATTGAAAAACATCGTTATTCATATACCAGAAATGTTTGAAGCTACTGACTGAATGAAAAGAGCTGGCATCTCACTCTCTTTGAATCTTCTTTATCATGCCAGGATTAGCAGGAAAAAGCAAAAAATTTCAGAATTGCACCTTGCAATGTGGAGATATTACTGTTTGTGCATTTACAATAATCATTGATTTTTGCCATTGAAAAACATCATGTTATTCATATACCAGAAATGTTTGAAGCTACTGACTGAATGAAAAGAGCTGGCATCTCACTCTCTTTGAATCTTCTTTATCATGCCAGGATTAGCAGGAAAAAGCAAAAAATTTCAGAATTGCACCTTGCAATGTGGAGATATTACTGTTTGTGCATTTACAATATTCATTGATTTTTGCCATTGAAAAACGTCCAGAAATGTTTGAAGCTACTGACTGAATGAAAGGAGCTGGCATCTCACTCTCTTTGAATCTTCTTTATCATGCTAGGATTAGCAGGAAAAAGCAAAAAATTTCAGAATTGCACCTTGCAATGCGGAGAAATTACTGTGTGTGCATTTACAATATTCATTGATTTTTGCCATTGAAAAACATCGTTATTCATATACCAGAAATGTTTGAAGCTACTGACTGAATGAAAAGAGCTGGCATCTCACTCTCTTTGAATCTTCTTTATCATGCCAGGATTAGCAGGAAAAAGCAAAAAATTTCAGAATTGCACCTTGCAATGTGGAGATATTACTGTTTGTGCATTTACAATATTCATTGATTTTTGCCATTGAAAAACGTCCAGAAATGTTTGAAGCTACTGACTGAATGAAAGGAGTTGGCATCTCACTCTCTATGAATCTTCTTTATCATGCTAGGATTAGCAGGAAAAAGCAAAAAATTTCAGAATTGCACCTTGCAATGCGGAGAAATTACTGTGTGTGCATTTACAATATTCATTGATTTTTGCCATTGAAAAACATCGTTATTCATATACCAGAAATGTTTGAAGCTACTGACTGAATGAAAAGAGCTGGCATCTCACTCTCTTTGAATCTTCTTTATCATGCCAGGATTAGCAGGAAAAAGCAAAAAATTTCAGAATTGCACCTTGCAATGTGGAGATATTACTGTTTGTGCATTTACAATATTCATTGATTTTTGCCATTGAAAAACATCATGTTATTCATATACCAGAAATGTTTGAAGCTACTGACTGAATGAAAAGAGCTGGCATCTCACTCTCTTTGAATCTTCTTTATCATGCCAGGATTAGCAGGAAAAAGCAAAAAATTTCAGAATTGCACCTTGCAATGTGGAGATATTACTGTTTGTGCATTTACAATATTCATTGATTTTTGCCATTGAAAAACGTCCAGAAATGTTTAAAGCTACTGACTGAATGAAAGGAGCTGGCATCTCACTCTCTTTGAATCTTCTTTATCATGCTAGGATTAGCAGGAAAAAGCAAAAAATTTCAGAATTGCACCTTGCAATGCGGAGAAATTACTGTGTGTGCATTTACAATATTCATTGATTTTTGCCATTGAAAAACATCGTTATTCATATACCAGAAATGTTTGAAGCTACTGACTGAATGAAAAGAGCTGGCATCTCACTCTCTTTGAATCTTCTTTATCATGCCAGGATTAGCAGGAAAAAGCAAAAAATTTCAGAATTGCACCTTGCAATGTGGAGATATTACTGTTTGTGCATTTACAATATTCATTGATTTTTGCCATTGAAAAACGTCCAGAAATGTTTGAAGCTACTGACTGAATGAAAAGAGCTGGCATCTCACTCTCTTTGAATGTTCTTTATCATGCTAAGAGGAGCAGGAAAAAGCAAAAAATTTCAGAATTGCACGTTGCAATGTGGAGATATTACTGTTTGTGCATTTACAATATTCATTGATTTTTGCCATTGAAAAACATGTTATTCATATACCAGAAATGTTTGAAGCTACTGACTGAATGAAAAGAGCTGGCATCTCACTCTCTTTGAATCTTCTTTATCATGCCAGGATTAGCAGGAAAAAGCAAAAAATTTCAGAATTGCACCTTGCAATGTGGAGATATTACTGTTTGTGCATTTACAATATTCATTGATTTTTGCCATTGAAAAACGTCCAGAAATGTTTGAAGCTACTGACTGAATGAAAGGAGCTGGCATCTCACTCTCTTTGAATCTTCTTTATCATGCTAGGATTAGAAGGAAAAAGCAAAAAATTTCAGAATTGCACCTTGCAATGCGGAGAAATTACTGTGTGTGCATTTACAATATTCATTGATTTTTGCCATTGAAAAACGTCCAGAAATGTTTGAAGCTACTGACTGAATGAAAGGAGCTGGCATCTCACTCTCTTTGAATCTTCTTTATCATGCTAAGAGGAGCAGGAAAAAGCAAAAAATTTCAGAATTGCACGTTGCAATGCGGAGAAATTACTGTGTGTGCATTTACAATATTCATTGATTTTTGCCATTGAAAAACATCGATATTCATATACCAGAAATGTTTGAAGCTACTGACTGAATGAAAAGAGCTGGCATCTCACTCTCTTTGAATCTTCTTTATCATGCCAGGATTAGCAGGAAAAAGCAAAAAATTTCAGAATTGCACCTTGCAATGTGGAGATATTACTGTTTGTGCATT
Organism: Phyllobates terribilis; assembly: GCF_046119375.1. Taxonomy (NCBI): domain Eukaryota; kingdom Metazoa; phylum Chordata; class Amphibia; order Anura; family Dendrobatidae; genus Phyllobates; species Phyllobates terribilis. The sequence goes on along the minus strand of NW_027362925.1, from coordinate 3,186,149 downwards.
TACAATATTCATTGATTTTTGCCATTGAAAAACGTCCAGAAATGTTTGAAGCTACTGACTGAATGAAAGGAGCTGGCATCTCACTCTCTTTGAATCTTCTTTATCATGCTAGGATTAGCAGGAAAAAGCAAAAAATTTCAGAATTGCACCTTGCAATGCGGAGAAATTACTGTTTGTGCATTTACAATATTCATTGATTTTTGCCATTGAAAAACATCGTTATTCATATACCAGAAATGTTTGAAGCTACTGACTGAATGAAAAGAGCTGGCATCTCACTCTCTTTGAATCTTCTTTATCATGCCAGGATTAGCAGGAAAAAGCAAAAAATTTCAGAATTGCACCTTGCAATGTGGAGATATTACTGTTTGTGCATTTACAATATTCATTGATTTTTGCCATTGAAAAACGTCCAGAAATGTTTGAAGCTACTGACTGAATGAAAGGAGCTGGCATCTCACTCTCTTTGAATCTTCTTTATCATGCTAGGATTAGCAGGAAAAAGCAAAAAATTTCAGAATTGCACCTTGCAATGCGGAGAAATTACTGTGTGTGCATTTACAATATTCATTGATTTTTGCCATTGAAAAACATCGTTATTCATATACCAGAAATGTTTGAAGCTACTGACTGAATGAAAAGAGCTGGCATCTCACTCTCTTTGAATCTTCTTTATCATGCCAGGATTAGCAGGAAAAAGCAAAAAATTTCAGAATTGCACCTTGCAATGTGGAGATATTACTGTTTGTGCATTTACAATATTCATTGATTTTTGCCATTGAAAAACGTCCAGAAATGTTTGAAGCTACTGACTGAATGAAAAGAGCTGGCATCTCACTCTCTTTGAATGTTCTTTATCATGCTAAGAGGAGCAGGAAAAAGCAAAAAATTTCAGAATTGCACGTTGCAATGTGGAGATATTACTGTTTGTGCATTTACAATATTCATTGATTTTTGCCATTGAAAAACATGTTATTCATATACCAGAAATGTTTGAAGCTACTGACTGAATGAAAAGAGCTGGCATCTCACTCTCTTTGAATCTTCTTTATCATGCCAGGATTAGCAGGAAAAAGCAAAAAATTTCAGAATTGCACCTTGCAATGTGGAGATATTACTGTTTGTGCATTTACAATATTCATTGATTTTTGCCATTGAAAAACGTCCAGAAATGTTTGAAGCTACTGACTGAATGAAAGGAGCTGGCATCTCACTCTCTTTGAATCTTCTTTATCATGCTAGGATTAGCAGGAAAAAGCAAAAAATTTCAGAATTGCACCTTGCAATGCGGAGAAATTACTGTGTGTGCATTTACAATATTCATTGATTTTTGCCATTGAAAAACGTCCAGAAATGTTTGAAGCTACTGACTGAATGAAAGGAGCTGGCATCTCACTCTCTTTGAATCTTCTTTATCATGCTAAGAGGAGCAGGAAAAAGCAAAAAATTTCAGAATTGCACCTTGCAATGCGGAGAAATTACTGTGTGTGCATTTACAATATTCATTGATTTTTGCCATTGAAAAATATCGTTATTCATATACCAGAAATGTTTGAAGCTACTGACTGAATGAAAAGAGCTGGCATCTCACTCTCTTTGAATCTTCTTTATCATGCCAGGATTAGCAGGAAAAAGCAAAAAAATTCAGAATTGCACCTTGCAATGTGGAGATATTACTGTTTGTGCATTTACAATATTCATTGATTTTTGCCATTGAAAAACGTACAGAAATGTTTGAAGCTACTGACTGAATGAAAGGAGCTGGCATCTCACTCTCTTTGAATCTTCTTTATCATGCTAGGATTAGCAGGAAAAAGCAAAAAATTTCAGAATTGCACCTTGCAATGTGGAGAAATTACTGTGTGTGCATTTACAATATTCATTGATTTTTGCCATTGAAAAACATCGTTATTCATATACCAGAAATGTTTGAAGCTACTGACTGAATGAAAAGAGCTGGCATCTCACTCTCTTTGAATCTTCTTTATCATGCCAGGATTAGCAGGAAAAAGCAAAAAATTTCAGAATTGCACCTTGCAATGTGGAGATATTACTGTTTGTGCATTTACAATATTCATTGATTTTTGCCATTGAAAAACGTCCAGAAATGTTTGAAGCTACTGACTGAATGAAAAGAGCTGGCATCTCACTCTCTTTGAATGTTCTTTATCATGCCAGGATTAGCAGGAAAAAGCAAAAAATTTCAGAATTGCACCTTGCAATGTGGAGATATTACTGTTTGTGCATTTACAATATTCATTGATTTTTGCCATTGAAAAACGTCCAGAAATGTTTGAAGCTACTGACTGAATGAAAGGAGCTGGCATCTCACTCTCTTTGAATCTTCTTTATCATGCTAGGATTAGCAGGAAAAAGCAAAAAATTTCAGAATTGCACCTTGCAATGCGGAGAAATTACTGTTTGTGCATTTACAATATTCATTGATTTTTGCCATTGAAAAACATCGTTATTCATATACCAGAAATGTTTGAAGCTACTGACTGAATGAAAAGAGCTGGCATCTCACTCTCTTTGAATCTTCTTTATCATGCCAGGATTAGCAGGAAAAAGCAAAAAATTTCAGAATTGCACCTTGCAATGTGGAGATATTACTGTTTGTGCATTTACAATATTCATTGATTTTTGCCATTGAAAAACGTCCAGAAATGTTTGAAGCTACTGACTGAATGAAAGGAGCTGGCATCTCACTCTCTTTGAATCTTCTTTATCATGCTAGGATTAGCAGGAAAAAGCAAAAAATTTCAGAATTGCACCTTGCAATGCGGAGAAATTACTGTGTGTGCATTTACAATATTCATTGATTTTTGCCATTGAAAAACATCGTTATTCATATACCAGAAATGTTTGAAGCTACTGACTGAATGAAAAGAGCTGGCATCTCACTCTCTTTGAATCTTCTTTATCATGCCAGGATTAGCAGGAAAAAGCAAAAAATTTCAGAATTGCACCTTGCAATGTGGAGATATTACTGTTTGTGCATTTACAATATTCATTGATTTTTGCCATTGAAAAACGTCCAGAAATGTTTGAAGCTACTGACTGAATGAAAAGAGCTGGCATCTCACTCTCTTTGAATGTTCTTTATCATGCTAAGAGGAGCAGGAAAAAGCAAAAAATTTCAGAATTGCACGTTGCAATGTGGAGATATTACTGTTTGTGCATTTACAATATTCATTGATTTTTGCCATTGAAAAACATGTTATTCATATACCAGAAATGTTTGAAGCTACTGACTGAATGAAAAGAGCTGGCATCTCACTCTCTTTGAATCTTCTTTATCATGCCAGGATTAGCAGGAAAAAGCAAAAAATTTCAGAATTGCACCTTGCAATGTGGAGATATTACTGTTTGTGCATTTATAATATTCATTGATTTTTGCCATTGAAAAACGTCCAGAAATGTTTGAAGCTACTGACTGAATGAAAGGAGCTGGCATCTCACTCTCTTTGAATCTTCTTTATCATGCTAGGATTAGCAGGAAAAAGCAAAAAATTTCAGAATTGCACCTTGCAATGCGGAGAAATTACTGTGTGTGCATTTACAATATTCATTGATTTTTGCCATTGAAAAACGTCCAGAAATGTTTGAAGCTACTGACTGAATGAAAGGAGCTGGCATCTCACTCTCTTTGAATCTTCTTTATCATGCTAAGAGGAGCAGGAAAAAGCAAAAAATTTCAGAATTGCACCTTGCAATGCGGAGAAATTACTGTGTGTGCATTTACAATATTCATTGATTTTTGCCATTGAAAAATATCGTTATTCATATACCAGAAATGTTTGAAGCTACTGACTGAATGAAAAGAGCTGGCATATCACTCTCTTTGAATCTTCTTTATCATGCCAGGATTAGCAGGAAAAAGCAAAAAAATTCAGAATTGCACCTTGCAATGTGGAGATATTACTGTTTGTGCATTTACAATATTCATTGATTTTTGCCATTGAAAAACGTACAGAAATGTTTGAAGCTACTGACTGAATGAAAGGAGCTGGCATCTCACTCTCTTTGAATCTTCTTTATCATGCTAGGATTAGCAGGAAAAAGCAAAAAATTTCAGAATTGCACCTTGCAATGCGGAGAAATTACTGTGTGTGCATTTACAATATTCATTGATTTTTGCCATTGAAAAACATCGTTATTCATATACCAGAAATGTTTGAAGCTACTGACTGAATGAAAAGAGCTGGCATCTCACTCTCTTTGAATCTTCTTTATCATGCCAGGATTAGCAGGAAAAAGCAAAAAATTTCAGAATTGCACCTTGCAATGTGGAGATATTACTGTTTGTGCATTTACAATATTCATTGATTTTTGCCATTGAAAAATGTCCAGAAATGTTTGAAGCTACTGACTGAATGAAAGGAGCTGGCATCTCACTCTCTTTGAATCTTCTTTATCATGCTAAGAGGAGCAGGAAAAAGCAAAAAATTTCAGAATTGCACGTTGCAATGCGGAGAAATTACTGTGTGTGCATTTACAATATTCATTGATTTTTGCCATTGAAAAACATCGTTATTCATATACCAGAAATGTTTGAAGCTACTGACTGAATGAAAAGAGCTGGCATCTCACTCTCTTTGAATCTTCTTTATCATGCTAGGATTAGCAGGAAAAAGCAAAAAATTTCAGAATTGCACCTTGCAATGCGGAGAAATTACTGTTTGTGCATTTACAATATTCATTGATTTTTGCCATTGAAAAACATCGTTATTCATATACCAGAAATGTTTGAAGCTACTGACTGAATGAAAGGAGCTGGCATCTCACTCTCTTTGAATCTTCTTTATCATGCTAGGATTAGCAGGAAAAAGCAAAAAATTTCAGAATTGCACCTTGCAATGCGGAGAAATTACTGTGTGTGCATTTACAATATTCATTGATTTTTGCCATTGAAAAACATCGTTATTCATATACCAGAAATGTTTGAAGCTACTGACTGAATGAAAAGAGCTGGCATCTCACTCTCTTTGAATCTTCTTTATCATGCCAGGATTAGCAGGAAAAAGCAAAAAAATTCAGAATTGCACCTTGCAATGTGGAGATATTACTGTTTGTGCATTTACAATATTCATTGATTTTTGCCATTGAAAAACGTACAGAAATGTTTGAAGCTACTGACTGAATGAAAGGAGCTGGCATCTCACTCTCTTTGAATCTTCTTTATCATGCCAGGATTAGCAGGAAAAAGCAAAAAATTTCAGAATTGCACCTTGCAATGTGGAGATATTACTGTTTGTGCATTTACAATATTCATTGATTTTTGCCATTGAAAAACGTCCAGAAATGTTTGAAGCTACTGACTGAATGAAAGGAGCTGGCATCTCACTCTCTTTGAATCTTCTTTATCATGCTAGGATTAGCAGGAAAAAGCAAAAAATTTCAGAATTGCACCTTGCAATGCGGAGAAATTACTGTGTGTGCATTTACAATATTCATTGATTTTTGCCATTGAAAAACGTCCAGAAATGTTTGAAGCTACTGACTGAATGAAAGGAGCTGGCATCTCACTCTCTTTGAATCTTCTTTATCATGCTAAGAGGAGCAGGAAAAAGCAAAAAATTTCAGAATTGCACCTTGCAATGCGGAGAAATTACTGTGTGTGCATTTACAATATTCATTGATTTTTGCCATTGAAAAATATCGTTATTCATATACCAGAAATGTTTGAAGCTACTGACTGAATGAAAAGAGCTGGCATCTCACTCTCTTTGAATCTTCTTTATCATGCCAGGATTAGCAGGAAAAAGCAAAAAAATTCAGAATTGCACCTTGCAATGTGGAGATATTACTGTTTGTGCATTTACAATATTCATTGATTTTTGCCATTGAAAAACGTACAGAAATGTTTGAAGCTACTGACTGAATGAAAGGAGCTGGCATCTCACTCTCTTTGAATCTTCTTTATCATGCTAGGATTAGCAGGAAAAAGCAAAAAATTTCAGAATTGCACCTTGCAATGCGGAGAAATTACTGTGTGTGCATTTACAATATTCATTGATTTTTGCCATTGAAAAACATCGTTATTCATATACCAGAAATGTTTGAAGCTACTGACTGAATGAAAAGAGCTGGCATCTCACTCTCTTTGAATCTTCTTTATCATGCCAGGATTAGCAGGAAAAAGCAAAAAATTTCAGAATTGCACCTTGCAATGTGGAGATATTACTGTTTGTGCATTTACAATATTCATTGATTTTTGCCATTGAAAAATGTCCAGAAATGTTTGAAGCTACTGACTGAATGAAAGGAGCTGGCATCTCACTCTCTTTGAATCTTCTTTATCATGCTAAGAGGAGCAGGAAAAAGCAAAAAATTTCAGAATTGCACGTTGCAATGCGGAGAAATTACTGTGTGTGCATTTACAATATTCATTGATTTTTGCCATTGAAAAACATCGTTATTCATATACCAGAAATGTTTGAAGCTACTGACTGAATGAAAAGAGCTGGCATCTCACTCTCTTTGAATCTTCTTTATCATGCTAGGATTAGCAGGAAAAAGCAAAAAATTTCAGAATTGCACCTTGCAATGCGGAGAAATTACTGTTTGTGCATTTACAATATTCATTGATTTTTGCCATTGAAAAACATCGTTATTCATATACCAGAAATGTTTGAAGCTACTGACTGAATGAAAGGAGCTGGCATCTCACTCTCTTTGAATCTTCTTTATCATGCTAGGATTAGCAGGAAAAAGCAAAAAATTTCAGAATTGCACCTTGCAATGCGGAGAAATTACTGTGTGTGCATTTACAATATTCATTGATTTTTGCCATTGAAAAACATCGTTATTCATATACCAGAAATGTTTGAAGCTACTGACTGAATGAAAAGAGCTGGCATCTCACTCTCTTTGAATCTTCTTTATCATGCCAGGATTAGCAGGAAAAAGCAAAAAAATTCAGAATTGCACCTTGCAATGTGGAGATATTACTGTTTGTGCATTTACAATATTCATTGATTTTTGCCATTGAAAAACGTACAGAAATGTTTGAAGCTACTGACTGAATGAAAGGAGCTGGCATCTCACTCTCTTTGAATCTTCTTTATCATGCTAGGATTAGCAGGAAAAAGCAAAAAATTTCAGAATTGCACCTTGCAATGCGGAGAAATTACTGTGTGTGCATTTACAATATTCATTGATTTTTGCCATTGAAAAACATCGTTATTCATATACCAGAAATGTTTGAAGCTACTGACTGAATGAAAAGAGCTGGCATCTCACTCTCTTTGAATCTTCTTTATCATGCCAGGATTAGCAGGAAAAAGCAAAAAATTTCAGAATTGCACCTTGCAATGTGGAGATATTACTGTTTGTGCATTTACAATATTCATTGATTTTTGCCATTGAAAAATGTCCAGAAATGTTTGAAGCTACTGACTGAATGAAAGGAGCTGGCATCTCACTCTCTTTGAATCTTCTTTATCATGCTAAGAGGAGCAGGAAAAAGCAAAAAATTTCAGAATTGCACGTTGCAATGCGGAGAAATTACTGTGTGTGCATTTACAATATTCATTGATTTTTGCCATTGAAAAACATCGTTATTCATATACCAGAAATGTTTGAAGCTACTGACTGAATGAAAAGAGCTGGCATCTCACTCTCTTTGAATCTTCTTTATCATGCTAGGATTAGCAGGAAAAAGCAAAAAATTTCAGAATTGCACCTTGCAATGCGGAGAAATTACTGTTTGTGCATTTACAATATTCATTGATTTTTGCCATTGAAAAACATCGTTATTCATATACCAGAAATGTTTGAAGCTACTGACTGAATGAAAGGAGCTGGCATCTCACTCTCTTTGAATCTTCTTTATCATGCTAGGATTAGCAGGAAAAAGCAAAAAATTTCAGAATTGCACCTTGCAATGCGGAGAAATTACTGTGTGTGCATTTACAATATTCATTGATTTTTGCCATTGAAAAACATCGTTATTCATATACCAGAAATGTTTGAAGCTACTGACTGAATGAAAAGAGCTGGCATCTCACTCTCTTTGAATCTTCTTTATCATGCCAGGATTAGCAGGAAAAAGCAAAAAATTTCAGAATTGCACCTTGCAATGTGGAGATATTACTGTTTGTGCATTTACAATATTCATTGATTTTTGCCATTGAAAAATGTCCAGAAATGTTTGAAGCTACTGACTGAATGAAAGGAGCTGGCATCTCACTCTCTTTGAATCTTCTTTATCATGCTAAGAGGAGCAGGAAAAAGCAAAAAATTTCAGAATTGCACGTTGCAATGCGGAGAAATTACTGTGTGTGCATTTACAATATTCATTGATTTTTGCCATTGAAAAACATCGTTATTCATATACCAGAAATGTTTGAAGCTACTGACTGAATGAAAAGAGCTGGCATCTCACTCTCTTTGAATCTTCTTTATCATGCTAGGATTAGCAGGAAAAAGCAAAAAATTTCAGAATTGCACCTTGCAATGCGGAGAAATTACTGTTTGTGCATTTACAATATTCATTGATTTTTGCCATTGAAAAACATCGTTATTCATATACCAGAAATGTTTGAAGCTACTGACTGAATGAAAAGAGCTGGCATCTCACTCTCTTTGAATCTTCTTTATCATGCCAGGATTAGCAGGAAAAAGCAAAAAATTTCAGAATTGCACCTTGCAATGTGGAGATATTACTGTTTGTGCATTTACAATATTCATTGATTTTTGCCATTGAAAAACGTCCAGAAATGTTTGAAGCTACTGACTGAATTAAAGGAGCTGGCATCTCACTCTCTTTGAATCTTCTTTATCATGCTAGGATTAGCAGGAAAAAGCAAAAAATTTCAGAATTGCACCTTGCAATGCGGAGAAATTACTGTGTGTGCATTTACAATATTCATTGATTTTTGCCATTGAAAAACATCGTTATTCATATACCAGAAATGTTTGAAGCTACTGACTGAATGAAAAGAGCTGGCATCTCACTCTCTTTGAATCTTCTTTATCATGCCAGGATTAGCAGGAAAAAGCAAAAAATTTCAGAATTGCACCTTGCAATGTGGAGATATTACTGTTTGTGCATTTACAATATTCATTGATTTTTGCCAGTGAAAAACGTCCAGAAATGTTTGAAGCTACTGACTGAATGAAAAGAGCTGGCATCTCACTCTCTTTGAATGTTCTTTATCATGCTAAGAGGAGCAGGAAAAAGCAAAAAATTTCAGAATTGCACGTTGCAATGTGGAGATATTACTGTTTGTGCATTTACAATATTCATTGATTTTTGCCATTGAAAAACATGTTATTCATATACCAGAAATGTTTGAAGCTACTGACTGAATGAAAAGAGCTGGCATCTCACTCTCTTTGAATCTTCTTTATCATGCCAGGATTAGCAGGAAAAAGCAAAAAATTTCAGAATTGCACCTTGCAATGTGGAGATATTACTGTTTGTGCATTTACAATATTCATTGATTTTTGCCATTGAAAAACGTCCAGAAATGTTTGAAGCTACTGACTGAATGAAAGGAGCTGGCATCTCACTCTCTTTGAATCTTCTTTATCATGCTAGGATTAGCAGGAAAAAGCAAAAAATTTCAGAATTGCACCTTGCAATGCGGAGAAATTACTGTGTGTGCATTTACAATATTCATTGATTTTTGCCATTGAAAAACGTCCAGAAATGTTTGAAGCTACTGACTGAATGAAAGGAGCTGGCATCTCACTCTCTTTGAATCTTCTTTATCATGCTAAGAGGAGCAGGAAAAAGCAAAAAATTTCAGAATTGCACGTTGCAATGCGGAGAAATTACTGTGTGTGCATTTACAATATTCATTGATTTTTGCCATTGAAAAATATCGTTATTCATATACCAGAAATGTTTGAAGCTACTGACTGAATGAAAAGAGCTGGCATCTCACTCTCTTTGAATCTTCTTTATCATGCCAGGATTAGCAGGAAAAAGCAAAAAATTTCAGAATTGCACCTTGCAATGTGGAGATATTACTGTTTGTGCATTTACAATATTCATTGATTTTTGCCATTGAAAAACGTACAGAAATGTTTGAAGCTACTGACTGAATGAAAGGAGCTGGCATCTCACTCTCTTTGAATCTTCTTTATCATGCTAGGATTAGCAGGAAAAAGCAAAAAATTTCAGAATTGCACCTTGCAATGCGGAGAAATTACTGTGTGTGCATTTACAATATTCATTGATTTTTGCCATTGAAAAACATCGTTATTCATATACCAGAAATGTTTGAAGCTACTGACTGAATGAAAAGAGCTGGCATCTCACTCTCTTTGAATCTTCTTTATCATGCCAGGATTAGCAGGAAAAAGCAAAAAATTTCAGAATTGCACCTTGCAATGTGGAGATATTACTGTTTGTGCATTTACAATATTCATTGATTTTTGCCATTGAAAAATGTCCAGAAATGTTTGAAGCTACTGACTGAATGAAAGGAGCTGGCATCTCACTCTCTTTGAATCTTCTTTATCATGCTAAGAGGAGCAGGAAAAAGCAAAAAATTTCAGAATTGCACGTTGCAATGCGGAGAAATTACTGTGTGTGCATTTACAATATTCATTGATTTTTGCCATTGAAAAACATCGTTATTCATATACCAGAAATGTTTGAAGCTACTGACTGAATGAAAAGAGCTGGCATCTCACTCTCTTTGAATCTTCTTTATCATGCTAGGATTAGCAGGAAAAAGCAAAAAATTTCAGAATTGCACCTTGCAATGCGGAGAAATTACTGTTTGTGCATTTACAATATTCATTGATTTTTGCCATTGAAAAACATCGTTATTCATATACCAGAAATGTTTGAAGCTACTGACTGAATGAAAAGAGCTGGCATCTCACTCTCTTTGAATCTTCTTTATCATGCCAGGATTAGCAGGAAAAAGCAAAAAATTTCAGAATTGCACCTTGCAATGTGGAGATATTACTGTTTGTGCATTTACAATATTCATTGATTTTTGCCATTGAAAAACGTCCAGAAATGTTTGAAGCTACTGACTGAATTAAAGGAGCTGGCATCTCACTCTCTTTGAATCTTCTTTATCATGCTAGGATTAGCAGGAAAAAGCAAAAAATTTCAGAATTGCACCTTGCAATGCGGAGAAATTACTGTGTGTGCATTTACAATATTCATTGATTTTTGCCATTGAAAAACATCGTTATTCATATACCAGAAATGTTTGAAGCTACTGACTGAATGAAAAGAGCTGGCATCTCACTCTCTTTGAATCTTCTTTATCATGCCAGGATTAGCAGGAAAAAGCAAAAAATTTCAGAATTGCACCTTGCAATGTGGAGATATTACTGTTTGTGCATTTACAATATTCATTGATTTTTGCCATTGAAAAACGTCCAGAAATGTTTGAAGCTACTGACTGAATGAAAAGAGCTGGCATCTCACTCTCTTTGAATGTTCTTTATCATGCTAAGAGGAGCAGGAAAAAGCAAAAAATTTCAGAATTGCACGTTGCAATGTGGAGATATTACTGTTTGTGCATTTACAATATTCATTGATTTTTGCCATTGAAAAACATGTTATTCATATACCAGAAATGTTTGAAGCTACTGACTGAATGAAAAGAGCTGGCATCTCACTCTCTTTGAATCTTCTTTATCATGCCAGGATTAGCAGGAAAAAGCAAAAAATTTCAGAATTGCACCTTGCAATGTGGAGATATTACTGTTTGTGCATTTACAATATTCATTGATTTTTGCCATTGAAAAACGTCCAGAAATGTTTGAAGCTACTGACTGAATGAAAGGAGCTGGCATCTCACTCTCTTTGAATCTTCTTTATCATGCTAGGATTAGCAGGAAAAAGCAAAAAATTTCAGAATTGCACCTTGCAATGCGGAGAAATTACTGTGTGTGCATTTACAATATTCATTGATTTTTGCCATTGAAAAACGTCCAGAAATGTTTGAAGCTACTGACTGAATGAAAGGAGCTGGCATCTCACTCTCTTTGAATCTTCTTTATCATGCTAAGAGGAGCAGGAAAAAGCAAAAAATTTCAGAATTGCACGTTGCAATGCGGAGAAATTACTGTGTGTGCATTTACAATATTCATTGATTTTTGCCATTGAAAAATATCGTTATTCATATACCAGAAATGTTTGAAGCTACTGACTGAATGAAAAGAGCTGGCATCTCACTCTCTTTGAATCTTCTTTATCATGCCAGGATTAGCAGGAAAAAGCAAAAAATTTCAGAATTGCACCTTGCAATGTGGAGATATTACTGTTTGTGCATTTACAATATTCATTGATTTTTGCCATTGAAAAACGTACAGAAATGTTTGAAGCTACTGACTGAATGAAAGGAGCTGGCATCTCACTCTCTTTGAATCTTCTTTATCATGCTAGGATTAGCAGGAAAAAGCAAAAAATTTCAGAATTGCACCTTGCAATGCGGAGAAATTACTGTGTGTGCATTTACAATATTCATTGATTTTTGCCATTGAAAAACATCGTTATTCATATACCAGAAATGTTTGAAGCTACTGACTGAATGAAAAGAGCTGGCATCTCACTCTCTTTGAATCTTCTTTATCATGCCAGGATTAGCAGGAAAAAGCAAAAAATTTCAGAATTGCACCTTGCAATGTGGAGATATTACTGTTTGTGCATTTACAATATTCATTGATTTTTGCCATTGAAAAATGTCCAGAAATGTTTGAAGCTACTGACTGAATGAAAGGAGCTGGCATCTCACTCTCTTTGAATCTTCTTTATCATGCTAGGATTAGCAGGAAAAAGCAAAAAATTTCAGAATTGCACCTTGCAATGCGGAGAAATTACTGTGTGTGCATTTACAATATTCATTGATTTTTGCCATTGAAAAACATCGTTATTCATATACCAGAAATGTTTGAAGCTACTGACTGAATGAAAAGAGCTGGCATCTCACTCTCTTTGAATCTTCTTTATCATGCCAGGATTAGCAGGAAAAAGCAAAAAATTTCAGAATTGCACCTTGCAATGTGGAGATATTACTGTTTGTGCATTTACAATATTCATTGATTTTTGCCATTGAAAAACGTCCAGAAATGTTTGAAGCTACTGACTGAATGAAAGGAGCTGGCATCTCACTCTCTTTGAATCTTCTTTATCATGCTAGGATTAGCAGGAAAAAGCAAAAAATTTCAGAATTGCACCTTGCAATGCGGAGAAATTACTGTGTGTGCATTTACAATATTCATTGATTTTTGCCATTGAAAAACGTCCAGAAATGTTTGAAGCTACTGACTGAATGAAAGAAGCTGGCATCTCACTCTCTTTGAATCTTCTTTATCATGCTAAGAGGAGCAGGAAAAAGGAAAAAATTTCAGAATTGCACGTTGCAATGCGGAGAAATTACTGTGTGTGCATTTACAATATTCATTGATTTTTGCCATTGAAAAACATCGTTATTCATATACCAGAAATGTTTGAAGCTACTGACTGAATGAAAAGAGCTGGCATCTCACTCTCTTTGAATCTTCTTTATCATGCCAGGATTAGCAGGAAAAAGCAAAAAATTTCAGAATTGCACCTTGCAATGTGGAGATATTACTGTTTGTGCATTTACAATATTCATTGATTTTTGCCATTGAAAAACATCATGTTATTCATATACCAGAAATGTTTGAAGCTACTGACTGAATGAAAAGAGTTGGCATCTCACTCTCTTTGAATCTTCTTTATCATGCAAGGATTAGCAGGAAAAAGCAAAAAATTTCAGAATTTCACCTTGCAATGCGGAGAAATTACTGTGTGTGCATTTACAATATTCATTGATTTTTGCCATTGAAAAACGTCCAGAAATGTTTGAAGCTACTGACTGAATGAAAGGAGCTGGCATCTCACTCTCTTTGAATCTTCTTTATCATGCTAGGATTAGCAGGAAAAAGCAAAAAATTTCAGAATTGCACCTTGCAATGCGGAGAAATTACTGTTTGTGCATTTACAATATTCATTGATTTTTGCCATTGAAAAACATGTTATTCATATACCAGAAATGTTTGAAGCTACTGACTGAATGAAAAGTGCTGGCATCTCACTCTCTTTGAATCTTCTTTATCATGCCAGGATTAGCAGGAAAAAGCAAAAAAATTCAGAATTGCACCTTGCAATGTGGAGATATTACTGTTTGTGCATTTACAATATTCATTGATTTTTGCCATTGAAAAACGTCCAGAAATGTTTGAAGCTACTGACTGAATGAAAGGAGCTGGCATCTCACTCTCTTTGAATCTTCTTTATCATGCTAGGATTAGCAGGAAAAAGCAAAAAATTTCAGAATTGCACCTTGCAATGCGGAGAAATTACTGTGTGTGCATTTACAATATTCATTGATTTTTGCCATTGAAAAACGTCCAGAAATGTTTGAAGCTACTGACTGAATGAAAGGAGCTGGCATCTCACTCTCTTGGAATCTTCTTTATCATGCTAAGAGGAGCAGGAAAAAGCAAAAAATTTCAGAATTGCACGTTGCAATGCGGAGAAATTACTGTGTGTGCATTTACAATATTCATTGATTTTTGCCATTGAAAAACATCGTTATTCATATACCAGAAATGTTTGAAGCTACTGACTGAATGAAAAGAGCTGGCATCTCACTCTCTTTGAATCTTCTTTATCATGCCAGGATTAGCAGGAAAAAGCAAAAAATTTCAGAATTGCACCTTGCAATGTGGAGATATTACTGTTTGTGCATTTACAATATTCATTGATTTTTGCCATTGAAAAACATCATGTTATTCATATACCAGAAATGTTTGAAGCTACTGACTGAATGAAAAGAGCTGGCATCTCACTCTCTTTGAATCTTCTTTATCATGCCAGGATTAGCAGGAAAAAGCAAAAAATTTCAGAATTGCACCTTGCAATGCGGAGAAATTACTGTGTGTGCATTTACAATATTCATTGATTTTTGCCATTGAAAAACGTCCAGAAATGTTTGAAGCTACTGACTGAATGAAAGGAGCTGGCATCTCACTCTCTTTGAATCTTCTTTATCATGCTAGGATTAGCAGGAAAAAGCAAAAAATTTCAGAATTGCACCTTGCAATGTGGAGAAATTACTGTTTGTGCATTTACAATATTCATTGATTTTTGCCATTGAAAAACATGTTATTCATATACCAGAAATGTTTGAAGCTACTGACTGAATGAAAAGTGCTGGCATCTCACTCTCTTTGAATCTTCTTTATCATGCCAGGATTAGCAGGAAAAAGCAAAAAATTTCAGAATTGCACCTTGCAATGTGGAGATATTACTGTTTGTGCATTTACAATATTCATTGATTTTTGCCATTGAAAAATGTCCAGAAATGTTTGAAGCTACTGACTGAATGAAAAGAGCTGGCATCTCACTCTCTTTGAATCATCTTTATCATGCTAAGAGGAGCAGGAAAAAGCAAAATATTTCAGAATTGCACGTTGCAATGTGGAGATATTACTGTTTGTGCATTTACAATATTCATTGATTTTTGCCATTGAAAAACATGTTATTCATATACCAGAAATGTTTGAAGGTACTGACTGAATGAAAAGAGCTGGCATCTCACTCTCTTTGAATCTTCTTTATCATGCCAGGATTAGCAGGAAAAAGCAAAAAATTTCAGAATTGCACCTTGCAATGCGGAGAAATTACTGTGTGTGCATTTGCAATATTCATTGATTTTTGCCATTGAAAAACATCATGTTATTCATATACCAGAAATGTTTGAAGCTACTGACTGAATGAAAGGAGCTGGCATCTCACTCTCTTTGAATCTTCTTTATCATGCTAGGATTAGCAGGAAAAAGCAAAAAATTTCAGAATTGCACCTTGCAATGTTGAGATATTACTGTTTGTGCATTTACAATATTCATTGATTTTTGCCATTGAAAAACGTCCAGAAATGTTTGAAGCTACTGACTGAATGAAAGGAGCTGGCATCTCACTCTCTTTGAATCTTCTTTATCATGCTAGGATTAGCAGGAAAAAGCAAAAAATTTCAGATTGCACCTTGCAATGCGGAGAAATTACTGTTTGTGCATTTACAATATTCATTGATTTTTGCCATTGAAAAACATGTTATTCATATACCAGAAATGTTTGAAGCTACTGACTGAATGAAAAGAGCTGGCATCTCACTCTCTTTGAATCTTCTTTATCATGCTAAGAGGAGCAGGAAAAAGCAAAAAATTTCAGAATTGCACCTTGCAATGTGGAGATATTACTGTTTGTGCATTTACAATATTCATTGATTTTTGCCATTGAAAAACGTCCAGAAATGTTTGAAGCTACTGACTGAATGAAAGGAGCTGGCATCTCACTCTCTTTGAATCTTCTTTATCATGCTAGGATTAGCAGGAAAAAGCAAAAAATTTCAGAATTGCACCTTGCAATGCGGAGAAATTACTGTGTGTGCATTTACAATATTCATTGATTTTTGCCATTGAAAAACATCGTTATTCATATACCAGAAATGTTTGAAGCTACTGACTGAATGAAAAGAGCTGGCATCTCACTCTCTTTGAATCTTCTTTATCATGCCAGGATTAGCAGGAAAAAGCAAAAAATTTCAGAATTGCACCTTGCAATGTGGAGATATTACTGTTTGTGCATTTACAATATTCATTGATTTTTGCCATTGAAAAACATGTTATTCATATACCAGAAATGTTTGAAGCTACTGACTGAATGAAAAGTGCTGGCATCTCACTCTCTTTGAATCTTCTTTATCATGCCAGGATTAGCAGGAAAAAGCAAAAAATTTCAGAATTGCACCTTGCAATGTGGAGATATTACTGTTTGTGCATTTACAATATTCATTGATTTTTGCCATTGAAAAATGTCCAGAAATGTTTGAAGCTACTGACTGAATGAAAAGAGCTGGCATCTCACTCTCTTTGAATCATCTTTATCATGCTAAGAGGAGCAGGAAAAAGCAAAATATTTCAGAATTGCACGTTGCAATGTGGAGATATTACTGTTTGTGCATTTACAATATTCATTGATTTTTGCCATTGAAAAACATGTTATTCATATACCAGAAATGTTTGAAGGTACTGACTGAATGAAAAGAGCTGGCATCTCACTCTCTTTGAATCTTCTTTATCATGCGAGGATTAGCAGGAAAAAGCAAAAAATTTCAGAATTGCACCTTGCAATGCGGAGAAATTACTGTGTGTGCATTTGCAATATTCATTGATTTTTGCCATTGAAAAACGTCCAGAAATGTTTGAAGCTACTGACTGAATGAAAGGAGCTGGCATCTCACTCTCTTTGAATCTTCTTTATCATGCTAGGATTAGCAGGAAAAAGCAAAAAATTTCAGATTGCACCTTGCAATGCGGAGAAATTACTGTTTGTGCATTTACAATATTCATTGATTTTTGCCATTGAAAAACATGTTATTCATATACCAGAAATGTTTGAAGCTACTGACTGAATGAAAAGAGCTGGCATCTCACTCTCTTTGAATCTTCTTTATCATGCTAAGAGGAGCAGGAAAAAGCAAAAAATTTCAGAATTGCACCTTGCAATGTGGAGATATTACTGTTTGTGCATTTACAATATTCATTGATTTTTGCCATTGAAAAACGTCCAGAAATGTTTGAAGCTACTGACTGAATGAAAGGAGCTGGCATCTCACTCTCTTTGAATCTTCTTTATCATGCTAGGATTAGCAGGAAAAAGCAAAAAATTTCAGAATTGCACCTTGCAATGCGGAGAAATTACTGTGTGTGCATTTACAATATTCATTGATTTTTGCCATTGAAAAACATCGTTATTCATATACCAGAAATGTTTGAAGCTACTGACTGAATGAAAAGAGCTGGCATCTCACTCTCTTTGAATCTTCTTTATCATGCCAGGATTAGCAGGAAAAAGCAAAAAATTTCAGAATTGCACCTTGCAATGTGGAGATATTACTGTTTGTGCATTTACAATATTCATTGATTTTTGCCATTGAAAAACATGTTATTCATATACCAGAAATGTTTGAAGCTACTGACTGAATGAAAAGAGCTGGCATCTCACTCTCTTTGAATCTTCTTTATCATGCCAGGATTAGCAGGAAAAAGCAAAAAAATTTCAGAATTGCACCTTGCAATGTGGAGATATTACTGTTTGTGCATTTACAATATTCATTGATTTTTGCCATTGAAAAACGTCCAGAAATGTTTGAAGCTACTGACTGAATGAAAGGAGCTGGCATCTCACTCTCTTTGAATCTTCTTTATCATGCTAGGATTAGCAGGAAAAAGCAAAAAATTTCAGAATTGCACCTTGCAATGCGGAGAAATTACTGTTTGTGCATTTACAATATTCATTGATTTTTGCCATTGAAAAACATGTTATTCATATACCAGAAATGTTTGAAGCTACTGACTGAATGAAAAGAGCTGGCATCTCACTCTCTTTGAATCTTCTTTATCATGCCAGGATTAGCAGGAAAAAGCAAAAAATTTCAGAATTGCACCTTGCAATGCGGAGAAATTACTGTGTGTGCATTTACAATATTCATTGATTTTTGCCATTGAAAAACGTCCAGAAATGTTTGAAGCTACTGACTGAATGAAAGGAGCTGGCATCTCACTCTCTTTGAATCTTCTTTATCATGCTAGGATTAGCAGGAAAAAGCAAAAAATTTCAGAATTGCATCTTGCAATGCGGAGAAATTACTGTGTGTGCATTTACAATATTCATTGATTTTTGCCATTGAAAAACATGTTATTCATATACCAGAAATGTTTGAAGCTACTGACTGAATGAAAGGAGCTGGCATCTCACTCTCTTTGAATCTTCTTTATCATGCCAGGATTAGCAGGAAAAAGCAAAAAATTTCAGAATTGCACCTTGCAATGTGGAGATATTACTGTTTGTGCATTTACAATATTCATTGATTTTTGCCATTGAAAAACGTCCAGAAATGTTTGAAGCTACTGACTGAATGAAAGGAGCTGGCATCTCACTCTCTTTGAATCTTCTTTATCATGCTAGGATTAGCAGGAAAAAGCAAAAAATTTCAGAATTGCACCTTGCAATGCGGAGAAATTACTGTTTGTGCATTTACAATATTCATTGATTTTTGCAATTGAAAAACATGTTATTCATATACCAGAAATGTTTGAAGCTACTGACTGAATGAAAAGAGCTGGCATCTCACTCTCTTTGAATCTTTTTTATCATGCCAGGATTAGCAGGAAAAAGCAAAAAATTTCAGAATTGCACGTTGCAATGTGGAGATATTACTGTTTGTGCATTTACAATATTCATTGATTTTTGCGATTGAAAAACGTCCAGAAATGTTTGAAGCTACTGACTGAATGAAAGGAGCTGGCATCTCACTCTCTTTGAATCTTCTTTATCATGCTAGGATTAGCAGGAAAAAGCAAAAAATTTCAGAATTGCATCTTGCAATGCGGAGAAATTACTGTGTGTGCATTTACAATATTCATTGATTTTTGCCATTGAAAAACGTCCAGAAATGTTTGAAGCTACTGACTGAATGAAAGGAGCTGGCATCTCACTCTCTTTGAATCTTCTTTATCATGCTAGGATTAGCAGGAAAAAGCAAAAAATTTCAGAATTGCACCTTGCAATGCGGAGAAATTACTGTGTGTGCATTTACAATATTCATTGATTTTTGCCATTGAAAAACGTCCAGAAATGTTTGAAGCTACTGACTGAATGAAAGGAGCTGGCATCTCACTCTCTTTGAATCTTCTTTATCATGCTAAGAGGAGCAGGAAAAAGGAAAAAATTTCAGAATTGCACGTTGCAATGCGGAGAAATTACTGTGTGTGCATTTACAATATTCATTGATTTTTGCCATTGAAAAACATCGTTATTCATGTACCAGAAATGTTTGAAGCTACTGACTGAATGAAAAGAGCTGGCATCTCACTCTCTTTGAATCTTCTTTATCATGCCAGGATTAGCAGGAAAAAGCAAAAAATTTCAGAATTGCACCTTGCAATGTGGAGATATTACTGTTTGTGCATTTACAATATTCATTGATTTTTGCCATTGAAAAACATCATGTTATTCATATACCAGAAATGTTTGAAGCTACTGACTGAATGAAAAGAGTTGGCATCTCACTCTCTTTGAATCTTCTTTATCATGCCAGGATTAGCAGGAAAAAGCAAAAAATTTCAGAATTTCACCTTGCAATGCGGAGAAATTACTGTGTGTGCATTTACAATATTCATTGATTTTTGCCATTGAAAAACGTCCAGAAATGTTTGAAGCTACTGACTGAATGAAAGGAGCTGGCATCTCACTCTCTTTGAATCTTCTTTATCATGCTAGGATTAGCAGGAAAAAGCAAAAAATTTCAGAATTGCACCTTGCAATGCGGAGAAATTACTGTTTGTGCATTTACAATATTCATTGATTTTTGCCATTGAAAAACATGTTATTCATATACCAGAAATGTTTGAAGCTACTGACTGAATGAAAAGTGCTGGCATCTCACTCTCTTTGAATCTTCTTTATCATGCCAGGATTAGCAGGAAAAAGCAAAAAAATTCAGAATTGCACCTTGCAATGTGGAGATATTACTGTTTGTGCATTTACAATATTCATTGATTTTTGCCATTGAAAAACGTCCAGAAATGTTTGAAGCTACTGACTGAATGAAAGGAGCTGGCATCTCACTCTCTTTGAATCTTCTTTATCATGCTAGGATTAGCAGGAAAAAGCAAAAAATTTCAGAATTGCACCTTGCAATGCGGAGAAATTACTGTGTGTGCATTTACAATATTCATTGATTTTTGCCATTGAAAAACGTCCAGAAATGTTTGAAGCTACTGACTGAATGAAAGGAGCTGGCATCTCACTCTCTTGGAATCTTCTTTATCATGCTAAGAGGAGCAGGAAAAAGCAAAAAATTTCAGAATTGCACGTTGCAATGCGGAGAAATTACTGTGTGTGCATTTACAATATTCATTGATTTTTGCCATTGAAAAACATCGTTATTCATATACCAGAAATGTTTGAAGCTACTGACTGAATGAAAAGAGCTGGCATCTCACTCTCTTTGAATCTTCTTTATCATGCCAGGATTAGCAGGAAAAAGCAAAAAATTTCAGAATTGCACCTTGCAATGTGGAGATATTACTGTTTGTGCATTTACAATATTCATTGATTTTTGCCATTGAAAAACGTCCAGAAATGTTTGAAGCTACTGACTGAATGAAAGGAGCTGGCATCTCACTCTCTTGGAATCTTCTTTATCATGCTAAGAGGAGCAGGAAAAAGCAAAAAATTTCAGAATTGCACGTTGCAATGCGGAGAAATTACTGTGTGTGCATTTACAATATTCATTGATTTTTGCCATTGAAAAACATCGTTATTCATATACCAGAAATGTTTGAAGCTACTGACTGAATGAAAAGAGCTGGCATCTCACTCTCTTTGAATCTTCTTTATCATGCCAGGATTAGCAGGAAAAAGCAAAAAATTTCAGAATTGCACCTTGCAATGTGGAGATATTACTGTTTGTGCATTTACAATATTCATTGATTTTTGCCATTGAAAAATGTCCAGAAATGTTTGAAGCTACTGACTGAATGAAAGGAGCTGGCATCTCACTCTCTTTGAATCTTCTTTATCATGCTAGGATTAGCAGGAAAAAGCAAAAAATTTCAGAATTGCACCTTGCAATGCGGAGAAATTACTGTGTGTGCATTTACAATATTCATTGATTTTTGCCATTGAAAAACATCGTTATTCATATACCAGAAATGTTTGAAGCTACTGACTGAATGAAAAGAGCTGGCATCTCACTCTCTTTGAATCTTCTTTATCATGCCAGGATTAGCAGGAAAAAGCAAAAAATTTCAGAATTGCACCTTGCAATGTGGAGATATTACTGTTTGTGCATTTACAATATTCATTGATTTTTGCCATTGAAAAACGTCCAGAAATGTTTGAAGCTACTGACTGAATGAAAGGAGCTGGCATCTCACTCTCTTTGAATCTTCTTTATCATGCTAGGATTAGCAGGAAAAAGCAAAAAATTTCAGAATTGCACCTTGCAATGCGGAGAAATTACTGTGTGTGCATTTACAATATTCATTGATTTTTGCCATTGAAAAACGTCGTTATTCATATACCAGAAATGTTTGAAGCTACTGACTGAATGAAAAGAGCTGGCATCTCACTCTCTTTGAATCTTCTTTATCATGCCAGGATTAGCAGGAAAAAGCAAAAAATTTCAGAATTGCACCTTGCAATGTGGAGATATTACTGTTTGTGCATTTACAATATTCATTGATTTTTGCCATTGAAAAACATCATGTTATTCATATACCAGAAATGTTTGAAGCTACTGACTGAATGAAAAGAGTTGGCATCTCACTCTCTTTGAATCTTCTTTATCATGCCAGGATTAGCAGGAAAAAGCAAAAAATTTCAGAATTTCACCTTGCAATGCGGAGAAATTACTGTGTGTGCATTTACAATATTCATTGATTTTTGCCATTGAAAAACGTCCAGAAATGTTTGAAGCTACTGACTGAATGAAAGGAGCTGGCATCTCACTCTCTTTGAATCTTCTTTATCATGCTAGGATTAGCAGGAAAAAGCAAAAAATTTCAGAATTGCACCTTGCAATGCGGAGAAATTACTGTTTGTGCATTTACAATATTCATTGATTTTTGCCATTGAAAAACATGTTATTCATATACCAGAAATGTTTGAAGCTACTGACTGAATGAAAAGTGCTGGCATCTCACTCTCTTTGAATCTTCTTTATCATGCCAGGATTAGCAGGAAAAAGCAAAAAAATTCAGAATTGCACCTTGCAATGTGGAGATATTACTGTTTGTGCATTTACAATATTCATTGATTTTTGCCATTGAAAAACGTCCAGAAATGTTTGAAGCTACTGACTGAATGAAAGGAGCTGGCATCTCACTCTCTTTGAATCTTCTTTATCATGATAGGATTAGCAGGAAAAAGCAAAAAATTTCAGAATTGCACCTTGCAATGCGGAGAAATTACTGTGTGTGCATTTACAATATTCATTGATTTTTGCCATTGAAAAACGTCCAGAAATGTTTGAAGCTACTGACTGAATGAAAGGAGCTGGCATCTCACTCTCTTGGAATCTTCTTTATCATGCTAAGAGGAGCAGGAAAAAGCAAAAAATTTCAGAATTGCACGTTGCAATGCGGAGAAATTACTGTGTGTGCATTTACAATATTCATTGATTTTTGCCATTGAAAAACATCGTTATTCATATACCAGAAATGTTTGAAGCTACTGACTGAATGAAAAGAGCTGGCATCTCACTCTCTTTGAATCTTCTTTATCATGCCAGGATTAGCAGGAAAAAGCAAAAAATTTCAGAATTGCACCTTGCAATGTGGAGATATTACTGTTTGTGCATTTACAATATTCATTGATTTTTGCCATTGAAAAACATCATGTTATTCATATACCAGAAATGTTTGAAGCTACTGACTGAATGAAAAGAGCTGGCATCTCACTCTCTTTGAATCTTCTTTATCATGCCAGGATTAGCAGGAAAAAGCAAAAAATTTCAGAATTGCACCTTGCAATGCGGAGAAATTACTGTGTGTGCATTTACAATATTCATTGATTTTTGCCATTGAAAAACGTCCAGAAATGTTTGAAGCTACTGACTGAATGAAAGGAGCTGGCATCTCACTCTCTTTGAATCTTCTTTATCATGCTAGGATTAGCAGGAAAAAGCAAAAAATTTCAGAATTGCACCTTGCAATGTGGAGAAATTACTGTTTGTGCATTTACAATATTCATTGATTTTTGCCATTGAAAAACATGTTATTCATATACCAGAAATGTTTGAAGCTACTGACTGAATGAAAAGTGCTGGCATCTCACTCTCTTTGAATCTTCTTTATCATGCCAGGATTAGCAGGAAAAAGCAAAAAATTTCAGAATTGCACCTTGCAATGTGGAGATATTACTGTTTGTGCATTTACAATATTCATTGATTTTTGCCATTGAAAAATGTCCAGAAATGTTTGAAGCTACTGACTGAATGAAAAGAGCTGGCATCTCACTCTCTTTGAATCATCTTTATCATGCTAAGAGGAGCAGGAAAAAGCAAAATATTTCAGAATTGCACGTTGCAATGTGGAGATATTACTGTTTGTGCATTTACAATATTCATTGATTTTTGCCATTGAAAAACATGTTATTCATATACCAGAAATGTTTGAAGGTACTGACTGAATGAAAAGAGCTGGCATCTCACTCTCTTTGAATCTTCTTTATCATGCCAGGATTAGCAGGAAAAAGCAAAAAATTTCAGAATTGCACCTTGCAATGCGGAGAAATTACTGTGTGTGCATTTGCAATATTCATTGATTTTTGCCATTGAAAAACATCATGTTATTCATATACCAGAAATGTTTGAAGCTACTGACTGAATGAAAGGAGCTGGCATCTCACTCTCTTTGAATCTTCTTTATCATGCTAGGATTAGCAGGAAAAAGCAAAAAATTTCAGAATTGCACCTTGCAATGTTGAGATATTACTGTTTGTGCATTTACAATATTCATTGATTTTTGCCATTGAAAAACGTCCAGAAATGTTTGAAGCTACTGACTGAATGAAAGGAGCTGGCATCTCACTCTCTTTGAATCTTCTTTATCATGCTAGGATTAGCAGGAAAAAGCAAAAAATTTCAGATTGCACCTTGCAATGCGGAGAAATTACTGTTTGTGCATTTACAATATTCATTGATTTTTGCCATTGAAAAACATGTTATTCATATACCAGAAATGTTTGAAGCTACTGACTGAATGAAAAGAGCTGGCATCTCACTCTCTTTGAATCTTCTTTATCATGCTAAGAGGAGCAGGAAAAAGCAAAAAATTTCAGAATTGCACCTTGCAATGTGGAGATATTACTGTTTGTGCATTTACAATATTCATTGATTTTTGCCATTGAAAAACGTCCAGAAATGTTTGAAGCTACTGACTGAATGAAAGGAGCTGGCATCTCACTCTCTTTGAATCTTCTTTATCATGCTAGGATTAGCAGGAAAAAGCAAAAAATTTCAGAATTGCACCTTGCAATGCGGAGAAATTACTGTGTGTGCATTTACAATATTCATTGATTTTTGCCATTGAAAAACATCGTTATTCATATACCAGAAATGTTTGAAGCTACTGACTGAATGAAAAGAGCTGGCATCTCACTCTCTTTGAATCTTCTTTATCATGCCAGGATTAGCAGGAAAAAGCAAAAAATTTCAGAATTGCACCTTGCAATGTGGAGATATTACTGTTTGTGCATTTACAATATTCATTGATTTTTGCCATTGAAAAACATGTTATTCATATACCAGAAATGTTTGAAGCTACTGACTGAATGAAAAGTGCTGGCATCTCACTCTCTTTGAATCTTCTTTATCATGCCAGGATTAGCAGGAAAAAGCAAAAAATTTCAGAATTGCACCTTGCAATGTGGAGATATTACTGTTTGTGCATTTACAATATTCATTGATTTTTGCCATTGAAAAATGTCCAGAAATGTTTGAAGCTACTGACTGAATGAAAAGAGCTGGCATCTCACTCTCTTTGAATCATCTTTATCATGCTAAGAGGAGCAGGAAAAAGCAAAATATTTCAGAATTGCACGTTGCAATGTGGAGATATTACTGTTTGTGCATTTACAATATTCATTGATTTTTGCCATTGAAAAACATGTTATTCATATACCAGAAATGTTTGAAGGTACTGACTGAATGAAAAGAGCTGGCATCTCACTCTCTTTGAATCTTCTTTATCATGCCAGGATTAGCAGGAAAAAGCAAAAAATTTCAGAATTGCACCTTGCAATGCGGAGAAATTACTGTGTGTGCATTTGCAATATTCATTGATTTTTGCCATTGAAAAACGTCCAGAAATGTTTGAAGCTACTGACTGAATGAAAGGAGCTGGCATCTCACTCTCTTTGAATCTTCTTTATCATGCTAGGATTAGCAGGAAAAAGCAAAAAATTTCAGATTGCACCTTGCAATGCGGAGAAATTACTGTTTGTGCATTTACAATATTCATTGATTTTTGCCATTGAAAAACATGTTATTCATATACCAGAAATGTTTGAAGCTACTGACTGAATGAAAAGAGCTGGCATCTCACTCTCTTTGAATCTTCTTTATCATGCTAAGAGGAGCAGGAAAAAGCAAAAAATTTCAGAATTGCACCTTGCAATGTGGAGATATTACTGTTTGTGCATTTACAATATTCATTGATTTTTGCCATTGAAAAACGTCCAGAAATGTTTGAAGCTACTGACTGAATGAAAGGAGCTGGCATCTCACTCTCTTTGAATCTTCTTTATCATGCTAGGATTAGCAGGAAAAAGCAAAAAATTTCAGAATTGCACCTTGCAATGCGGAGAAATTACTGTGTGTGCATTTACAATATTCATTGATTTTTGCCATTGAAAAACATCGTTATTCATATACCAGAAATGTTTGAAGCTACTGACTGAATGAAAAGAGCTGGCATCTCACTCTCTTTGAATCTTCTTTATCATGCCAGGATTAGCAGGAAAAAGCAAAAAATTTCAGAATTGCACCTTGCAATGTGGAGATATTACTGTTTGTGCATTTACAATATTCATTGATTTTTGCCATTGAAAAACATGTTATTCATATACCAGAAATGTTTGAAGCTACTGACTGAATGAAAAGAGCTGGCATCTCACTCTCTTTGAATCTTCTTTATCATGCCAGGATTAGCAGGAAAAAGCAAAAAAATTTCAGAATTGCACCTTGCAATGTGGAGATATTACTGTTTGTGCATTTACAATATTCATTGATTTTTGCCATTGAAAAACGTCCAGAAATGTTTGAAGCTACTGACTGAATGAAAGGAGCTGGCATCTCACTCTCTTTGAATCTTCTTTATCATGCTAGGATTAGCAGGAAAAAGCAAAAAATTTCAGAATTGCACCTTGCAATGCGGAGAAATTACTGTTTGTGCATTTACAATATTCATTGATTTTTGCCATTGAAAAACATGTTATTCATATACCAGAAATGTTTGAAGCTACTGACTGAATGAAAAGAGCTGGCATCTCACTCTCTTTGAATCTTCTTTATCATGCCAGGATTAGCAGGAAAAAGCAAAAAATTTCAGAATTGCACCTTGCAATGCGGAGAAATTACTGTGTGTGCATTTACAATATTCATTGATTTTTGCCATTGAAAAACGTCCAGAAATGTTTGAAGCTACTGACTGAATGAAAGGAGCTGGCATCTCACTCTCTTTGAATCTTCTTTATCATGCTAGGATTAGCAGGAAAAAGCAAAAAATTTCAGAATTGCATCTTGCAATGCGGAGAAATTACTGTGTGTGCATTTACAATATTCATTGATTTTTGCCATTGAAAAACATGTTATTCATATACCAGAAATGTTTGAAGCTACTGACTGAATGAAAGGAGCTGGCATCTCACTCTCTTTGAATCTTCTTTATCATGCCAGGATTAGCAGGAAAAAGCAAAAAATTTCAGAATTGCACCTTGCAATGTGGAGATATTACTGTTTGTGCATTTACAATATTCATTGATTTTTGCCATTGAAAAACGTCCAGAAATGTTTGAAGCTACTGACTGAATGAAAGGAGCTGGCATCTCACTCTCTTTGAATCTTCTTTATCATGCTAGGATTAGCAGGAAAAAGCAAAAAATTTCAGAATTGCACCTTGCAATGCGGAGAAATTACTGTTTGTGCATTTACAATATTCATTGATTTTTGCCATTGAAAAACATGTTATTCATATACCAGAAATGTTTGAAGCTACTGACTGAATGAAAAGAGCTGGCATCTCACTCTCTTTGAATCTTCTTTATCATGCCAGGATTAGCAGGAAAAAGCAAAAAATTTCAGAATTGCACGTTGCAATGTGGAGATATTACTGTTTGTGCATTTACAATATTCATTGATTTTTGCGATTGAAAAACGTCCAGAAATGTTTGAAGCTACTGACTGAATGAAAGGAGCTGGCATCTCACTCTCTTTGAATCTTCTTTATCATGCTAGGATTAGCAGGAAAAAGCAAAAAATTTCAGAATTGCATCTTGCAATGCGGAGAAATTACTGTGTGTGCATTTACAATATTCATTGATTTTTGCCATTGAAAAACGTCCAGAAATGTTTGAAGCTACTGACTGAATGAAAGGAGCTGGCATCTCACTCTCTTTGAATCTTCTTTATCATGCTAGGATTAGCAGGAAAAAGCAAAAAATTTCAGAATTGCACCTTGCAATGCGGAGAAATTACTGTGTGTGCATTTACAATATTCATTGATTTTTGCCATTGAAAAACGTCCAGAAATGTTTGAAGCTACTGACTGAATGAAAGGAGCTGGCATCTCACTCTCTTTGAATCTTCTTTATCATGCTAAGAGGAGCAGGAAAAAGGAAAAAATTTCAGAATTGCACGTTGCAATGCGGAGAAATTACTGTGTGTGCATTTACAATATTCATTGATTTTTGCCATTGAAAAACATCGTTATTCATATACCAGAAATGTTTGAAGCTACTGACTGAATGAAAAGAGCTGGCATCTCACTCTCTTTGAATCTTCTTTATCATGCCAGGATTAGCAGGAAAAAGCAAAAAATTTCAGAATTGCACCTTGCAATGTGGAGATATTACTGTTTGTGCATTTACAATATTCATTGATTTTTGCCATTGAAAAACATCATGTTATTCATATACCAGAAATGTTTGAAGCTACTGACTGAATGAAAAGAGTTGGCATCTCACTCTCTTTGAATCTTCTTTATCATGCCAGGATTAGCAGGAAAAAGCAAAAAATTTCAGAATTTCACCTTGCAATGCGGAGAAATTACTGTGTGTGCATTTACAATATTCATTGATTTTTGCCATTGAAAAACGTCCAGAAATGTTTGAAGCTACTGACTGAATGAAAGGAGCTGGCATCTCACTCTCTTTGAATCTTCTTTATCATGCTAGGATTAGCAGGAAAAAGCAAAAAATTTCAGAATTGCACCTTGCAATGCGGAGAAATTACTGTTTGTGCATTTACAATATTCATTGATTTTTGCCATTGAAAAACATGTTATTCAT
This sequence comes from Phyllobates terribilis, assembly GCF_046119375.1. Classification (NCBI taxonomy): domain Eukaryota; kingdom Metazoa; phylum Chordata; class Amphibia; order Anura; family Dendrobatidae; genus Phyllobates; species Phyllobates terribilis. The sequence goes on along the minus strand of NW_027362925.1, from coordinate 3,157,063 downwards.
ATACCAGAAATGTTTGAAGCTACTGACTGAATGAAAAGTGCTGGCATCTCACTCTCTTTGAATCTTCTTTATCATGCCAGGATTAGCAGGAAAAAGCAAAAAAATTCAGAATTGCACCTTGCAATGTGGAGATATTACTGTTTGTGCATTTACAATATTCATTGATTTTTGCCATTGAAAAACGTCCAGAAATGTTTGAAGCTACTGACTGAATGAAAGGAGCTGGCATCTCACTCTCTTTGAATCTTCTTTATCATGCTAGGATTAGCAGGAAAAAGCAAAAAATTTCAGAATTGCACCTTGCAATGCGGAGAAATTACTGTGTGTGCATTTACAATATTCATTGATTTTTGCCATTGAAAAACGTCCAGAAATGTTTGAAGCTACTGACTGAATGAAAGGAGCTGGCATCTCACTCTCTTGGAATCTTCTTTATCATGCTAAGAGGAGCAGGAAAAAGCAAAAAATTTCAGAATTGCACGTTGCAATGCGGAGAAATTACTGTGTGTGCATTTACAATATTCATTGATTTTTGCCATTGAAAAACATCGTTATTCATATACCAGAAATGTTTGAAGCTACTGACTGAATGAAAAGAGCTGGCATCTCACTCTCTTTGAATCTTCTTTATCATGCCAGGATTAGCAGGAAAAAGCAAAAAATTTCAGAATTGCACCTTGCAATGTGGAGATATTACTGTTTGTGCATTTACAATATTCATTGATTTTTGCCATTGAAAAACATCATGTTATTCATATACCAGAAATGTTTGAAGCTACTGACTGAATGAAAAGAGCTGGCATCTCACTCTCTTTGAATCTTCTTTATCATGCCAGGATTAGCAGGAAAAAGCAAAAAATTTCAGAATTGCACCTTGCAATGCGGAGAAATTACTGTGTGTGCATTTACAATATTCATTGATTTTTGCCATTGAAAAACGTCCAGAAATGTTTGAAGCTACTGACTGAATGAAAGGAGCTGGCATCTCACTCTCTTTGAATCTTCTTTATCATGCTAGGATTAGCAGGAAAATTCAAAAAATTTCAGAATTGCACCTTGCAATGTGGAGAAATTACTGTTTGTGCATTTACAATATTCATTGATTTTTGCCATTGAAAAACATGTTATTCATATACCAGAAATGTTTGAAGCTACTGACTGAATGAAAAGTGCTGGCATCTCACTCTCTTTGAATCTTCTTTATCATGCCAGGATTAGCAGGAAAAAGCAAAAAATTTCAGAATTGCACCTTGCAATGTGGAGATATTACTGTTTGTGCATTTACAATATTCATTAATTTTTGCCATTGAAAAATGTCCAGAAATGTTTGAAGCTACTGACTGAATGAAAAGAGCTGGCATCTCACTCTCTTTGAATCATCTTTATCATGCTAAGAGGAGCAGGAAAAAGCAAAATATTTCAGAATTGCACGTTGCAATGTGGAGATATTACTGTTTGTGCATTTACAATATTCATTGATTTTTGCCATTGAAAAACATGTTATTCATATACCAGAAATGTTTGAAGGTACTGACTGAATGAAAAGAGCTGGCATCTCACTCTCTTTGAATCTTCTTTATCATGCCAGGATTAGCAGGAAAAAGCAAAAAATTTCAGAATTGCACCTTGCAATGCGGAGAAATTACTGTGTGTGCATTTGCAATATTCATTGATTTTTGCCATTGAAAAACATCATGTTATTCATATACCAGAAATGTTTGAAGCTACTGACTGAATGAAAGGAGCTGGCATCTCACTCTCTTTGAATCTTCTTTATCATGCTAGGATTAGCAGGAAAAAGCAAAAAATTTCAGAATTGCACCTTGCAATGTTGAGATATTACTGTTTGTGCATTTACAATATTCATTGATTTTTGCCATTGAAAAACGTCCAGAAATGTTTGAAGCTACTGACTGAATGAAAGGAGCTGGCATCTCACTCTCTTTGAATCTTCTTTATCATGCTAGGATTAGCAGGAAAAAGCAAAAAATTTCAGATTGCACCTTGCAATGCGGAGAAATTACTGTTTGTGCATTTACAATATTCATTGATTTTTGCCATTGAAAAACATGTTATTCATATACCAGAAATGTTTGAAGCTACTGACTGAATGAAAAGAGCTGGCATCTCACTCTCTTTGAATCTTCTTTATCATGCTAAGAGGAGCAGGAAAAAGCAAAAAATTTCAGAATTGCACCTTGCAATGTGGAGATATTACTGTTTGTGCATTTACAATATTCATTGATTTTTGCCATTGAAAAACGTCCAGAAATGTTTGAAGCTACTGACTGAATGAAAGGAGCTGGCATCTCACTCTCTTTGAATCTTCTTTATCATGCTAGGATTAGCAGGAAAAAGCAAAAAATTTCAGAATTGCACCTTGCAATGCGGAGAAATTACTGTGTGTGCATTTACAATATTCATTGATTTTTGCCATTGAAAAACATCGTTATTCATATACCAGAAATGTTTGAAGCTACTGACTGAATGAAAAGAGCTGGCATCTCACTCTCTTTGAATCTTCTTTATCATGCCAGGATTAGCAGGAAAAAGCAAAAAATTTCAGAATTGCACCTTGCAATGTGGAGATATTACTGTTTGTGCATTTACAATATTTATTGATTTTTGCCATTGAAAAACATGTTATTCATATACCAGAAATGTTTGAAGCTACTGACTGAATGAAAAGTGCTGGCATCTCACTCTCTTTGAATCTTCTTTATCATGCCAGGATTAGCAGGAAAAAGCAAAAAATTTCAGAATTGCACCTTGCAATGTGGAGATATTACTGTTTGTGCATTTACAATATTCATTGATTTTTGCCATTGAAAAATGTCCAGAAATGTTTGAAGCTACTGACTGAATGAAAAGAGCTGGCATCTCACTCTCTTTGAATCATCTTTATCATGCTAAGAGGAGCAGGAAAAAGCAAAATATTTCAGAATTGCACGTTGCAATGTGGAGATATTACTGTTTGTGCATTTACAATATTCATTGATTTTTGCCATTGAAAAACATGTTATTCATATACCAGAAATGTTTGAAGGTACTGACTGAATGAAAAGAGCTGGCATCTCACTCTCTTTGAATCTTCTTTATCATGCCAGGATTAGGAGGAAAAAGCAAAAAATTTCAGAATTGCACCTTGCAATGCGGAGAAATTACTGTGTGTGCATTTGCAATATTCATTGATTTTTGCCATTGAAAAACATCATGTTATTCATATACCAGAAATGTTTGAAGCTACTGACTGAATGAAAGGAGCTGGCATCTCACTCTCTTTGAATCTTCTTTATCATGCTAGGATTAGCAGGAAAAAGCAAAAAACTTCAGAATTGCACCTTGCAATGTTGAGATATTACTGTTTGTGCATTTACAATATTCATTGATTTTTGCCATTGAAAAACGTCCAGAAATGTTTGAAGCTACTGACTGAATGAAAGGAGCTGGCATCTCACTCTCTTTGAATCTTCTTTATCATGCTAGGATTAGCAGGAAAAAGCAAAAAATTTCAGATTGCACCTTGCAATGCGGAGAAATTACTGTTTGTGCATTTACAATATTCATTGATTTTTGCCATTGAAAAACATGTTATTCATATACCAGAAATGTTTGAAGCTACTGACTGAATGAAAAGAGCTGGCATCTCACTCTCTTTGAATCTTCTTTATCATGCTAAGAGGAGCAGGAAAAAGCAAACAATTTCAGAATTGCACCTTGCAATGTGGAGATATTACTGTTTGTGCATTTACAATATTCATTGATTTTTGCCATTGAAAAACGTCCAGAAATGTTTGAAGCTACTGACTGAATGAAAGGAGCTGGCATCTCACTCTCTTTGAATCTTCTTTATCATGCTAGGATTAGCAGGAAAAAGCAAAAAATTTCAGAATTGCACCTTGCAATGCGGAGAAATTACTGTGTGTGCATTTACAATATTCATTGATTTTTGCCATTGAAAAACATCGTTATTCATATACCAGAAATGTTTGAAGCTACTGACTGAATGAAAAGAGCTGGCATCTCACTCTCTTTGAATCTTCTTTATCATGCCAGGATTAGCAGGAAAAAGCAAAAAATTTCAGAATTGCACCTTGCAATGTGGAGATATTACTGTTTGTGCATTTACAATATTCATTGATTTTTGCCATTGAAAAACATGTTATTCATATACCAGAAATGTTTGAAGCTACTGACTGAATGAAAAGAGCTGGCATCTCACTCTCTTTGAATCTTCTTTATCATGCCAGGAGTAGCAGGAAAAAGCAAAAAAATTTCAGAATTGCACCTTGCAATGTGGAGATATTACTGTTTGTGCATTTACAATATTCATTGATTTTTGCCATTGAAAAACGTCCAGAAATGTTTGAAGCTACTGACTGAATGAAAGGAGCTGGCATCTCACTCTCTTTGAATCTTCTTTATCATGCTAGGATTAGCAGGAAAAAGCAAAAAATTTCAGAATTGCACCTTGCAATGCGGAGAAATTACTGTTTGTGCATTTACAATATTCATTGATTTTTGCCATTGAAAAACATGTTATTCATATACCAGAAATGTTTGAAGCTACTGACTGAATGAAAAGAGCTGGCATCTCACTCTCTTTGAATCTTCTTTATCATGCCAGGATTAGCAGGAAAAAGCAAAAAATTTCAGAATTGCACCTTGCAATGCGGAGAAATTACTGTGTGTGCATTTACAATATTCATTGATTTTTGCCATTGAAAAACGTCCAGAAATGTTTGAAGCTACTGACTGAATGAAAGGAGCTGGCATCTCACTCTCTTTGAATCTTCTTTATCATGCTAGGATTAGCAGGAAAAAGCAAAAAATTTCAGAATTGCATCTTGCAATGCGGAGAAATTACTGTGTGTGCATTTACAATATTCATTGATTTTTGCCATTGAAAAACATGTTATTCATATACCAGAAATGTTTGAAGCTACTGACTGAATGAAAGGAGCTGGCATCTCACTCTCTTTGAATCTTCTTTATCATGCCAGGATTAGCAGGAAAAAGCAAAAAATTTCAGAATTGCACCTTGCAATGTGGAGATATTACTGTTTGTGCATTTACAATATTCATTGATTTTTGCCATTGAAAAACGTCCAGAAATGTTTGAAGCTACTGACTGAATGAAAGGAGCTGGCATCTCACTCTCTTTGAATCTTCTTTATCATGCTAGGATTAGCAGGAAAAAGCAAAAAATTTCAGAATTGCACCTTGCAATGCGGAGAAATTACTGTTTGTGCATTTACAATATTCATTGATTTTTGCCATTGAAAAACATGTTATTCATATACCAGAAATGTTTGAAGCTACTGACTGAATGAAAAGAGCTGGCATCTCACTCTCTTTGAATCTTCTTTATCATGCCAGGATTAGCAGGAAAAAGCAAAAAATTTCAGAATTGCACGTTGCAATGTGGAGATATTACTGTTTGTGCATTTACAATATTCATTGATTTTTGCGATTGAAAAACGTCCAGAAATGTTTGAAGCTACTGACTGAATGAAAGGAGCTGGCATCTCACTCTCTTTGAATCTTCTTTATCATGCTAGGATTAGCAGGAAAAAGCAAAAAATTTCAGAATTGCATCTTGCAATGCGGAGAAATTACTGTGTGTGCATTTACAATATTCATTGATTTTTGCCATTGAAAAACATGTTATTCATATACCAGAAATGTTTGAAGCTACTGACTGAATGAAAGGAGCTGGCATCTCACTCTCTTTGAATCTTCTTTATCATGCCAGGATTAGCAGGAAAAAGCAAAAAATTTCAGAATTGCACCTTGCAATGTGGAGATATTACTGTTTGTGCATTTACAATATTCATTGATTTTTGCCATTGAAAAACGTCCAGAAATGTTTGAAGCTACTGACTGAATGAAAGGAGCTGGCATCTCACTCTCTTTGAATCTTCTTTATCATGCTAGGATTAGCAGGAAAAAGCAAAAAATTTCAGAATTGCATCTTGCAATGCGGAGAAATTACTGTGTGTGCATTTACAATATTCATTGATTTTTGCCATTGAAAAACATGTTATTCATATACCAGAAATGTTTGAAGCTACTGACTGAATGAAAGGAGCTGGCATCTCACTCTCTTTGAATCTTCTTTATCATGCCAGGATTAGCAGGAAAAAGCAAAAAATTTCAGAATTGCACCTTGCAATGTGGAGATATTACTGTTTGTGCATTTACAATATTCATTGATTTTTGCCATTGAAAAACGTCCAGAAATGTTTGAAGCTACTGACTGAATGAAAGGAGCTGGCATCTCACTCTCTTTGAATCTTCTTTATCATGCTAGGATTAGCAGGAAAAAGCAAAAAATTTCAGAATTGCACCTTGCAATGCGGAGAAATTACTGTTTGTGCATTTACAATATTCATTGATTTTTGCCATTGAAAAACATGTTATTCATATACCAGAAATGTTTGAAGCTACTGACTGAATGAAAGGAGCTGGCATCTCACTCTCTTTGAATCTTCTTTATCATGCCAGGATTAGCAGGAAAAAGCAAAAAATTTCAGAATTGCACCTTGCAATGTGGAGATATTACTGTTTGTGCATTTACAATATTCATTGATTTTTGCCATTGAAAAACGTCCAGAAATGTTTGAAGCTACTGACTGAATGAAAGGAGCTGGCATCTCTCTCTCTTTGAATCTTCTTTATCATGCTAGGATTAGCAGGAAAAAGCAAAAAATTTCAGAATTGCACCTTGCAATGCGGAGAAATTACTGTGTGTGCATTTACAATATTCATTGATTTTTGCCATTGAAAAACATCATGTTATTCATATACCAGAAATGTTTGATGCTACTGACTGAATGAAAGGAGCTGGCATCTCACTCTCTTTGAATCTTCTTTATCATGCTAGGATTAGCAGGAAAAAGCAAAAAATTTCAGAATTGCACCTTGCAATGCGGAGAAATTACTGTTTGTGCATTTACAATATTCATTGATTTTTGCCATTGAAAAACATCATGTTATTCATATACCAGAAATGTTTGAAGCTACTGACTGAATGAAAGGAGCTGGCATCTCACTCTCTTTGAATCTTCTTTATCATGCCAGGATTAGCAGGAAAAAGCAAAAAATGTCAGAATTGCACCTTGCAATGTGGAGATATTACTGTTTGTGCATTTACAATATTCATTGATTTTTGCCATTGAAAAACGTCCAGAAATGTTTGAAGCTACTGACTGAATGAAAGGAGCTGGCATCTCACTCTCTTTGAATCTTCTTTATCATGCTAGGATTAGCAGGAAAAAGCAAAAAATTTCAGAATTGCACCTTGCAATGCGGAGAAATTACTGTTTGTGCATTTACAATATTCATTGATTTTTGCCATTGAAAAACATGTTATTCATATACCAGAAATGTTTGAAGCTACTGACTGAATGAAAGGAGCTGGCATCTCACTCTCTTTGAATCTTCTTTATCATGCCAGGATTAGCAGGAAAAAGCAAAAAATTTCAGAATTGCACCTTGCAATGTGGAGATATTACTCTTTGTGCATTTACAATATTCATTGATTTTTGCCATTGAAAAATGTCCAGAAATGTTTGAAGCTACTGACTGAATGAAAGGAGCTGGCATCTCACTCTCTTTGAATCTTCTTTATCATGCTAGGATTAGCAGGAAAAAGCAAAAAATTTCAGAATTGCACCTTGCAATGCGGAGAAATTACTGTGTGTGCATTTACAATATTCATTGATTTTTGCCATTGAAAAACATCGTTATTCATATACCAGAAATGTTTGAAGCTACTGACTGAATGAAAAGAGCTGGCATCTCACTCTCTTTGAATCTTCTTTATCATGCCAGGATTAGCAGGAAAAAGCAAAAAATTTCAGAATTGCACCTTGCAATGTGGAGATATTACTGTTTGTGCATTTACAATATTCATTGATTTTTGCCATTGAAAAACGTCCAGAAATGTTTGAAGCTACTGACTGAATGAAAGGAGCTGGCATCTCACTCTCTTTGAATCTTCTTTATCATGCTAGGATTAGCAGGAAAAAGCAAAAAATTTCAGAATTGCACCTTGCAATGCGGAGAAATTACTGTTTGTGCATTTACAATATTCATTGATTTTTGCCATTGAAAAACATGTTATTCATATACCAGAAATGTTTGAAGCTACTGACTGAATGAAAAGAGCTGGCATCTCACTCTCTTTGAATCTTCTTTATCATGCCAGGATTAGCAGGAAAAAGCAAAAAATTTCAGAATTGCACGTTGCAATGTGGAGATATTACTGTTTGTGCATTTACAATATTCATTGATTTTTGCCATTGAAAAACGTCCAGAAATGTTTGAAGCTACTGACTGAATGAAAGGAGCTGGCATCTCACTCTCTTTGAATCTTCTTTATCATGCTAGGATTAGCAGGAAAAAGCAAAAAATTTCAGAATTGCACCTTGCAATGCGGAGAAATTACTGTGTGTGCATTTACAATATTCATTGATTTTTGCCATTGAAAAACATCGTTATTCATATACCAGAAATGTTTGAAGCTACTGACTGAATGAAAAGAGCTTGCATCTCACTCTCTTTGAATATTCTTTATCATGCCAGGATTAGCAGGAAAAAGCAAAAAATTTCAGAATTGCACCTTGCAATGTGGAGATATTACTGTTTGTGCATTTACAATATTCATTGATTTTTGCCATTGAAAAACATGTTATTCATATACCAGAAATTTTTGAAGCTACTGACTGAATGAAAAGAGCTGGCATCTCACTCTCTTTGAATCTTCTTTATCATGCCAGGATTAGCAGGAAAAAGCAAAAAATTTCAGAATTGCACCTTGCAATGTGGAGATATTACTGTTTGTGCATTTACAATATTCATTGATTTTTGCCATTGAAAAACGTCCAGAAATGTTTGAAGCTACTGACTGAATGAAAGGAGCTGGCATCTCACTCTCTTTGAATCTTCTTTATCATGCTAGGATTAGCAGGAAAAAGCAAAAAATTTCAGAATTGCACCTTGCAATGCGGAGAAATTACTGTGTGTGCATTTACAATATTCATTGATTTTTGCCATTGAAAAACATCGTTATTCATATACCAGAAATGTTTGAAGCTACTGACTGAATGAAAAGAGCTGGCATCTCACTCTCTTTGAATCTTCTTTATCATGCCAGGATTAGCAGGAAAAAGCAAAAAATTTCAGAATTGCACCTTGCAATGCGGAGATATTACTGTTTGTGCATTTACAATATTCATTGATTTTTGCCATTGAAAAACGTCCAGAAATGTTTGAAGCTACTGACTGAATGAAAGGAGCTGGCATCTCACTCTCTTTGAATCTTCTTTATCGTGCTAGGATTAGCAGGAAAAAGCAAAAAATTTCAGAATTGCACCTTGCAATGCGGAGAGATTACTGTGTGTGCATTTACAATATTCATTGATTTTTGCCATTGAAAAACATGTTATTCATATACCAGAAATGTTTGAAGCTACTGACTGAATGAAAAGAGCTGGCATCTCACTCTCTTTGAATCTTCTTTATCATGCCAGGATTAGCAGGAAAAAGCAAAAAAATTCAGAATTGCACCTTGCAATGTGGAGATATTACTGTTTGTGCATTTACAATATTCATTGATTTTTGCCATTGAAAAATGTCCAGAAATGTTTGAAGCTACTGACTGAATGAAAGGAGCTGGCATCTCACTCTCTTTGAATCTTCTTTATCATGCTAGGATTAGCAGGAAAAAGCAAAAAATTTCAGAATTGCACATTGCAATGCGGAGAAATTACTGTTTGTGCATTTACAATATTCATTGATTTTTGCCATTGAAAAACATCATGTTATTCATATACCAGAAATGTTTGAAGCTACTGACTGAATGAAAGGAGCTGGCATCTCACTCTCTTTGAATCTTCTTTATCATGCTAGGATTAGCAGGAAAAAGCAAAAAATTTCAGAATTGCACCTTGCAATGCGGAGAAATTACTGTTTGTGCATTTACAATATTCATTGATTTTTGCCATTGAAAAACATGTTATTCATATACCAGAAATGTTTGAAGCTACTGACTGAATGAAAAGAGCTGGCATCTCACTCTCTTTGAATCTTCTTTATCATGACAGGATTAGCAGGAAAAAACAAAAAATTTCAGAATTGCACCTTGCAATGTGGAGATATTACTGTTTGTGCATTTACAATATTCATTGATTTTTGCCATTGAAAAACGTCCAGAAATGTTTGAAGCTACTGACTGAATTAAAAGAGCTGGCATCTCACTCTCTTTGAATCTTCTTTATCATGCTAAGAGGAGCAGGAAAAAGCAAAAAATTTCAGAATTGCACGTTGCAATGTGGAGATATTACTGTTTGTGCATTTACAATATTCATTGATTTTTGCCATTGAAAAACATGTTATTCATATACCAGAAATGTTTGAAGCTACTGACTGAATGAAAAGAGCTGGCATCTCACTCTCTTTGAATCTTCTTTATCATGCCAGGATTAGCAGGAAAAAGCAAAAAATTTCAGAATTGCACCTTGCAATGTGGAGATATTACTGTTTGTGCATTTACAATATTCATTGATTTTTGCCATTGAAAAACGTCCAGAAATGTTTGAAGCTACTGACTGAATGAAAAGAGCTGGCATCTCACTCTCTTTGAATCTTCTTTATCATGCCAGGATTAGCAGGAAAAAGCAAAAAATTTCAGAATTGCACCTTGCAATGCGGAGAAATTACTGTTTGTGCATTTACAATATTCATTGATTTTTGCCATTGAAAAACATCGTTATTCATATACCAGAAATGTTTGAAGCTACTGACTGAATGAAAGGAGCTGGCATCTCACTCTCTTTGAATCTTCTTTATCATGCTAGGATTAGCAGGAAAAAGCAAAAAATTTCAGAATGGCACCTTGCAATGCGGAGAAATTACTGTGTGTGCATTTACAATATTCATTGATTTTTGCCATTGAAAAACATCGTTATTCATATACCAGAAATGTTTGAAGCTACTGACTGAATGAAAAGAGCTGGCATCTCACTCTCTTTGAATCTTCTTTATCATGCCAGGATTAGCAGGAAAAAGCAAAAAATTTCAGAATTGCACCTTGCAATGTGGAGATATTACTGTTTGTGCATTTACAATATTCATTGATTTTTGCCATTGAAAAACGTCCAGAAATGTTTGAAGCTACTGACTGAATGAAAAGAGCTGGCATCTCACTCTCTTTGAATCTTCTTTATCATGCTAGGATTAGCAGGAAAAAGCAAAAAATTTCAGAATTGCACCTTGCAATGCGGAGAAATTACTGTTTGTGCATTTACAATATTCATTGATTTTTGCCATTGAAAAACATGTTATTCATATACCAGAAATGTTTGAAGCTACTGACTGAATGAAAAGAGCTGGCATCTCACTCTCTTTGAATCTTCTTTATCATGCCAGGATTAGCAGGAAAAAGCAAAAAATTTCAGAATTGCACCTTGCAATGTGGAGATATTACTGTTTGTGCATTTACAATATTCATTGATTTTTGCCATTGAAAAACGTCCAGAAATGTTTGAAGCTACTGACTGAATGAAAGGAGCTGGCATCTCACTCTCTTTGAATCTTCTTTATCATGCTAGGATTAGCAGGAAAAAGCAAAAAATTTCAGAATTGCACCTTGCAATGCGGAGAAATTACTGTTTGTGCATTTACAATATTCATTGATTTTTGCCATTGAAAAACATGTTATTCATATACCAGAAATGTTTGAAGCTACTGACTGAATGAAAAGAGCTGGCATCTCACTCTCTTTGAATCTTCTTTATCATGCCAGGATTAGCAGGAAAAAGCAAAAAATTTCAGAATTGCACCTTGCAATGTGGAGATATTACTGTTTGTGCATTTACAATATTCATTGATTTTTGCCATTGAAAAACGTCCAGAAATGTTTGAAGCTACTGACTGAATGAAAGGAGCTGGCATCTCACTCTCTTTGAATCTTCTTTATCATGCTAGGATTAGCAGGAAAAAGCAAAAAATTTCAGAATTGCACCTTGCAATGCGGAGAAATTACTGTGTGTGCATTTACAATATTCATTGATTTTTGCCATTGAAAAACATCATGTTATTCATATACCAGAAATGTTTGAAGCTACTGACTGAATGAAAAGAGCTGGCATCTCACTCTCTTTGAATCTTCTTTATCATGCCAGGATTAGCAGGAAAAAGCAAAAAATTTCAGAATTGCACCTTGCAATGTGGAGATATTACTGTTTGTGCATTTACAATATTCATTGATTTTTGCCATTGAAAAACGTCCAGAAATGTTTGAAGCTACTGACTGAATGAAAGGAGCTGGCATCTCACTCTCTTTGAATCTTCTTTATCATGCTAGGATTAGCAGGAAAAAGCAAAAAATTTCAGAATTGCACCTTGCAATGCGGAGAAATTACTGTGTGTGCATTTACAATATTCATTGATTTTTGCCATTGAAAAACATCGTTATTCATATACCAGAAATGTTTGAAGCTACTGACTGAATGAAAAGAGCTGGCATCTCACTCTCTTTGAATCATCTTTATCATGCCAGGATTAGCAGGAAAAAGCAAAAAATTTCAGAATTGCACCTTGCAATGTGGAGATATTACTGTTTGTGCATTTACAATATTCATTGATTTTTGCCATTGAAAAACGTCCAGAAATGTTTGAAGCTACTGACTGAATGAAAGGAGCTGGCATCTCACTCTCTTTGAATCTTCTTTATCATGCTAGGATTAGCAGGAAAAAGCAAAAAATTTCAGAATTGCACCTTGCAATGCGGAGAAATTACTGTTTGTGCATTTACAATATTCATTGATTTTTGCCATTGAAAAACATGTTATTCATATACCAGAAATGTTTGAAGCTACTGACTGAATGAAAAGAGCTGGCATCTCACTCTCTTTGAATCTTCTTTATCATGCCAGGATTAGCAGGAAAAAGCAAAAAATTTCAGAATTGCACTTTGCAATGTGGAGATATTACTGTTTGTGCATTTACAATATTCATTGATTTTTGCCATTGAAAAACATGTTATTCATATACCAGAAATGTTTGAAGCTACTGACTGAATGAAAAGAGCTGGCATCTCACTCTCTTTGAATCTTCTTTATCATGCCAGGATTAGCAGGAAAAAGCAAAAAATTTCAGAATTGCACCTTGCAATGTGGAGATATTACTGTTTGTGCATTTACAATATTCATTGATTTTTGCCATTGAAAAACGTCCAGAAATGTTTGAAGCTACTGACTGAATGAAAGGAGCTGGCATCTCACTCTCTTTGAATCTTCTTTATCATGCTAGGATTAGCAGGAAAAAGCAAAATATTTCAGAATTGCACCTTGCAATGCGGAGAAATTACTGTGTGTGCATTTACAATATTCATTGATTTTTGCCATTGAAAAACATCGTTATTCATATACCAGAAATGTTTGAAGCTACTGACTGAATGAAAAGAGCTGGCATCTCACTCTCTTTGAATCTTCTTTATCATGCCAGGATTAGCAGGAAAAAGCAAAAAATTTCAGAATTGCACCTTGCAATGTGGAGATATTACTGTTTGTGCATTTACAATATTCATTGATTTTTGCCATTGAAAAACGTCCAGAAATGTTTGAAGCTACTGACTGAATGAAAGGAGCTGGCATCTCACTCTCTTTGAATCTTCTTTATCATGCTAGGATTAGCAGGAAAAAGCAAAAAATTTCAGAATTGCACCTTGCAATGCGGAGAAATTACTGTGTGTGCATTTACAATATTCATTGATTTTTGCTATTGAAAAACATGTTATTCATATACCAGAAATGTTTGAAGCTACTGACTGAATGAAAGGAGCTGGCATCTCACTCTCTTTGAATCTTCTTTATCATGCTAGGATTAGCAGGAAAAAGCAAAAAATTTCAGAATTGCACCTTGCAATGCGGAGAAATTACTGTTTGTGCATTTACAATATTCATTGATTTTTGCCATTGAAAAACATGTTATTCATATACCAGAAATGTTTGAAGCTACTGACTGAATGAAAGGAGCTGGCATCTCACTCTCTTTGAATCTTCTTTATCATGCCAGGATTAGCAGGAAAAAGCAAAAAATTTCAGAATTGCACCTTGCAATGTGGAGATATTACTGTTTGTGCATTTACAATATTCATTGATTTTTGCCATTGAAAAACGTCCAGAAATGTTTGAAGCTACTGACTGAATGAAAGGAGCTGGCATCTCTCTCTCTTTGAATCTTCTTTATCATGCTAGGATTAGCAGGAAAAAGCAAAAAATTTCAGAATTGCACCTTGCAATGCGGAGAAATTACTGTGTGTGCATTTACAATATTCATTGATTTTTGCCATTGAAAAACATCATGTTATTCATATACCAGAAATGTTTGAAGCTACTGACTGAATGAAAGGAGCTGGCATCTCACTCTCTTTGAATCTTCTTTATCATGCTAGGATTAGCAGGAAAAAGCAAAAAATTTCAGAATTGCACCTTGCAATGCGGAGAAATTACTGTTTGTGCATTTACAATATTCATTGATTTTTGCCATTGAAAAACATCATGTTATTCATATACCAGAAATGTTTGAAGCTACTGACTGAATGAAAGGAGCTGGCATCTCACTCTCTTTGAATCTTCTTTATCATGCTAGGATTAGCAGGAAAAAGCAAAAAAATTCAGAATTGCACCTTGCAATGCGGAGAAATTACTGTGTGTGCATTTACAATATTCATTGATTTTTGCCATTGAAAAACATCGTTATTCATATACCAGAAATGTTTGAAGCTACTGACTGAATGAAAAGAGCTGGCATCTCACTCTATTTGAATCTTCTTTATCATGCCAGGATTAGCAGGAAAAAGCAAAAAATGTCAGAATTGCACCTTGCAATGTGGAGATATTACTGTTTGTGCATTTACAATATTCATTGATTTTTGCCATTGAAAAACGTCCAGAAATGTTTGAAGCTACTGACTGAATGAAAGGAGCTGGCATCTCACTCTCTTTGAATCTTCTTTATCATGCTAGGATTAGCAGGAAAAAGCAAAAAATTTCAGAATTGCACCTTGCAATGCGGAGAAATTACTGTTTGTGCATTTACAATATTCATTGATTTTTGCCATTGAAAAACATGTTATTCATATACCAGAAATGTTTGAAGCTACTGACTGAATGAAAAGAGCTGGCATCTCACTCTCTTTGAATCTTCTTTATCATGCCAGGATTAGCAGGAAAAAGCAAAAAATTTCAGAATTGCACCTTGCAATGTGGAGATATTACTGTTTGTGCATTTACAATATTCATTGATTTTTGCCATTGAAAAACATGTTATTCATATACCAGAAATGTTTGAAGCTACTGACTGAATGAAAAGAGCTGGCATCTCACTCTCTTTGAATCTTCTTTATCATGCCAGGATTAGCAGGAAAAAGCAAAAAATTTCAGAATTGCACCTTGCAATGTGGAGATATTACTGTTTGTGCATTTACAATATTCATTGATTTTTGCCATTGAAAAACGTCCAGAAATGTTTGAAGCTACTGACTGAATGAAAGGAGCTGGCATCTCACTCTCTTTGAATCTTCTTTATCGTGCTAGGATTAGCAGGAAAAAGCAAAAAATTTCAGAATTGCACCTTGCAATGCGGAGAGATTACTGTGTGTCCATTTACAATATTCATTGATTTTTGCCATTGAAAAACATGTTATTCATATACCAGAAATGTTTGAAGCTACTGACTGAATGAAAAGAGCTGGCATCTCACTCTCTTTGAATCTTCTTTATCATGCCAGGATTAGCAGGAAAAAGCAAAAAAATTCAGAATTGCACCTTGCAATGTGGAGATATTACTGTTTGTGCATTTACAATATTCATTGATTTTTGCCATTGAAAAATGTCCAGAAATGTTTGAAGCTACTGACTGAATGAAAGGAGCTGGCATCTCACTCTCTTTGAATCTTCTTTATCATGCTAGGATTAGCAGGAAAAAGCAAAAAATTTCAGAATTGCACATTGCAATGCGGAGAAATTACTGTTTGTGCATTTACAATATTCATTGATTTTTGCCATTGAAAAACATCATGTTATTCATATACCAGAAATGTTTGAAGCTACTGACTGAATGAAAGGAGCTGGCATCTCACTCTCTTTGAATCTTCTTTATCATGCTAGGATTAGCAGGAAAAAGCAAAAAATTTCAGAATTGCACCTTGCAATGCGGAGAAATTACTGTTTGTGCATTTACAATATTCATTGATTTTTGCCATTGAAAAACATGTTATTCATATACCAGAAATGTTTGAAGCTACTGACTGAATGAAAAGAGCTGGCATCTCACTCTCTTTGAATCTTCTTTATCATGACAGGATTAGCAGGAAAAAACAAAAAATTTCAGAATTGCACCTTGCAATGTGGAGATATTACTGTTTGTGCATTTACAATATTCATTGATTTTTGCCATTGAAAAACGTCCAGAAATGTTTGAAGCTACTGACTGAATTAAAAGAGCTGGCATCTCACTCTCTTTGAATCTTCTTTATCATGCTAAGAGGAGCAGGAAAAAGCAAAAAATTTCAGAATTGCACGTTGCAATGTGGAGATATTACTGTTTGTGCATTTACAATATTCATTGATTTTTGCCATTGAAAAACATGTTATTCATATACCAGAAATGTTTGAAGCTACTGACTGAATGAAAAGAGCTGGCATCTCACTCTCTTTGAATCTTCTTTATCATGCCAGGATTAGCAGGAAAAAGCAAAAAATTTCAGAATTGCACCTTGCAATGTGGAGATATTACTGTTTGTGCATTTACAATATTCATTGATTTTTGCCATTGAAAAACGTCCAGAAATGTTTGAAGCTACTGACTGAATGAAAAGAGCTGGCATCTCACTCTCTTTGAATCTTCTTTATCATGCCAGGATTAGCAGGAAAAAGCAAAAAATTTCAGAATTGCACCTTGCAATGCGGAGAAATTACTGTTTGTGCATTTACAATATTCATTGATTTTTGCCATTGAAAAACATCGTTATTCATATACCAGAAATGTTTGAAGCTACTGACTGAATGAAAGGAGCTGGCATCTCACTCTCTTTGAATCTTCTTTATCATGCTAGGATTAGCAGGAAAAAGCAAAAAATTTCAGAATTGCACCTTGCAATGCGGAGAAATTACTGTGTGTGCATTTACAATATTCATTGATTTTTGCCATTGAAAAACATCATGTTATTCATATACCAGAAATGTTTGAAGCTACTGACTGAATGAAAAGAGCTGGCATCTCACTCTCTTTGAATCTTCTTTATCATGCCAGGATTAGCAGGAAAAAGCAAAAAATTTCAGAATTGCACCTTGCAATGTGGAGATATTACTGTTTGTGCATTTACAATATTCATTGATTTTTGCCATTGAAAAACGTCCAGAAATGTTTGAAGCTACTGACTGAATGAAAGGAGCTGGCATCTCACTCTCTTTGAATCTTCTTTATCATGCTAGGATTAGCAGGAAAAAGCAAAAAATTTCAGAATTGCACCTTGCAATGCGGAGAAATTACTGTGTGTGCATTTACAATATTCATTGATTTTTGCCATTGAAAAACATCGTTATTCATATACCAGAAATGTTTGAAGCTACTGACTGAATGAAAAGAGCTGGCATCTCACTCTCTTTGAATCATCTTTATCATGCCAGGATTAGCAGGAAAAAGCAAAAAATTTCAGAATTGCACCTTGCAATGTGGAGATATTACTGTTTGTGCATTTACAATATTCATTGATTTTTGCCATTGAAAAACGTCCAGAAATGTTTGAAGCTACTGACTGAATGAAAGGAGCTGGCATCTCACTCTCTTTGAATCTTCTTTATCATGCTAGGATTAGCAGGAAAAAGCAAAAAATTTCAGAATTGCACCTTGCAATGCGGAGAAATTTCTGTTTGTGCATTTACAATATTCATTGATTTTTGCCATTGAAAAACATGTTATTCATATACCAGAAATGTTTGAAGCTACTGACTGAATGAAAAGAGCTGGCATCTCACTCTCTTTGAATCTTCTTTATCATGCCAGGATTAGCAGGAAAAAGCAAAAAATTTCAGAATTGCACTTTGCAATGTGGAGATATTACTGTTTGTGCATTTACAATATTCATTGATTTTTGCCATTGAAAAACATGTTATTCATATACCAGAAATGTTTGAAGCTACTGACTGAATGAAAAGAGCTGGCATCTCACTCTCTTTGAATCTTCTTTATCATGCCAGGATTAGCAGGAAAAAGCAAAAAATTTCAGAATTGCACCTTGCAATGTGGAGATATTACTGTTTGTGCATTTACAATATTCATTGATTTTTGCCATTGAAAAACGTCCAGAAATGTTTGAAGCTACTGACTGAATGAAAGGAGCTGGCATCTCACTCTCTTTGAATCTTCTTTATCATGCTAGGATTAGCAGGAAAAAGCAAAATATTTCAGAATTGCACCTTGCAATGCGGAGAAATTACTGTGTGTGCATTTACAATATTCATTGATTTTTGCCATTGAAAAACATCGTTATTCATATACCAGAAATGTTTGAAGCTACTGACTGAATGAAAAGAGCTGGCATCTCACTCTCTTTGAATCTTCTTTATCATGCCAGGATTAGCAGGAAAAAGCAAAAAATTTCAGAATTGCACCTTGCAATGTGGAGATATTACTGTTTGTGCATTTACAATATTCATTGATTTTTGCCATTGAAAAACGTCCAGAAATGTTTGAAGCTACTGACTGAATGAAAGGAGCTGGCATCTCTCTCTCTTTGAATCTTCTTTATCATGCTAGGATTAGCAGGAAAAAGCAAAAAATTTCAGAATTGCACCTTGCAATGCGGAGAAATTACTGTGTGTGCATTTACAATATTCATTGATTTTTGCCATTGAAAAACATCATGTTATTCATATACCAGAAATGTTTGAAGCTACTGACTGAATGAAAGGAGCTGGCATCTCACTCTCTTTGAATCTTCTTTATCATGCTAGGATTAGCAGGAAAAAGCAAAAAATTTCAGAATTGCACCTTGCAATGCGGAGAAATTACTGTTTGTGCATTTACAATATTCATTGATTTTTGCCATTGAAAAACATCATGTTATTCATATACCAGAAATGTTTGAAGCTACTGACTGAATGAAAGGAGCTGGCATCTCACTCTCTTTGAATCTTCTTTATCATGCTAGGATTAGCAGGAAAAAGCAAAAAATTTCAGAATTGCACCTTGCAATGCGGAGAAATTACTGTTTGTGCATTTACAATATTCATTGATTTTTGCCATTGAAAAACATGTTATTCATATACCAGAAATGTTTGAAGCTACTGACTGAATGAAAAGAGCTGGCATCTCACTCTCTTTGAATCTTCTTTATCATGCCAGGATTAGCAGGAAAAAGCAAAAAATTTCAGAATTGCACCTTGCAATGTGGAGATATTACTGTTTGTGCATTTACAATATTCATTGATTTTTGCCATTGAAAAACGTCCAGAAATGTTTGAAGCTACTGACTGAATGAAAGGAGCTGGCATCTCACTCTCTTTGAATCTTCTTTATCATGCTAGGGTTAGCAGGAAAAAGCAAAAAATTTCAGAATTGCACCTTGCAATGCGGAGAAATTACTGTGTGTGCATTTACAATATTCATTGATTTTTGCCATTGAAAAACATCGTTATTCATATACCAGAAATGTTTGAAGCTACTGACTGAATGAAAAGAGCTGGCATCTCACTCTCTTTGAATCTTCTTTATCATGCCAGGATTAGCAGGAAAAAGCAAAAAATTTCAGAATTGCACCTTGCAATGTGGAGATATTACTGTTTGTGCATTTACAATATTCATTGATTTTTGCCATTGAAAAACGTCCAGAAATGTTTGAAGCTACTGACTGAATGAAAGGAGCTGGCATCTCACTCTCTTTGAATCTTCTTTATCATGCTAGGATTAGCAGGAAAAAGCAAAAAATTTCAGAATTGCACCTTGCAATGCGGAGAAATTACTGTGTGTGCATTTACAATATTCATTGATTTTTGCTATTGAAAAACATGTTATTCATATACCAGAAATGTTTGAAGCTACTGACTGAATGAAAGGAGCTGGCATCTCACTCTCTTTGAATCTTCTTTATCATGCTAGGATTAGCAGGAAAAAGCAAAAAATTTCAGAATTGCACCTTGCAATGCGGAGAAATTAATGTTTGTGCATTTACAATATTCATTGATTTTTGCCATTGAAAAACATGTTATTCATATACCAGAAATGTTTGAAGCTACTGACTGAATGAAAGGAGCTGGCATCTCACTCTCTTTGAATCTTCTTTATCATGCCAGGATTAGCAGGAAAAAGCAAAAAATTTCAGAATTGCACCTTGCAATGTGGAGATATTACTGTTTGTGCATTTACAATATTCATTGATTTTTGCCATTGAAAAACGTCCAGAAATGTTTGAAGCTACTGACTGAATGAAAGGAGCTGGCATCTCTCTCTCTTTGAATCTTCTTTATCATGCTAGGATTAGCAGGAAAAAGCAAAAAATTTCAGAATTGCACCTTGCAATGCGGAGAAATTACTGTGTGTGCATTTACAATATTCATTGATTTTTGCCATTGAAAAACATCATGTTATTCATATACCAGAAATGTTTGAAGCTACTGACTGAATGAAAGGAGCTGGCATCTCACTCTCTTTGAATCTTCTTTATCATGCTAGGATTAGCAGGAAAAAGCAAAAAATTTCAGAATTGCACCTTGCAATGCGGAGAAATTACTGTTTGTGCATTTACAATATTCATTGATTTTTGCCATTGAAAAACATCATGTTATTCATATACCAGAAATGTTTGAAGCTACTGACTGAATGAAAGGAGCTGGCACCTCACTCTCTTTGAATCTTCTTTATCATGCTAGGATTAGCAGGAAAAAGCAAAAAAATTCAGAATTGCACCTTGCAATGCGGAGAAATTACTGTGTGTGCATTTACAATATTCATTGATTTTTGCCATTGAAAAACATCGTTATTCATATACCAGAAATGTTTGAAGCTACTGACTGAATGAAAAGAGCTGGCATCTCACTATCTTTGAATCTTCTTTATCATGCCAGGATTAGCAGGAAAAAGCAAAAAATGTCAGAATTGCACCTTGCAATGTGGAGATATTACTGTTTGTGCATTTACAATATTCATTGATTTTTGCCATTGAAAAACGTCCAGAAATGTTTGAAGCTACTGACTGAATGAAAGGAGCTGGCATCTCACTCTCTTTGAATCTTCTTTATCATGCTAGGATTAGCAGGAAAAAGCAAAAAATTTCAGAATTGCACCTTGCAATGCGGAGAAATTACTGTTTGTGCATTTACAATATTCATTGATTTTTGCCATTGAAAAACATGTTATTCATATACCAGAAATGTTTGAAGCTACTGACTGAATGAAAGGAGCTGGCATCTCACTCTCTTTGAATCTTCTTTATCATGCCAGGATTAGCAGGAAAAAGCAAAAAATTTCAGAATTGCACCTTGCAATGTGGAGATATTACTGTTTGTGCATTTACAATATTCATTGATTTTTGCCATTGAAAAATGTCCAGAAATGTTTGAAGCTACTGACTGAATGAAAGGAGCTGGCATCTCACTCTCTTTGAATCTTCTTTATCATGCTAGGATTAGCAGGAAAAAGCAAAAAATTTCAGAATTGCACCTTGCAATGCGGAGAAATTACTGTGTGTGCATTTACAATATTCATTGATTTTTGCCATTGAAAAACATCGTTATTCATATATCAGAAATGTTTGAAGCTACTGACTGAATGAAAGGAGCTGGCATCTCACTCTCTTTGAATCTTCTTTATCATGCTAGGATTAGCAGGAAAAAGCAAAAAATTTCAGAATTGCACCTTGCAATGCGGAGAAATTACTGTTTGTGCATTTACAATATTCATTGATTTTTGCCATTGAAAAACATCATGTTATTCATATACCAGAAATGTTTGAAGCTACTGACTGAATGAAAGGAGCTGGCATCTCACTCTCTTTGAATCTTCTTTATCATGCTAGGATTAGCAGGCAAAAGCAAAAAAATTCAGAATTGCACCTTGCAATGCGGAGAAATTACTGTGTGTGCATTTACAATATTCATTGATTTTTGCCATTGAAAAACATCGTTATTCATATACCAGAAATGTTTGAAGCTACTGACTGAATGAAAAGAGCTGGCATCTCACTATCTTTGAATCTTCTTTATCATGCCAGGATTAGCAGGAAAAAGCAAAAAATGTCAGAATTGCACCTTGCAATGTGGAGATATTACTGTTTGTGCATTTACAATATTCATTGATTTTTGCCATTGAAAAACGTCCAGAAATGTTTGAAGCTACTGACTGAATGAAAGGAGCTGGCATCTCACTCTCTTTGAATCTTCTTTATCATGCTAGGATTAGCAGGAAAAAGCAAAAAATTTCAGAATTGCACCTTGCAATGCGGAGAAATTACTGTTTGTGCATTTACAATATTCATTGATTTTTGCCATTGAAAAACATGTTATTCATATACCAGAAATGTTTGAAGCTACTGACTGAATGAAAGGAGCTGGCATCTCACTCTCTTTGAATCTTCTTTATCATGCCAGGATTAGCAGGAAAAAGCAAAAAATTTCAGAATTGCACCTTGCAATGTGGAGATATTACTGTTTGTGCATTTACAATATTCATTGATTTTTGCCATTGAAAAATGTCCAGAAATGTTTGAAGCTACTGACTGAATGAAAGGAGCTGGCATCTCACTCTCTTTGAATCTTCTTTATCATGCTAGGATTAGCAGGAAAAAGCAAAAAATTTCAGAATTGCACCTTGCAATGCGGAGAAATTACTGTGTGTGCATTTACAATATTCATTGATTTTTGCCATTGAAAAACATCGTTATTCATATATCAGAAATGTTTGAAGCTACTGACTGAATGAAAAGAGCTGGCATCTCACTCTCTTTGAATCTTCTTTATCATGCCAGGATTAGCAGGAAAAAGCAAAAAATTTCAGAATTGCACCTTGCAATGTGGAGTTATTACTGTTTGTGCATTTACAATATTCATTGATTTTTGCCATTGAAAAACGTCCAGAAATGTTTGAAGCTACTGACTGAATGAAAGGAGCTGGCATCTCACTCTCTTTGAATCTTCTTTATCATGCTAGGATTAGCAGGAAAAAGCAAAAAATTTCAGAATTGCACCTTGCAATGCGGAGAAATTACTGTTTGTGCATTTACAATATTCATTGATTTTTGCCATTGAAAAACATGTTATTCATATACCAGAAATGTTTGAAGCTACTGACTGAATGAAAAGAGCTGGCATCTCACTCTCTTTGAATCTTCTTTATCATGAACGGATTAGCAGGAAAAAGCAAAAAATTTCAGAATTGCACGTTGCAATGTGGAGATATTACTGTTTGTGCATTTACAATATTCATTGATTTTTGCCATTGAAAAACGTCCAGAAATGTTTGAAGCTACTGACTGAATGAAAGGAGCTGGCATCTCACTCTCTTTGAATCTTCTTTATCATGCTAGGATTAGCAGGAAAAAGCAAAAAATTTCAGAATTGCACCTTGCAATGCGGAGAAATTACTGTGTGTGCATTTACAATATTCATTGATTTTTGCCATTGAAAAACATCGTTATTCATATACCAGAAATGTTTGAAGCTACTGACTGAATGAAAAGAGCTGGCATCTCACTCTCTTTGAATATTCTTTATCATGCCAGGATTAGCAGGAAAAAGCAAAAAATTTCAGAATTGCACCTTGCAATGTGGAGATATTACTGTTTGTGCATTTACAATATTCATTGATTTTTGCCATTGAAAAACATGTTATTCATATACCAGAAATTTTTGAAGCTACTGACTGAATGAAAAGAGCTGGCATCTCACCCTCTTTGAATCTTCTTTATCATGCCAGGATTAGCAGGAAAAAGCAAAAAATTTCAGAATTGCACCTTGCAATGTGGAGATATTACTGTTTGTGCATTTACAATATTCATTGATTTTTGCCATTGAAAAACGTCCAGAAATGTTTGAAGCTACTGACTGAATGAAAGGAGCTGGCATCTCACTCTCTTTGAATCTTCTTTATCATGCTAGGATTAGCAGGAAAAAGCAAAAAATTTCAGAATTGCACCTTGCAATGCGGAGAAATTACTGTGTGTGCATTTACAATATTCATTGATTTTTGCAATTGAAAAACATCGTTATTCATATACCAGAAATGTTTGAAGCTACTGACTGAATGAAAAGAGCTGGCATCTCACTCTCTTTGAATCTTCTTTATCATGCCAGGATTAGCAGGAAAAAGCAAAAAATTTCAGAATTGCACCTTGCAATGCGGAGATATTACTGTTTGTGCATTTACAATATTCATTGATTTTTGCCATTGAAAAACGTCCAGAAATGTTTGAAGCTACTGACTGAATGAAAGGAGCTGGCATCTCACTCTCTTTGAATCTTCTTTATCATGCTAGGATTAGCAGGAAAAAGCAAAAAATTTCAGAATTGCACGTTGCAATGCGGAGAGATTACTGTGTGTGCATTTACAATATTCATTGATTTTTGCCATTGAAAAACATGTTATTCATATACCAGAAATGTTTGAAGCTACTGACTGAATGAAAAGAGCTGGCATCTCACTCTCTTTGAATCTTCTTTATCATGCCAGGATTAGCAGGAAAAAGCAAAAAAATTCAGAATTGCACCTTGCAATGTGGAGATATTACTGTTTGTGCATTTACAATATTCATTGATTTTTGCCATTGAAAAATGTCCAGAAATGTTTGAAGCTACTGACTGAATGAAAGGAGCTGGCATCTCACTCTCTTTGAATCTTCTTTATCATGCTAGGATTAGCAGGAAAAAGCAAAAAATTTCAGAATTGCACATTGCAATGCGGAGAAATTACTGTTTGTGCATTTACAATATTCATTGATTTTTGCCATTGAAAAACATCATGTTATTCATATACCAGAAATGTTTGAAGCTACTGACTGAATGAAAGGAGCTGGCATCTCACTCTCTTTGAATCTTCTTTATCATGCTAGGATTAGCAGGAAAAAGCAAAAAATTTCAGAATTGCACCTTGCAATGCGGAGAAATTACTGTTTGTGCATTTACAATATTCATTGATTTTTGCCATTGAAAAACATGTTGTTCATATACCAGAAATGTTTGAAGCTACTGACTGAATGAAAAGAGCTGGCATCTCACTCTCTTTGAATCTTCTTTATCATGACAGGATTAGCAGGAAAAAGCAAAAAATTTCAGAATTGCACCTTGCAATGTGGAGATATTACTGTTTGTGCATTTACAATATTCATTGATTTTTGCCATTGAAAAACGTCCAGAAATGTTTGAAGCTACTGACTGAATTAAAAGAGCTGGCATCTCACTCTCTTTGAATCTTCTTTATCATGCTAAGAGGAGCAGGAAAAAGCAAAAAATTTCAGAATTGCACGTTGCAATGTGGAGATATTACTGTTTGTGCATTTACAATATTCATTGATTTTTGCCATTGAAAAACATGTTATTCATATACCAGAAATGTTTGAAGCTACTGACTGAATGAAAAGAGCTGGCATCTCACTCTCTTTGAATCTTCTTTATCATGCCAGGATTAGCAGGAAAAAGCAAAAAATTTCAGAATTGCACCTTGCAATGTGGAGATATTACTGTTTGTGCATTTACAATATTCATTGATTTTTGCCATTGAAAAACGTCCAGAAATGTTTGAAGCTACTGACTGAATGAAAAGAGCTGGCATCTCACTCTCTTTGAATCTTCTTTATCATGCCAGGATTAGCAGGAAAAAGCAAAAAATTTCAGAATTGCACCTTGCAATGCGGAGAAATTACTGTTTGTGCATTTACAATATTCATTGATTTTTGCCATTGAAAAACATCGTTATTCATATACCAGAAATGTTTGAAGCTACTGACTGAATGAAAGGAGCTGGCATCTCACTCTCTTTGAATCTTCTTTATCATGCTAGGATTAGCAGGAAAAAGCAAAAAATTTCAGAATGGCACCTTGCAATGCGGAGAAATTACTGTGTGTGCATTTACAATATTCATTGATTTTTGCCATTGAAAAACATCGTTATTCATAAACCAGAAATGTTTGAAGCTACTGACTGAATGAAAAGAGCTGGCATCTCACTCTCTTTGAATCTTCTTTATCATGCCAGGATTAGCAGGAAAAAGCAAAAAATTTCAGAATTGCACCTTGCAATGTGGAGATATTACTGTTTGTGCATTTACAATATTCATTGATTTTTGCCATTGAAAAACGTCCAGAAATGTTTGAAGCTACTGACTGAATGAAAAGAGCTGGCATCTCACTCTCTTTGAATCTTCTTTATCATGCTAGGATTAGCAGGAAAAAGCAAAAAATTTCAGAATTGCACCTTGCAATGCGGAGAAATTACTGTTTGTGCATTTACAATATTCATTGATTTTTGCCATTGAAAAACATGTTATTCATATACCAGAAATGTTTGAAGCTACTGACTGAATGAAAAGAGCTGGCATCTCACTCTCTTTGAATCTTCTTTATCATGCCAGGATTAGCAGGAAAAAGCAAAAAATTTCAGAATTGCACCTTGCAATGTGGAGATATTACTGTTTGTGCATTTACAATATTCATTGATTTTTGCCATTGAAAAACGTCCAGAAATGTTTGAAGCTACTGACTGAATGAAAGGAGCTGGCATCTCACTCTCTTTGAATCTTCTTTATCATGCTAGGATTAGCAGGAAAAAGCAAAAAATTTCAGAATTGCACCTTGCAATGCGGAGAAATTACTGTTTGTGCATTTACAATATTCATTGATTTTTGCCATTGAAAAACATGTTATTCACATACCAGAAATGTTTGAAGCTACTGACTGAATGAAAAGAGCTGGCATCTCACTCTCTTTGAATCTTCTTTATCATGCCAGGATTAGCAGGAAAAAGCAAAAAATTTCAGAATTACACCTTGCAATGTGGAGATATTACTGTTTGTGCATTTACAATATTCATTGATTTTTGCCATTGAAAAACGTCCAGAAATGTTTGAAGCTACTGACTGAATGAAAGGAGCTGGCATCTCACTCTCTTTGAATCTTCTTTATCATGCTAGGATTAGCAGGAAAAAGCAAAAAATTTCAGAATTGCACCTTGCAATGCGGAGAAATTACTGTGTGTGCATTTACAATATTCATTGATTTTTGCCATTGAAAAACATCATGTTATTCATATACCAGAAATGTTTGAAGCTACTGACTGAATGAAAAGAGCTGGCATCTCACTCTCTTTGAATCTTCTTTATCATGCCAGGATTAGCAGGAAAAAGCAAAAAATTTCAGAATTGCACCTTGCAATGTGGAGATATTACTGTTTGTGCATTTACAATATTCATTGATTTTTGCCATTGAAAAACGTCCAGAAATGTTTGAAGCTACTGACTGAATGAAAGGAGCTGGCATCTCACTCTCTTTGAATCTTCTTTATCATGCTAGGATTAGCAGGAAAAAGCAAAAAATTTCAGAATTGCACCTTGCAATGCGGAGAAATTACTGTGTGTGCATTTACAATATTCATTGATTTTTGCCATTGAAAAACATCGTTATTCATATACCAGAAATGTTTGAAGCTACTGACTGAATGAAAAGAGCTGGCATCTCACTCTCTTTGAATCATCTTTATCATGCCAGGATTAGCAGGAAAAAGCAAAAAATTTCAGAATTGCACCTTGCAATGTGGAGATATTACTGTTTGTGCATTTACAATATTCATTGATTTTTGCCATTGAAAAACGTCCAGAAATGTTTGAAGCTACTGACTGAATGAAAGGAGCTGGCATCTCACTCTCTTTGAATCTTCTTTATCATGCTAGGATTAGCAGGAAAAAGCAAAAAATTTCAGAATTGCACCTTGCAATGCGGAGAAATTACTGTTTGTGCATTTACAATATTCATTGATTTTTGCCATTGAAAAACATGTTATTCATATACCAGAAATGTTTGAAGCTACTGACTGAATGAAAAGAGCTGGCATCTCACTCTCTTTGAATCTTCTTTATCATGCCAGGATTAGCAGGAAAAAGCAAAAAATTTCAGAATTGCACCTTGCAATGTGGAGATATTACTGTTTGTGCATTTACAATATTCATTGATTTTTGCCATTGAAAAACATGTTATTCATATACCAGAAATGTTTGAAGCTACTGACTGAATGAAAGGAGCTGGCATCTCACTCTCTTTGAATCTTCTTTATCATGGTAGGATTAGCAGGAAAAAGCAAAAAATTTCAGAATTGCACCTTGCAATGCGGAGAAATTACTGTGTGTGCATTTACAATATTCATTGATTTTTGCCATTGAAAAACATCGTTATACATATACCAGAAATGTTTGAAGCTACTGACTGAATGAAAAGAGCTGGCATCTCACTCTCTTTGAATCTTCTTTATCATGCCAGGATTAGCAGGAAAAAGCAAAATATTTCAGAATTGCACCTTGCAATGTGGAGATATTACTGTTTGTGCATTTACAATATTCATTGATTTTTGCCATTGAAAAACGTCCAGAAATGTTTGAAGCTACTGACTGAATGAAAGGAGCTGGCATCTCACTCTCTTTGAATCTTCTTTATCATGCTAGGATTAGCAGGAAAAAGCAAAAAATTTCAGAATTGCACCTTGCAATGCGGAGAAATTACTGTGTGTGCATTTACAATATTCATTGATTTTTGCCATTGAAAAACATGTTATTCATATACCAGAAATGTTTGAAGCTACTGACTGAATGAAAAGAGCTGGCATCTCACTCTCTTTGAATCTTCTTTATCATGCCAGGATTAGCAGGAAAAAGCAAAAAATTTCAGAATTGCACCTTGCAATGTGGAGATATTACTGTTTGTGCATTTACAATATTCATTGATTTTTGCCATTGAAAAATGTCCAGAAATGTTTGAAGCTACTGACTGAATGAAAGGAGCTGGCATCTCACTCTCTTTGAATCTTCTTTATCATGCTAGGATTAGCAGGAAAAAGCAAAAAATTTCAGAATTGCACCTTGCAATGCGGAGAAATTACTGTGTGTGCATTTACAATATTCATTGATTTTTGCCATTCAAAAACATCGTTATTCATATACCAGAAATGTTTGAAGCTACTGACTGAATGAAAAGAGCTGGCATCTCACTCTCTTTGAATCTTCTTTATCATGCCAGGATTAGCAGGAAAAAGCAAAAAATTTCAGAATTGCTCGTTGCAATGTGGAGATATTACTGTTTGTGCATTTACAATATTCATTGATTTTTGCCATTGAAAAACGTCCAGAAATGTTTGAAGCTACTGACTGAATGAAAGGAGCTGGCATCTCACTCTCTTTGAATCTTCTTTATCATGCTAGGATTAGCAGGAAAAAGCAAAAAATTTCAGAATTGCACCTTGCAATGCGGAGAAATTACTGTGTGTGCATTTACAATATTCATTGATTTTTGCCATTGAAAAACATCGTTATTCATATACCAGAAATGTTTGAAGCTACTGACTGAATGAAAAGAGCTGGCATCTCACTCTCTTTGAATATTCTTTATCATGCCAGGATTAGCAGGAAAAAGCAAAAAATTTCAGAATTGCACCTTGCAATGTGGAGATATTACTGTTTGTGCATTTACAATATTCATTGATTTTTGCCATTGAAAAACATGTTATTCATATACCAGAAATTTTTGAAGCTACTGACTGAATGAAAGGAGCTGGCATCTCACTCTCTTTGAATCTTCTTTATCATGCCAGGATTAGCAGGAAAAAGCAAAAAATTTCAGAATTGCACCTTGCAATGTGGAGATATTACTGTTTGTGCATTTACAATATTCATTGATTTTTGCCATTGAAAAACGTCCAGAAATGTTTGAAGCTACTGACTGAATGAAAGGAGCTGGCATCTCACTCTCTTTGAATCTTCTTTATCATGCTAGGATTAGCAGGAAAAAGCAAAAAATTTCAGAATTGCACCTTGCAATGCGGAGAGATTACTGTGTGTGCATTTACAATATTCATTGATTTTTGCCATTGAAAAACATGTTATTCATATACCAGAAATGTTTGAAGCTACTGACTGAATGAAAAGAGCTGGCATCTCACTCTCTTTGAATCTTCTTTATCATGCCAGGATTAGCAGGAAAAAGCAAAAAAATTCAGAATTGCACCTTGCAATGTGGAGATATTACTGTTTGTGCATTAACAATATTCATTGATTTTTGCCATTGAAAAATGTCCAGAAATGTTTGAAGCTACTGACTGAATGAAAGGAGCTGGCATCTCACTCTCTTTGAATCTTCTTTATCATGCTAGGATTAGCAGGAAAAAGCAAAAAATTTCAGAATTGCACATTGCAATGCGGAGAAATTACTGTTTGTGCATTTACAATATTCATTGATTTTTGCCATTGAAAAACATCATGTTATTCATATACCAGAAATGTTTGAAGCTACTGACTGAATGAAAGGAGCTGGCATCTCACTCTCTTTGAATCTTCTTTATCATGCTAGGATTAGCAGGAAAAAGCAAAAAATTTCAGAATTGCACCTTGCAATGCGGAGAAATTACTGTTTGTGCATTTACAATATTCATTGATTTTTGCCATTGAAAAACATGTTATTCATATACCAGAAATGTTTGAAGCTACTGACTGAATGAAAAGAGCTGGCATCTCACTCTCTTTGAATCTTCTTTATCATGACAGGATTAGCAGGAAAAAGCAAAAAATTTCAGAATTGCACCTTGCAATGTGGAGATATTACTGTTTGTGCATTTACAATATTCATTGATTTTTGCCATTGAAAAACGTCCAGAAATGTTTGAAGCTACTGACTGAATTAAAAGAGCTGGCATCTCACTCTCTTTGAATCTTCTTTATCATGCTAAGAGGAGCAGGAAAAAGCAAAAAATTTCAGAATTGCACGTTGCAATGTGGAGATATTACTGTTTGTGCATTTACAATATTCATTGATTTTTGCCATTGAAAAACATGTTATTCATATACCAGAAATGTTTGAAGCTACTGACTGAATGAAAAGAGCTGGCATCTCACTCTCTTTGAATCTTCTTTATCATGCGAGGATTAGCAGGAAAAAGCAAAAAATTTCAGAATTGCACCTTGCAATGTGGAGATATTACTGTTTGTGCATTTACAATATTCATTGATTTTTGCCATTGAAAAACATGTTATTCATATACCAGAAATTTTTGAAGCTACTGACTGAATGAAAGGAGCTGGCATCTCACTCTCTTTGAATCTTCTTTATCATGCCAGGATTAGCAGGAAAAAGCAAAAAATTTCAGAATTGCACCTTGCAATGTGGAGATATTACTGTTTGTGCATTTACAATATTCTTTGATTTTTGCCATTGAAAAACGTCCAGAAATGTTTGAAGCTACTGACTGAATGAAAGGAGCTGGCATCTCACTCTCTTTGAATCTTCTTTATCATGCTAGGATTAGCAGGAAAAAGCAAAAAATTTCAGAATTGCACCTTGCAATGCGGAGAGATTACTGTGTGTGCATTTACAATATTCATTGATTTTTGCCATTGAAAAACATGTTATTCATATACCAGAAATGTTTGAAGCTACTGACTGAATGAAAAGAGCTGGCATCTCACTCTCTTTGAATCTTCTTTATCATGCCAGGATTAGCAGGAAAAAGCAAAAAAATTCAGAATTGCACCTTGCAATGTGGAGATATTACTGTTTGTGCATTAACAATATTCATTGATTTTTGCCATTGAAAAATGTCCAGAAATGTTTGAAGCTACTGACTGAATGAAAGGAGCTGGCATCTCACTCTCTTTGAATCTTCTTTATCATGCTAGGATTAGCAGGAAAAAGCAAAAAATTTCAGAATTGCACATTGCAATGCGGAGAAATTACTGTTTGTGCATTTACAATATTCATTGATTTTTGCCATTGAAAAACATCATGTTATTCATATACCAGAAATGTTTGAAGCTACTGACTGAATGAAAGGAGCTGGCATCTCACTCTCTTTGAATCTTCTTTATCATGCTAGGATTAGCAGGAAAAAGCAAAAAATTTCAGAATTGCACCTTGCAATGCGGAGAAATTACTGTTTGTGCATTTACAATATTCATTGATTTTTGCCATTGAAAAACATGTTATTCATATACCAGAAATGTTTGAAGCTACTGACTGAATGAAAAGAGCTGGCATCTCACTCTCTTTGAATCTTCTTTATCATGACAGGATTAGCAGGAAAGAGCAAAAAATTTCAGAATTGCACCTTGCAATGTGGAGATATTACTGTTTGTGCATTTACAATATTCATTGATTTTTGCCATTGAAAAACGTCCAGAAATGTTTGAAGCTACTGACTGAATTAAAAGAGCTGGCATCTCACTCTCTTTGAATCTTCTTTAT
Source organism: Phyllobates terribilis (assembly GCF_046119375.1). Taxonomy (NCBI): domain Eukaryota; kingdom Metazoa; phylum Chordata; class Amphibia; order Anura; family Dendrobatidae; genus Phyllobates; species Phyllobates terribilis. The sequence goes on along the minus strand of NW_027362925.1, from coordinate 3,124,571 downwards.
CATGCTAAGAGGAGCAGGAAAAAGCAAAAAATTTCAGAATTGCACGTTGCAATGTGGAGATATTACTGTTTGTGCATTTACAATATTCATTGATTTTTGCCATTGAAAAACATGTTATTCATATACCAGAAATGTTTGAAGCTACTGACTGAATGAAAAGAGCTGGCATCTCACTCTCTTTGAATCTTCTTTATCATGCGAGGATTAGCAGGAAAAAGCAAAAAATTTCAGAATTGCACCTTGCAATGTGGAGATATTACTGTTTGTGCATTTACAATATTCATTGATTTTTGCCTTTGAAAAACGTCCAGAAATGTTTGAAGCTACTGACTGAATGAAAAGAGCTGGCATCTCACTCTCTTTGAATCTTCTTTATCATGCCAGGATTAGCAGGAAAAAGCAAAAAATTTCAGAATTGCACCTTGCAATGCGGAGAAATTACTGTTTGTGCATTTACAATATTCATTGATTTTTGCCATTGAAAAACATCGTTATTCATATACCAGAAATGTTTGAAGCTACTGACTGAATGAAAGGAGCTGGCATCTCACTCTCTTTGAATCTTCTTTATCATGCTAGGATTAGCAGGAAAAAGCAACAAATTTCAGAATGGCACCTTGCAATGCGGAGAAATTACTGTGTGTGCATTTACAATATTCATTGATTTTTGCCATTGAAAAACATCGTTATTCATATACCAGAAATGTTTGAAGCTACTGACTGAATGAAAAGAGCTGGCATCTAACTCTCTTTGAATCTTCTTTATCATGCCAGGATTAGCAGGAAAAAGCAAAAAATTTCAGAATTGCACCTTGCAATGTGGAGATATTACTGTTTGTGCATTTACAATATTCATTGATTTTTGCCATTGAAAAACGTCCAGAAATGTTTGAAGCTACTGACTGAATGAAAAGAGCTGGCATCTCACTCTCTTTGAATCTTCTTTATCATGCTAGGATTAGCAGGAAAAAGCAAAAAATTTCAGAATTGCACCTTGCAATGCGGAGAAATTACTGTTTGTGCATTTACAATATTCATTGATTTTTGCCATTGAAAAACATGTTATTCATATACCAGAAATGTTTGAAGCTACTGACTGAATGAAAAGAGCTGGCATCTCACTCTCTTTGAATCTTCTTTATCATGCCAGGATTAGCAGGAAAAAGCAAAAAATTTCAGAATTGCACCTTGCAATGTGGAGATATTACTGTTTGTGCATTTACAATATTCATTGATTTTTGCCATTGAAAAACGTCCAGAAATGTTTGAAGCTACTGACTGAATGAAAGGAGCTGGCATCTCACTCTCTTTGAATCTTCTTTATCATGCTAGGATTAGCAGGAAAAAGCAAAAAATTTCAGAATTGCACCTTGCAATGCGGAGAAATTACTGTGTGTGCATTTACAATATTCATTGATTTTTGCCATTGAAAAACATTGTTATTCATATACCAGAAATGTTTGAAGCTACTGACTGAATGAAAAGAGCTGGCATCTCACTCTCTTTGAATCATCTTTATCATGCCAGGATTAGCAGGAAAAAGCAAAAAATTTCAGAATTGCACCTTGCAATGTGGAGATATTACTGTTTGTGCATTTACAATATTCATTGATTTTTGCCATTGAAAAACGTCCAGAAATGTTTGAAGCTACTGACTGAATGAAAGGAGCTGGCATCTCACTCTCTTTGAATCTTCTTTATCATGCTAGGATTAGCAGGAAAAAGCAAAAAATTTCAGAATTGCACCTTGCAATGCGGAGAAATTACTGTTTGTGCATTTACAATATTCATTGATTTTTGCCATTGAAAAACATGTTATTCATATACCAGAAATGTTTGAAGCTACTGACTGAATGAAAAGAGCTGGCATCTCACTCTCTTTGAATCTTCTTTATCATGCCAGGATTAGCAGGAAAAAGCAAAAAATTTCAGAATTGCACCTTGCAATGTGGAGATATTACTGTTTGTGCATTTACAATATTCATTGATTTTTGCCATTGAAAAACATGTTATTCATATACCAGAAATGTTTGAAGCTACTGACTGAATGAAAAGAGCTGGCATCTCACTCTCTTTGAATCTTCTTTATCATGCCAGGATTAGCAGGAAAAAGCAAAAAATTTCAGAATTGCACCTTGCAATGTGGAGATATTACTGTTTGTGCATTTACAATATTCATTGATTTTTGCCATTGAAAAACGTCCAGAAATGTTTGAAGCTACTGACTGAATGAAAGGAGCTGGCATCTCACTCTCTTTGAATCTTCTTTATCATGCTAGGATTAGCAGGAAAAAGCAAAAAATTTCAGAATTGCACCTTGCAATGCGGAGAAATTACTGTGTGTGCATTTACAATATTCATTGATTTTTGCCATTGAAAAACATCGTTATTCATATACCAGAAATGTTTGAAGCTACTGACTGAATGAAAAGAGCTGGCATCTCACTCTCTTTGAATCTTCTTTATCATGCCAGGATTAGCAGGAAAAAGCAAAAAATTTCAGAATTGCACCTTGCAATGTGGAGATATTACTGTTTGTGCATTTACAATATTCATTGATTTTTGCCATTGAAAAACGTCCAGAAATGTTTGAAGCTACTGACTGAATGAAAGGAGCTGGCATCTCACTCTCTTTGAATCTTCTTTATCATGCTAGGATTAGCAGGAAAAAGCAAAAAATTTCAGAATTGCACCTTGCAATGCGGAGAAATTACTGTGTGTGCATTTACAATATTCATTGATTTTTGCTATTGAAAAACATGTTATTCATATACCAGAAATGTTTGAAGCTACTGACTGAATGAAAAGAGCTGGCATCTCACTCTCTTTGAATCTTCTTTATCATGCCAGGATTAGCAGGAAAAAGCAAAAAATTTCAGAATTGCACGTTCCAATGTGGAGATATTACTGTTTGTGCATTTACAATATTCATTGATTTTTGCCATTGAAAAACATCCAGAAATGTTTGAAGGTACTGACTGAATGAAAGGAGCTGGCATCTCACTCTCTTTGAATCTTCTTTATCATGCTAGGATTAGCAGGAAAAAGCAAAAAATTTCAGAATTGCACCTTGCAATGCGGAGAAATTACTGTTTGTGCATTTACAATATTCATTGATTTTTGCCATTGAAAAACATGTTATTCATATACCAGAAATGTTTGAAGCTACTGACTGAATGAAAAGAGCTGGCATCTCACTCTCTTTGAATCTTCTTTATCATGCCAGGATTAGCAGGAAAAAGCAAAAAATTTCAGAATTGCACCTTGCAATGTGGAGATATTACTGTTTGTGCATTTACAATATTCATTGATTTTTGCCATTGAAAAACGTCCAGAAATGTTTGAAGCTACTGACTGAATGAAAGGAGCTGGCATCTCACTCTCTTTGAATCTTCTTTATCATGCTAGGATTAGCAGGAAAAAGCAAAAAATTTCAGAATTGCACCTTGCAATGCGGAGAAATTACTGTGTGTGCATTTACAATATTCATTGATTTTTGCCATTGAAAAACATCGTTATACATATACCAGAAATGTTTGAAGCTACTGACTGAATGAAAAGAGCTGGCATCTCACTCTCTTTGAATCTTCTTTATCATGCCAGGATTAGCAGGAAAAAGCAAAAAATTTCAGAATTGCACCTTGCAATGTGGAGATATTACTCTTTGTGCATTTACAATATTCATTGATTTTTGCCATTGAAAAACGTCCAGAAATGTTTGAAGCTACTGACTGAATGAAAGGAGCTGGCATCTCACTCTCTTTGAATCTTCTTTATCATGCTAGGATTAGCAGGAAAAAGCAAAAAATTTCAGAATTGCACCTTGCAATGCGGAGAAATTACTGTGTGTGCATTTACAATATTCATTGATTTTTGCCATTGAAAAACATGTTATTCATATACCAGAAATGTTTGAAGCTACTGACTGAATGAAAAGAGCTGGCATCTCACTCTCTTTGAATCTTCTTTATCATGCCAGGATTAGCAGGAAAAAGCAAAAAATTTCAGAATTGCACCTTGCAATGTGGAGATATTACTGTTTGTGCATTTACAATATTCATTGATTTTTGCCATTGAAAAACGTCCAGAAATGTTTGAAGCTACTGACTGAATGAAAGGAGCTGGCATCTCACTCTCTTTGAATCTTCTTTATCATGCTAGGATTAGCAGGAAAAAGCAAAAAATTTCAGAATTGCACCTTGCAATGCGGAGAAATTACTGTTTGTGCATTTACAATATTCATTGATTTTTGCCATTGAAAAACCTCATGTTATTCATATACCAGAAATGTTTGAAGCTACTGACTGAATGAAAAGAGCTGGCATCTCACTCTCTTTGAATCTTCTTTACCATGCTAAGAGGAGCAGGAAAAAGCAAAAAATTTCAGAATTGCACGTTGCAATGTGGAGATATTACTGTTTGTGCATTTACAATATTCATTGATTTTTGCCATTGAAAAACGTCCAGAAATGTTTGAAGCTACTGACTGAATGAAAGGAGCTGGCATCTCACTCTCTTTGAATCTTCTTTAACATGCTAAGATTAGCAGGAAAAAGCAAAAAATTTCAGAATTGCACCTTGCAATGCGGAGAAATTACTGTGTGTGCATTTACAATATTCATTGATTTTTGCCATTGAAAAACATCGTTATTCATATACCAGAAATGTTTGAAGCTACTGACTGAATGAAAAGAGCTGGCATCTCACTCTCTTTGAATCTTCTTTATCATGCCAGGATTAGCAGGAAAAAGCAAAAAATTTCAGAATTGCACCTTGCAATGTGGAGATATTACTGTTTGTGCATTTACAATATTCATTGATTTTTGCCATTGAAAAACATGTTATTCATATACCAGAAATGTTTGAAGCTACTGACTGAATGAAAAGAGCTGGCATCTCACTCTCTTTGAATCTTCTTTATCATGCCAGGATTAGCAGGAAAAAGCAAAAAATTTCAGAATTGCACCTTGCAATGTGGAGATATTACTGTTTGTGCATTTACAATATTCATTGATTTTTGCCATTGAAAAACATGTTATTCATATACCAGAAATGTTTGAAGCTACTGACTGAATGAAAAGAGCTGGCATCTCACTCTCTTTGAATCTTCTTTATCATGCCAGGATTAGCAGGAAAAAGCAAAAAATTTCAGAATTGCACCTTGCAATGTGGAGATATTACTGTTTGTGCATTTACAATATTCATTGATTTTTGCCATTGAAAAACGTCCAGAAATGTTTGAAGCTACTGACTGAATGAAAGGAGCTGGCATCTCACTCTCTTTGAATCTTCTTTATCATGCTAGGATTAGCAGGAAAAAGCAAAAAATTTCAGAATTGCACCTTGCAATGCGGAGAAATTACTGTTTGTGCATTTACAATATTCATTGATTTTTGCCATTGAAAAACATGTTATTCATATACCAGAAATGTTTGAAGCTACTGACTGAATGAAAAGAGCTGGCATCTCACTCTCTTTGAGTCTTCTTTATCATGCCAGGATTAGCAGGAAAAAGCAAAAAATTTCAGAATTGCACCTTGCAATGTGGAGATATTACTGTTTGTGCATTTACAATATTCATTGATTTTTGCCATTGAAAAACGTCCAGAAATGTTTGAAGCTACTGACTGAATGAAAAGAGCTGGCATCTCACTCTCTTTGAATCTTCTTTATCATGCTAAGAGGAGCAGGAAAAAGCAAAAAATTTCAGAATTGCACGTTGCAATGTGGAGATATTACTGTTTGTGCATTTACAATATTCATTGATTTTTGCCATTGAAAAACGTCCAGAAATGTTTGAAGCTACTGACTGAATGAAAAGAGCTGGCATCTCACTCTCTTTGAATCTTCTTTATCATGCTAAGAGGAGCAGGAAAAAGCAAAAAATTTCAGAATTGCACGTTGCAATGTGGAGATATTACTGTTTGTGCATTTACAATATTCATTGATTTTTGCCATTGAAAAACATGTTATTCATATACCAGAAATGTTTGAAGCTACTGACTGAATGAAAAGAGCTGGCATCTCACTCTCTTTGAATCTTCTTTATCATGCCAGGATTAGCAGGAAAAAGCAAAAAATTTCAGAATTGCACCTTGCAATGTGGAGATATTACTGTTTGTGCATTTACAATATTCATTGATTTTTGCCATTGAAAAACGTCCAGAAATGTTTGAAGCTACTGACTGAATGAAAGGAGCTGGCATCTCACTCTCTTTGAATCTTCTTTATCATGCTAGGATTAGCAGGAAAAAGCAAAAAATTTCAGAATTGCACATTGCAATGCGGAGAAATTACTGTGTGTGCATTTACAATATTCATTGATTTTTGCCATTGAAAAACATCATGTTATTCATATACCAGAAATGTTTGAAGCTACTGACTGAATGAAAAGAGCTGGCATCTCACTCTCTTTGAATCTTCTTTATCATGCCAGGATTAGCAGGAAAAAGCAAAAAATTTCAGAATTGCACCTTGCAATGTGGAGATATTACTGTTTGTGCATTTACAATATTCATTGATTTTTGCCATTGAAAAACGTCCAGAAATGTTTGAAGCTACTGACTGAATGAAAGGAGCTGGCATCTCACTCTCTTTGAATCTTCTTTATCATGCTAGGATTAGCAGGAAAAAGCAAAAAATTTCAGAATTGCACCTTGCAATGCGGAGAAATTACTGTGTGTGCATTTACAATATTCATTGATTTTTGCCATTGAAAAACATCATGTTATTCATATACCAGAAATGTTTGAAGCTACTGACTGAATGAAAAGAGCTGGCATCTCACTCTCTTTGAATGTTCTTTATCATGCCAGGATTAGCAGGAAAAAGCAAAAAATTTCAGAATTGCACCTTGCAATGTGGAGATATTACTGTTTGTGCATTTACAATATTCATTGATTTTTGCCATTGAAAAACGTCCAGAAATGTTTGAAGCTACTGACTGAATGAAAGGAGCTGGCATCTCACTCTCTTTGAATCTTCTTTATCATGCTAGGATTAGCAGGAAAAAGCAAAAAATGTCAGAATTGCACCTTGCAATGCGGAGAAATTACTGTGTGTGCATTTACAATATTCATTGATTTTTGCCATTGAAAAACATCGTTATTCATATACCAGAAATGTTTGAAGCTACTGACTGAATGAAAAGAGCTGGCATCTCACTCTCTTTGAATCTTCTTTATCATGCCAGGAGTAGCAGGAAAAAGCAAAAAATTTCAGAATTGCACCTTGCAATGTGGAGATATTACTGTTTGTGCATTTACAATATTCATTGATTTTTGCCATTGAAAAATGTCCAGAAATGTTTGAAGCTACTGACTGAATGAAAGGAGCTGGTATCTCACTCTCTTTGAATCTTCTTTATCATGCTAGGATTAGCAGGAAAAAGCAAAAAATTTCAGAATTGCACCTTGCAATGCGGAGAAATTACTGTGTGTGCATTTACAATATTCATTGATTTTTGCCATTGAAAAACATGTTATTCATATACCAGAAATGTTTGAAGCTACTGACTGAATGAAAAGAGCTGGCATCTCACTCTCTTTGAATCTTCTTTATCATGCTAAGAGGAGCAGGAAAAAGCAAAAAATTTCAGAATTGCACCTTGCAATGTGGAGATATTACTGTTTGTGCATTTACAATATTCATTGATTTTTGCCATTGAAAAACGTCCAGAAATGTTTGAAGCTACTGACTGAATGAAAAGAGCTGGCATCTCACTCTCTTTGAATCTTCTTTATCATGCCAGGATTAGCAGGAAAAAGCAAAAAATTTCAGAATTGCACCTTGCAATGTGGAGATATTACTGTTTGTGCATTTACAATATTCATTGATTTTTGCCATTGAAAAACGTCCAGAAATGTTTGAAGCTACTGACTGAATGAAAGGAGCTGGCATCTCACTCTCTTTGAATCTTCTTTATCATGCTAGGATTAGCAGGAAAAAGCAAAAAATTTCAGAATTGCACCTTGCAATGCGGAGAAATTACTGTGTGTGCATTTACAATATTCATTGATTTTTGCCATTGAAAAACGTCCAGAAATGTTTGAAGCTACTGACTGAATGAAAGGAGCTGGCATCTCACTCTCTTTGAATCTTCTTTATCATGCTAGGATTAGCAGGAAAAAGCAAAAAATTTCAGAATTGCACCTTGCAATGTGGAGATATTACTGTTTGTGCATTTACAATATTCATTGATTTTTGCCATTGAAAAACATCCAGAAATGTTTGAAGCTACTGACTGAATGAAAAGAGCTGGCATCTCACTCTCTTTGAATCTTCTTTATCATGCCAGGATTAGCAGGAAAAAGCAAAAAATTTCAGAATTGCACCTTGCAATGTGGAGATATTACTGTTTGTGCATTTACAATATTCATTGATTTTTGCCATTGAAAAACGTCCAGAAATGTTTGAAGCTACTGACTGAATGAAAGGAGCTGGCATCTCACTCTCTTTGAATCTTCTTTATCATGCTAGGAGGAGCAGGAAAAAGCAAAAAATTTCAGAATTGCACCTTGCAATGTGGAGAAATTACTGTTTGTGCATTTACAATATTCATTGATTTTTGCCATTGAAAAACATGTTATTCATATACCAGAAATGTTTGAAGCTACTGACTGAATGAAAAGAGCTGGCATCTCACTCTCTTTGAATCTTCTTTATCATGCTAAGAGGAGCAGGAAAAAGCAAAAAATTTCAGAATTGCACGTTGCAATGTGGAGATATTACTGTTTGTGCATTTACAATATTCATTGATTTTTGCCATTGAAAAACGTCCAGAAATGTTTGAAGCTACTGACTGAATGAAAAGAGCTGGCATCTCACTCTCTTTGAATCTTCTTTATCATGCCAGGATTAGCAGGAAAAAGCAAAAAATTTCAGAATTGCACCTTGCAATGTGGAGATATTACTGTTTGTGCATTTACAATATTCATTGATTTTTGCCATTGAAAAACGTCCAGAAATGTTTGAAGCTACTGACTGAATGAAAGGAGCTGGCATCTCACTCTCTTTGAATCTTCTTTATCATGCTAGGATTAGCAGGAAAAAGCAAAAAATTTCAGAATTGCACCTTGCAATGCGGAGAAATTACTGTGTGTGCATTTACAATATTCATTGATTTTTGCCATTGAAAAACATGTTATTCATATACCAGAAATGTTTGAAGCTACTGACTGAATGAAAGGAGCTGGCATCTCACTCTCTTTGAATCTTCTTTATCATGCTAGGATTATCAGGAAAAAGCAAAAAATTTCAGAATTGCACCTTGCAATGCGGAGAAATTACTTTGTGTGCATTTACAATATTCATTGATTTTTGCCATTGAAAAACATCGTTATTCATATACCAGAAATGTTTGAAGCTACTGACTGAATGAAAAGAGCTGGCATCTCACTCTCTTTGAATCTTCATTATCATGCTAAGAGGAGCAGGAAAAAGCAAAAAATTTCAGAATTGCACGTTGCAATGTGGAGATATTACTGTTTGTGCATTTACAATATTCATTGATTTTTGCCATTGAAAAACGTCCAGAAATGTTTGAAGCTACTGACTGAATGAAAGGAGCTGGCATCTCACTCTCTTTGAATCTTCTTTATCATGCTAGGATTAGCAGGAAAAAGCAAAAAATTTCAAATTGCACCTTGCAATGCGGAGAAATTACTGTGTGTGCATTTACAATATTCATTGATTTTTGCCATTGAAAAACATGTTATTCATATACCAGAAATGTTTGAAGCTACTGACTGAATGAAAAGAGCTGGCATCTCACTCTCTTTGAATCTTCTTTATCATGCCAGGATTAGCAGGAAAAAGCAAAAAATTTCAGAATTGCACCTTGCAATGTGGAGATATTACTGTTTGTGCATTTACAATATTCATTGATTTTTGCCATTGAAAAACGTCCAGAAATGTTTGAAGCTACTGACTGAATGAAAGGAGCTGGCATCTCACTCTCTTTGAATCTTCTTTATCATGCTAGGATTAGCAGGAAAAAGCAAAAAATTTCAGAATTGCACCTTGCAATGCGGAGAAATTACTGTGTGTGCATTTACAATATTCATTGATTTTTGCCATTGAAAAACATCGTTATTCATATACCAGAAATGTTTGAAGCTACTGACTGAATGAAAAGAGCTGGCATCTCACTCTCTTTGAATCTTCTTTATCATGCCAGGATTAGCAGGAAAAAGCAAAAAATTTCAGAATTGCACCTTGCAATGTGGAGATATTACTGTTTGTGCATTTACAATATTCATTGATTTTTGCCATTGAAAAACGTCCAGAAATGTTTGAAGCTACTGACTGAATGAAAGGAGCTGGCATCTCACTCTCTTTGAATCTTCTTTATCATGCTAGGATTAGCAGGAAAAAGCAAAAAATTTCAAAATTGCACCTTGCAATGCGGAGAAATTACTGTGTGTGCATTTACAATATTCATTGATTTTTGCCATTGAAAAACATCATGTTATTCATATACCAGAAATGTTTGAAGCTACTGACTGAATGAAAAGAGCTGGCATCTCACTCTCTTTGAATGTTCTTTATCATGCCAGGATTAGCAGGAAAAAGCAAAAAATTTCAGAATTGCACCTTGCAATGTGGAGATATTACTGTTTGTGCATTTACAATATTCATTGATTTTTGCCATTGAAAAACGTCCAGAAATGTTTGAAGCTACTGACTGAATGAAAGGAGCTGGCATCTCACTCTCTTTGAATCTTCTTTATCATGCTAGGATTAGCAGGAAAAAGCAAAAAATTTCAGAATTGCACCTTGCAATGCGGAGAAATTACTGTGTGTGCATTTACAATATTCATTGATTTTTGCCATTGAAAAACATCGTTATTCATATACCAGAAATGTTTGAAGCTACTGACTGAATGAAAAGAGCTGGCATCTCACTCTCTTTGAATCTTCTTTATCATGCTAAGAGGAGCAGGAAAAAGCAAAAAATTTCAGAATTGCACGTTGCAATGTGGAGATATTACTGTTTGTGCATTTACAATATTCATTGATTTTTGCCATTGAAAAACGTCCAGAAATGTTTGAAGCTACTGACTGAATGAAAAGAGCTGGCATCTCACTCTCTTTGAATCTTCTTTATCATGCCAGGATTAGCAGGAAAAAGCAAAAAATTTCAGAATTGCACCTTGCAATGTGGAGATATTACTGTTTGTGCATTTACAATATTCATTGATTTTTGCCATTGAAAAACGTCCAGAAATGTTTGAAGCTACTGACTGAATGAAAGGAGCTGGCATCTCACTCTCTTTGAATCTTCTTTATCATGCTAGGATTAGCAGGAAAAAGCAAAAAATTTCAGAATTGCACCTTGCAATGCGGAGAAATTACTGTGTGTGCATTTACAATATTCATTGATTTTTGCCATTGAAAAACATGTTATTCATATACCAGAAATGTTTGAAGCTACTGACTGAATGAAAGGAGCTGGCATCTCACTCTCTTTGAATCTTCTTTATCATGCTAGGATTATCAGGAAAAAGCAAAAAATTTCAGAATTGCACCTTGCAATGCGGAGAAATTACTTTGTGTGCATTTACAATATTCATTGATTTTTGCCATTGAAAAACATCGTTATTCATATACCAGAAATGTTTGAAGCTACTGACTGAATGAAAAGAGCTGGCATCTCACTCTCTTTGAATCTTCATTATCATGCTAAGAGGAGCAGGAAAAAGCAAAAAATTTCAGAATTGCACGTTGCAATGTGGAGATATTACTGTTTGTGCATTTACAATATTCATTGATTTTTGCCATTGAAAAACGTCCAGAAATGTTTGAAGCTACTGACTGAATGAAAGGAGCTGGCATCTCACTCTCTTTGAATCTTCTTTATCATGCTAGGATTAGCAGGAAAAAGCAAAAAATTTCAAATTGCACCTTGCAATGCGGAGAAATTACTGTGTGTGCATTTACAATATTCATTGATTTTTGCCATTGAAAAACATGTTATTCATATACCAGAAATGTTTGAAGCTACTGACTGAATGAAAAGAGCTGGCATCTCACTCTCTTTGAATCTTCTTTATCATGCCAGGATTAGCAGGAAAAAGCAAAAAATTTCAGAATTGCACCTTGCAATGTGGAGATATTACTGTTTGTGCATTTACAATATTCATTGATTTTTGCCATTGAAAAACGTCCAGAAATGTTTGAAGCTACTGACTGAATGAAAGGAGCTGGCATCTCACTCTCTTTGAATCTTCTTTATCATGCTAGGATTAGCAGGAAAAAGCAAAAAATTTCAGAATTGCACCTTGCAATGCGGAGAAATTACTGTGTGTGCATTTACAATATTCATTGATTTTTGCCATTGAAAAACATCGTTATTCATATACCAGAAATGTTTGAAGCTACTGACTGAATGAAAAGAGCTGGCATCTCACTCTCTTTGAATCTTCTTTATCATGCCAGGATTAGCAGGAAAAAGCAAAAAATTTCAGAATTGCACCTTGCAATGTGGAGATATTACTGTTTGTGCATTTACAATATTCATTGATTTTTGCCATTGAAAAACGTCCAGAAATGTTTGAAGCTACTGACTGAATGAAAGGAGCTGGCATCTCACTCTCTTTGAATCTTCTTTATCATGCTAGGATTAGCAGGAAAAAGCAAAAAATTTCAGAATTGCACCTTGCAATGCGGAGAAATTACTGTGTGTGCATTTACAATATTCATTGATTTTTGCCATTGAAAAACATCATGTTATTCATATACCAGAAATGTTTGAAGCTACTGACTGAATGAAAAGAGCTGGCATCTCACTCTCTTTGAATGTTCTTTATCATGCCAGGATTAGCAGGAAAAAGCAAAAAATTTCAGAATTGCACCTTGCAATGTGGAGATATTACTGTTTGTGCATTTACAATATTCATTGATTTTTGCCATTGAAAAACGTCCAGAAATGTTTGAAGCTACTGACTGAATGAAAGGAGCTGGCATCTCACTCTCTTTGAATCTTCTTTATCATGCTAGGATTAGCAGGAAAAAGCAAAAAATTTCAGAATTGCACCTTGCAATGCGGAGAAATTACTGTGTGTGCATTTACAATATTCATTGATTTTTGCCATTGAAAAACATCGTTATTCATATACCAGAAATGTTTGAAGCTAATGACTGAATGAAAAGAGCTGGCATCTCACTCTCTTTGAATCTTCTTTATCATGCTAAGAGGAGCAGGAAAAAGCAAAAAATTTCAGAATTGCACGTTGCAATGTGGAGATATTACTGTTTGTGCATTTACAATATTCATTGATTTTTGCCATTGAAAAACGTCCAGAAATGTTTGAAGCTACTGACTGAATGAAAGGAGCTGGCATCTCACTCTCTTTGAATCTTCTTTATCATGCTAGGATTAGCAGGAAAAAGCAAAAAATTTCAGAATTGCACCTTGCAATGCGGAGAAATTACTGTGTGTGCATTTACAATATTCATTGATTTTTGCCATTGAAAAACATGTTATTCATATACCAGAAATGTTTGAAGCTACTGACTGAATGAAAAGAGCTGGCATCTCACTCTCTTTGAATCTTCTTTATCATGCCAGGATTAGCAGGAAAAAGCAAAAAATTTCAGAATTGCACCTTGCAATGTGGAGATATTACTGTTTGTGCATTTACAATATTCATTGATTTTTGCCATTGAAAAACGTCCAGAAATGTTTGAAGCTACTGACTGAATGAAAGGAGCTGGCATCTCACTCTCTTTGAATCTTCTTTATCATGCTAGGATTAGCAGGAAAAAGCAAAAAATTTCAGAATTGCACCTTGCAATGCGGAGAAATTACTGTGTGTGCATTTACAATATTCATTGATTTTTGCCATTGAAAAACATCGTTATTCATATACCAGAAATGTTTGAAGCTACTGACTGAATGAAAAGAGCTGGCATCTCACTCTCTTTGAATCTTCTTTATCATGCCAGGATTAGCAGGAAAAAGCAAAAAATTTCAGAATTGCACCTTGCAATGTGGAGATATTACTGTTTGTGCATTTACAATATTCATTGATTTTTGCCATTGAAAAACGTCCAGAAATGTTTGAAGCTACTGACTGAATGAAAGGAGCTGGCATCTCACTCTCTTTGAATCTTCTTTATCATGCTAGGATTAGCAGGAAAAAGCAAAAAATTTCAGAATTGCACCTTGCAATGCGGAGAAATTACTGTGTGTGCATTTACAATATTCATTGATTTTTGCCATTGAAAAACATCATGTTATTCATATACCAGAAATGTTTGAAGCTACTGACTGAATGAAAAGAGCTGGCATCTCACTCTCTTTGAATGTTCTTTATCATGCTAGGATTAGCAGGAAAAAGCAAAAAATTTCAGAATTGCACCTTGCAATGTGGAGATATTACTGTTTGTGCATTTACAATATTCATTGATTTTTGCCATTGAAAAACGTCCAGAAATGTTTGAAGCTACTGACTGAATGAAAGGAGCTGGCATCTCACTCTCTTTGAATCTTCTTTATCATGCTAGGATTAGCAGGAAAAAGCAAAAAATTTCAGAATTGCACCTTGCAATGCGGAGAAATTACTGTGTGTGCATTTACAATATTCATTGATTTTTGCCATTGAAAAACATCGTTATTCATATACCAGAAATGTTTGAAGCTACTGACTGAATGAAAAGAGCTGGCATCTCACTCTCTTTGAATCTTCTTTATCATGCCAGGATTAGCAGGAAAAAGCAAAAAATTTCAGAATTGCACCTTGCAATGTGGAGATATTACTGTTTGTGCATTTACAATATTCATTGATTTTTGCCATTGAAAAACGTCCAGAAATGTTTGAAGCTACTGACTGAATGAAAGGAGCTGGCATCTCACTCTCTTTGAATCTTCTTTATCATGCTAGGATTAGCAGGAAAAAGCAAAAAATTTCAGAATTGCACCTTGCAATGCGGAGAAATTACTGTGTGTGCATTTACAATATTCATTGATTTTTGCCATTGAAAAACATGTTATTCATATACCAGAAATGTTTGAAGCTACTGACTGAATGAAAAGAGCTGGCATCTCACTCTCTTTGAATCTTCTTTATCATACTAAGAGGAGCAGGAAAAAGCAAAAAATTTCAGAATTGCACCTTGCAATGTGGAGATATTACTGTTTGTGCATTTACAATATTCATTGATTTTTCCCATTGAAAAACGTCCAGAAATGTTTGAAGCTACTGACTGAATGAAAAGAGCTGGCATCTCACTCTCTTTGAATCTTCTTTATCATGCCAGGATTAGCAGGAAAAAGCAAAAAATTTCAGAATTGCACCTTGCAATGTGGAGATATTACTGTTTGTGCATTTACAATATTCATTGATTTTTGCCATTGAAAAACGTCCAGAAATGTTTGAAGCTACTGACTGAATGAAAGGAGCTGGCATCTCACTCTCTTTGAATCTTCTTTATCATGCTAGGATTAGCAGGAAAAAGCAAAAAATTTCAGAATTGCACCTTGCAATGCGGAGAAATTACTGTGTGTGCATTTACAATATTCATTGATTTTTGCCATTGAAAAACGTCCAGAAATGTTTGAAGCTACTGACTGAATGAAAGGAGCTGGCATCTCACTCTCTTTGAATCTTCTTTACCATGCTAGGATTAGCAGGAAAAAGCAAAAAATTTCAGAATTGCACGTTGCAATGTGGAGATATTACTGTTTGTGCATTTACAATATTCATTGATTTTTGCCATTGAAAAACGTCCAGAAATGTTTGAAGCTACTGACTGAATGAAAAGAGCTGGCATCTCACTCTCTTTGAATCTTCTTTATCATGCCAGGATTAGCAGGAAAAAGCAAAAAATTTCAGAATTGCACCTTGCAATGTGGAGATATTACTGTTTGTGCATTTACAATATTCATTGATTTTTGCCTTTGAAAAACGTCCAGAAATGTTTGAAGCTACTGACTGAATGAAAGGAGCTGGCATCTCACTCTCTTTGAATATTCTTTATCATGCTAGGATTAGCAGGAAAAAGCAAAAAATTTCAGAATTGCACCTTGCAATGCGGAGAAATTACTGTGTGTGCATTTACAATATTCATTGATTTTTGCCATTGAAAAACATCATGTTATTCATATACCAGAAATGTTTGAAGCTACTGACTGAATGAAAAGAGCTGGCATCTCACTCTCTTTGAATCTTCTTTATCATGCCAGGATTAGCAGGAAAAAGCAAAAAATTTCAGAATTGCACCTTGCAATGTGGAGATATTACTGTTTGTGCATTTACAATATTCATTGATTTTTGCCATTGAAAAACATGTTATTCATATACCAGAAATGTTTGAAGCTACTGACTGAATGAAAAGAGCTGGCATCTCACTCTCTTTGAATCTTCTTTATCATGCCAGGATTAGCAGGAAAAAGCAAAAAATTTCAGAATTGCACCTTGCAATGTGGAGATATTACTGTTTGTGCATTTACAATATTCATTGATTTTTGCCATTGAAAAACATGTTATTCATATACCAGAAATGTTTGAAGCTACTGACTGAATGAAAAGAGCTGGCATCTCACTCTCTTTGAATCTTCTTTATCATGCCAGGATTAGCAGGAAAAAGCAAAAAATTTCAGAATTGCACCTTGCAATGTGGAGATATTACTGTTTGTGCATTTACAATATTCATTGATTTTTGCCATTGAAAAACATGTTATTCATATACCAGAAATGTTTGAAGCTACTGACTGAATGAAAAGAGCTGGCATCTCACTCTCTTTGAATCTTCTTTATCATGCTAGGATTAGCAGGAAAAAGCAAAAAATTTCAGAATTGAACCTTGCAATGTGGAGATATTACTGTTTGTGCATTTACAATATTCATTGATTTTTGCCATTGAAAAACATGTTATTCATATACCAGAAATGTTTGAAGCTACTGACTGAATGAAAAGAGCTGGCATCTCACTCTCTTTGAATCTTCTTTATCATGCCAGGATTAGCAGGAAAAAGCAAAAAATTTCAGAATTGCACCTTGCAATGTGGAGATATTACTGTTTGTGCATTTACAATATTCATTGATTTTTGCCATTGAAAAACGTCCAGAAATGTTTGAAGCTACTGACTGAATGAAAGGAGCTGGCATCTCACTCTCTTTGAATCTTCTTTATCATGCTAGGATTATCAGGAAAAAGCAAAAAATTTCAGAATTGCACCTTGCAATGCGGAGAAATTACTTTGTGTGCATTTACAATATTCATTGATTTTTGCCATTGAAAAACATCGTTATTCATATACCAGAAATGTTTGAAGCTACTGACTGAATGAAAAGAGCTGGCATCTCACTCTCTTTGAATCTTCTTTATCATGCTAAGAGGAGCAGGAAAAAGCAAAAAATTTCAGAATTGCACGTTGCAATGTGGAGATATTACTGTTTGTGCATTTACAATATTCATTGATTTTTGCCATTGAAAAACGTCCAGAAATGTTTGAAGCTACTGACTGAATGAAAGGAGCTGGCATCTCACTCTCTTTGAATCTTCTTTATCATGCTAGGATTAGCAGGAAAAAGCAAAAAATTTCAGAATTGCACCTTGCAATGCGGAGAAATTACTGTGTGTGCATTTACAATATTCATTGATTTTTGCCATTGAAAAACGTCCAGAAATGTTTGAAGCTACTGACTGAATGAAAGGAGCTGGCATCTCACTCTCTTTGAATCTTCTTTACCATGCTAGGATTAGCAGGAAAAAGCAAAAAATTTCAGAATTGCACGTTGCAATGTGGAGATATTACTGTTTGTGCATTTACAATATTCATTGATTTTTGCCATTGAAAAACGTCCAGAAATGTTTGAAGCTACTGACTGAATGAAAAGAGCTGGCATCTCACTCTCTTTGAATCTTCTTTATCATGCCAGGATTAGCAGGAAAAAGCAAAAAATTTCAGAATTGCACCTTGCAATGTGGAGATATTACTGTTTGTGCATTTACAATATTCATTGATTTTTGCCTTTGAAAAACGTCCAGAAATGTTTGAAGCTACTGACTGAATGAAAGGAGCTGGCATCTCACTCTCTTTGAATCTTCTTTATCATGCTAGGATTAGCAGGAAAAAGCAAAAAATTTCAGAATTGCACCTTGCAATGCGGAGAAATTACTGTGTGTGCATTTACAATATTCATTGATTTTTGCCATTGAAAAACATCATGTTATTCATATACCAGAAATGTTTGAAGCTACTGACTGAATGAAAAGAGCTGGCATCTCACTCTCTTTGAATCTTCTTTATCATGCCAGGATTAGCAGGAAAAAGCAAAAAATTTCAGAATTGCACCTTGCAATGTGGAGATATTACTGTTTGTGCATTTACAATATTCATTGATTTTTGCCATTGAAAAACATGTTATTCATATACCAGAAATGTTTGAAGCTACTGACTGAATGAAAAGAGCTGGCATCTCACTCTCTTTGAATCTTCTTTATCATGCCAGGATTAGCAGGAAAAAGCAAAAAATTTCAGAATTGCACCTTGCAATGTGGAGATATTACTGTTTGTGCATTTACAATATTCATTGATTTTTGCCATTGAAAAACATGTTATTCATATACCAGAAATGTTTGAAGCTACTGACTGAATGAAAAGAGCTGGCATCTCACTCTCTTTGAATCTTCTTTATCATGCCAGGATTAGCAGGAAAAAGCAAAAAATTTCAGAATTGCACCTTGCAATGTGGAGATATTACTGTTTGTGCATTTACAATATTCATTGATTTTTGCCATTGAAAAACATGTTATTCATATACCAGAAATGTTTGAAGCTACTGACTGAATGAAAAGAGCTGGCATCTCACTCTCTTTGAATCTTCTTTATCATGCTAGGATTAGCAGGAAAAAGCAAAAAATTTCAGAATTGAACCTTGCAATGTGGAGATATTACTGTTTGTGCATTTACAATATTCATTGATTTTTGCCATTGAAAAACATGTTATTCATATACCAGAAATGTTTGAAGCTACTGACTGAATGAAAAGAGCTGGCATCTCACTCTCTTTGAATCTTCTTTATCATGCCAGGATTAGCAGGAAAAAGCAAAAAATTTCAGAATTGCACCTTGCAATGTGGAGATATTACTGTTTGTGCATTTACAATATTCATTGATTTTTGCCATTGAAAAACGTCCAGAAATGTTTGAAGCTACTGACTGAATGAAAGGAGCTGGCATCTCACTCTCTTTGAATCTTCTTTATCATGCTAGGATTATCAGGAAAAAGCAAAAAATTTCAGAATTGCACCTTGCAATGCGGAGAAATTACTTTGTGTGCATTTACAATATTCATTGATTTTTGCCATTGAAAAACATCGTTATTCATATACCAGAAATGTTTGAAGCTACTGACTGAATGAAAAGAGCTGGCATCTCACTCTCTTTGAATCTTCTTTATCATGCTAAGAGGAGCAGGAAAAAGCAAAAAATTTCAGAATTGCACGTTGCAATGTGGAGATATTACTGTTTGTGCATTTACAATATTCATTGATTTTTGCCATTGAAAAACGTCCAGAAATGTTTGAAGCTACTGACTGAATGAAAGGAGCTGGCATCTCACTCTCTTTGAATCTTCTTCATCATGCTAGGATTAGCAGGAAAAAGCAAAAAATTTCAGAACTGCACCTTGCAATGCGGAGAAATTACTGTGTGTGCATTTACAATATTCATTGATTTTTGCCATTGAAAAACATGTTATTCATATACCAGAAATGTTTGAAGCTACTGACTGAATGAAAAGAGCTGGCATCTCACTCTCTTTGAATCTTCTTTATCATGCCAGGATTAGCAGGAAAAAGCAAAAAATTTCATAATTGCACCTTGCAATGTGGAGATATTACTGTTTGTGCATTTACAATATTCATTGATTTTTGCCATTGAAAAACGTCCAGAAATGTTTGAAGCTACTGACTGAATGAAAGGAGCTGGCATCTCACTCTCTTTGAATCTTCTTTATCATGCTAGGATTAGCAGGAAAAAGCAAAAAATTTCAGAATTGCACCTTGCAATGCGGAGAAATTACTGTGTGTGCATTTACAATATTCATTGATTTTTGCCATTGAAAAATATCGTTATTCATATACCAGAAATGTTTGAAGCTACTGACTGAATGAAAAGAGCTGGCATCTCACTCTCTTTGAATCTTCTTTATCATGCCAGGATTAGCAGGAAAAAGCAAAAAATTTCAGAATTGCACGTTGCAATGTGGAGATATTACTGTTTGTGCATTTACAATATTCATTGATTTTTGCCATTGAAAAACGTCCAGAAATGTTTGAAGCTACTGACTGAATGAAAGGAGCTGGCATCTCACTCTCTTTGAATCTTCTTTATCATGCTAGGATTAGCAGGAAAAAGCAAAAAATTTCAGAATTGCACCTTGCAATGCGGAGAAATTACTGTGTGTGCATTTACAATATTCATTGATTTTTGCCATTGAAAAACATCGTTATTCATATACCAGAAATGTTTGAAGCTACTGACTGAATGAAAAAAGCTGGCATCTCACTCTCTTTGAATCTTCTTTATCATGCCAGGATTAGCAGGAAAAAGCAAAAAATTTCACAATTGCACTTTGCAATGTGGAGATATTACTGTTTGTGCATTTACAATATTCATTGATTTTTGCCATTGAAAAACATGTTATTCATATACCAGAAATGTTTGAAGCTACTGACTGAATGAAAAGAGCTGGCATCTCACTCTCTTTGAATCTTCTTTATCATGCTAGGATTAGCAGGAAAAAGCAAAACATTTCAGAATTGCACCTTGCAATGTGGAGATATTACTGTTTGTGCATTTACAATATTCATTGATTTTTGCCATTGAAAAACATGTTATTCATATACCAGAAATGTTTGAAGCTACTGACTGAATGAAAGGAGCTGGCATCTCACTCTCTTTGAATCTTCTTTATCATGCTATTATTAGCAGGAAAAAGCAAAAAATTTCAGAATTGCACCTTGCAATGCGGAGAAATTACTGTGTGTGCATTTACAATATTCATTGATTTTTGCCATTGAAAAACATCGTTATTCATATACCAGAAATGTTTGAAGCTACTGACTGAATGAAAAGAGCTGGCATCCCACTCTCTTTGAATCTTCTTTATCATGCCAGGATTAGCAGGAAAAAGCAAAAAATTTCAGAATTGCACCTTGCAATGTGGAGATATTACTGTTTGTGCATTTACAATATTCATTGATTTTTGCCATTGAAAAACGTCCAGAAATGTTTGAAGCTACTGACTGAATGAAAGGAGCTGGCATCTCACTCTCTTTGAATCTTCTTTATCATGCTAGGATTAGCAGGAAAAAGCAAAAAATTTCAGAATTGCACCTTGCAATGCGGAGAAATTACTGTGTGTGCATTTACAATATTCATTGATTTTTGCCATTGAAAAACATGTTATTCATATACCAGAAATGTTTGAAGCTACTGACTGAATGAAAAGAGCTGGCATCTCACTCTCTTTGAATCTTCTTTATCATGCCAGGATAAGCAGGAAAAAGCAAAAAATTTCAGAATTGCACCTTGCAATGTGGAGATATTACTGTTTGTGCATTTACAATATTCATTGATTTTTGCCATTGAAAAACGTCCAGAAATGTTTGAAGCTACTGACTGAATGAAAGGAGCTGGCATCTCACTCTCTTTGAATCTTCTTTATCATGCTAGGATTAGCAGGAAAAAGCAAAAAATTTCAGAATTGCACATTGCAATGCGGAGAAATTACTGTTTGTGCATTTACAATATTCATTGATTTTTGCCATTGAAAAACATCGTTATTCATATACCAGAAATGTTTGAAGCTACTGACTGAATGAAAAGAGCTGGCATCTCACTCTCTTTGAATCTTCTTTATCATGCCAGGATTAGCAGGAAAAAGCAAAAAATTTCAGAATTGCACGTTGCAATGTGGAGATATTACTGTTTGTGCATTTACAATATTCATTGATTTTTGCCATTGAAAAACGTCCAGAAATGTTTGAAGCTACTGACTGAATGAAAGGAGCTGGCATCTCACTCTCTTTGAATCTTCTTTATCATGCTAGGATTAGCAGGAAAAAGCAAAAAATTTCAGAATTGCACATTGCAATGCGGAGAAATTACTGTTTGTGCATTTACAATATTCATTGATTTTTGCCATTGAAAAACATCATGTTATTCATATACCAGAAATGTTTGAAGCTACTGACTGAATGAAAGGAGCTGGCATCTCACTCTCTTTGAATCTTCTTTATCATGCTAGGATTAGCAGGAAAAAGCAAAAAATTTCAGAATTGCACCTTGCAATGCGGAGAAATTACTGTTTGTGCATTTACAATATTCATTGATTTTTGCCATTGAAAAACATGTTATTCATATACCAGAAATGTTTGAAGCTACTGACTGAATGAAAAGAGCTGGCATCTCACTCTCTTTGAATCTTCTTTATCATGCCAGGATTAGCAGGAAAAAGCAAAAAATTTCAGAATTGCACCTTGCAATGTGGAGATATTACTGTTTGTGCATTTACAATATTCATTGATTTTTGCCATTGAAAAACGTCCAGAAATGTTTGAAGCTACTGACTGAATGAAAAGAGCTGGCATCTCACTCTCTTTGAATCTTCTTTATCATGCTAAGAGGAGCAGGAAAAAGCAAAAAATTTCAGAATTGCACGTTGCAATGTGGAGATATTACTGTTTGTGCATTTACAATATTCATTGATTTTTGCCATTGAAAAACATGTTATTCATATACCAGAAATGTTTGAAGCTACTGACTGAATGAAAAGAGCTGGCATCTCACTCTCTTTGAATCTTCTTTATCATGCCAGGATTAGCAGGAAAAAGCAAAAAATTTCAGAATTGCACCTTGCAATGTGGAGATATTACTGTTTGTGCATTTACAATATTCATTGATTTTTGCCATTGAAAAACGTCCAGAAATGTTTGAAG
Organism: Phyllobates terribilis; assembly: GCF_046119375.1. Lineage (NCBI taxonomy): Eukaryota > Metazoa > Chordata > Amphibia > Anura > Dendrobatidae > Phyllobates > Phyllobates terribilis. The sequence continues at coordinate 3,101,618 of NW_027362925.1, read as the reverse complement.
CTACTGACTGAATGAAAGGAGCTGGCATCTCACTCTCTTTGAATCTTCTTTATCATGCTAGGATTAGCAGGAAAAAGCAAAAAATTTCAGAATTGCACCTTGCAATGCGGAGAAATTACTGTTTGTGCATTTACAATATTCATTGATTTTTGCCATTGAAAAACATGTTATTCATATACCAGAAATGTTTGAAGCTACTGACTGAATGAAAAGAGCTGGCATCTCACTCTCTTTGAATCTTCTTTATCATGCCAGGATTAGCAGGAAAAAGCAAAAAATTTCAGAATTGCACCTTGCAATGTGGAGATATTACTGTTTGTGCATTTACAATATTCATTGATTTTTGCCATTGAAAAACGTCCAGAAATGTTTGAAGCTACTGACTGAATGAAAAGAGCTGGCATCTCACTCTCTTTGAATCTTCTTTATCATGCCAGGATTAGCAGGAAAAAGCAAAAAATTTCAGAATTGCACCTTGCAATGTGGAGATATTACTGTTTGTGCATTTACAATATTCATTGATTTTTGCCATTGAAAAACGTCCAGAAATGTTTGAAGCTACTGACTGAATGAAAGGAGCTGGCATCTCACTCTCTTTGAATCTTCTTTATCATGCTAGGATTAGCAGGAAAAAGCAAAAAATTTCAGAATTGCACCTTGCAATGCGGAGAAATTACTGTGTGTGCATTTACAATATTCATTGATTTTTGCCATTGAAAAACATCGTTATTCATATACCAGAAATGTTTGAAGCTACTGACTGAATGAAAGGAGATGGCGTCTCACTCTCTTTGAATCTTCTTTATCATGCTAGGATTAGCAGGAAAAAGCAAAAAATTTCAGAATTGCACCTTGCAATGCGGAGAAATTACTGTGTGTGCATTTACAATATTCATTGATTTTTGCCATTGAAAAACATCGTTATTCATATACCAGAAATGTTTGAAGCTACTGACTGAATGAAAGGAGCTGGCATCTCACTCTCTTTGAATCTTCTTTATCATGCTAGGATTAGCAGGAAAAAGCAAAAAATTTCAGAATTGCACCTTGCAATGCGGAGAAATTACTGTTTGTGCATTTACAATATTCATTGATTTTTGCCATTGAAAAACATCATGTTATTCATATACCAGAAATGTTTGAAGCTACTGACTGAATGAAAGGAGCTGGCATCTCACTCTCTTTGAATCTTCTTTATCATGCTAGGATTAGCAGGAGAAAGCAAAAAATTTCAGAATTGCACCTTGCAATGCGGAGAAATTACTGTTGTGTGCATTTACAATATTCATTGATTTTTGCCATTGAAAAACATCATGTTATTCATATACCAGAAATGTTTGAAGCTACTGACTGAATGAAAGGAGCTGGCATCTCACTCTCTTTGAATCTTCTTTATCATGCTAGGATTAGCAGGAAAAAGCAAAAAATTTCAGAATTGCACCTTGCAATGTGGAGATATTACTGTTTGTGCATTTACAATATTCATTGATTTTTGCCATTGAAAAACGTCCAGAAATGTTTGAAGCTACTGACTGAATGAAAAGAGCTGGCATCTCACTCTCTTTGAATCTTCTTTATCATGCTAAGAGGAGCAGGAAAAAGCAAAAAATTTCAGAATTGCACGTTGCAATGTGGAGATATTACTGTTTGTGCATTTACAATATTCATTGATTTTTGCCATTGAAAAACATGTTATTCATATACCAGAAATGTTTGAAGCTACTGACTGAATGAAAAGAGCTGGCATCTCACTCTCTTTGAATCTTCTTTATCATGCCAGGATTAGCAGGAAAAAGCAAAAAATTTCAGAATTGCACCTTGCAATGTGGAGATATTTCTGTTTGTGCATTTACAATATTCATTGATTTTTGCCATTGAAAAACGTCCAGAAATGTTTGAAGCTACTGACTGAATGAAAGGAGCTGGCATCTCACTCTCTTTGAATCTTCTTTATCATGCTAGGATTAGCAGGAAAAAGCAAAAAATTTCAGAATTGCACCTTGCAATGCGGAGAAATTACTGTTTGTGCATTTACAATATTCATTGATTTTTGCCATTGAAAAACATGTTATTCATATACCAGAAATGTTTGAAGCTACTGACTGAATGAAAAGAGCTGGCATCTCACTCTCTTTGAATCTTCTTTATCATGCCAGGATTAGCAGGAAAAAGCAAAAAATTTCAGAATTGCACCTTGCAATGTGGAGATATTACTGTTTGTGCATTTACAATATTCATTGATTTTTGCCATTGAAAAACGTCCAGAAATGTTTGAAGCTACTGGCTGAATGAAAAGAGCTGGCATCTCACTCTCTTTGAATCTTCTTTATCATGCCAGGATTAGCAGGAAAAAGCAAAAAATTTCAGAATTGCACCTTGCAATGTGGAGATATTACTGTTTGTGCATTTACAATATTCATTGATTTTTGCCATTGAAAAACGTCCAGAAATGTTTGAAGCTACTGACTGAATGAAAGGAGCTGGCATCTCACTCTCTTTGAATCTTCTTTATCATGCTAGGATTAGCAGGAAAAAGCAAAACATTTCAGAATTGCACCTTGCAATGTGGAGATATTACTGTTTGTGCATTTACAATATTCATTGATTTTTGCCATTGAAAAACATGTTATTCATATACCAGAAATGTTTGAAGCTACTGACTGAATGAAAGGAGCTGGCATCTCACTCTCTTTGAATCTTCTTTATCATGCTATTATTAGCAGGAAAAAGCAAAAAATTTCAGAATTGCACCTTGCAATGCGGAGAAATTACTGTGTGTGCATTTACAATATTCATTGATTTTTGCCATTGAAAAACATCGTTATTCATATACCAGAAATGTTTGAAGCTACTGACTGAATGAAAAGAGCTGGCATCCCACTCTCTTTGAATCTTCTTTATCATGCCAGGATTAGCAGGAAAAAGCAAAAAATTTCAGAATTGCACCTTGCAATGTGGAGATATTACTGTTTGTGCATTTACAATATTCATTGATTTTTGCCATTGAAAAACATCCAGAAATGTTTGAAGCTACTGACTGAATGAAAGGAGCTGGCATCTCACTCTCTTTGAATCTTCTTTATCATGCTAGGATTAGCAGGAAAAAGCAAAAAATTTCAGAATTGCACCTTGCAATGCGGAGAAATTACTGTGTGTGCATTTACAATATTCATTGATTTTTGCCATTGAAAAACATGTTATTCATATACCAGAAATGTTTGAAGCTACTGACTGAATGAAAAGAGCTGGCATCTCACTCTCTTTGAATCTTCTTTATCATGCCAGGATAAGCAGGAAAAAGCAAAAAATTTCAGAATTGCACCTTGCAATGTGGAGATATTACTGTTTGTGCATTTACAATATTCATTGATTTTTGCCATTGAAAAACGTCCAGAAATGTTTGAAGCTACTGACTGAATGAAAGGAGCTGGCATCTCACTCTCTTTGAATCTTCTTTATCATGCTAGGATTAGCAGGAAAAAGCAAAAAATTTCAGAATTGCACATTGCAATGCGGAGAAATTACTGTTTGTGCATTTACAATATTCATTGATTTTTGCCATTGAAAAACATCGTTATTCATATACCAGAAATGTTTGAAGCTACTGACTGAATGAAAAGAGCTGGCATCTCACTCTCTTTGAATCTTCTTTATCATGCCAGGATTAGCAGGAAAAAGCAAAAAATTTCAGAATTGCACGTTGCAATGTGGAGATATTACTGTTTGTGCATTTACAATATTCATTGATTTTTGCCATTGAAAAACGTCCAGAAATGTTTGAAGCTACTGACTGAATGAAAGGAGCTGGCATCTCACTCTCTTTGAATCTTCTTTATCATGCTAGGATTAGCAGGAAAAAGCAAAAAATTTCAGAATTGCACATTGCAATGCGGAGAAATTACTGTTTGTGCATTTACAATATTCATTGATTTTTGCCATTGAAAAACATCATGTTATTCATATACCAGAAATGTTTGAAGCTACTGACTGAATGAAAGGAGCTGGCATCTCACTCTCTTTGAATCTTCTTTATCATGCTAGGATTAGCAGGAAAAAGCAAAAAATTTCAGAATTGCACCTTGCAATGCGGAGAAATTACTGTTTGTGCATTTACAATATTCATTGATTTTTGCCATTGAAAAACATGTTATTCATATACCAGAAATGTTTGAAGCTACTGACTGAATGAAAAGAGCTGACATCTCACTCTCTTTGAATCTTCTTTATCATGCCAGGATTAGCAGGAAAAAGCAAAAAATTTCAGAATTGCACCTTGCAATGTGGAGATATTACTGTTTGTGCATTTACAATATTCATTGATTTTTGCCATTGAAAAACGTCCAGAAATGTTTGAAGCTACTGACTGAATGAAAAGAGCTGGCATCTCACTCTCTTTGAATCTTCTTTATCATGCTAAGAGGAGCAGGAAAAAGCAAAAAATTTCAGAATTGCACGTTGCAATGTGGAGATATTACTGTTTGTGCATTTACAATATTCATTGATTTTTGCCATTGAAAAACATGTTATTCATATACCAGAAATGTTTGAAGCTACTGACTGAATGAAAAGAGCTGGCATCTCACTCTCTTTGAATCTTCTTTATCATGCCAGGATTAGCAGGAAAAAGCAAAAAATTTCAGAATTGCACCTTGCAATGTGGAGATATTACTGTTTGTGCATTTACAATATTCATTGATTTTTGCCATTGAAAAACGTCCAGAAATGTTTGAAGCTACTGACTGAATGAAAGGAGCTGGCATCTCACTCTCTTTGAATCTTCTTTATCATGCTAGGATTAGCAGGAAAAAGCAAAAAATTTCAGAATTGCACCTTGCAATGCGGAGAAATTACTGTTTGTGCATTTACAATATTCATTGATTTTTGCCATTGAAAAACATGTTATTCATATACCAGAAATGTTTGAAGCTACTGACTGAATGAAAAGAGCTGGCATCTCACTCTCTTTGAATCTTCTTTATCATGCCAGGATTAGCAGGAAAAAGCAAAAAATTTCAGAATTGCACCTTGCAATGTGGAGATATTACTGTTTGTGCATTTACAATATTCATTGATTTTTGCCATTGAAAAACGTCCAGAAATGTTTGAAGCTACTGACTGAATGAAAAGAGCTGGCATCTCACTCTCTTTGAATCTTCTTTATCATGCCAGGATTAGCAGGAAAAAGCAAAAAATTTCAGAATTGCACCTTGCAATGTGGAGATATTACTGTTTGTGCATTTACAATATTCATTGATTTTTGCCATTGAAAAACGTCCAGAAATGTTTGAAGCTACTGACTGAATGAAAGGAGCTGGCATCTCACTCTCTTTGAATCTTCTTTATCATGCTAGGATTAGCAGGAAAAAGCAAAAAATTTCAGAATTGCACCTTGCAATGCGGAGAAATTACTGTGTGTGCATTTACAATATTCATTGATTTTTGCCATTGAAAAACATCGTTATTCATATACCAGAAATGTTTGAAGCTACTGACTGAATGAAAGGAGATGGCGTCTCACTCTCTTTGAATCTTCTTTATCATGCTAGGATTAGCAGGAAAAAGCAAAAAATTTCAGAATTGCACCTTGCAATGCGGAGAAATTACTGTGTGTGCATTTACAATATTCATTGATTTTTGCCATTGAAAAACATCGTTATTCATATACCAGAAATGTTTGAAGCTACTGACTGAATGAAAGGAGCTGGCATCTCACTCTCTTTGAATCTTCTTTATCATGCTAGGATTAGCAGGAAAAAGCAAAAAATTTCAGAATTGCACCTTGCAATGCGGAGAAATTACTGTTTGTGCATTTACAATATTCATTGATTTTTGCCATTGAAAAACATCATGTTATTCATATACCAGAAATGTTTGAAGCTACTGACTGAATGAAAGGAGCTGGCATCTCACTCTCTTTGAATCTTCTTTATCATGCTAGGATTAGCAGGAGAAAGCAAAAAATTTCAGAATTGCACCTTGCAATGCGGAGAAATTACTGTTGTGTGCATTTACAATATTCATTGATTTTTGCCATTGAAAAACATCATGTTATTCATATACCAGAAATGTTTGAAGCTACTGACTGAATGAAAGGAGCTGGCATCTCACTCTCTTTGAATCTTCTTTATCATGCTATTATTAGCAGGAAAAAGCAAAAAATTTCAGAATTGCACCTTGCAATGTGGAGATATTACTGTTTGTGCATTTACAATATTCATTGATTTTTGCCATTGAAAAACGTCCAGAAATGTTTGAAGCTACTGACTGAATGAAAAGAGCTGGCATCTCACTCTCTTTGAATCTTCTTTATCATGCTAAGAGGAGCAGGAAAAAGCAAAAAATTTCAGAATTGCACGTTGCAATGTGGAGATATTACTGTTTGTGCATTTACAATATTCATTGATTTTTGCCATTGAAAAACATGTTATTCATATACCAGAAATGTTTGAAGCTACTGACTGAATGAAAAGAGCTGGCATCTCACTCTCTTTGAATCTTCTTTATCATGCCAGGATTAGCAGGAAAAAGCAAAAAATTTCAGAATTGCACCTTGCAATGTGGAGATATTTCTGTTTGTGCATTTACAATATTCATTGATTTTTGCCATTGAAAAACGTCCAGAAATGTTTGAAGCTACTGACTGAATGAAAGGAGCTGGCATCTCACTCTCTTTGAATCTTCTTTATCATGCTAGGATTAGCAGGAAAAAGCAAAAAATTTCAGAATTGCACCTTGCAATGCGGAGAAATTACTGTTTGTGCATTTACAATATTCATTGATTTTTGCCATTGAAAAACATGTTATTCATATACCAGAAATGTTTGAAGCTACTGACTGAATGAAAAGAGCTGGCATCTCACTCTCTTTGAATCTTCTTTATCATGCCAGGATTAGCAGGAAAAAGCAAAAAATTTCAGAATTGCACCTTGCAATGTGGAGATATTACTGTTTGTGCATTTACAATATTCATTGATTTTTGCCATTGAAAAACGTCCAGAAATGTTTGAAGCTACTGGCTGAATGAAAAGAGCTGGCATCTCACTCTCTTTGAATCTTCTTTATCATGCCAGGATTAGCAGGAAAAAGCAAAAAATTTCAGAATTGCACCTTGCAATGTGGAGATATTACTGTTTGTGCATTTACAATATTCATTGATTTTTGCCATTGAAAAACGTCCAGAAATGTTTGAAGCTACTGACTGAATGAAAGGAGCTGGCATCTCACTCTCTTTGAATCTTCTTTATCATGCTAGGATTAGCAGGAAAAAGCAAAAAATTTCAGAATTGCACCTTGCAATGCGGATAAATTACTGTGTGTGCATTTACAATATTCATTGATTTTTGCCATTGAAAAACATCGTTATTCATATACCAGAAATGTTTGAAGCTACTGACTGAATGAAAGGAGCTGGCATCTCACTCTCTTTGAATCTTCTTTATCATGCTAGGATTAGCAGGAAAAAGCAAAAAATTTCAGAATTGCACCTTGCAATGCGGAGAAATTGCTGTTTGTGCATTTACAATATTCATTGATTTTTGCCATTGAAAAACATCATGTTATTCATATACCAGAAATGTTTGAAGCTACTGACTGAATGAAAGGAGCTGGCATCTCACTCTCTTTGAATCTTCTTTATCATGCTAGGATTAGCAGGAAAAAGCAAAAAATTTCAGAATTGCACCTTGCAATGCGGAGAAATTACTGTGTGTGCATTTACAATATTCATTGATTTTTGCCATTGAAAAACATCATGTTATTCATATACCAGAAATGTTTGAAGCTACTGACTGAATGAAAGGAGCTGGCATCTCACTCTCTTTGAATCTTCTTTATCATGCTAGGATTAGCAGGAAAAAGCAAAAAATTTCAGAATTGCACCTTGCAATGTGGAGATATTACTGTTTGTGCATTTACAATATTCATTGATTTTTGCCATTGAAAAACGTCCAGAAATGTTTGAAGCTACTGACTGAATGAAAGGAGCTGGCATCTCACTCTCTTTGAATCTTCTTTATCATGCTAGGATTAGCAGGAAAAAGCAAAAAATTTCAGAATTGCACCTTGCAATGCGGAGAAATTACTGTTTGTGCATTTACAATATTCATTGATTTTTGCCATTGAAAAACATGTTATTCATATACCAGAAATGTTTGAAGGTACTGACTGAATGAAAAGAGCTGGCATCTCACTCTCTTTGAATCTTCTTTATCATGCCAGGATTAGCAGGAAAAAGCAAAAAATTTCAGAATTGCACCTTGCAATGTGGAGATATTACTGTTTGTGCATTTACAATATTCATTGATTTTTGCCATTGAAAAACGTCCAGAAATGTTTGAAGCTACTGACTGAATGAAAGGAGCTGGCATCTCACTCTCTTTGAATCTTCTTTATCATGCTAGGATTAGCAGGAAAAAGCAAAAAATTTCAGAATTGCACCTTGCAATGCGGAGAAATTACTGTTTGTGCATTTACAATATTCATTCATTTTTGCCATTGAAAAACATGTTATTCATATACCAGAAATGTTTGAAGCTACTGACTGAATGAAAAGAGCTGGCATCTCACTCTCTTTGAATCTTCTTTATCATGCCAGGATTAGCAGGAAAAAGCAAAAAATTTCAGAATTGCACCTTGCAATGTGGAGATATTACTGTTTGTGCATTTACAATATTCATTGATTTTTGCCATTGAAAAACATCCAGAAATGTTTGAAGCTACTGACTGAATGAAAGGAGCTGGCATCTCACTCTCTTTGAATCTTCTTTATCATGCTAGGATTAGCAGGAAAAAGCAAAAAATTTCAGAATTGCACCTTGCAATGCGGAGAAATTACTGTGTGTGCATTTACAATATTCATTGATTTTTGCCATTGAAAAACATGTTATTCATATACCAGAAATGTTTGAAGCTACTGACTGAATGAAAAGAGCTGGCATCTCACTCTCTTTGAATCTTCTTTATCATGCCAGGATTAGCAGGAAAAAGCAAAAAATTTCAGAATTGCACCTTGCAATGTGGAGATATTACTGTTTGTGCATTTACAATATTCATTGATTTTTGCCATTGAAAAACGTCCAGAAATGTTTGAAGCTACTGACTGAATGAAAGGAGCTGGCATCTCACTCTCTTTGAATCTTCTTTATCATGCTAGGATTAGCAGGAAAAAGCAAAAAATTTCAGAATTGCACCTTGCAATGCGGAGAAATTACTATGTGTGCATTTACAATATTCATTGATTTTTGCCATTGAAAAACATGTTATTCATATACCAGAAATGTTTGAAGCTACTGACTGAATGAAAAGAGCTGGCATCTCACTCTCTTTGAATCTTCTTTATCATGCCAGGATTAGCAGGAAAAAGCAAAAAATTTCAGAATTGCACCTTGCAATGTGGAGATATTACTGTTTGTGCATTTACAATATTCATTGATTTTTGCCATTGAAAAACGTCCAGAAATGTTTGAAGCTACTGACTGAATGAAAGGAGCTGGCATCTCACTCTCTTTGAATCTTCTTTATCATGCTAGGATTAGCAGGAAAAAGCAAAAAATTTCAGAATTGCACCTTGCAATGCGGAGAAATTACTGTTTGTGCATTTACAATATTCATTGATTTTTGCCATTGAAAAACATGTTATTCATATACCAGAAATGTTTGAAGCTACTGACTGAATGAAAAGAGCTGGCATCTCACTCTCTTTGAATCTTCTTTATCATGCCAGGATTAGCAGGAAAAAGCAAAAAATTTCAGAATTGCACCTTGCAATGTGGAGATATTACTGTTTGTGCATTTACAATATTCATTGATTTTTGCCATTGAAAAACGTCCAGAAATGTTTAAAGCTACTGACTGAATGAAAAGAGCTGGCATCTCACTCTCTTTGAACCTTCTTTATCATGCCAGGATTAGCAGGAAAAAGCAAAAAATTTCAGAATTGCACCTTGCAATGTGGAGATATTACTGTTTGTGCACTTACAATATTCATTGATTTTTGCCATTGAAAAACGTCCAGAAATGTTTGAAGCTACTGACTGAATGAAAGGAGCTGGCATCTCACTCTCTTTGAATCTTCTTTATCATGCTAGGATTAGCAGGAAAAAGCAAAAAATTTCAGAATTGCACATTGCAATGCGGAGAAATTACTGTTTGTGCATTTACAATATTCATTGATTTTTGCCATTGAAAAACATCATGTTATTCATATACCAGAAATGTTTGAAGCTACTGACTGAATGAAAGGAGCTGGCATCTCACTCTCTTTGAATCTTCTTTATCATGCTAGGATTAGCAGGAAAAAGCAAAAAATTTCAGAATTGCACCTTGCAATGCGGAGAAATTACTGTGTGTGCATTTACAATATTCATTGATTTTTGCCATTGAAAAACATCATGTTATTCATATACCAGAAATGTTTGAAGCTACTGACTGAATGAAAGGAGCTGGCATCTCACTCTCTTTGAATCTTCTTTATCATGCTAGGATTAGCAGGAAAAAGCAAAAAATTTCAGAATTGCACCTTGCAATGTGGAGATATTACTGTTTGTGCATTTACAATATTCATTGATTTTTGCCATTGAAAAACGTCCAGAAATGTTTGAAGCTACTGACTGAATGAAAAGAGCTGGCATCTCACTCTCTTTGAATCTTCTTTATCATGCTAAGAGGAGCTGGAAAAAGCAAAAAATTTCAGAATTGCACGTTGCAATGTGGAGATATTACTGTTTGTGCATTTACAATATTCATTGATTTTTGCCATTGAAAAACATCATGTTATTCATATACCAGAAATGTTTGAAGCTACTGACTGAATGAAAAGAGCTGGCATCTCACTCTCTTTGAATCTTCTTTATCATGCCAGCATTAGCAGGAAAAAGCAAAAAATTTCAGAATTGCACCTTGCAATGTGGAGATATTACTGTTTGTGCATTTACAATATTCATTGATTTTTGCCATTGAAAAACGTCCAGAAATGTTTGAAGCTACTGACTGAATGAAAGGAGCTGGCATCTCACTCTCTTTGAATCTTCTTTATCATGCTAGGATTAGCAGGAAAAAGCAAAAAATTTCAGAATTGCACCTTGCAATGCGGAGAAATTACTGTTTGTGCATTTACAATATTCATTGATTTTTGCCATTGAAAAACATGTTATTCATATACCAGAAATGTTTGAAGCTACTGACTGAATGAAAAGAGCTGGCATCTCACTCTCTTTGAATCTTCTTTATCATGCCAGGATTAGCAGAAAAAAGCAAAAAATTTCAGAATTGCACCTTGCAATATGGAGATATTACTGTTTGTGCATTTACAATATTCATTGATTTTTGCCATTGAAAAACGTCCAGAAATGTTTGAAGCTACTGACTGAATGAAAAGAGCTGGCATCTCACTCTCTTTGAATTTTCTTTATCATGCCAGGATTAGCAGGAAAAAGCAAAAAATTTCAGAATTGCACCTTGCAATGCGGAGAAATTACTGTTTGTGCATTTACAATATTCATTGATTTTTGCCATTGAAAAACATCGTTATTCATATACCAGAAATGTTTGAAGCTACTGACTGAATGAAAAGAGCTGGCATCTCACTCTCTTTGAATCTTCTTTATCATGCTAAGAGGAGCAGGAAAAAGCAAAAAATTTCAGAATTGCACCTTGCAATGCGGAGAAATTACTGTTTGTGCATTTACAATATTCATTGATTTTTGACATTGAAAAACATCGTTATTCATATACCAGAAATGTTTGAAGCTACTGACTGAATGAAAAGAGCTGGCATCTCACTCTCTTTGAATCTTCTTTATCATGCCAGGATTAGCAGGAAAAAGCAAAAAATTTCAGAATTGCACCTTCCAATGTGGAGATATTACTGTTTGTGCATTTACAATATTCATTGATTTTTGCCATTGAAAAACGTCCAGAAATGTTTGAAGCTACTGACTGAATGAAAGGAGCTGGCATCTCACTCTCTTTGAATCTTCTTTATCATGCTAGGATTAGCAGGAAAAAGCAAAAAATTTCAGAATTGCGCCTTGCAATGCGGAGAAATTACTGTTTGTGCATTTACAATATTCATTGGTTTTTGCCATTGAAAAACATCATGTTATTCATATACCAGAAATGTTTGAAGCTACTGACTGAATGGAAAGAGCTGGCATCTCACTCTCTTTGAATCTTCTTTATCATGCCAGGATTAGCAGGAAAAAGCAAAAAATTTCAGAATTGCACCTTGCAATGTGGAGATATTACTGTTTGTGCATTTACAATATTCATTGATTTTTGCCATTGAAAAACGTCCAGGAATGTTTGAAGCTACTGACTGAATGAAAGGAGCTGGCATCTCACTCTCTTTGAATCTTCTTTATCATGCTAGGATTAGCAGGAAAAAGCAAAAAATTTCAGAATTGCACCTTGCAATGCGGAGAAATTACTGTGTGTGCATTTACAATATTCATTGATTTTTGCCATTGAAAAACATGTTATTCATATACCAGAAATGTTTGAAGCTACTGACTGAATGAAAAGAGCTGGCATCTCACTCTCTTTGAATCTTCTTTATCATGCCAGGATTAGCAGGAAAAAGCAAAAAATTTCAGAATTGCACCTTGCAATGTGGAGATATTACTGTTTGTGCATTTACAATAATCATTGATTTTTGCCATTGAAAAACGTCCAGAAATGTTTGAAGCTACTGACTGAATGAAAGGAGCTGGCATCTCACTCTCTTTGAATCTTCTTTATCATGCTAGGATTAGCAGGAAAAAGCAAAAAATTTCAGAATTGCACCTTGCAATGCGGAGAAATTACTGTTTGTGCATTTACAATATTCATTGATTTTTGCCATTGAAAAACATGTTATTCATATACCAGAAATGTTTGAAGCTACTGACTGAATGAAAAGAGCTGGCATCTCAATCTCTTTGAATCTTCTTTATCATGCCAGGATTAGCAGGAAAAAGCAAAAAATTTCAGAATTGCACCTTGCAATGTGGAGATATTACTGTTTGTGCATTTACAATATTCATTGATTTTTGCCATTGAAAAACGTCCAGAAATGTTTGAAGCTACTGACTGAATGAAAGGAGCTGGCATCTCACTCTCTTTGAATCTTCTTTATCATGCTAAGAGGAGCAGGAAAAAGCAAAAAATTTCAGAATTGCACATTGCAATGTGGAGATATTACTGTTTGTGCATTTACAATATTCATTGATTTTTGCCATTGAAAAACATGTTATTCATATACCAGAAATGTTTGAAGCTACTGACTGAATGAAAAGAGCTGGCATCTCACTCTCTTTGAATCTTCTTTATCATGCCAGGATTAGCAGGAAAAAGCAAAAAATTTCAGAATTGCACCTTGCAATGTGGAGATATTACTGTTTGTGCATTTACAATATTCATTGATTTTTGCCATTGAAAAACGTCCAGAAATGTTTGAAGCTACTGACTGAATGAAAGGAGCTGGCATCTCACTCTCTTTGAATCTTCTTTATCATGCTAGGATTAGCAGGAAAAAGCAAAAAATTTCAGAATTGCACATTGCAATGCGGAGAAATTACTGTTTGTGCATTTACAATATTCATTGATTTTTGCCATTGAAAAACATCGTTATTCATATACCAGAAATGTTTGAAGCTACTGACTGAATGAAAAGAGCTGGCATCTCACTCTCTTTGAATCTTCTTTATCATGCCAGGATTAGCAGGAAAAAGCAAAAAATTTCAGAATTGCACCTTGCAATGTGGAGATATTACTGTTTGTGCATTTACAATATTCATTGATTTTTGCCATTGAAAAACGTCCAGAAATGTTTGAAGCTACTGACTGAATGAAAGGAGCTGGCATCTCACTCTCTTTGAATCTTCTTTATCATGCTAGGATTAGCAGGAAAAAGCAAAAAATTTCAGAATTGCACATTGCAATGCGGAGAAATTACTGTGTGTGCATTTACAATATTCATTGATTTTTGCCATTGAAAAACATGTTATTCATATACCAGAAATGTTTGAAGCTACTGACTGAATGAAAAGAGCTGGCATCTCACTCTCTTTGAATCTTCTTTATCATGCCAGGATTAGCAGGAAAAAGCAAAAAATTTCAGAATTGCACCTTGCAATGTGGAGATATTACTGTTTGTGCATTTACAATATTCATTGATTTTTGCCATTGAAAAACGTCCAGAAATGTTTGAAGCTACTGACTGAATGAAAAGAGCTGGCATCTCACTCTCTTTGAATTTTCTTTATCATGCCAGGATTAGCAGGAAAAAGCAAAAAATTTCAGAATTGCACCTTGCAATGCGGAGAAATTACTGTTTGTGCATTTACAATATTCATTGATTTTTGCCATTGAAAAACATCGTTATTCATATACCAGAAATGTTTGAAGCTACTGACTGAATGAAAAGAGCTGGCATCTCACTCTCTTTGAATCTTCTTTATCATGCTAAGAGGAGCAGGAAAAAGCAAAAAATTTCAGAATTGCACCTTGCAATGCGGAGAAATTACTGTTTGTGCATTTACAATATTCATTGATTTTTGACATTGAAAAACATCGTTATTCATATACCAGAAATGTTTGAAGCTACTGACTGAATGAAAAGAGCTGGCATCTCACTCTCTTTGAATCTTCTTTATCATGCCAGGATTAGCAGGAAAAAGCAAAAAATTTCAGAATTGCATCTTGCAATGTGGAGATATTACTGTTTGTGCATTTACAATATTCATTGATTTTTGCCATTGAAAAACGTCCAGAAATGTTTGAAGCTACTGACTGAATGAAAGGAGCTGGCATCTCACTCTCTTTGAATCTTCTTTATCATGCTAGGATTAGCAGGAAAAAGCAAAAAATTTCAGAATTGCGCCTTGCAATGCGGAGAAATTACTTTTTGTGCATTTACAATATTCATTGGTTTTTGCCATTGAAAAACATCATGTTATTCATATACCAGAAATGTTTGAAGCTACTGACTGAATGGAAAGAGCTGGCATCTCACTCTCTTTGAATCTTCTTTATCATGCCAGGATTAGCAGGAAAAAGCAAAAAATTTCAGAATTGCACCTTGCAATGTGGAGATATTACTGTTTGTGCATTTACAATATTCATTGATTTTTGCCATTGAAAAACGTCCAGGAATGTTTGAAGCTACTGACTGAATGAAAGGAGCTGGCATCTCACTCTCTTTGAATCTTCTTTATCATGCTAGGATTAGCAGGAAAAAGCAAAAAATTTCAGAATTGCACCTTGCAATGCGGAGAAATTACTGTTTGTGCATTTACAATATTCATTGATTTTTGCCATTGAAAAACATGTTATTCATATACCAGAAATGTTTGAAGCTACTGACTGAATGAAAAGAGCTGGCATCTCAATCTCTTTGAATCTTCTTTATCATGCCAGGATTAGCAGGAAAAAGCAAAAAATTTCAGAATTGCACCTTGCAATGTGGAGATATTACTGTTTGTGCATTTACAATATTCATTGATTTTTGCCATTGAAAAACGTCCAGAAATGTTTGAAGCTACTGACTGAATGAAAGGAGCTGGCATCTCACTCTCTTTGAATCTTCTTTATCATGCTAAGAGGAGCAGGAAAAAGCAAAAAATTTCAGAATTGCACATTGCAATGTGGAGATATTACTGTTTGTGCATTTACAATATTCATTGATTTTTGCCATTGAAAAACATGTTGTTCATATACCAGAAATGTTTGAAGCTACTGACTGAATGAAAAGAGCTGGCATCTCACTCTCTTTGAATCTTCTTTATCATGCCAGGATTAGCAGGAAAAAGCAAAAAATTTCAGAATTGCACCTTGCAATGTGGAGATATTACTGTTTGTGCATTTACAATATTCATTGATTTTTGCCATTGAAAAACGTCCAGAAATGTTTGAAGCTACTGACTGAATGAAAGGAGCTGGCATCTCACTCTCTTTGAATCTTCTTTATCATGCTAGGATTAGCAGGAAAAAGCAAAAAATTTCAGAATTGCACATTGCAATGCGGAGAAATTACTGTTTGTGCATTTACAATATTCATTGATTTTTGCCATTGAAAAACATCGTTATTCATATACCAGAAATGTTTGAAGCTACTGACTGAATGAAAAGAGCTGGCATCTCACTCTCTTTGAATCTTCTTTATCATGCCAGGATTAGCAGGAAAAAGCAAAAAATTTCAGAATTGCACCTTGCAATGTGGAGATATTACTGTTTGTGCATTTACAATATTCATTGATTTTTGCCATTGAAAAACGTCCAGAAATGTTTGAAGCTACTGACTGAATGAAAGGAGCTGGCATCTCACTCTCTTTGAATCTTCTTTATCATGCTAGGATTAGCAGGAAAAAGCAAAAAATTTCAGAATTGCACCTTGCAATGCGGAGAAATTACTGTTTGTGCATTTACAATATTCATTGATTTTTGCCATTGAAAAACATCATGTTATTCATATACCAGAAATGTTTGAAGCTACTGACTGAATGAAAAGAGCTGGCATCTCACTCTCTTTGAATCTTCTTTATCATGCTAGGATTAGCAGGAAAAAGCAAAAAATTTCAGAATTGCACCTTGCAATGCGGAGAAATTACTGTTTGTGCATTTACAATATTCATTGATTTTTGACATTGAAAAACATCGTTATTCATATACCAGAAATGTTTGAAGCTACTGACTGAATGAAAAGAGCTGGCATCTCACTCTCTTTGAATCTTCTTTATCATGCCAGGATTAGCAGGAAAAAGCAAAAAATTTCAGAATTGCATCTTGCAATGTGGAGATATTACTGTTTGTGCATTTACAATATTCATTGATTTTTGCCATTGAAAAATGTCCAGAAATGTTTGAAGCTACTGACTGAATGAAAGGAGCTGGCATCTCACTCTCTTTGAATCTTCTTTATCATGCTAGGATTAGCAGGAAAAAGCAAAAAATTTCAGAATTGCGCCTTGCAATGCGGAGAAATTACTTTTTGTGCATTTACAATATTCATTGGTTTTTGCCATTGAAAAACATCATGTTATTCATATACCAGAAATGTTTGAAGCTACTGACTGAATGGAAAGAGCTGGCATCTCACTCTCTTTGAATCTTCTTTATCATGCCAGGATTAGCAGGAAAAAGCAAAAAATTTCAGAATTGCACCTTGCAATGTGGAGATATTACTGTTTGTGCATTTACAATATTCATTGATTTTTGCCATTGAAAAACGTCCAGGAATGTTTGAAGCTACTGACTGAATGAAAGGAGCTGGCATCTCACTCTCTTTGAATCTTCTTTATCATGCTAGGATTAGCAGGAAAAAGCAAAAAATTTCAGAATTGCACCTTGCAATGCGGAGAAATTACTGTGTGTGCATTTACAATATTCATTGATTTTTGCCATTGAAAAACATGTTATTCATATACCAGAAATGTTTGAAGCTACTGACTGAATGAAAAGAGCTGGCATCTCACTCTCTTTGAATCTTCTTTATCATGCCAGGATTAGCAGGAAAAAGCAAAAAATTTCAGAATTGCACCTTGCAATGTGGAGATATTACTGTTTGTGCATTTACAATAATCATTGATTTTTGCCATTGAAAAACGTCCAGAAATGTTTGAAGCTACTGACTGAATGAAAGGAGCTGGCATCTCACTCTCTTTGAATCTTCTTTATCATGCTAGGATTAGCAGGAAAAAGCAAAAAATTTCAGAATTGCACCTTGCAATGCGGAGAAATTACTGTTTGTGCATTTACAATATTCATTGATTTTTGCCATTGAAAAACATGTTATTCATATACCAGAAATGTTTGAAGCTACTGACTGAATGAAAAGAGCTGGCATCTCAATCTCTTTGAATCTTCTTTATCATGCCAGGATTAGCAGGAAAAAGCAAAAAATTTCAGAATTGCACCTTGCAATGTGGAGATATTACTGTTTGTGCATTTACAATATTCATTGATTTTTGCCATTGAAAAACGTCCAGAAATGTTTGAAGCTACTGACTGAATGAAAGGAGCTGGCATCTCACTCTCTTTGAATCTTCTTTATCATGCTAAGAGGAGCAGGAAAAAGCAAAAAATTTCAGAATTGCACATTGCAATGTGGAGATATTACTGTTTGTGCATTTACAATATTCATTGATTTTTGCCATTGAAAAACATGTTATTCATATACCAGAAATGTTTGAAGCTACTGACTGAATGAAAAGAGCTGGCATCTCACTCTCTTTGAATCTTCTTTATCATGCCAGGATTAGCAGGAAAAAGCAAAAAATTTCAGAATTGCACCTTGCAATGTGGAGATATTACTGTTTGTGCATTTACAATATTCATTGATTTTTGCCATTGAAAAACGTCCAGAAATGTTTGAAGCTACTGACTGAATGAAAGGAGCTGGCATCTCACTCTCTTTGAATCTTCTTTATCATGCTAGGATTAGCAGGAAAAAGCAAAAAATTTCAGAATTGCACATTGCAATGCGGAGAAATTACTGTTTGTGCATTTACAATATTCATTGATTTTTGCCATTGAAAAACATCGTTATTCATATACCAGAAATGTTTGAAGCTACTGACTGAATGAAAAGAGCTGGCATCTCACTCTCTTTGAATCTTCTTTATCATGCCAGGATTAGCAGGAAAAAGCAAAAAATTTCAGAATTGCACCTTGCAATGTGGAGATATTACTGTTTGTGCATTTACAATATTCATTGATTTTTGCCATTGAAAAACGTCCAGAAATGTTTGAAGCTACTGACTGAATGAAAGGAGCTGGCATCTCACTCTCTTTGAATCTTCTTTATCATGCTAGGATTAGCAGGAAAAAGCAAAAAATTTCAGAATTGCACATTGCAATGCGGAGAAATTACTGTGTGTGCATTTACAATATTCATTGATTTTTGCCATTGAAAAACATGTTATTCATATACCAGAAATGTTTGAAGCTACTGACTGAATGAAAAGAGCTGGCATCTCACTCTCTTTGAATCTTCTTTATCATGCCAGGATTAGCAGGAAAAAGCAAAAAATTTCAGAATTGCACCTTGCAATGTGGAGATATTACTGTTTGTGCATTTACAATATTCATTGATTTTTGCCATTGAAAAACGTCCAGAAATGTTTGAAGCTACTGACTGAATGAAAGGAGCTGGCATCTCACTCTCTTTGAATCTTCTTTATCATGCTAGGATTAGCAGGAAAAAGCAAAAAATTTCAGAATTGCACCTTGCAATGCGGAGAAATTACTGTGTGTGCATTTACAATATTCATTGATTTTTGCCATTGAAAAACATGTTATTCATATACCAGAAATGTTTGAAGCTACTGACTGAATGAAAAGAGCTGGCATCTCACTCTCTTTGAATCTTCTTTATCATGCCAGGATTAGCAGGAAAAAGCAAAAAATTTCAGAATTGCACCTTGCAATGTGGAGATATTACTGTTTGTGCATTTACAATATTCACTGATTTTTGCCATTGAAAAACATCCAGAAATGTTTGAAGCTACTGACTGAATGAAAGGAGCTGGCATCTCACTCTCTTTGAATCTTCTTTATCATGCTAGGATTAGCAGGAAAAAGCAAAAAATTTCAGAATTGCACCTTGCAATGCGGAGAAATTACTGTGTGTGCATTTACAATATTCATTGATTTTTGCCATTGAAAAACATGTTATTCATATACCAGAAATGTTTGAAGCTACTGACTGAATGAAAAGAGCTGGCACCTCACTCTCTTTGAATCTTCTTTATCATGCCAGGATTAGCAGGAAAAAGCAAAAAATGTCAGAATTGCACCTTGCAATGTGGAGATATTACTGTTTGTGCATTTACAATATTCATTGATTTTTGCCATTGAAAAACGTCCAGAAATGTTTGAAGCTACTGACTGAATGAAAGGAGCTGGCATCTCACTCTCTTTGAATCTTCTTTATCATGCTAGGATTAGCAGGAAAAAGCAAAAAATTTCAGAATTGCACCTTGCAATGCGGAGAAATTACTGTTTGTGCATTTACAATATTCATTGATTTTTGCCATTGAAAAACATGTTATTCATATACCAGAAATGTTTGAAGCTACTGACTGAATGAAAAGAGCTGGCATCTCACTCTCTTTGAATCTTCTTTATCATGCCAGGATTAGCAGGAAAAAGCAAAAAATTTCAGAATTGCACCTTGCAATGTGGAGATATTACTGTTTGTGCATTTACAATATTCATTGATTTTTGCCATTGAAAAACATCATGTTATTCATATACCAGAAATGTTTGAAGCTACTGACTGAATGAAAAGAGCTGGCATCTCACTCTCTTTGAATCTTCTTTATCATGCAGGATTAGCAGGAAAAAGCAAAAAATTTCAGAATTGCACCTTGCAATGTGGAGATATTACTGTTTGTGCATTTACAATATTCATTGATTTTTGCCATTGAAAAACGTCCAGAAATGTTTGAAGCTACTGACTGAATGAAAGGAGCTGGCATCTCACTCTCTTTGAATCTTCTTTATCATGCTAGGATTAGCAGGAAAAAGCAAAAAATTTCAGAATTGCACCTTGCAATGCGGAGAAATTACTGTGTGTGCATTTACAATATTCATTGATTTTTGCCATTGAAAAACATCGTTATTCATATACCAGAAATGTTTGAAGCTACTGACTGAATGAAAAGAGCTGGCATCTCACTCTCTTTGAATCTTCTTTATCATGCCAGGATTAGCAGGAAAAAGCAAAAAATTTCAGAATTGCACCTTGCAATGTGGAGATATTACTGTTTGTGCATTTACAATATTCATTGATTTTTGCCATTGAAAAACGTCCAGAAATGTTTGAAGCTACTGACTGAATGAAAAGAGCTGGCATCTCACTCTCTTTGAATCTTCTTTATCATGCCAGGATTAGCAGGAAAAAGCAAAAAATTTCAGAATTGCACCTTGTAATGCGGAGAAATTATTGTGTGTGCATTTACAATATTCATTGATTTTTGCCATTGAAAAACATCATGTTATTCATATACCAGAAATGTTTGAAGCTACTGACTGAATGAAAGGAGCTGGCATCTCACTCTCTTTGAATCTTCTTTATCATGCTAGGATTAGCAGGAAAAAGCAAAAAATTTCAGAATTGCACATTGCAATGCGGAGAAATTACTGTGTGTGCATTTACAATATTCATTGATTTTTGCCATTGAAAAACATGTTATTCATATACCAGAAATGTTTGAAGCTACTGACTGAATGAAAAGAGCTGGCATCTCACTCTCTTTGAATCTTCTTTATCATGCCAGGATTAGCAGGAAAAAGCAAAAAATTTCAGAATTGCACCTTGCAATGTGGAGATATTACTGTTTGTGCATTTACAATATTCATTGATTTTTGCCATTGAAAAACGTCCAGAAATGTTTGAAGCTACTGACTGAATGAAAGGAGCTGGCATCTCACTCTCTTTGAATCTTCTTTATCATGCTAGGATTAGCAGGAAAAAGCAAAAAATTTCAGAATTGCACCTTGCAATGCGGAGAAATTACTGTGTGTGCATTTACAATATTCATTGATTTTTGCCATTGAAAAACATGTTATTCATATACCAGAAATGTTTGAAGCTACTGACTGAATGAAAAGAGCTGGCATCTCACTCTCTTTGAATCTTCTTTATCATGCCAGGATTAGCAGGAAAAAGCAAAAAATTTCAGAATTGCACCTTGCAATGTGGAGATATTACTGTTTGTGCATTTACAATATTCACTGATTTTTGCCATTGAAAAACATCCAGAAATGTTTGAAGCTACTGACTGAATGAAAGGAGCTGGCATCTCACTCTCTTTGAATCTTCTTTATCATGCTAGGATTAGCAGGAAAAAGCAAAAAATTTCAGAATTGCACCTTGCAATGCGGAGAAATTACTGTGTGTGCATTTACAATATTCATTGATTTTTGCCATTGAAAAACATGTTATTCATATACCAGAAATGTTTGAAGCTACTGACTGAATGAAAAGAGCTGGCACCTCACTCTCTTTGAATCTTCTTTATCATGCCAGGATTAGCAGGAAAAAGCAAAAAATGTCAGAATTGCACCTTGCAATGTGGAGATATTACTGTTTGTGCATTTACAATATTCATTGATTTTTGCCATTGAAAAACGTCCAGAAATGTTTGAAGCTACTGACTGAATGAAAGGAGCTGGCATCTCACTCTCTTTGAATCTTCTTTATCATGCTAGGATTAGCAGGAAAAAGCAAAAAATTTCAGAATTGCACCTTGCAATGCGGAGAAATTACTGTTTGTGCATTTACAATATTCATTGATTTTTGCCATTGAAAAACATGTTATTCATATACCAGAAATGTTTGAAGCTACTGACTGAATGAAAAGAGCTGGCATCTCACTCTCTTTGAATCTTCTTTATCATGCCAGGATTAGCAGGAAAAAGCAAAAAATTTCAGAATTGCACCTTGCAATGTGGAGATATTACTGTTTGTGCATTTACAATATTCATTGATTTTTGCCATTGAAAAACATCATGTTATTCATATACCAGAAATGTTTGAAGCTACTGACTGAATGAAAAGAGCTGGCATCTCACTCTCTTTGAATCTTCTTTATCATGCAGGATTAGCAGGAAAAAGCAAAAAATTTCAGAATTGCACCTTGCAATGTGGAGATATTACTGTTTGTGCATTTACAATATTCATTGATTTTTGCCATTGAAAAACGTCCAGAAATGTTTGAAGCTACTGACTGAATGAAAGGAGCTGGCATCTCACTCTCTTTGAATCTTCTTTATCATGCTAGGATTAGCAGGAAAAAGCAAAAAATTTCAGAATTGCACCTTGCAATGCGGAGAAATTACTGTGTGTGCATTTACAATATTCATTGATTTTTGCCATTGAAAAACATCGTTATTCATATACCAGAAATGTTTGAAGCTACTGACTGAATGAAAAGAGCTGGCATCTCACTCTCTTTGAATCTTCTTTATCATGCCAGGATTAGCAGGAAAAAGCAAAAAATTTCAGAATTGCACCTTGCAATGTGGAGATATTACTGTTTGTGCATTTACAATATTCATTGATTTTTGCCATTGAAAAACGTCCAGAAATGTTTGAAGCTACTGACTGAATGAAAAGAGCTGGCATCTCACTCTCTTTGAATCTTCTTTATCATGCCAGGATTAGCAGGAAAAAGCAAAAAATTTCAGAATTGCACCTTGTAATGCGGAGAAATTACTGTGTGTGCATTTACAATATTCATTGATTTTTGCCATTGAAAAACATCATGTTATTCATATACCAGAAATGTTTGAAGCTACTGACTGAATGAAAGGAGCTGGCATCTCACTCTCTTTGAATCTTCTTTATCATGCTAGGATTAGCAGGAAAAAGCAAAAAATTTCAGAATTGCACCTTGCAATGTGGAGATATTACTGTTTGTGCATTTACAATATTCATTGATTTTTGCCATTGAAAAACATGTTATTCATATACCAGAAATGTTTGAAGCTACTGACTGAATGAAAAGAGCTGGCATCTCACTCTCTTTGAATCTTCTTTATCATGCCAGGATTAGCAGGAAAAAGCAAAAAATTTCAGAATTGCACCTTGCAATGTGGAGATATTACTGTTTGTGCATTTACAATATTCACTGATTTTTGCCATTGAAAAACGTCCAGAAATGTTTGAAGCTACTGACTGAATGAAAGGAGCTGGCATCTCACTCTCTTTGAATCTTCTTTATCATGCTAGGATTAGCAGGAAAAAGCAAAAAATTTCAGAATTGCACCTTGCAATGCGGAGAAATTACTGTTTGTGCATTTACAATATTCATTGATTTTTGCCATTGAAAAACATGTTATTCATATACCAGAAATGTTTGAAGCTACTGACTGAATGAAAAGAGCTGGCATCTCACTCTCTTTGAATCTTCTTTATCATGCCAGGATTAGCAGGAAAAAGCAAAAAATTTCAGAATTGCACCTTGCAATGTGGAGATATTACTGTTTGTGCATTTACAATATTCACTGATTTTTGCCATTGAAAAACGTCCAGAAATGTTTGAAGCTACTGACTGAATGAAAGGAGCTGGCATCTCACTCTCTTTGAATCTTCTTTATCATGCTAGGATTAGCAGGAAAAAGCAAAAAATTTCAGAATTGCACCTTGCAATGCGGAGAAATTACTGTGTGTGCATTTACAATATTCATTGATTTTTGCCATTGAAAAACATGTTATTCATATACCAGAAATGTTTGAAGCTACTGACTGAATGAAAAGAGCTGGCACCTCACTCTCTTTGAATCTTCTTTATCATGCCAGGATTAGCAGGAAAAAGCAAAAAATTTCAGAATTGCACCTTGCAATGTGGAGATATTACTGTTTGTGCATTTACAATATTCATTGATTTTTGCCATTGAAAAACATCCAGAAATGTTTGAAGCTACTGACTGAATGAAAGGAGCTGGCATCTCACTCTCTTTGAATCTTCTTTATCATGCTAGGATTAGCAGGAAAAAGCAAAAAATTTCAGAATTGCACCTTGCAATGCGGAGAAATTACTGTTTGTGCATTTACAATATTCATTGATTTTTGCCATTGAAAAACATGTTATTCATATACCAGAAATGTTTGAAGCTACTGACTGAATGAAAAGAGCTGGCATCTCACTCTCTTTGAATCTTCTTTATCATGCCAGGATTAGCAGGAAAAAGCAAAAAATTTCAGAATTGCACCTTGCAATGTGGAGATATTACTGTTTGTGCATTTACAATATTCATTGATTTTTGCCATTGAAAAACATCATGTTATTCATATACCAGAAATGTTTGAAGCTACTGACTGAATGAAAAGAGCTGGCATCTCACTCTCTTTGAATCTTCTTTATCATGCCAGGATTAGCAGGAAAAAGCAAAAAATTTCAGAATTGCACCTTGCAATGTGGAGATATTACTGTTTGTGCATTTACAATATTCATTGATTTTTGCCATTGAAAAACGTCCAGAAATGTTTGAAGCTACTGACTGAATGAAAGGAGCTGGCATCTCACTCTCTTTGAATCTTCTTTATCATGCTAGGATTAGCAGGAAAAAGCAAAAAATTTCAGAATTGCACCTTGCAATGCGGAGAAATTACTGTGTGTGCATTTACAATATTCATTGATTTTTGCCATTGAAAAACATCGTTATTCATATACCAGAAATGTTTGAAGCTACTGACTGAATGAAAAGAGCTGGCATCTCACTCTCTTTGAATCTTCTTTATCATGCCAGGATTAGCAGGAAAAAGCAAAAAATTTCAGAATTGCACCTTGCAATGTGGAGATATTACTGTTTGTGCATTTACAATATTCATTGATTTTTGGCATTGAAAAACGTCCAGAAATGTTTGAAGCTACTGACTGAATGAAAAGAGCTGGCATCTCACTCTCTTTGAATCTTCTTTATCATGCCAGGATTAGCAGGAAAAAGCAAAAAATTTCAGAATTGCACCTTGTAATGCGGAGAAATTACTGTGTGTGCATTTACAATATTCATTGATTTTTGCCATTGAAAAACATCATGTTATTCATATACCAGAAATGTTTGAAGTTACTGACTGAATGAAAGGAGCTGGCATCTCACTCTCTTTGAATCTTCTTTATCATGCTAGGATTAGCAGGAAAAAGCAAAAAATTTCAGAATTGCACCTTGCAATGTGGAGATATTACTGTTTGTGCATTTACAATATTCATTGATTTTTGCCATTGAAAAACATGTTATTCATATACCAGAAATGTTTGAAGCTACTGACTGAATGAAAAGAGCTGGCATCTCACTCTCTTTGAATCTTCTTTATCATGCCAGGATTAGCAGGAAAAAGCAAAAAATTTCAGAATTGCACCTTGCAATGTGGAGATATTACTGTTTGTGCATTTACAATATTCATTGATTTTTGCCATTGAAAAACGTCCAGAAATGTTTGAAGCTACTGACTGAATGAAAGGAGCTGGCATCTCACTCTCTTTGAATCTTCTTTATCATGCTAGGATTAGCAGGAAAAAGCAAAAAATTTCAGAATTGCACCTTGCAATGCGGAGAAATTACTGTGTGTGCATTTACAATATTCATTGATTTTTGCCATTGAAAAACATCGTTATTCATATACCAGAAATGTTTGAAGCTACTGACTGAATGAAAAGAGCTGGCATCTCACTCTCTTTGAATCTTCTTTATCATGCCAGTATTAGCAGGAAAAAGCAAAAAATTTCAGAATTGCACCTTGCAATGTGGAGATATTACTGTTTGTGCATTTACAATATTCATTGATTTTTGCCATTGAAAAACGTCCAGAAATGTTTGAAGCTACTGACTGAATGAAAGGAGCTGGCATCTCACTCTCTTTGAATCTTCTTTATCATGCTAGGATTAGCAGGAAAAAGCAAAAAATTTCAGAATTGCACCTTGCAATGCGGAGAAATTACTGTGTGTGCATTTACAATATTCATTGATTTTTGCCATTGAAAAACATGTTATTCATATACCAGAAATGTTTGAAGCTACTGACTGAATGAAAAGAGCTGGCATCTCACTCTCTTTGAATCTTCTTTATCATGCCAGGATTAGCAGGAAAAAGCAAAAAATTTCAGAATTGCACCTTGCAATGTGGAGATATTACTGTTTGTGCATTTACAATATTCATTGATTTTTGCCATTGCAAAACGCCCAGAAATGTTTGAAGCTACTGACTGAATGAAAGGAGCTGGCATCTCACTCTCTTGGAATCTTCTTTATCATGCTAGGATTAGCAGGAAAAAGCAAAAAATTTCAGAATTGCACATTGCAATGCGGAGAAATTACTGTTTGTGCATTTACAATATTCATTGATTTTTGCCATTGAAAAACATCGTTATTCATATACCAGAAATCTTTGAAGCTACTGACTGAATGAAAAGAGCTGGCATCTCACTCTCTTTGAATCTTCTTTATCATGCCAGGATTAGCAGGAAAAAGCAAAAAATTTCAGAATTGCACGTTGCAATGTGGAGATATTACTGTTTGTGCATTTACAATATTCATTGATTTTTGCCATTGAAAAACGTCCAGAAATGTTTGAAGCTACTGACTGAATGAAAGGAGCTGGCATCTCACTCTCTTTGAATCTTCTTTATCATGCTAGGATTAGCAGGAAAAAGCAAAAAATTTCAGAATTGCACATTGCAATGCGGAGAAATTACTGTTTGTGCATTTACAATATTCATTGATTTTTGCCATTGAAAAACATCATGTTATTCATATACCAGAAATGTTTGAAGCTACTGACTGAATGAAAGGAGCTGGCATCTCACTCTCTTTGAATCTTATTTATCATGCTAGGATTAGCAGGAAAAAGCAAAAAATTTCAGAATTGCACCTTGCAAAGCGGAGAAATTACTGTTTGTGCATTTACAATATTCATTGATTTTTGCCATTGAAAAACATGTTATTCATATACCAGAAATGTTTGAAGCTACTGACTGAATGAAAAGAGCTGGCATCTCACTCTCTTTGAATCTTCTTTATCATGCCAGGATTAGCAGGAAAAAGCAAAAAATTTCAGAATTGCACCTTGCAATGTGGAGATATTACTGTTTGTGCATTTACAATATTCATTGATTTTTGCCATTGAAAAACGTCCAGAAATGTTTGAAGCTACTGACTGAATGAAAAGAGCTGGCATCTCACTCTCTTTGAATCTTCTTTATCATGCTAAGAGGAGCAGGAAAAAGCAAAAAATTTCAGAATTGCACGTTGCAATGTGGAGATATTACTGTTTGTGCATTTACAATATTCTTTGATTTTTGCCATTGAAAAACATGTTATTCATATACCAGAAATGTTTGAAGCTACTGACTGAATGAAAAGAGCTGGCATCTCACTCTCTTTGAATCTTCTTTATCATGCCAGGATTAGCAGGAAAAAGCAAAAAATTTCAGAATTGCACCTTGCAATGTGGAGATATTACTGTTTGTGCATTTACAATATTCATTGATTTTTGCCATTGAAAAACGTCCAGAAATGTTTGAAGCTACTGACTGAATGAAAGGAGCTGGCATCTCACTCTCTTTGAATCTTCTTTATCATGCTAGGATTAGCAGGAAAAAGCAAAAAATTTCAGAATTGCACCTTGCAATGCGGAGAAATTACTGTTTGTGCATTTACAATATTCATTGATTTTTGCCATTGAAAAACATGTTATTCATATACCAGAAATGTTTGACGCTACTGACTGAATGAAAAGAGCTGGCATCTCACTCTCTTTGAATCTTCTTTATCATGCCAGGATTAGCAGGAAAAAGCAAAAAATTTCAGAATTGCACCTTGCAATGTGGAGATATTACTGTTTGTGCATTTACAATATTCATTGATTTTTGCCATTGAAAAACGTCCAGAAATGTTTGAAGCTACTGACTGAATGAAAAGAGCTGGCATCTCACTCTCTTTGAATCTTCTTTATCATGCCAGGATTAGCAGGAAAAAGCAAAAAATTTCAGAATTGCCCCTTGCAATGTGGAGATATTACTGTTTGTGCATTTACAATATTCATTGATTTTTGCCCTTGAAAAACGTCCAGAAATGTTTGAAGCTACTGACTGAATGAAAAGAGCTGGCATCTCACTCTCTTTGAATCTTCTTTATCATGCAAAGAGGAGCAGGAAAAAGCAAAAAATTTCAGAATTGCACGTTGCAATGTGGAGATATTACTGTTTGTGCATTTACAATATTCATTGATTTTTGCCATTGAAAAACATGTTATTCATATACCAGAAATGTTTGAAGCTACTGACTGAATGAAAAGAGCTGGCATCTCACTCTCTTTGAATCTTCTTTATCATGCCAGGATTAGCAGGAAAAAGCAAAAAATTTCAGAATTGCACCTTGCAATGTGGAGATATTACTGTTTGTGCATTTACAATATTCATTGATTTTTGCCATTGAAAAACGTCCAGAAATGTTTGAAGCTACTGACTGAATGAAAGGAGCTGGCATCTCACTCTCTTTGAATCTTCTTTATCATGCTAGGATTAGCAGGAAAAAGCAAAAAATTTCAGAATTGCACCTTGCAATGCGGAGAAATTACTGTTTGTGCATTTACAATATTCATTGATTTTTGCCATTGAAAAACATGTTATTCATGTACCAGAAATGTTTGACGCTACTGACTGAATGAAAAGAGCTGGCATCTCACTCTCTTTGAATCTTCTTTATCATGCCAGGATTAGCAGGAAAAAGCAAAAAATTTCAGAATTGCACCTTGCAATGTGGAGATATTACTGTTTGTGCATTTACAATATTCATTGATTTTTGCCATTGAAAAACGTCCAGAAATGTTTGAAGCTACTGACTGAATGAAAAGAGCTGGCATCTCACTCTCTTTGAATCTTCTTTATCATGCCAGGATTAGCAGGAAAAAGCAAAAAATTTCAGAATTGCACCTTGCAATGTGGAGATATTACTGTTTGTGCATTTACAATATTCATTGATTTTTGCCATTGAAAAACGTCCAGAAATGTTTGAAGCTACTGACTGAATGAAAGGAGCTGGCATCTCACTCTCTTTGAATCTTCTTTATAATGCTAGGATTAGCAGGAAAAAGCAAAAAATTTCAGAATTGCACCTTGCAATGCGGAGAAATTACTGTGTGTGCATTTACAATATTCATTGATTTTTGCCATTGAAAAACATCGTTATTCATATACCAGAAATGTTTGAAGCTACTGACTGAATGAAAGGAGCTGGCATCTCACTCTCTTTGAATCTTCTTTATCATGCTAGGATTAGCAGGAAAAAGCAAAAAATTTCAGAATTGCACCTTGCAATGCGGAGAAATTACTGTTTGTGCATTTACAATATTCATTGATTTTTGCCATTGAAAAACATCATGTTATTCATATACCAGAAATGTTTGAAGCTACTGACTGAATGAAAGGAGCTGGCATCTCACTCTCTTTGAATCTTCTTTATCATGCTAGGATTAGCAGGAAAAAGCAAAAAATTTCAGAATTGCACCTTGCAATGCGGAGAAATTACTGTGTGTGCATTTACAATATTCATTGATTTTTGCCATTGAAAAACATCATGTTATTCATATACCAGAAATGTTTGAAGCTACTGACTGAATGAAAGGAGCTGGCATCTCACTCTCTTTGAATCTTTTTTATCATGCTAGGATTAGCAGGAAAAAGCAAAAAATTTCAGAATTGCACCTTGCAATGTGGAGATATTACTGTTTGTGCATTTACAATATTCATTGATTTTTGCCATTGAAAAACGTCCAGAAATGTTTGAAGCTACTGACTGAATGAAAAGAGCTGGCATCTCACTCTCTTTGAATCTTCTTTATCATGCTAAGAGGAGCAGGAAAAAGCAAAAAAATTCAGAATTGCACGTTGCAATGTGGAGATATTACTCTTTGTGCATTTACAATATTCATTGATTTTTGCCATTGAAAAACATGTTATTCATATACCAGAAATGTTTGAAGCTCCTGACTGAATGAAAAGAGCTGGCATCTCACTCTCTTTGAATCTTCTTTATTATGCCAGGATTAGCAGGAAAAAGCAAAAAATTTCAGAATTGCACCTTGCAATGTGGAGATATTACTGTTTGTGCATTTACAATATTCATTGATTTTTGCCATTGAAAAACGTCCAGAAATGTTTGAAGCTACTGACTGAATGAAAGGAGCTGGCATCTCACTCTCTTTGAATCTTCTTTATCATGCTAGGATTAGCAGGACAAAGCAAAAAATTTCAGAATTGCACCTTGCAATGCGGAGAAATTACTGTTTGTGCATTTACAATATTCATTGATTTTTGCCATTGAAAAACATGTTATTCATATACCAGAAATGTTTGAAGCTACTGACTGAATGAAAAGAGCTGGCATCTCACTCTCTTTGAATCTTCTTTATCATGCCAGGATTAGCAGGAAAAAGCAAAAAATTTCAGAATTGCACATTGCAATGTGGAGATATTACTGTTTGTGCATTTACAATATTCATTGATTTTTGCCATTGAAAAACGTCCAGAAATGTTTGAAGCTACTGACTGAATGAAAAGAGCTGGCATCTCACTCTCTTTGAATCTTCTTTATCATGCCAGGATTAGCAGGAAAAAGCAAAAAATTTCAGAATTGCACCTTGCAATGTGGAGATATTACTGTTTGTGCATTTACAATATTCATTGATTTTTGCCATTGAAAAACGTCCAGAAATGTTTGAAGCTACTGACTGAATGAAAGGAGCTGGCATCTCACTCTCTTTGAATCTTCTTTATCATGCTAGGATTAGCAGGAAAAAGCAAAAAATTTCAGAATTGCACCTTGCAATGCGGAGAAATTACTGTGTGTGCATTTACAATATTCATTGATTTTTGCCATTGAAAAACATCGTTATTCATATACCAGAAATGTTTGAAGCTACTGACTGAATGAAAGGAGCTGGCATCTCACTCTCTTTGAATCTTCTTTATCATGCTAGGATTAGCAGGAAAAAGCAAAAAATTTCAGAATTGCACCTTGCAATGCGGAGAAATTACTGTTTGTGCATTTACAATATTCATTGATTTTTGCCATTGAAAAACATCATGTTATTCATATACCAGAAATGTTTGAAGCTACTGACTGAATGAAAGGAGCTGGCATCTCACTCTCTTTGAATCTTCTTTATCATGCTAAGAGGAGCAGGAAAAAGCAAAAAATTTCAGAATTGCACGTTGCAATGTGGAGATATTACTGTTTGTGCATTTACAATATTCATTGATTTTTGCCATTGAAAAACATGTTATTCATATACCAGAAATGTTTGAAGCTACTGACTGATTGAAAAGAGCTGGCATCTCACTCTCTTTGAATCTTCTTTATCATGCCAGGATTAGCAGGAAAAAGCAAAAAATTTCAGAATTGCACCTTGCAATGTGGAGATATTACTGTTTGTGCATTTACAATATTCATTGATTTTTGCCATTGAAAAACGTCCAGAAATGTTTGAAGCTACTGACTGAATGAAAGGAGCTGGCATCTCACTCTCTTTGAATCTTCTTTATCATGCTAGGATTAGCAGGAAAAAGCAAAAAATTTCAGAATTGCACCTTGCAATGCGGAGAAATTACTGTTTGTGCATTTACAATATTCATTGATTTTTGCCATTGAAAAACATGTTATTCATATACCAGAAATGTTTGACGCTACTGACTGAATGAAAAGAGCTGGCATCTCACTCTCTTTGAATCTTCTTTATCATGCCCGGATTAACAGGAAAAAGCAAAAAATTTCAGAATTGCACCTTGCAATGTGGAGATATTACTGTTTGTGCATTTACAATATTCATTGATTTTTGCCATTGAAAAACGTCCAGAAATGTTTGAAGCTACTGACTGAATGAAAAGAGCTGGCATCTCACTCTCTTTGAATCTTCTTTATCATGCCAGGATTAGCAGGAAAAAGCAAAAAATTTCAGAATTGCACCTTGCAATGTGGAGATATTACTGTTTGTGCATTTACAATATTCATTGATTTTTGCCATTGAAAAACGTCCAGAAATGTTTGAAGCTACTGACTGAATGAAAAGAGCTGGCATCTCACTCTCTTTGAATCTTCTTTATCATGCTAAGAGGAGCAGGAAAAAGCAAAAAATTTCAGAATTGCACGTTGCAATGTGGAGATATTACTGTTTGTGCATTTACAATATTCATTGATTTTTGCCATTGAAAAACATGTTATTCATATACCAGAAATGTTTGAAGCTACTGACTGAATGAAAAGAGCTGGCATCTCACTCTCTTTGAATCTTCTTTATCATGCCAGGATTAGCAGGAAAAAGCAAAAAATTTCAGAATTGCACCTTGCAATGTGGAGATATTACTGTTTGTGCATTTACAATATTCATTGATTTTTGCCATTGAAAAACGTCCAGAAATGTTTGAAGCTACTGACTGAATGAAAGGAGCTGGCATCTCATTCTCTTTGAATCTTCTTTATCATGCTAGGATTAGCAGGAAAAAGCAAAAAATTTCAGAATTGCACCTTGCAATGCGGAGAAATTACTGTTTGTGCATTTACAATATTCATTGATTTTTGCCATTGAAAAACATGTTATTCATATACCAGAAATGTTTGACGCTACTGACTGAATGAAAAGAGCTGGCATCTCACTCTCTTTGAATCTTCTTTATCATGCCAGGATTAGCAGGAAAAAGCAAAAAATTTCAGAATTGCACCTTGCAATGTGGAGATATTACTGTTTGTGCATTTACAATATTCATTGATTTTTGCCATTGAAAAACGTCCAGAAATGTTTGAAGCTACTGACTGAATGAAAAGAGCTGGCATCTCACTCTCTTTGAATCTTCTTTATCATGCCAGGATTAGCAGGAAAAAGCAAAAAATTTCAGAATTGCACCTTGCAATGTGGCGATATTACTGTTTGTGCATTTACAATATTCATTGATTTTTGCCATTGAAAAACGTCCAGAAATGTTTGAAGCTACTGACTGAATGAAAGGAGCTGGCATCTCACTCTCTTTGAATCTTCTTTATCATGCTAGGATTAGCAGGAAAAAGCAAAAAATTTCAGAATTGCACCTTGCAATGCGGAGAAATTACTGTGTGTGCATTTACAATATTCATTGATTTTTGCCATTGAAAAACATCGTTATTCATATACCAGAAATGTTTGAAGCTACTGACTGAATGAAAGGAGCTGGCATCTCACTCTCTTTGAATCTTCTTTATCATGCTAGGATTAGCAGGAAAAAGCAAAAAATTTCAGAATTGCACCTTGCAATGCGGAGAAATTACTGTTTGTGCATTTACAATATTCATTGATTTTTGCCATTGAAAAACATCATGTTATTCATATACCAGAAATGTTTGAAGCTACTGACTGAATGAAAGGAGCTGGCATCTCACTCTCTTTGAATCTTCTTTATCATGCTAGGATTAGCAGGAAAAAGCAAAAAATTTCAGAATTGCACCTTGCAATGCGGAGAAATTACTGTGTGTGCATTTACAATATTCATTGATTTTTGCCATTGAAAAACATCATGTTATTCATATACCAGAAATGTTTGAAGCTACTGACTGAATGAAAGGAGCTGGCATCTCACTCTCTTTGAATCTTCTTTATCATGCTAGGATTAGCAGGAAAAAGCAAAAAATTTCAGAATTGCACCTTGCAATGTGGAGATATTACTGTTTGTGCATTTACAATATTCATTGATTTTTGCCATTGAAAAACGTCCAGAAATGTTTGAAGCTACTGACTGAATGAAAAGAGCTGGCATCTCACTCTCTTTGAATCTTCTTTATCATGCTAAGAGGAGCAGGAAAAAGCAAAAAAATTCAGAATTGCACGTTGCAATGTGGAGATATTACTGTTTGTGCATTTACAATATTCATTGATTTTTGCCTTTGAAAAACATGTTATTCATATACCAGAAATGTTTGAAGCTCCTGACTGAATGAAAAGAGCTGGCATCTCACTCTCTTTGAATCTTCTTTATCATGCCAGGATTAGCAGGAAAAAGCAAAAAATTTCAGAATTGCACCTTGCAATGTGGAGATATTACTGTTTGTGCATTTACAATATTCATTGATTTTTGCCATTGAAAAACGTCCAGAAATGTTTGAAGCTACTGACTGAATGAAAGGAGCTGGCATCTCACTCTCTTTGAATCTTCTTTATCATGCTAGGATTAGCAGGAAAAAGCAAAAAATTTCAGAATTGCACCTTGCAATGCGGAGAAATTACTGTTTGTGCATTTACAATATTCATTGATTTTTGCCATTGAAAAACATGTTATTCATATACCAGAAATGTTTGAAGCTACTGACTGAATGAAAAGAGCTGGCATCTCACTCTCTTTGAATCTTCTTTATCATGCCAGGATTAGCAGGAAAAAGCAAAAAATTTCAGAATTGCACCTTGCAATGTGGAGATATTACTGTTTGTGCATTTACAATATTCATTGATTTTTGCCATTGAAAAACGTCCAGAAATGTTTGAAGCTACTGACTGAATGAAAAGAGCTGGCATCTCACTCTCTTTGAATCTTCTTTATCATGCCAGGATTAGCAGGAAAAAGCAAAAAATTTCAGAATTGCACCTTGCAATGTGGAGATATTACTGTTTGTGCATTTACAATATTCATTGATTTTTGCCATTGAAAAACGTCCAGAAATGTTTGAAGCTACTGACTGAATGAAAAGAGCTGGCATCTCACACTCTTTGAATCTTCTTTATCATGCTAAGAGGAGCAGGAAAAAGCAAAAAATTTCAGAATTGCACGTTGCAATGTGGAGATATTACTGTTTGTGCATTTACAATATTCATTGATTTTTGCCATTGAAAAACATGTTATTCATATACCAGAAATGTTTGAAGCTACTGACTGAATGAAAAGAGCTGGCATCTCACTCTCTTTGAATCTTCTTTATCATGCCAGGATTAGCAGGAAAAAGCAAAAAATTTCAGAATTGCACCTTGCAATGTGGAGATATTACTGTTTGTGCATTTACAATATTCATTGATTTTTGCCATTGAAAAACGTCCAGAAATGTTTGAAGCTACTGACTGAATGAAAGGAGCTGGCATCTCATTCTCTTTGAATCTTCTTTATCATGCTAGGATTAGCAGGAAAAAGCAAAAAATTTCAGAATTGCACCTTGCAATGCGGAGAAATTACTGTTTGTGCATTTACAATATTCATTGATTTTTGCCATTGAAAAACATGTTATTCATATACCAGAAATGTTTGACGCTACTGACTGAATGAAAAGAGCTGGCATCTCACTCTCTTTGAATCTTCTTTATCATGCCAGGATTAGCAGGAAAAAGCAAAAAATTTCAGAATTGCACCTTGCAATGTGGAGATATTACTGTTTGTGCATTTACAATATTCATTGATTTTTGCCATTGAAAAACGTCCAGAAATGTTTGAAGCTACTGACTGAATGAAAAGAGCTGGCATCTCACTCTCTTTGAATCTTCTTTATCATGCCAGGATTAGCAGGAAAAAGCAAAAAATTTCAGAATTGCACCTTGCAATGTGGAGATATTACTGTTTGTGCATTTACAATATTCATTGATTTTTGCCATTGAAAAACGTCCAGAAATGTTTGAAGCTACTGACTGAATGAAAGGAGCTGGCATCTCACTCTCTTTGAATCTTCTTTATCATGCTAGGATTAGCAGGAAAAAGCAAAAAATTTCAGAATTGCACCTTGCAATGCGGAGAAATTACTGTGTGTGCATTTACAATATTCATTGATTTTTGCCATTGAAAAACATCGTTATTAATATACCAGAAATGTTTGAAGCTACTGACTGAATGAAAGGAGCTGGCATCTCACTCTCTTTGAATCTTCTTTATCATGCTAGGATTAGCAGGAAAAAGCAAAAAATTTCAGAATTGCACCTTGCAATGCGGAGAAATTACTGTTTGTGCATTTACAATATTCATTGATTTTTGCCATTGAAAAACATCATGTTATTCATATACCAGAAATGTTTGAAGCTACTGACTGAATGAAAGGAGCTGGCATCTCACTCTCTTTGAATCTTCTTTATCATGCTAGGATTAGCAGGAAAAAGCAAAAAATTTCAGAATTGCACCTTGCAATGCGGAGAAATTACTGTGTGTGCATTTACAATATTCATTGATTTTTGCCATTGAAAAACATCATGTTATTCATATACCAGAAATGTTTGAAGCTACTGACTGAATGAAAGGAGCTGGCATCTCACTCTCTTTGAATCTTCTTTATCATGCTAGGATTAGCAGGAAAAAGCAAAAAATTTCAGAATTGCACCTTGCAATGTGGAGATATTACTGTTTGTGCATTTACAATATTCATTGATTTTTGCCATTGAAAAACGTCCAGAAATGTTTGAAGCTACTGACTGAATGAAAAGAGCTGGCATCTCACTCTCTTTGAATCTTCTTTATCATGCTAAGAGGAGGAGGAAAAAGCAAAAAAATTCAGAATTGCACGTTGCAATGTGGAGATATTACTGTTTGTGCATTTACAATATTCATTGATTTTTGCCATTGAAAAACATGTTATTCATATACCAGAAATGTTTGAAGCTCCTGACTGAATGAAAAGAGCTGGCATCTCACTCTCTTTGAATCTTCTTTATCATGCCAGGATTAGCAGGAAAAAGCAAAAAATTTCAGAATTGCACCTTGCAATGTGGAGATATTACTGTTTGTGCATTTACAATATTCATTGATTTTTGCCATTGAAAAACGTCCAGAAATGTTTGAAGCTACTGACTGAATGAAAGGAGCTGGCATCTCACTCTCTTTGAATCTTCTTTATCATGCTAGGATTAGCAGGAAAAAGCAAAAAATTTCAGAATTGCACCTTGCAATGCGGAGAAATTACTGTTTGTGCATTTACAATATTCATTGATTTTTGCCATTGAAAAACATGTTATTCATATACCAGAAATGTTTGAAGCTACTGACTGAATGAAAAGAGCTGGCATCTCACTCTCTTTGAATCTTCTTTATCATGCCAGGATTAGCAGGAAAAAGCAAAAAATTTCAGAATTGCACCTTGCAATGTGGAGATATTACTGTTTGTGCATTTACAATATTCATTGATTTTTGCCATTGAAAAACGTCCAGAAATGTTTGAAGCTACTGACTGAATGAAAAGAGCTGGCATCTCACTCTCTTTGAATCTTCTTTATCATGCCAGGATTAGCAGGAAAAAGCAAAAAATTTCAGAATTGCACCTTGCACTGTGGAGATATTACTGTTTGTGCATTTACAATATTCATTGATTTTTGCCATTGAAAAACGTCCAGAAATGTTTGAAGCTACTGACTGAATGAAAGGAGCTGGCATCTCACTCTCTTTGAATCTTCTTTATCATGCTATGATTAGCAGGAAAAAGCAAAAAATTTCAGAATTGCACCTTGCAATGCGGAGAAATTACTGTGTGTGCATTTACAATATTCATTGATTTTTGCCATTGAAAAACATCGTTATTCATATACCAGAAATGTTTGAAGCTACTGACTGAATGAAAGGAGCTGGCATCTCACTCTCTTTGAATCTTCTTTATCATGCTAGGATTAGCAGGAAAAAGCAAAAAATTTCAGAATTGCACCTTGCAATGCGGAGAAATTACTGTTTGTGCATTTACAATATTCATTGATTTTTGCCATTGAAAAACATCATGTTATTCATATACCAGAAATGTTTGAAGCTACTGACTGAATGAAAGGAGCTGGCATCTCACTCTCTTTGAATCTTCTTTATCATGCTAGGATTAGCAGGAAAAAGCAAAAAATTTCAGAATTGCACCTTGCAATGCGGAGAAATTACTGTGTGTGCATTTACAATATTCATTGATTTTTGCCATTGAAAAACATCATGTTATTCATATACCAGAAATGTTTGAAGCTACTGACTGAATGAAAGGAGCTGGCATCTCACTCTCTTTGAATCTTCTTTATCATGCTAGGATTAGCAGGAAAAAGCAAAAAATTTCAGAATTTCACCTTGCAATGTGGAGATATTACTGTTTGTGCATTTACAATATTCATTGATTTTTGCCATTGAAAAACGTCCAGAAATGTTTGAAGCTACTGACTGAATGAATGGAGCTGGCATCTCACTCTCTTTGAATCTTCTTTATCATGCTAGGATTAGCAGGAAAAAGCAAAAAATTTCAGAATTGCACCTTGCAATGCGGAGAAATTACTGTTTGTGCATTTACAATATTCATTGATTTTTGCCATTGAAAAACATGTTATTCATATACCAGAAATGTTTGAAGCTACTGACTGAATGAAAAGAGCTGGCATCTCACTCTCTTTGAATCTTCTTTATCATGCCAGGATTAGCAGGAAAAAGCAAAAAATTTCAGAATTGCACCTTGCAATGTGGAGATATTACTGTTTGTGCATTTACAATATTCATTGATTTTTGCCATTGAAAAACGTCCAGAAATGTTTGAAGCTACTGACTGAATGAAAGGAGCTGGCATCTCACTCTCTTTGAATCTTCTTTATCATGCTAGGATTAGCAGGAAAAAGCAAAAAATTTCAGAATTGCACCTTGCAATGCGGAGAAATTACTGTGTGTGCATTTACAATATTCATTGATTTTTGCCATTGAAAAACATGTTATTCATATACCAGAAATGTTTGAAGCTACTGACTGAATGAAAAGAGCTGGCATCTCACGCTCTTTGAATTTTCTTTATCATGCCAGGATTAGCAGGAAAAAGCAAAAAATTTCAGAATTGCACCTTGCAATGTGGAGATATTACTGTTTGTGCATTTACAATATTCATTGATTTTTGCCATTGAAAAACGTCCAGAAATGTTTGAAGCTACTGACTGAATGAAAAGAGCTGGCATCTCACTCTCTTTGAATCTTCTTTATCATGCTAAGAGGAGCAGGAAAAAGCAAAAAATTTCAGAATTGCACGTTGCAATGTGGAGATATTAC
Organism: Phyllobates terribilis; assembly: GCF_046119375.1. NCBI lineage: Eukaryota > Metazoa > Chordata > Amphibia > Anura > Dendrobatidae > Phyllobates > Phyllobates terribilis. The sequence goes on along the minus strand of NW_027362925.1, from coordinate 3,062,172 downwards.
TGTTTGTGCATTTACAATATTCATTGATTTTTGCCATTGAAAAACATGTTATTCATATACCAGAAATGTTTGAAGCTACTGACTGAATGAAAAGAGCTGGCATCTCACTCTCTTTGAATCTTCTTTATCATGCCAGGATTAGCAGGAAAAAGCAAAAAATTTCAGAATTGCACCTTGCAATGTGGAGATATTACTGTTTGTGCATTTACAATATTCATTGATTTTTGCCATTGAAAAACGTCCAGAAATGTTTGAAGCTACTGACTGAATGAAAGGAGCTGGCATCTCACTCTCTTTGAATCTTCTTTATCATGCTAGGATTAGCAGGAAAAAGCAAAAAATTTCAGAATTGCACATTGCAATGCGGAGAAATTACTGTGTGTGCATTTACAATATTCATTGATTTTTGCCATTGAAAAACATGTTATTCATATACCAGAAATGTTTGAAGCTACTGACTGAATGAAAAGAGCTGGCATCTCTCTTTGAATCTTCTTTATCATGCCAGGATTAGCAGGAAAAAGCAAAAAATTTCAGAATTGCACCTTGCAATGTGGAGATATTACTGTTTGTGCATTTACAATATTCATTGATTTTTGCCATTGAAAAACGTCCAGAAATGTTTGAAGCTACTGACTGAATGAAAGGAGCTGGCATCTCACTCTCTTTGAATCTTCTTTATCATGCTAGGATTAGCAGGAAAAAGCAAAAAATTTCAGAATTGCACCTTGCAATGCGGAGAAATTACTGTTTGTGCATTTACAATATTCGTTGATTTTTGCCATTGAAAAACATGTTATTCATATACCAGAAATGTTTGAAGCTACTGACTGAATGAAAAGAGCTGGCATCTCACTCTCTTTGAATCTTCTTTATCATGCCAGGATTAGCAGGAAAAAGCAAAAAATTTCAGAATTGCACCTTGCAATGTGGAGATATTACTGTTTGTGCATTTACAATATTCATTGATTTTTGCCATTGAAAAACGTCCAGAAATGTTTGAAGCTACTGACTGAATGAAAGGAGCTGGCATCTCACTCTCTTTGAATCTTCTTTATCATGCTAGGATTAGCAGGAAAAAGCAAAAAATTTCAGAATTGCACCTTGCAATGCGGAGAAATTACTGTGTGTGCATTTACAATATTCATTGATTTTTGCCATTGAAAAACATGTTATTCATATACCAGAAATGTTTGAAGCTACTGACTGAATGAAAAGAGCTGGCATCTCACTCTCTTTGAATCTTCTTTATCATGCCAGGATTAGCAGGAAAAAGCAAAAAATTTCAGAATTGCACCTTGCAATGTGGAGATATTACTGTTTGTGCATTTACAATATTCATTGATTTTTGCCATTGAAAAACGTCCAGAAATGTTTGAAGCTACTGACTGAATGAAAGGAGCTGGCATCTCACTCTCTTTGAATCTTCTTTATCATGCTAGGATTAGCAGGAAAAAGCAAAAAATTTCAGAATTGCACCTTGCAATGCGGAGAAATTACTGTTTGTGCATTTACAATATTCATTGATTTTTGCCATTGAAAAACATGTTATTCATATACCAGAAATGTTTGAAGCTACTGACTGAATGAAAAGAGCTGGCATCTCACTCTCTTTGAATCTTCTTTATCATGCCAGGATTAGCAGGAAAAAGCAAAAAATTTCAGAATTGCACCTTGCAATGTGGAGATATTACTGTTTGTGCTTTTACAATATTCATTGATTTTTGCCATTGAAAAACATCATGTTATTCATATACCAGAAATGTTTGAAGCTACTGACTGAATGAAAAGAGCTGGCATCTCACTCTCTTTGAATCTTCTTTATCATGCTAAGAGGAGCAGGAAAAAGCAAAAAAATTCAGAATTGCACGTTGCAATGTGGAGATATTACTGTTTGTGCATTTACAATATTCATTGATTTTTGCCATTGAAAAACATGTTATTCATATACCAGAAATGTTTGAAGCTACTGACTGAATGAAAAGAGCTGGCATCTCACTCTCTTTGAATCTTCTTTATCATGCCAGGATTAGCAGGAAAAAGCAAAAAATTTCAGAATTGCACCTTGCAATGTGGAGATATTACTGTTTGTGCATTTACAATATTCATTGATTTTTGCCATTGAAAAACGTCCAGAAATGTTTGAAGCTACTGACTGAATGAAAGGAGCTGGCATCTCACTCTCTTTGAATCTTCTTTATCATGCTAGGATTAGCAGGAAAAAGCAAAAAATTTCAGAATTGCACCTTGCAATGCGGAGAAATTACTGTTTGTGCATTTACAATATTCATTGATTTTTGCCATTGAAAAACATGTTATTCATATACCAGAAATGTTTGAAGCTACTGACTGAATGAAAAGAGCTGGCATCTCACTCTCTTTGAATCTTCTTTATCATGCCAGGATTAGCAGGAAAAAGCAAAAAATTTCAGAATTGCACCTTGCAATGTGGAGATATTACTGTTTGTGCATTTACAATATTCATTGATTTTTGCCATTGAAAAACGTCCAGAAATGTTTGAAGCTACTGACTGAATGAAAAGAGCTGGCATCTCACTCTCTTTGAATCTTCTTTATCATGCCAGGATTAGCAGGAAAAAGCAAAAAATTTCAGAATTGCACCTTGCAATGTGGAGATATTACTGTTTGTGCATTTACAATATTCATTGATTTTTGCCATTGAAAAACGTCCAGAAATGTTTGAAGCTACTGACTGAATGAAAGGAGCTGGCATCTCACTCTCTTTGAATCTTCTTTATCATGCTAGGATTAGCAGGAAAAAGCAAAAAATTTCAGAATTGCACCTTGCAATGCGGAGAAATTACTGTTTGTGCATTTACAATATTCATTGATTTTTGCCATTGAAAAACATGTTATTCATATACCAGAAATGTTTGAAGCTACTGACTGAATGAAAAGAGCTGGCATCTCACTCTCTTTGAATCTTCTTTATCATGCCAGGATTAGCAGGAAAAAGCAAAAAATTTCAGAATTGCACCTTGCAATGTGGAGATATTACTGTTTGTGCTTTTACAATATTCATTGATTTTTGCCATTGAAAAACATCATGTTATTCATATACCAGAAATGTTTGAAGCTACTGACTGAATGAAAAGAGCTGGCATCTCACTCTCTTTGAATCTTCTTTATCATGCTAAGAGGAGCAGGAAAAAGCAAAAAAATTCAGAATTGCACGTTGCAATGTGGAGATATTACTGTTTGTGCATTTACAATATTCATTGATTTTTGCCATTGAAAAACATGTTATTCATATACCAGAAATGTTTGAAGCTACTGACTGAATGAAAAGAGCTGGCATCTCACTCTCTTTGAATCTTCTTTATCATGCCAGGATTAGCAGGAAAAAGCAAAAAATTTCAGAATTGCACCTTGCAATGTGGAGATATTACTGTTTGTGCATTTACAATATTCATTGATTTTTGCCATTGAAAAACGTCCAGAAATGTTTGAAGCTACTGACTGAATGAAAGGAGCTGGCATCTCACTCTCTTTGAATCTTCTTTATCATGCTAGGATTAGCAGGAAAAAGCAAAAAATTTCAGAATTGCACCTTGCAATGCGGAGAAATTACTGTTTGTGCATTTACAATATTCATTGATTTTTGCCATTGAAAAACATGTTATTCATATACCAGAAATGTTTGAAGCTACTGACTGAATGAAAAGAGCTGGCATCTCACTCTCTTTGAATCTTCTTTATCATGCCAGGATTAGCAGGAAAAAGCAAAAAATTTCAGAATTGCACCTTGCAATGTGGAGATATTACTGTTTGTGCATTTACAATATTCATTGATTTTTGCCATTGAAAAACGTCCAGAAATGTTTGAAGCTACTGACTGAATGAAAAGAGCTGGCATCTCACTCTCTTTGAATCTTCTTTATCATGCCAGGATTAGCAGGAAAAAGCAAAAAATTTCAGAATTGCACCTTGCAATGTGGAGATATTACTGTTTGTGCATTTACAATATTCATTGATTTTTGCCATTGAAAAACGTCCAGAAATGTTTGAAGCTACTGACTGAATGAAAGGAGCTGGCATCTCACTCTCTTTGAATCTTCTTTATCATGCTAGGATTAGCAGGAAAAAGCAAAAAATTTCAGAATTGCACCTTGCAATGCGGAGAAATTACTGTGTGTGCATTTACAATATTCATTGATTTTTGCCATTGAAAAACATCGTTATTCATATACCAGAAATGTTTGAAGCTACTGACTGAATGAAAGGAGCTGGCATCTCACTCTCTTTGAATCTTCTTTATCATGCTAGGATTAGCAGGAAAAAGCAAAAAATTTCAGAATTGCACCTTGCAATGCGGAGAAATTACTTTTTGTGCATTTACAATATTCATTGATTTTTGCCATTGAAAAACATCATGTTATTCATATACCAGAAATGTTTGAAGCTACTGACTGAATGAAAGGAGCTGGCATCTCACTCTCTTTTAATCTTCTTTATCATGCTAGGATTAGCAGGAAAAAGCAAAAAATTTCAGAATTGCATCTTGCAATGCGGAGAAATTACTGTGTGTGCATTTACAATATTCATTGATTTTTGCCATTGAAAAACATCATGTTATTCATATACCAGAAATGTTTGAAGCTACTGACTGAATGAAAGGAGCTGGCATCTCACTCTCTTTGAATCTTCTTTATCATGCTAGGATTAGCAGGAAAAAGCAAAAAATTTCAGAATTGCACCTTGCAATGTGGAGATATTACTGTTTGTGCATTTACAATATTCATTGATTTTTGCCATTGAAAAACGTCCAGAAATGTTTCAAGCTACTGACTGAATGAAAAGAGCTGGCATCTCACTCTCTTTGAATCTTCTTTATCATGCCAGGATTAGCAGGAAAAAGCAAAAAATTTCAGAATTGCACCTTGCAATGTGGAGATATTACTGTTTGTGCATTTACAATATTCATTGATTTTTGCCATTGAAAAACGTCCAGAAATGTTTGAAGCTACTGACTGAATGAAAGGAGCTGGCATCTCACTCTCTTTGAGTCTTCTTTATCATGCTAGGATTAGCAGGAAAAAGCAAAAAATTTCAGAATTGCACCTTGCAATGCGGAGAAATTACTGTGTGTGCATTTACAATATTCATTGATTTTTGCCATTGAAAAACATCGTTATTCATATACCAGAAATGTTTGAAGCTACTGACTGAATGAAAGGAGCTGGCATCTCACTCTCTTTGAATCTTCTTTATCATGCTAGGATTAGCAGGAAAAAGCAAAAAATTTCAGAATTGCACCTTGCAATGCGGAGAAATTACTGTTTGTGCATTTACAATATTCATTGATTTTTGCCATTGAAAAACATCATGTTATTCATATACCAGAAATGTTTGAAGCTACTGACTGAATGAAAGGAGCTGGCATCTCACTCTCTTTGAATCTTCTTTATCATGCTAGGATTAGCAGGAAAAAGCAAAAAATTTCAGAATTGCACCTTGCAATGCGGAGAAATTACTGTGTGTGCATTTACAATATTCATTGATTTTTGCCATTGAAAAACATCATGTTATTCATATACCAGAAATGTTTGAAGCTACTGACTGAATGAAAGGAGCTGGCATCTCACTCTCTTTGAATCTTCTTTATCATGCTAGGATTAGCAGGAAAAAGCAAAAAATTTCAGAATTGCACCTTGCAATGTGGAGATATTACTGTTTGTGCATTTACAATATTCATTGATTTTTGCCATTGAAAAACGTCCAGAAATGTTTGAAGCTACTGACTGAATGAAAGGAGCTGGCATCTCACTCTCTTTGAATCTTCTTTATCATGCTAGGATTAGCAGGAAAAAGCAAAAAATTTCAGAATTGCACCTTGCAATGCGGAGAAATTACTGTTTGTGCATTTACAATATTCATTGATTTTTGCCATTGAAAAACATGTTATTCATATACCAGAAATGTTTGAAGCTACTGACTGAATGAAAAGAGCTGGCATCTCACTCTCTTTGAATCTTCTTTATCATGCCAGGATTAGCAGGAAAAAGCAAAAAATTTCAGAATTGCACCTTGCAATGTGGAGATATTACTGTTTGTGCATTTACAATATTCATTGATTTTTGCCATTGAAAAACGTCCAGAAATGTTTGAAGCTACTGACTGAATGAAAGGAGCTGGCATCTCACTCTCTTTGAATCTTCTTTATCATGCTAGGATTAGCAGGAAAAAGCAAAAAATTTCAGAATTGCACCTTGCAATGCGGAGAAATTACTGTTTGTGCATTTACAATATTCATTGATTTTTGCCATTGAAAAACATGTTATTCATATACCAGAAATGTTTGAAGCTACTGACTGAATGAAAAGAGCTGGCATCTCACTCTCTTTGAATCTTCTTTATCATGCCAGGATTAGCAGGAAAAAGCAAAAAATTTCAGAATTGCACCTTGCAATGTGGAGATATTACTGTTTGTGCATTTACAATATTCATTGATTTTTGCCATTGAAAAACGTCCAGAAATGTTTGAAGCTACTGACTGAATGAAAGGAGCTGGCATCTCACTCTCTTTGAATCTTCTTTATCATGCTAGGATTAGCAGGAAAAAGCAAAAAATTTCAGAATTGCACCTTGCAATGCGGAGAAATTACTGTGTGTGCATTTACAATATTCATTGATTTTTGCCATTGAAAAACATGTTATTCATATACCAGAAATGTTTGAAGCTACTGACTGAATGAAAAGAGCTGGCATCTCACTCTCTTTGAATCTTCTTTATCATGCCAGGATTAGCAGGAAAAAGCAAAAAATTTCAGAATTGCACCTTGCAATGTGGAGATATTACTGTTTGTGCATTTACAATATTCATTGATTTTTGCCATTGAAAAACGTCCAGAAATGTTTGAAGCTACTGACTGAATGAAAAGAGCTGGCATCTCACTCTCTTTGAATCTTTTTTATCATGCTAAGAGGAGCAGGAAAAAGCAAAAAATTTCAGAATTGCACGTTGCAATGTGGAGATATTACTGTTTGTGCATTTACAATATTCATTGATTTTTGCCATTGAAAAACATGTTATTCATATACCAGAAATGTTTGAAGCTACTGACTGAATGAAAAGAGCTGGCATCTCACTCTCTTTGAATCTTCTTTATCATGCCAGGATTAGCAGGAAAAAGCAAAAAATTTCAGAATTGCACCTTGCAATGTGGAGATATTACTGTTTGTGCATTTACAATATTCATTGATTTTTGCCATTGAAAAACGTCCAGAAATGTTTGAAGCTACTGACTGAATGAAAGGAGCTGGCATCTCACTCTCTTTGAATCTTCTTTATCATGCTAGGATTAGCAGGAAAAAGCAAAAAATTTCAGAATTGCACATTGCAATGCGGAGAAATTACTGTTTGTGCATTTACAATATTCATTGATTTTTGCCATTGAAAAACATTGTTATTCATATACCAGAAATGTTTGAAGCTACTGACTGAATGAAAAGAGCTGGCATCTCACTTTGAATCTTCTTTATCATGCCAGGATTAGCAGGAAAAAGCAAAAAATTTCAGAATTGCACCTTGCAATGTGGAGATATTACTGTTTGTGCATTTACAATATTCATTGATTTTTGCCATTGAAAAACGTCCAGAAATGTTTGAAGCTACTGACTGAATGAAAGGAGCTGGCATCTCACTCTCTTTGAATCTTCTTTATCATGCTAGGATTAGCAGGAAAAAGCAAAAAATTTCAGAATTGCACCTTGCAATGCGGAGAAATTACTGTGTGTGCATTTACAATATTCATTGATTTTTGCCATTGAAAAACATGTTATTCATATACCAGAAATGTTTGAAGCTACTGACTGAATGAAAAGAGCTGGCATCTCACTCTCTTTGAATCTTCTTTATCATGCCAGGATTAGCAGGAAAAAGCAAAAAATTTCAGAATTGCACCTTGCAATGTGGAGATATTACTGTTTGTGCATTTACAATATTCATTGATTTTTGCCATTGAAAAACGTCCAGAAATGTTTGAAGCTACTGACTGAATGAAAAGAGCTGGCATCTCACTCTCTTTGAATCTTCTTTATCATGCCAGGATTAGCAAGAAAAAGGAAAAAATTTCAGAATTGCACCTTGCAATGTGGAGATATTACTGTTTGTGCATTTACAATATTCATTGATTTTTTTTCCATTGAAAAACGTCCAGAAATGTTTGAAGCTACTGACTGAATGAAAGGAGCTGGCATCTCACTCTCTTTGAATCTTCTTTATCATGCTAGGATTAGCAGGAAAAAGCAAAAAATTTCAGAATTGCACCTTGCAATGCGGAGAAATTACTGTGTGTGCATTTACAATATTCATTGATTTTTGCCATTGAAAAACATGTTATTCATATACCAGAAATGTTTGAAGCTACTGTCTGAATGAAAAGAGCTGACATCTCACTCTCTTTGAATCTTCTTTATCATGCTAGGATTAGCAGGAAAAAGCAAAAAAATTTCAGAATTGCACCTTGCAATGCGGAGAAATTACTGTGTGTGCATTTACAATATTCATTGATTTTTGCCATTGAAAAACATCATGTTATTCATATACCAGAAATGTTTGAAGCTACTGACTGAATGAAAGGAGCTGGCATCTCACTCTCTTTGAATCTTCTTTATCATGCCAGGATTAGCAGGAAAAAGCAAAAAATTTCAGAATTGCACCTTGCAATGTGGAGATATTACTGTTTGTGCATTTACAATATTCATTGATTTTTGCCATTGAAAAACGTCCAGAAATGTTTGAAGCTACTGACTGAATGAAAGGAGCTGGCATCTCACTCTCTTTGAATCTTCTTTATCATGCTAGGATTAGCAGGAAAAAGCAAAAAATTTCAGAATTGCACCTTGCAATGCGGAGAAATTACTGTGTGTGCATTTACAATATTCATTGATTTTTGCCATTGAAAAACATCGTTATTCATATACCAGAAATGTTTGAAGCTACTGACTGAATGAAAAGAGCTGGCATCTCACTCTCTTTGAATCTTCTTTATCCTGCCAGGATTAGCAGGAAAAAGCAAAAAATTTCAGAATTGCACCTTGCAATGTGGAGATATTACTGTTTGTGCATTTACAATATTCATTGATTTTTGCCATTGAAAAACGTCCAGAAATGTTTCAAGCTACTGACTGAATGAAAAGAGCTGGCATCTCACTCTCTTTGAATCTTCTTTATCATGCCAGGATTAGCAGGAAAAAGCAAAAAATTTCAGAATTGCACCTTGCAATGTGGAGATATTACTGTTTGTGCATTTACAATATTCATTGATTTTTGCCATTGAAAAACGTCCAGAAATGTTTGAAGCTACTGACTGAATGAAAGGAGCTGGCATCTCACTCTCTTTGAATCTTCTTTATCATGCTAGGATTAGCAGGAAAAAGCAAAAAATTTCAGAATTGCACCTTGCAATGCGGAGAAATTACTGTGTGTGCATTTACAATATTCATTGATTTTTGCCATTGAAAAACATCGTTATTCATATACCAGAAATGTTTGAAGCTACTGACTGAATGAAAGGAGCTGGCATCTCACTCTCTTTGAATCTTCTTTATCATGCTAGGATTAGCAGGAAAAAGCAAAAAATTTCAGAATTGCACCTTGCAATGCGGAGAAATTACTGTTTGTGCATTTACAATATTCATTGATTTTTGCCATTGAAAAACATCATGTTATTCATATACCAGAAATGTTTGAAGCTACTGACTGAATGAAAGGAGCTGGCATCTCACTCTCTTTGAATCTTCTTTATCATGCTAGGATTAGCAGGAAAAAGCAAAAAATTTCAGAATTGCACCTTGCAATGCGGAGAAATTACTGTGTGTGCATTTACAATATTCATTGATTTTTGCCATTGAAAAACATCATGTTATTCATATACCAGAAATGTTTGAAGCTACTGACTGAATGAAAGGAGCTGGCATCTCACTCTCTTTGAATCTTCTTTATCATGCTAGGATTAGCAGGAAAAAGCAAAAAATTTCAGAATTGCACCTTGCAATGTGGAGATATTACTGTTTGTGCATTTACAATATTCATTGATTTTTGCCATTGAAAAACGTCCAGAAATGTTTGAAGCTACTGACTGAATGAAAGGAGCTGGCATCTCACTCTCTTTGAATCTTCTTTATCATGCTAGGATTAGCAGGAAAAAGCAAAAAATTTCAGAATTGCACCTTGCAATGCGGAGAAATTACTGTTTGTGCATTTACAATATTCATTGATTTTTGCCATTGAAAAACATGTTATTCATATACCAGAAATGTTTGAAGCTACTGACTGAATGAAAAGAGCTGGCATCTCACTCTCTTTGAATCTTCTTTATCATGCCAGGATTAGCAGGAAAAAGCAAAAAATTTCAGAATTGCACCTTGCAATGTGGAGATATTACTGTTTGTGCATTTACAATATTCATTGATTTTTGCCATTGAAAAACGTCCAGAAATGTTTGAAGCTACTGACTGAATGAAAGGAGCTGGCATCTCACTCTCTTTGAATCTTCTTTATCATGCTAGGATTAGCAGGAAAAAGCAAAAAATTTCAGAATTGCACCTTGCAATGCGGAGAAATTACTGTGTGTGCATTTACAATATTCATTGATTTTTGCCATTGAAAAACATGTTATTCATATACCAGAAATGTTTGAAGCTACTGACTGAATGAAAAGAGCTGGCATCTCACTCTCTTTGAATCTTCTTTATCATGCCAGGATTAGCAGGAAAAAGCAAAAAATTTCAGAATTGCACCTTGCAATGTGGAGATATTACTGTTTGTGCATTTACAATATTCATTGATTTTTGCCATTGAAAAACGTCCAGAAATGTTTGAAGCTACTGACTGAATGAAAGGAGCTGGCATCTCACTCTCTTTGAATCTTCTTTATCATGCTAGGATTAGCAGGAAAAAGCAAAAAATTTCAGAATTGCACCTTGCAATGCGGAGAAATTACTGTGTGTGCATTTACAATATTCATTGATTTTTGCCATTGAAAAACATGTTATTCATATACCAGAAATGTTTGAAGCTACTGACTGAATGAAAAGAGCTGGCATCTCACTCTCTTTGAATCTTCTTTATCATGCCAGGATTAGCAGGAAAAAGCAAAAAATTTCAGAATTGCACCTTGCAATGTGGAGATATTACTGTTTGTGCATTTACAATATTCATTGATTTTTGCCATTGAAAAACGTCCAGAAATGTTTGAAGCTACTGACTGAATGAAAAGAGCTGGCATCTCACTCTCTTTGAATCTTTTTTATCATGCTAAGAGGAGCAGGAAAAAGCAAAAAATTTCAGAATTGCACGTTGCAATGTGGAGATATTACTGTTTGTGCATTTACAATATTCATTGATTTTTGCCATTGAAAAACATGTTATTCATATACCAGAAATGTTTGAAGCTACTGACTGAATGAAAAGAGCTGGCATCTCACTCTCTTTGAATCTTCTTTATCATGCCAGGATTAGCAGGAAAAAGCAAAAAATTTCAGAATTGCACCTTGCAATGTGGAGATATTATTCTTTGTGCATTTACAATATTCATTGATTTTTGCCATTGAAAAACGTCCAGAAATGTTTGAAGCTACTGACTGAATGAAAGGAGCTGGCATCTCACTCTCTTTGAATCTTCTTTATCATGCTAGGATTAGCAGGAAAAAGCAAAAAATTTCAGAATTGCACATTGCAATGCGGAGAAATTACTGTTTGTGCATTTACAATATTCATTGATTTTTGCCATTGAAAAACATTGTTATTCATATACCAGAAATGTTTGAAGCTACTGACTGAATGAAAAGAGCTGGCATCTCACTTTGAATCTTCTTTATCATGCCAGGATTAGCAGGAAAAAGCAAAAAATTTCAGAAATGCACCTTGCAATGTGGAGATATTACTGTTTGTGCATTTACAATATTCATTGATTTTTGCCATTGAAAAACGTCCAGAAATGTTTGAAGCTACTGACTGAATGAAAGGAGCTGGCATCTCACTCTCTTTGAATCTTCTTTATCATGCTAGGATTAGCAGGAAAAAGCAAAAAATTTCAGAATTGCACCTTGCAATGCGGAGAAATTACTGTGTGTGCATTTACAATATTCATTGATTTTTGCCATTGAAAAACATGTTATTCATATACCAGAAATGTTTGAAGCTACTGACTGAATGAAAAGAGCTGGCATCTCACTCTCTTTGAATCTTCTTTATCATGCCAGGATTAGCAGGAAAAAGCAAAAAATTTCAGAATTGCACCTTGCAATGTGGAGATATTACTGTTTGTGCATTTACAATATTCATTGATTTTTGCCATTGAAAAACGTCCAGAAATGTTTGAAGCTACTGACTGAATGAAAAGAGCTGGCATCTCACTCTCTTTGAATCTTCTTTATCATGCCAGGATTAGCAAGAAAAAGGAAAAAATTTCAGAATTGCACCTTGCAATGTGGAGATATTACTGTTTGTGCATTTACAATATTCATTGATTTTTGCCATTGAAAAACGTCCAGAAATGTTTGAAGCTACTGACTGAATGAAAGGAGCTGGCATCTCACTCTCTTTGAATCTTCTTTATCATGCTAGGATTAGCAGGAAAAAGCAAAAAATTTCAGAATTGCACCTTGCAATGCGGAGAAATTACTGTGTGTGCATTTACAATATTCATTGATTTTTGCCATTGAAAAACATGTTATTCATATACCAGAAATGTTTGAAGCTACTGTCTGAATGAAAAGAGCTGACATCTCACTCTCTTTGAATCTTCTTTATCATGCTAGGATTAGCAGGAAAAAGCAAAAAAATTTCAGAATTGCACCTTGCAATGCGGAGAAATTACTGTGTGTGCATTTACAATATTCATTGATTTTTGCCATTGAAAAACATCATGTTATTCATATACCAGAAATGTTTGAAGCTACTGACTGAATGAAAGGAGCTGGCATCTCACTCTCTTTGAATCTTCTTTATCATGCCAGGATTAGCAGGAAAAAGCAAAAAATTTCAGAGTTGCACCTTGCAATGTGGAGATATTACTGTTTGTGCATTTACAATATTCATTGATTTTTGCCATTGAAAAACGTCCAGAAATGTTTGAAGCTACTGACTGAATGAAAGGAGCTGGCATCTCACTCTCTTTGAATCTTCTTTATCATGCTAGGATTAGCAGGAAAAAGCAAAAAATTTCAGAATTGCACCTTGCAATTCGGAGAAATTACTGTGTGTGCATTTACAATATTCATTGATTTTTGCATTTGAAAAACATCGTTATTCATATACCAGAAATGTTTGAAGCTACTGACTGAATGAAAAGAGCTGGCATCTCACTCTCTTTGAATCTTCTTTATCCTGCCAGGATTAGCAGGAAAAAGCAAAAAATTTCAGAATTGCACCTTGCAATGTGGAGATATTACTGTTTGTGCATTTACAATATTCATTGATTTTTGCCATTGAAAAACATGTTATTCATATACCAGAAATGTTTGAAGCTACTGACTGAATGAAAAGAGCTGGCATCTCACTCTCTTTGAATCTTCTTTATCATGCCAGGATTAGCAGGAAAAAGCAAAAAATTTCAGAATTGCACCTTGCAATGTGGAGATATTACTGTTTGTGCATTTACAATATTCATTGATTTTTGCCATTGAAAAACGTCCAGAAATGTTTGAAGCTACTGACTGAATGAAAGGAGCTGGCATCTCACTCTCTTTGAATCTTCTTTATCATGCTAGGATTAGCAGGAAAAAGCAAAAAATTTCAGAATTGCACCTTGCAATGCGGAGAAATTACTGTTTGTGCATTTACAATATTCATTGATTTTTGCCATTGAAAAACATGTTATTCATATACCAGAAATGTTTGAAGCTACTGACTGAATGAAAAGAGCTGACATCTCACTCTCTTTGAATCTTCTTTATCATGCCAGGATTAGCAGGAAAAAGCAAAAAATTTCAGAATTGCACCTTGCAATGTGGAGATATTACTGTTTGTGCATTTACAATATTCATTGATTTTTGCCATTGAAAAACATCATGTTATTCATATACCAGAAATGTTTGAAGCTACTGACTGAATGAAAAGAGCTGGCATCTCACTCTCTTTGAATCTTCTTTATCATGCTAAGAGGAGCAGGAAAAAGCAAAAAAATTCAGAATTGCACGTTGCAATGTGGAGATATTACTGTTTGTGCATTTACAATATTCATTGATTTTTGCCATTGAAAAACATGTTATTCATATACCAGAAATGTTTGAAACTACTGACTGAATGAAAAGAGCTGGCATCTCACTCTCTTTGAATCTTCTTTATCATGCCAGGATTAGCAGGAAAAAGCAAAAAATTTCAGAATTGCACCTTGCAATGTGGAGATATTACTGTTTGTGCATTTACAATATTCATTGATTTTTGCCATTGAAAAACGTCCAGAAATGTTTGAAGCTACTGACTGAATGAAAGGAGCTGGCATCTCACTCTCTTTGAATCTTCTTTATCATGCTAGGATTAGCAGGAAAAAGCAAAAAATTTCAGAATTGCACCTTGCAATGCGGAGAAATTACTGTTTGTGCATTTACAATATTCATTGATTTTTGCCATTGAAAAACATGTTATTCATATACCAGAAATGTTTGAAGCTACTGACTGAATGAAAAGAGCTGGCATCTCACTCTCTTTGAATCTTCTTTATCATGCCAGGATTAGCAGGAAAAAGCAAAAAATTTCAGAATTGCACCTTGCAATGTGGAGATATTACTGTTTGTGCATTTACAATATTCATTGATTTTTGCCATTGAAAAACGTCCAGAAATGTTTCAAGCTACTGACTGAATGAAAAGAGCTGGCATCTCACTCTCTTTGAAACTTCTTTATCATGCCAGGATTAGCAGGAAAAAGCAAAAAATTTCAGAATTGCACGTTGCAATGTGGAGATATTACTGTTTGTGCATTTACAATATTCATTGATTTTTGCCATTGAAAAACGTCCAGAAATGTTTGAAGCTACTGACTGAATGAAAGGAGCTGGCATCTCACTCTCTTTGAATCTTCTTTATCATGCTAGGATTAGCAGGAAAAAGCAAAAAATTTCAGAATTGCACCTTGCAATGCGGAGAAATTACTGTGTGTGCATTTACAATATTCATTGATTTTTGCCATTGAAAAACATCGTTATTCATATACCAGAAATGTTTGAAGCTACTGACTGAATGAAAGGAGCTGGCATCTCACTCTCTTTGAATCTTCTTTATCATGCTAGGATTAGCAGGAAAAAGCAAAAAATTTCAGAATTGCACCTTGCAATGCGGAGAAATTACTGTTTGTGCATTTACAATATTCATTGATTTTTGCCATTGAAAAACATCATGTTATTCATATACCAGAAATGTTTGAAGCTACTGACTGAATGAAAGGAGCTGGCATCTCACTCTCTTTGAATCTTCTTTATCATGCTAGGATTAGCAGGAAAAAGCAAAAAATTTCAGAATTGCACCTTGCAATGCGGAGAAATTACTGTGTGTGCATTTACAATATTCATTGATTTTTGCCATTGAAAAACATCATGTTATTCATATACCAGAAATGTTTGAAGCTACTGACTGAATGAAAGGAGCTGGCATCTCACTCTCTTTGAATCTTCTTTATCATGCTAGGATTAGCAGGAAAAAGCAAAAAATTTCAGAATTGCACCTTGCAATGCGGAGAAATTACTGTTTGTGCATTTACAATATTCATTGATTTTTGCCATTGAAAAACATGTTATTCATATACCAGAAATGTTTGAAGCTACTGACTGAATGAAAAGAGCTGGCATCTCACTCTCTTTGAATCTTCTTTATCATGCCAGGATTAGCAGGAAAAAGCAAAAAATTTCAGAATTGCACCTTGCAATGTGGAGATATTACTGTTTGTGCATTTACAATATTCATTGATTTTTGCCATTGAAAAACGTCCAGAAATGTTTGAAGTTACTGACTGAATGAAAGGAGCTGGCATCTCACTCTCTTTGAATCTTCTTTATCATGCTAGGATTAGCAGGAAAAAGCAAAAAATTTCAGAATTGCACCTTGCAATGCGGAGAAATTACTGTGTGTGCATTTACAATATTCATTGATTTTTGCCTTTGAAAAACATGTTATTCATATACCAGAAATGTTTGAAGCTACTGACTGAATGAAAAGAGCTGGCATCTCACTCTCTTTGAATCTTCTTTATCATGCCAGGATTAGCAGGAAAAAGCAAAAAATTTCAGAATTGCACCTTGCAATGTGGAGATATTACTGTTTGTGCATTTACAATATTCATTGATTTTTGCCATTGAAAAACGTCCAGAAATGTTTGAAGCTACTGACTGAATGAAAGGAGCTGGCATCTCACTCTCTTTGAATCTTCTTTATCATGCTAGGATTAGCAGGAAAAAGCAAAAAATTTCAGAATTGCACCTTGCAATGCGGAGAAATTACTGTTTGTGCATTTACAATATTCATTGATTTTTGCCATTGAAAAACATGTTATTCATATACCAGAAATGTTTGAAGCTACTGACTGAATGAAAAGAGCTGGCATCTCACTTTGAATCTTCTTTATCATGCCAGGATTAGCAGGAAAAAGCAAAAAATTTCAGAAATGCACCTTGCAATGTGGAGATATTACTGTTTGTGCATTTACAATATTCATTGATTTTTGCCATTGAAAAACGTCCAGAAATGTTTGAAGCTACTGACTGAATGAAAGGAGCTGGCATCTCACTCTCTTTGAATCTTCTTTATCATGCTAGGATTAGCAGGAAAAAGCAAAAAATTTCAGAATTGCACCTTGCAATGCGGAGAAATTACTGTGTGTGCATTTACAATATTCATTGATTTTTGCCATTGAAAAACATGTTATTCATATACCAGAAATGTTTGAAGCTACTGACTGAATGAAAAGAGCTGGCATCTCACTCTCTTTGAATCTTCTTTATCATGCCAGGATTAGCAGGAAAAAGCAAAAAATTTCAGAATTGCACCTTGCAATGTGGAGATATTACTGTTTGTGCATTTACAATATTCATTGATTTTTGCCATTGAAAAACGTCCAGAAATGTTTGAAGCTACTGACTGAATGAAAAGAGCTGGCATCTCACTCTCTTTGAATCTTCTTTATCATGCCAGGATTAGCAAGAAAAAGGAAAAAATTTCAGAATTGCACCTTGCAATGTGGAGATATTACTGTTTGTGCATTTACAATATTCATTGATTTTTGCCATTGAAAAACGTCCAGAAATGTTTGAAGCTACTGACTGAATGAAAGGAGCTGGCATCTCACTCTCTTTGAATCTTCTTTATCATGCTAGGATTAGCAGGAAAAAGCAAAAAATTTCAGAATTGCACCTTGCAATGCGGAGAAATTACTGTGTGTGCATTTACAATATTCATTGATTTTTGCCATTGAAAAACATGTTATTCATATACCAGAAATGTTTGAAGCTACTGTCTGAATGAAAAGAGCTGACATCTCACTCTCTTTGAATCTTCTTTATCATGCTAGGATTAGCAGGAAAAAGCAAAAAAATTTCAGAATTGCACCTTGCAATGCGGAGAAATTACTGTGTGTGCATTTACAATATTCATTGATTTTTGCCATTGAAAAACATCATGTTATTCATATACCAGAAATGTTTGAAGCTACTGACTGAATGAAAGGAGCTGGCATCTCACTCTCTTTGAATCTTCTTTATCATGCCAGGATTAGCAGGAAAAAGCAAAAAATTTCAGAGTTGCACCTTGCAATGTGGAGATATTACTGTTTGTGCATTTACAATATTCATTGATTTTTGCCATTGAAAAACGTCCAGAAATGTTTGAAGCTACTGACTGAATGAAAGGAGCTGGCATCTCACTCTCTTTGAATCTTCTTTATCATGCTAGGATTAGCAGGAAAAAGCAAAAAATTTCAGAATTGCACCTTGCAATTCGGAGAAATTACTGTGTGTGCATTTACAATATTCATTGATTTTTGCATTTGAAAAACATCGTTATTCATATACCAGAAATGTTTGAAGCTACTGACTGAATGAAAAGAGCTGGCATCTCACTCTCTTTGAATCTTCTTTATCCTGCCAGGATTAGCAGGAAAAAGCAAAAAATTTCAGAATTGCACCTTGCAATGTGGAGATATTACTGTTTGTGCATTTACAATATTCATTGATTTTTGCCATTGAAAAACATGTTATTCATATACCAGAAATGTTTGAAGCTACTGACTGAATGAAAAGAGCTGGCATCTCACTCTCTTTGAATCTTCTTTATCATGCCAGGATTAGCAGGAAAAAGCAAAAAATTTCAGAATTGCACCTTGCAATGTGGAGATATTACTGTTTGTGCATTTACAATATTCATTGATTTTTGCCATTGAAAAACGTCCAGAAATGTTTGAAGCTACTGACTGAATGAAAGGAGCTGGCATCTCACTCTCTTTGAATCTTCTTTATCATGCTAGGATTAGCAGGAAAAAGCAAAAAATTTCAGAATTGCACCTTGCAATGCGGAGAAATTACTGTTTGTGCATTTACAATATTCATTGATTTTTGCCATTGAAAAACATGTTATTCATATACCAGAAATGTTTGAAGCTACTGACTGAATGAAAAGAGCTGACATCTCACTCTCTTTGAATCTTCTTTATCATGCCAGGATTAGCAGGAAAAAGCAAAAAATTTCAGAATTGCACCTTGCAATGTGGAGATATTACTGTTTGTGCATTTACAATATTCATTGATTTTTGCCATTGAAAAACATCATGTTATTCATATACCAGAAATGTTTGAAGCTACTGACTGAATGAAAAGAGCTGGCATCTCACTCTCTTTGAATCTTCTTTATCATGCTAAGAGGAGCAGGAAAAAGCAAAAAAATTCAGAATTGCACGTTGCAATGTGGAGATATTACTGTTTGTGCATTTACAATATTCATTGATTTTTGCCATTGAAAAACATGTTATTCATATACCAGAAATGTTTGAAACTACTGACTGAATGAAAAGAGCTGGCATCTCACTCTCTTTGAATCTTCTTTATCATGCCAGGATTAGCAGGAAAAAGCAAAAAATTTCAGAATTGCACCTTGCAATGTGGAGATATTACTGTTTGTGCATTTACAATATTCATTGATTTTTGCCATTGAAAAACGTCCAGAAATGTTTGAAGCTACTGACTGAATGAAAGGAGCTGGCATCTCACTCTCTTTGAATCTTCTTTATCATGCTAGGATTAGCAGGAAAAAGCAAAAAATTTCAGAATTGCACCTTGCAATGCGGAGAAATTACTGTTTGTGCATTTACAATATTCATTGATTTTTGCCATTGAAAAACATGTTATTCATATACCAGAAATGTTTGAAGCTACTGACTGAATGAAAAGAGCTGGCATCTCACTCTCTTTGAATCTTCTTTATCATGCCAGGATTAGCAGGAAAAAGCAAAAAATTTCAGAATTGCACCTTGCAATGTGGAGATATTACTGTTTGTGCATTTACAATATTCATTGATTTTTGCCATTGAAAAACGTCCAGAAATGTTTCAAGCTACTGACTGAATGAAAAGAGCTGGCATCTCACTCTCTTTGAAACTTCTTTATCATGCCAGGATTAGCAGGAAAAAGCAAAAAATTTCAGAATTGCACGTTGCAATGTGGAGATATTACTGTTTGTGCATTTACAATATTCATTGATTTTTGCCATTGAAAAACGTCCAGAAATGTTTGAAGCTACTGACTGAATGAAAGGAGCTGGCATCTCACTCTCTTTGAATCTTCTTTATCATGCTAGGATTAGCAGGAAAAAGCAAAAAATTTCAGAATTGCACCTTGCAATGCGGAGAAATTACTGTGTGTGCATTTACAATATTCATTGATTTTTGCCATTGAAAAACATCGTTATTCATATACCAGAAATGTTTGAAGCTACTGACTGAATGAAAGGAGCTGGCATCTCACTCTCTTTGAATCTTCTTTATCATGCTAGGATTAGCAGGAAAAAGCAAAAAATTTCAGAATTGCACCTTGCAATGCGGAGAAATTACTGTTTGTGCATTTACAATATTCATTGATTTTTGCCATTGAAAAACATCATGTTATTCATATACCAGAAATGTTTGAAGCTACTGACTGAATGAAAGGAGCTGGCATCTCACTCTCTTTGAATCTTCTTTATCATGCTAGGATTAGCAGGAAAAAGCAAAAAATTTCAGAATTGCACCTTGCAATGCGGAGAAATTACTGTGTGTGCATTTACAATATTCATTGATTTTTGCCATTGAAAAACATCATGTTATTCATATACCAGAAATGTTTGAAGCTACTGACTGAATGAAAGGAGCTGGCATCTCACTCTCTTTGAATCTTCTTTATCATGCTAGGATTAGCAGGAAAAAGCAAAAAATTTCAGAATTGCACCTTGCAATGCGGAGAAATTACTGTTTGTGCATTTACAATATTCATTGATTTTTGCCATTGAAAAACATGTTATTCATATACCAGAAATGTTTGAAGCTACTGACTGAATGAAAAGAGCTGGCATCTCACTCTCTTTGAATCTTCTTTATCATGCCAGGATTAGCAGGAAAAAGCAAAAAATTTCAGAATTGCACCTTGCAATGTGGAGATATTACTGTTTGTGCATTTACAATATTCATTGATTTTTGCCATTGAAAAACGTCCAGAAATGTTTGAAGTTACTGACTGAATGAAAGGAGCTGGCATCTCACTCTCTTTGAATCTTCTTTATCATGCTAGGATTAGCAGGAAAAAGCAAAAAATTTCAGAATTGCACCTTGCAATGCGGAGAAATTACTGTGTGTGCATTTACAATATTCATTGATTTTTGCCATTGAAAAACATGTTATTCATATACCAGAAATGTTTGAAGCTACTGACTGAATGAAAAGAGCTGGCATCTCACTCTCTTTGAATCTTCTTTATCATGCCAGGATTAGCAGGAAAAAGCAAAAAATTTCAGAATTGCACCTTGCAATGTGGAGATATTACTGTTTGTGCATTTACAATATTCATTGATTTTTGCCATTGAAAAACGTCCAGAAATGTTTGAAGCTACTGACTGAATGAAAGGAGCTGGCATCTCACTCTCTTTGAATCTTCTTTATCATTCTAGGATTAGCAGGAAAAAGCAAAAAATTTCAGAATTGCACCTTGCAATGCGGAGAAATTACTGTTTGTGCATTTACAATATTCATTGATTTTTGCCATTGAAAAACATGTTATTCATATACCAGAAATGTTTGAAGCTACTGACTGAATGAAAAGAGCTGGCATCTCACTCTCTTTGAATCTTCTTTATCATGCCAGGATTAGCAGGAAAAAGCAAAAAATTTCAGAATTGCACCTTGCAATGTGGAGATATTACTGTTTGTGCATTTACAATATTCATTGATTTTTGCCATTGAAAAACGTCCAGAAATGTTTCAAGCTACTGACTGAATGAAAAGAGCTGGCATCTCACTCTCTTTGAAACTTCTTTATCATGCCAGGATTAGCAGGAAAAAGCAAAAAATTTCAGAATTGCACGTTGCAATGTGGAGATATTACTGTTTGTGCATTTACAATATTCATTGATTTTTGCCATTGAAAAACGTCCAGAAATGTTTGAAGCTACTGACTGAATGAAAGGAGCTGGCATCTCACTCTCTTTGAATCTTCTTTATCATGCTAGGATTAGCAGGAAAAAGCAAAAAATTTCAGAATTGCACCTTGCAATGCGGAGAAATTACTGTGTGTGCATTTACAATATTCATTGATTTTTGCCATTGAAAAACATCGTTATTCATATACCAGAAATGTTTGAAGCTACTGACTGAATGAAAGGAGCTGGCATCTCACTCTCTTTGAATCTTCTTTATCATGCTAGGATTAGCAGGAAAAAGCAAAAAATTTCAGAATTGCACCTTGCAATGCGGAGAAATTACTGTTTGTGCATTTACAATATTCATTGATTTTTGCCATTGAAAAACATCATGTTATTCATATACCAGAAATGTTTGAAGCTACTGACTGAATGAAAGGAGCTGGCATCTCACTCTCTTTGAATCTTCTTTATCATGCTAGGATTAGCAGGAAAAAGCAAAAAATTTCAGAATTGCACCTTGCAATGCGGAGAAATTACTGTGTGTGCATTTACAATATTCATTGATTTTTGCCATTGAAAAACATCATGTTATTCATATACCAGAAATGTTTGAAGCTACTGACTGAATGAAAGGAGCTGGCATCTCACTCTCTTTGAATCTTCTTTATCATGCTAGGATTAGCAGGAAAAAGCAAAAAATTTCAGAATTGCACCTTGCAATGCGGAGAAATTACTGTTTGTGCATTTACAATATTCATTGATTTTTGCCATTGAAAAACATGTTATTCATATACCAGAAATGTTTGAAGCTACTGACTGAATGAAAAGAGCTGGCATCTCACTCTCTTTGAATCTTCTTTATCATGCCAGGATTAGCAGGAAAAAGCAAAAAATTTCAGAATTGCACCTTGCAATGTGGAGATATTACTGTTTGTGCATTTACAATATTCATTGATTTTTGCCATTGAAAAACGTCCAGAAATGTTTGAAGTTACTGACTGAATGAAAGGAGCTGGCATCTCACTCTCTTTGAATCTTCTTTATCATGCTAGGATTAGCAGGAAAAAGCAAAAAATTTCAGAATTGCACCTTGCAATGCGGAGAAATTACTGTGTGTGCATTTACAATATTCATTGATTTTTGCCATTGAAAAACATGTTATTCATATACCAGAAATGTTTGAAGCTACTGACTGAATGAAAAGAGCTGGCATCTCACTCTCTTTGAATCTTCTTTATCATGCCAGGATTAGCAGGAAAAAGCAAAAAATTTCAGAATTGCACCTTGCAATGTGGAGATATTACTGTTTGTGCATTTACAATATTCATTGATTTTTGCCATTGAAAAACGTCCAGAAATGTTTGAAGCTACTGACTGAATGAAAAGAGCTGGCATCTCACTCTCTTTGAATCTTTTTTATCATGCTAAGAGGAGCAGGAAAAAGCAAAAAATTTCAGAATTGCACGTTGCAATGTGGAGATATTACTGTTTGTGCATTTACAATATTCATTGATTTTTGCCATTGAAAAACATGTTATTCATATACCAGAAATGTTTGAAGCTACTGACTGAATGAAAAGAGCTGGCATCTCACTCTCTTTGAATCTTCTTTATCATGCCAGGATTAGCAGGAAAAAGCAAAAAATTTCAGAATTGCACCTTGAATGTGGAGATATTACTGTTTGTGCATTTACAATATTCATTGATTTTTGCCATTGAAAAACGTCCAGAAATGTTTGAAGCTACTGACTGAATGAAAGGAGCTGGCATCTCACTCTCTTTGAATCTTCTTTATCATGCTAGGATTAGCAGGAAAAAGCAAAAAATTTCAGAATTGCACATTGCAATGCGGAGAAATTACTGTTTGTGCATTTACAATATTCATTGATTTTTGCCATTGAAAAACATCGTTATTCATATACCAGAAATGTTTGAAGCTACTGACTGAATGAAAAGAGCTGGCATCTCACTCTCTTTGAATCTTCTTTATCATGCCAGCATTAGCAGGAAAAAGCAAAAAATTTCAGAATTGCACCTTGCAATGTGGAGATATTACTGTTTGTGCATTTACAATATTCATTGATTTTTTGCCATTGAAAAACGTCCAGAAATGTTTGAAGCTACTGACTGAATGAAAGGAGCTGGCATCTCACTCTCTTTGAATCTTCTTTATCATGCTAGGATTAGCAGGAAAAAGCAAAAAATTTCAGAATTGCACCTTGCAATGCGGAGAAATTACTGTGTGTGCATTTACAATATTCATTGATTTTTGCCATTGAAAAACATCGTTATTCATATACCAGAAATGTTTGCAGCTACTGACTGAATGAAAGGAGCTGGCATCTCACTCTCTTTGAATCTTCTTTATCATGCTAGGATTAGCAGGAAAAAGCAAAAAATTTCAGAATTGCACCTTGCAATGCGGAGAAATTACTGTTTGTGCATTTACAATATTCATTGATTTTTGCCATTGAAAAACATCATGTTATTCATATACCAGAAATGTTTGAAGCTACTGACTGAATGAAAGGAGCTGGCATCTCACTCTCTTTGAATCTTCTTTATCATGCTAGGATTAGCAGGAAAAAGCAAAAAATTTCAGAATTGCACCTTGCAATGCGGAGAAATTACTGTGTGTGCATTTACAATATTCATTGATTTTTGCCATTGAAAAACATCATGTTATTCATATACCAGAAATGTTTGAAGCTACTGACTGAATGAAAGGAGCTGGCATCTCACTCTCTTTGAATCTTCTTTATCATGCTAGGATTAGCAGGAAAAAGCAAAAAATTTCAGAATTGCACCTTGCAATGTGGAGATATTACTGTTTGTGCATTTACAATATTCATTGATTTTTGCCATTGAAAAACGTCCAGAAATGTTTGAAGCTACTGACTGAATGAAAGGAGCTGGCATCTCACTCTCTTTGAATCTTCTTTATCATGCTAGGATTAGCAGGAAAAAGCAAAAAATTTCAGAATTGCACCTTGCAATGCGGAGAAATTACTGTTTGTGCATTTACAATATTCATTGATTTTTGCCATTGAAAAACATGTTATTCATATACCAGAAATGTTTGAAGCTACTGACTGAATGAAAAGAGCTGGCATCTCACTCTCTTTGAATCTTCTTTATCATGCCAGGATTAGCAGGAAAAAGCAAAAAATTTCAGAATTGCACCTTGCAATGTGGAGATATTACTGTTTGTGCATTTACAATATTCATTGATTTTTGCCATTGAAAAACGTCCAGAAATGTTTGAAGCTACTGACTGAATGAAAGGAGCTGGCATCTCACTCTCTTTGAATCTTCTTTATCATGCTAGGAATAGCAGGAAAAAGCAAAAAATTTCAGAATTGCACCTTGCAATGCGGAGAAATTACTGTTTGTGCATTTACAATATTCATTGATTTTTGCCATTGAAAAACATGTTATTCATATACCAGAAATGTTTGAAGCTACTGACTGAATGAAAAGAGCTGGCATCTCACTCTCTTTGAATCTTCTTTATCATGCCAGGATTAACAGGAAAAAGCAAAAAATTTCAGAATTGCACCTTGCAATGTGGAGATATTACTGTTTGTGCATTTACAATATTCATTGATTTTTGCCATTGAAAAACGTCCAGAAATGTTTGAAGCTACTGACTGAATGAAAGGAGCTGGCATCTCACTCTCTTTGAATCTTCTTTATCATGCTAGGATTAGCAGGAAAAAGCAAAAAATTTCAGAATTGCACCTTGCAATGCGGAGAAATTACTGTGTGTGCATTTACAATATTCATTGATTTTTGCCATTGAAAAACATGTTATTCATATACCAGAAATGTTTGAAGCTACTGACTGAATGAAAAGAGCTGGCATCTCACTCTCTTTGAATCTTCTTTATCATGCCAGGATTAGCAGGAAAAAGCAAAAAATTTCAGAATTGCACCTTGCAATGTGGAGATATTACTGTTTGTGCATTTACAATATTCATTGATTTTTGCCATTGAAAAACGTCCAGAAATGTTTGAAGCTACTGACTGAATGAAAAGAGCTGGCATCTCACTCTCTTTGAATCTTTTTTATCATGCTAAGAGGAGCAGGAAAAAGCAAAAAATTTCAGAATTGCACGTTGCAATGTGGAGATATTACTGTTTGTGCATTTACAATATTCATTGATTTTTGCCATTGAAAAACATGTTATTCATATACCAGAAATGTTTGAAGCTACTGACTGAATGAAAAGAGCTGGCATCTCACTCTCTTTGAATCTTCTTTATCATGCCAGGATTAGCAGGAAAAAGCAAAAAATTTCAGAATTGCACCTTGCAATGTGGAGATATTATTCTTTGTGCATTTACAATATTCATTGATTTTTGCCATTGAAAAACGTCCAGAAATGTTTGAAGCTACTGACTGAATGAAAGGAGCTGGCATCTCACTCTCTTTGAATCTTCTTTATCATGCTAGGATTAGCAGGAAAAAGCAAAAAATTTCAGAATTGCACATTGCAATGCGGAGAAATTACTGTTTGTGCATTTACAATATTCATTGATTTTTGCCATTGAAAAACATTGTTATTCATATACCAGAAATGTTTGAAGCTACTGACTGAATGAAAAGAGCTGGCATCTCACTTTGAATCTTCTTTATCATGCCAGGATTAGCAGGAAAAAGCAAAAAATTTCAGAATTGCACCTTGCAATGTGGAGATATTACTGTTTGTGCATTTACAATATTCATTGATTTTTGCCATTGAAAAACGTCCAGAAATGTTTGAAGCTACTGACTGAATGAAAGGAGCTGGCATCTCACTCTCTTTGAATCTTCTTTATCATGCTAGGATTAGCAGGAAAAAGCAAAAAATTTCAGAATTGCACCTTGCAATGCGGAGAAATTACTGTGTGTGCATTTACAATATTCATTGATTTTTGCCATTGAAAAACATGTTATTCATATACCAGAAATGTTTGAAGCTACTGACTGAATGAAAAGAGCTGGCATCTCACTCTCTTTGAATCTTCTTTATCATGCCAGGATTAGCAGGAAAAAGCAAAAAATTTCAGAATTGCACCTTGCAATGTGGAGATATTACTGTTTGTGCATTTACAATATTCATTGATTTTTGCCATTGAAAAACGTCCAGAAATGTTTGAAGCTACTGACTGAATGAAAAGAGCTGGCATCTCACTCTCTTTGAATCTTCTTTATCATGCCAGGATTAGCAAGAAAAAGGAAAAAATTTCAGAATTGCACCTTGCAATGTGGAGATATTACTGTTTGTGCATTTACAATATTCATTGATTTTTGCCATTGAAAAACGTCCAGAAATGTTTGAAGCTACTGACTGAATGAAAGGAGCTGGCATCTCACTCTCTTTGAATCTTCTTTATCATGCTAGGATTAGCAGGAAAAAGCAAAAAATTTCAGAATTGCACCTTGCAATGCGGAGAAATTACTGTGTGTGCATTTACAATATTCATTGATTTTTGCCATTGAAAAACATGTTATTCATATACCAGAAATGTTTGAAGCTACTGTCTGAATGAAAAGAGCTGACATCTCACTCTCTTTGAATCTTCTTTATCATGCTAGGATTAGCAGGAAAAAGCAAAAAAATTTCAGAATTGCACCTTGCAATGCGGAGAAATTACTGTGTGTGCATTTACAATATTCATTGATTTTTGCCATTGAAAAACATCATGTTATTCATATACCAGAAATGTTTGAAGCTACTGACTGAATGAAAGGAGCTGGCATCTCACTCTCTTTGAATCTTCTTTATCAT
The DNA here is from genome assembly GCF_046119375.1 of Phyllobates terribilis. Classification (NCBI taxonomy): domain Eukaryota; kingdom Metazoa; phylum Chordata; class Amphibia; order Anura; family Dendrobatidae; genus Phyllobates; species Phyllobates terribilis. Next base: position 3,034,783 of record NW_027362925.1, on the reverse strand, counting down.
GCCAGGATTAGCAGGAAAAAGCAAAAAATTTCAGAGTTGCACCTTGCAATGTGGAGATATTACTGTTTGTGCATTTACAATATTCATTGATTTTTGCCATTGAAAAACGTCCAGAAATGTTTGAAGCTACTGACTGAATGAAAGGAGCTGGCATCTCACTCTCTTTGAATCTTCTTTATCATGCTAGGATTAGCAGGAAAAAGCAAAAAATTTCAGAATTGCACCTTGCAATTCGGAGAAATTACTGTGTGTGCATTTACAATATTCATTGATTTTTGCATTTGAAAAACATCGTTATTCATATACCAGAAATGTTTGAAGCTACTGACTGAATGAAAAGAGCTGGCATCTCACTCTCTTTGAATCTTTTTTATCCTGCCAGGATTAGCAGGAAAAAGCAAAAAATTTCAGAATTGCACCTTGCAATGTGGAGATATTACTGTTTGTGCATTTACAATATTCATTGATTTTTGCCATTGAAAAACATGTTATTCATATACCAGAAATGTTTGAAGCTACTGACTGAATGAAAAGAGCTGGCATCTCACTCTCTTTGAATCTTATTTATCATGCCAGGATTAGCAGGAAAAAGCAAAAAATTTCAGAATTGCACCTTGCAATGTGGAGATATTACTGTTTGTGCATTTACAATATTCATTGATTTTTGCCATTGAAAAACGTCCAGAAATGTTTGAAGCTACTGACTGAATGAAAGGAGCTGGCATCTCACTCTCTTTGAATCTTCTTTATCATGCTAGGATTAGCAGGAAAAAGCAAAAAATTTCAGAATTGCACCTTGCAATGCGGAGAAATTACTGTTTGTGCATTTACAATATTCATTGATTTTTGCCATTGAAAAACATGTTATTCATATACCAGAAATGTTTGAAGCTACTGACTGAATGAAAAGAGCTGACATCTCACTCTCTTTGAATCTTCTTTATCATGCCAGGATTAGCAGGAAAAAGCAAAAAATTTCAGAATTGCACCTTGCAATGTGGAGATATTACTGTTTGTGCATTTACAATATTCATAGATTTTTGCCATTGAAAAACATCATGTTATTCATATACCAGAAATGTTTGAAGCTACTGACTGAATGAAAAGAGCTGGCATCTCACTCTCTTTGAATCTTCTTTATCATGCTAAGAGGAGCAGGAAAAAGCAAAAAAATTCAGAATTGCACGTTGCAATGTGGAGATATTACTGTTTGTGCATTTACAATATTCATTGATTTTTGCCATTGAAAAACATGTTATTCATATACCAGAAATGTTTGAAACTACTGACTGAATGAAAAGAGCTGGCATCTCACTCTCTTTGAATCTTCTTTATCATGCCAGGATTAGCAGGAAAAAGCAAAAAATTTCAGAATTGCACCTTGCAATGTGGAGATATTACTGTTTGTGCATTTACAATATTCATTGATTTTTGCCATTGAAAAACGTCCAGAAATGTTTGAAGCTACTGACTGAATGAAAGGAGCTGGCATCTCACTCTCTTTGAATCTTCTTTATCATGCTAGGATTAGCAGGAAAAAGCAAAAAATTTCAGAATTGCACCTTGCAATGCGGAGAAATTACTGTTTGTGCATTTACAATATTCATTGATTTTTGCCATTGAAAAACATGTTATTCATATACCAGAAATGTTTGAAGCTACTGACTGAATGAAAAGAGCTGGCATCTCACTCTCTTTGAATCTTCTTTATCATGCCAGGATTAGCAGGAAAAAGCAAAAAATTTCAGAATTGCACCTTGCAATGTGGAGATATTACTGTTTGTGCATTTACAATATTCATTGATTTTTGCCATTGAAAAACGTCCAGAAATGTTTCAAGCTACTGACTGAATGAAAAGAGCTGGCATCTCACTCTCTTTGAATCTTCTTTATCATGCCAGGATTAGCAGGAAAAAGCAAAAAATTTCAGAATTGCACGTTGCAATGTGGAGATATTACTGTTTGTGCATTTACAATATTCATTGATTTTTGCCATTGAAAAACGTCCAGAAATGTTTGAAGCTACTGACTGAATGAAAGGAGCTGGCATCTCACTCTCTTTGAATCTTCTTTATCATGCTAGGATTAGCAGGAAAAAGCAAAAAATTTCAGAATTGCACCTTGCAATGCGGAGAAATTACTGTGTGTGCATTTACAATATTCATTGATTTTTGCCATTGAAAAACATCGTTATTCATATACCAGAAATGTTTGAAGCTACTGACTGAATGAAAGGAGCTGGCATCTCACTCTCTTTGAATCTTCTTTATCATGCTAGGATTAGCAGGAAAAAGCAAAAAATTTCAGAATTGCACCTTGCAATGCGGAGAAATTACTGTTTGTGCATTTACAATATTCATTGATTTTTGCCATTGAAAAACATCATGTTATTCATATACCAGAAATGTTTGAAGCTACTGACTGAATGAAAGGAGCTGGCATCTCACTCTCTTTGAATCTTCTTTATCATGCTAGGATTAGCAGGAAAAAGCAAAAAATTTCAGAATTGCACCTTGCAATGCGGAGAAATTACTGTCTGTGCATTTACAATATTCATTGATTTTTGCCATTGAAAAACATCATGTTATTCATATACCAGAAATGTTTGAAGCTACTGACTGAATGAAAGGAGCTGGCATCTCACTCTCTTTGAATCTTCTTTATCATGCTAGGATTAGCAGGAAAAAGCAAAAAATTTCAGAATTGCACCTTGCAATGTGGAGATATTACTGTTTGTGCATTTACAATATTCATTGATTTTTGCCATTGAAAAACGTCCAGAAATGTTTGAAGTTACTGACTGAATGAAAGGAGCTGGCATCTCACTCTCTTTGAATCTTCTTTATCATGCTAGGATTAGCAGGAAAAAGCAAAAAATTTCAGAATTGCACCTTGCAATGCGGAGAAATTACTGTGTGTGCATTTACAATATTCATTGATTTTTGCCATTGAAAAACATGTTATTCATATACCAGAAATGTTTGAAGCTACTGACTGAATGAAAAGAGCTGGCATCTCACTCTCTTTGAATCTTCTTTATCATGCCAGGATTAGCAGGAAAAAGCAAAAAATTTCAGAATTGCACCTTGCAATGTGGAGATATTACTGTTTGTGCATTTACAATATTCATTGATTTTTGCCATTGAAAAACGTCCAGAAATGTTTGAAGCTACTGACTGAATGAAAAGAGCTGGCATCTCACTCTCTTTGAATCTTTTTTATCATGCTAAGAGGAGCAGGAAAAAGCAAAAAATTTCAGAATTGCACGTTGCAATGTGGAGATATTACTGTTTGTGCATTTACAATATTCATTGATTTTTGCCATTGAAAAACATGTTATTCATATACCAGAAATGTTTGAAGCTACTGACTGAATGAAAAGAGCTGGCATCTCACTCTCTTTGAATCTTCTTTATCATGCCAGGATTAGCAGGAAAAAGCAAAAAATTTCAGAATTGCACCTTGCAATGTGGAGATATTACTGTTTGTGCATTTACAATATTCATTGATTTTTGCCATTGAAAAACGTCCAGAAATGTTTGAAGCTACTGACTGAATGAAAGGAGCTGGCATCTCACTCTCTTTGAATCTTCTTTATCATGCTAGGATTAGCAGGAAAAAGCAAAAAATTTCAGAATTGCACATTGCAATGCGGAGAAATTACTGTTTGTGCATTTACAATATTCATTGATTTTTGCCATTGAAAAACATCGTTATTCATATACCAGAAATGTTTGAAGCTACTGACTGAATGAAAAGAGCTGGCATCTCACTCTCTTTGAATCTTCTTTATCATGCCAGCATTAGCAGGAAAAAGCAAAAAATTTCAGAATTGCACCTTGCAATGTGGAGATATTACTGTTTGTGCATTTACAATATTCATTGATTTTTTGCCATTGAAAAACGTCCAGAAATGTTTGAAGCTACTGACTGAATGAAAGGAGCTGGCATCTCACTCTCTTTGAATCTTCTTTATCATGCTAGGATTAGCAGGAAAAAGCAAAAAATTTCAGAATTGCACATTGCAATGCGGAGAAATTACTGTGTGTGCATTTACAATATTCATTGATTTTTGCCATTGAAAAACATGTTATTCATATACCAGAAATGTTTGAAGCTACTGACTGAATGAAAAGAGCTGGCATCTCTCTTTGAATCTTCTTTATCATGCCAGGATTAGCAGGAAAAAGCAAAAAATTTCAGAATTGCACCTTGCAATGTGGAGATATTACTGTTTGTGCATTTACAATATTCATTGATTTTTGCCATTGAAAAACGTCCAGAAATGTTTGAAGCTACTGACTGAATGAAAGGAGCTGGCATCTCACTCTCTTTGAATCTTCTTTATCATGCTAGGATTAGCAGGAAAAAGCAAAAAATTTCAGAATTGCACCTTGCAATGCGGAGAAATTACTGTTTGTGCATTTACAATATTCATTGATTTTTGCCATTGAAAAACATGTTATTCATATACCAGAAATGTTTGAAGCTACTGACTGAATGAAAAGAGCTGGCATCTCACTCTCTTTGAATCTTCTTTATCATGCCAGGATTAGCAGGAAAAAGCAAAAAATTTCAGAATTGCACCTTGCAATGTGGAGATATTACTGTTTGTGCATTTACAATATTCATTGATTTTTGCCATTGAAAAACGTCCAGAAATGTTTGAAGCTACTGACTGAATGAAAGGAGCTGGCATCTCACTCTCTTTGAATCTTCTTTATCATGCTAGGATTAGCAGGAAAAAGCAAAAAATTTCAGAATTGCACCTTGCAATGCGGAGAAATTACTGTTTGTGCATTTACAATACTCATTGATTTTTGCCATTGAAAAACATGTTATTCATATACCAGAAATGTTTGAAGCTACTGACTGAATGAAAAGAGCTGGCATCTCACTCTCTTTGAATCTTCTTTATCATGCCAGGATTAGCAGGAAAAAGCAAAAAATTTCAGAATTGCACCTTGCAATGTGGAGATATTACTGTTTGTGCATTTACAATATTCATTGATTTTTGCCATTGAAAAACGTCCAGAAATGTTTGAAGCTACTGACTGAATGAAAGGAGCTGGCATCTCACTCTCTTTGAATCTTCTTTATCATGCTAGGATTAGCAGGAAAAAGCAAAAAATTTCAGAATTGCACCTTGCAATGCGGAGAAATTACTGTGTGTGCATTTACAATATTCATTGATTTTTGCCATTGAAAAACATGTTATTCATATACCAGAAATGTTTGAAGCTACTGACTGAATGAAAAGAGCTGGCATCTCACTCTCTTTGAATCTTCTTTATCATGCCAGGATTAGCAGGAAAAAGCAAAAAATTTCAGAATTGCACCTTGCAATGTGGAGATATTACTGTTTGTGCATTTACAATATTCATTGATTTTTGCCATTGAAAAACGTCCAGAAATGTTTGAAGCTACTGACTGAATGAAAAGAGCTGGCATCTCACTCTCTTTGAATCTTTTTTATCATGCTAAGAGGAGCAGGAAAAAGCAAAAAATTTCAGAATTGCACGTTGCAATGTGGAGATATTACTGTTTGTGCATTTACAATATTCATTGATTTTTGCCATTGAAAAACATGTTATTCATATACCAGAAATGTTTGAAGCTACTGACTGAATGAAAAGAGCTGGCATCTCACTCTCTTTGAATCTTCTTTATCATGCCAGGATTAGCAGGAAAAAGCAAAAAATTTCAGAATTGCACCTTGCAATGTGGAGATATTACTCTTTGTGCATTTACAATATTCATTGATTTTTGCCATTGAAAAACGTCCAGAAATGTTTGAAGCTACTGACTGAATGAAAGGAGCTGGCATCTCACTCTCTTTGAATCTTCTTTATCATGCTAGGATTAGCAGGAAAAAGCAAAAAATTTCAGAATTGCACATTGCAATGCGGAGAAATTACTGTTTGTGCATTTACAATATTCATTGATTTTTGCCATTGAAAAACATTGTTATTCATATACCAGAAATGTTTGAAGCTACTGACTGAATGAAAAGAGCTGGCATCTCACTTTGAATCTTCTTTATCATGCCAGGATTAGCAGGAAAAAGCAAAAAATTTCAGAATTGCACCTTGCAATGTGGAGATATTACTGTTTGTGCATTTACAATATTCATTGATTTTTGCCATTGAAAAACGTCCAGAAATGTTTGAAGCTACTGACTGAATGAAAGGAGCTGGCATCTCACTCTCTTTGAATCTTCTTTATCATGCTAGGATTAGCAGGAAAAAGCAAAAAATTTCAGAATTGCACCTTGCAATGCGGAGAAATTACTGTGTGTGCATTTACAATATTCATTGATTTTTGCCATTGAAAAACATGTTATTCATATACCAGAAATGTTTGAAGCTACTGACTGAATGAAAAGAGCTGGCATCTCACTCTCTTTGAATCTTCTTTATCATGCCAGGATTAGCAGGAAAAAGCAAAAAATTTCAGAATTGCACCTTGCAATGTGGAGATATTACTGTTTGTGCATTTACAATATTCATTGATTTTTGCCATTGAAAAACGTCCAGAAATGTTTGAAGCTACTGACTGAATGAAAAGAGCTGGCATCTCACTCTCTTTGAATCTTCTTTATCATGCCAGGATTAGCAAGAAAAAGGAAAAAATTTCAGAATTGCACCTTGCAATGTGGAGATATTACTGTTTGTGCATTTACAATATTCATTGATTTTTGCCATTGAAAAACGTCCAGAAATGTTTGAAGCTACTGACTGAATGAAAGGAGCTGGCATCTCACTCTCTTTGAATCTTCTTTATCATGCTAGGATTAGCAGGAAAAAGCAAAAAATTTCAGAATTGCACCTTGCAATGCGGAGAAATTACTGTGTGTGCATTTACAATATTCATTGATTTTTGCCATTGAAAAACATGTTATTCATATACCAGAAATGTTTGAAGCTACTGTCTGAATGAAAAGAGCTGACATCTCACTCTCTTTGAATCTTCTTTATCATGCTAGGATTAGCAGGAAAAAGCAAAAAAATTTCAGAATTGCACCTTGCAATGCGGAGAAATTACTGTGTGTGCATTTACAATATTCATAGATTTTTGCCATTGAAAAACATCATGTTATTCATATACCAGAAATGTTTGAAGCTACTGACTGAATGAAAGGAGCTGGCATCTCACTCTCTTTGAATCTTCTTTATCATGCCAGGATTAGCAGGAAAAAGCAAAAAATTTCAGAGTTGCACCTTGCAATGTGGAGATATTACTGTTTTTGCATTTACAATATTCATTGATTTTTGCCATTGAAAAACGTCCAGAAATGTTTGAAGCTACTGACTGAATGAAAGGAGCTGGCATCTCACTCTCTTTGAATCTTCTTTATCATGCTAGGATTAGCAGGAAAAAGCAAAAAATTTCAGAATTGCACCTTGCAATGCGGAGAAATTACTGTGTGTGCATTTACAATATTCATTGATTTTTGCCATTGAAAAACATCGTTATTCATATACCAGAAATGTTTGAAGCTACTGACTGAATGAAAAGAGCTGGCATCTCACTCTCTTTGAATCTTCTTTATCCTGCCAGGATTAGCAGGAAAAAGCAAAAAATTTCAGAATTGCACCTTGCAATGTGGAGATATTACTGTTTGTGCATTTACAATATTCATTGATTTTTGCCATTGAAAAACATGTTATTCATATACCAGAAATGTTTGAAGCTACTGACTGAATGAAAAGAGCTGGCATCTCACTCTCTTTGAATCTTCTTTATCATGCCAGGATTAGCAGGAAAAAGCAAAAAATTTCAGAATTGCACCTTGCAATGTGGAGATATTACTGTTTGTGCATTTACAATATTCATTGATTTTTGCCATTGAAAAACGTCCAGAAATGTTTGAAGCTGCTGACTGAATGAAAGGAGCTGGCATCTCACTCTCTTTGAATCTTCTTTATCATGCTAGGATTAGCAGGAAAAAGCAAAAAATTTCAGAATTGCACCTTGCAATGCGGAGAAATTACTGTTTGTGCATTTACAATATTCATTGATTTTTGCCATTGAAAAACATGTTATTCATATACCAGAAATGTTTGAAGCTACTGACTGAATGAAAAGAGCTGACATCTCACTCTCTTTGAATCTTCTTTATCATGCAAGGATTAGCAGGAAAAAGCAAAAAATTTCAGAATTGCACCTTGCAATGTGGAGATATTACTGTTTGTGCATTTACAATATTCATTGATTTTTGCCATTGAAAAACATCATGTTATTCATATACCAGAAATGTTTGAAGCTACTGACTGAATGAAAAGAGCTGGCATCTCACTCTCTTTGAATCTTCTTTATCATGCTAAGAGGAGCAGGAAAAAGCAAAAAAATTCAGAATTGCACGTTGCAATGTGGAGATATTACTGTTTGTGCATTTACAATATTCATTGATTTTTGCCATTGAAAAACATGTTATTCATATACCAGAAATGTTTGAAACTACTGACTGAATGAAAAGAGCTGGCATCTCACTCTCTTTGAATCTTCTTTATCATGCCAGGATTAGCAGGAAAAAGCAAAAAATTTCAGAATTGCACCTTGCAATGTGGAGATATTACTGTTTGTGCATTTACAATATTCATTGATTTTTGCCATTGAAAAACGTCCAGAAATGTTTGAAGCTACTGACTGAATGAAAGGAGCTGGCATCTCACTCTCTTTGAATCTTCTTTATCATGCTAGGATTAGCAGGAAAAAGCAAAAAATTTCAGAATTGCACCTTGCAATGCGGAGAAATTACTGTTTGTGCATTTACAATATTCATTGATTTTTGCCATTGAAAAACATGTTATTCATATACCAGAAATGTTTGAAGCTACTGACTGAATGAAAAGAGCTGGCATCTCACTCTCTTTGAATCTTCTTTATCATGCCAGGATTAGCAGGAAAAAGCAAAAAATTTCAGAATTGCACCTTGCAATGTGGAGATATTACTGTTTGTGCATTTACAATATTCATTGATTTTTGCCATTGAAAAACGTCCAGAAATGTTTCAAGCTACTGACTGAATGAAAAGAGCTGGCATCTCACTCTCTTTGAATCTTCTTTATCATGCCAGGATTAGCAGGAAAAAGCAAAAAATTTCAGAATTGCACGTTGCAATGTGGAGATATTACTGTTTGTGCATTTACAATATTCATTGATTTTTGCCATTGAAAAACGTCCAGAAATGTTTGAAGCTACTGACTGAATGAAAGGAGCTGGCATCTCACTCTCTTTGAATCTTCTTTATCATGCTAGGATTAGCAGGAAAAAGCAAAAAATTTCAGAATTGCACCTTGCAATGCGGAGAAATTACTGTGTGTGCATTTACAATATTCATTGATTTTTGCCATTGAAAAACATCGTTATTCATATACCAGAAATGTTTGAAGCTACTGACTGAATGAAAGGAGCTGGCATCTCACTCTCTTTGAATCTTCTTTATCATGCTAGGATTAGCAGGAAAAAGCAAAAAAATTTCAGAATTGCACCTTGCAATGCGGAGAAATTACTGTTTGTGCATTTACAATATTCATTGATTTTTGCCATTGAAAAACATCATGTTATTCATATACCAGAAATGTTTGAAGCTACTGACTGAATGAAAGGAGCTGGCATCTCACTCTCTTTGAATCTTCTTTATCATGCTAGGATTAGCAGGAAAAAGCAAAAAATTTCAGAATTGCACCTTGCAATGCGGAGAAATTACTGTGTGTGCATTTACAATATTCATTGATTTTTGCCATTGAAAAACATCATGTTATTCATATACCAGAAATGTTTGAAGCTACTGACTGAATGAAAGGAGCTGGCATCTCACTCTCTTTGAATCTTCTTTATCATGCTAGGATTAGCAGGAAAAAGCAAAAAATTTCAGAATTGCACCTTGCAATGTGGAGATATTACTGTTTGTGCATTTACAATATTCATTGATTTTTGCCATTGAAAAACGTCCAGAAATGTTTGAAGCTACTGACTGAATGAAAGGAGCTGGCATCTCACTCTCTTTGAATCTTCTTTATCATGCTAGGATTAGCAGGAAAAAGCAAAAAATTTCAGAATTGCACCTTGCAATGCGGAGAAATTACTGTTTGTGCATTTACAATATTCATTGATTTTTGCCATTGAAAAACATGTTATTCATATACCAGAAATGTTTGAAGCTACTGACTGAATGAAAAGAGCTGGCATCTCACTCTCTTTGAATCTTCTTTATCATGCCAGGATTAGCAGGAAAAAGCAAAAAATTTCAGAATTGCACCTTGCAATGTGGAGATATTACTGTTTGTGCATTTACAATATTCATTGATTTTTGCCATTGAAAAACGTCCAGAAATGTTTGAAGCTACTGACTGAATGAAAGGAGCTGGCATCTCTCTCTCTTTGAATCTTCTTTATCATGCTAGGATTAGCAGGAAAAAGCAAAAAATTTCAGAATTGCACCTTGCAATGCGGAGAAATTACTGTTTGTGCATTTACAATATTCATTGATTTTTGCCATTGAAAAACATGTTATTCATATACCAGAAATGTTTGAAGCTACTGACTGAATGAAAAGAGCTGGCATCTCACTCTCTTTGAATCTTCTTTATCATGCCAGGATTAGCAGGAAAAAGCAAAAAATTTCAGAATTGCACCTTGCAATGTGGAGATATTACTGTTTGTGCATTTACAATATTCATTGATTTTTGCCATTGAAAAACGTCCAGAAATGTTTGAAGTTACTGACTGAATGAAAGGAGCTGGCATCTCACTCTCTTTGAATCTTCTTTATCATGCTAGGATTAGCAGGAAAAAGCAAAAAATTTCAGAATTGCACCTTGCAATGCGGAGAAATTACTGTGTGTGCATTTACAATATTCATTGATTTTTGCCATTGAAAAACATGTTATTCATATACCAGAAATGTTTGAAGCTACTGACTGAATGAAAAGAGCTGGCATCTCACTCTCTTTGAATCTTCTTTATCATGCCAGGATTAGCAGGAAAAAGCAAAAAATTTTAGAATTGCACCTTGCAATGTGGAGATATTACTGTTTGTGCATTTACAATATTCATTGATTTTTGCCATTGAAAAACGTCCAGAAATGTTTGAAGCTACTGACTGAATGAAAAGAGCTGGCATCTCACTCTCTTTGAATCTTTTTTATCATGCTAAGAGGAGCAGGAAAAAGCAAAAAATTTCAGAATTGCACGTTGCAATGTGGAGATATTACTGTTTGTGCATTTACAATATTCATTGATTTTTGCCATTGAAAAACATGTTATTCATATACCAGAAATGTTTGAAGCTACTGACTGAATGAAAAGAGCTGGCATCTCACTCTCTTTGAATCTTCTTTATCATGCCAGGATTAGCAGGAAAAAGCAAAAAATTTCAGAATTGCACCTTGCAATGTGGAGATATTACTGTTTGTGCATTTACAATATTCATTGATTTTTGCCATTGAAAAACGTCCAGAAATGTTTGAAGCTACTGACTGAATGAAAGGAGCTGGCATCTCACTCTCTTTGAATCTTCTTTATCATGCTAGGATTAGCAGGAAAAAGCAAAAAATTTCAGAATTGCACATTGCAATGCGGAGAAATTACTGTGTGTGCATTTACAATATTCATTGATTTTTGCCATTGAAAAACATGTTATTCATATACCAGAAATGTTTGAAGCTACTGACTGAATGAAAAGAGCTGGCATCTCTCTTTGAATCTTCTTTATCATGCCAGGATTAGCAGGAAAAAGCAAAAAATTTCAGAATTGCACCTTGCAATGTGGAGATATTACTGTTTGTGCATTTACAATATTCATTGATTTTTGCCATTGAAAAACGTCCAGAAATGTTTGAAGCTACTGACTGAATGAAAGGAGCTGGCATCTCACTCTCTTTGAATCTTCTTTATCATGCTAGGATTAGCAGGAAAAAGCAAAAAATTTCAGAATTGCACCTTGCAATGCGGAGAAATTACTGTTTGTGCATTTACAATATTCATTGATTTTTGCCATTGAAAAACATGTTATTCATATACCAGAAATGTTTGAAGATACTGACTGAATGAAAAGAGCTGGCATCTCACTCTCTTTGAATCTTCTTTATCATGCCAGGATTAGCAGGAAAAAGCAAAAAATTTCAGAATTGCACCTTGCAATGTGGAGATATTACTGTTTGTGCATTTACAATATTCATTGATTTTTGCCATTGAAAAACATCATGTTATTCATATACCAGAAATGTTTGAAGCTACTGACTGAATGAAAAGAGCTGGCATCTCACTCTCTTTGAATCTTCTTTATCATGCCAGGATAAGCAGGAAAAAGCAAAAAATTTCAGAATTGCACCTTGCAATGTGAAGATATTACTGTTTGTGCATTTACAATATTCATTGATTTTTGCCATTGAAAAACGTCCAGAAATGTTTGAAGCTACTGACTGAATGAAAGGAGCTGGCATCTCACTCTCTTTGAATCTTCTTTATCATGCTAGGATTAGCAGGAAAAAGCAAAAAATTTCAGAATTGCACATTGCAATGCGGAGAAATTACTGTTTGTGCATTTACAATATTCATTGATTTTTGCCATTGAAAAACATCATGTTATTCATATACCAGAAATGTTTGAAGCTACTGACTGAATGAAAAGAGCTGGCATCTCACTCTCTTTGAATCTTCTTTATCATGCTAAGAGGAGCAGGAAAAAGCAAAAAATTTCAGAATTGCACGTTGCAATGTGGAGATATTACTGTTTGTGCATTTACAATATTCATTGATTTTTGCCATTGAAAAACATCATGTTATTCATATACCAGAAATGTTTGAAGCTACTGACTGAATGAAAAGAGCTGGCATCTCACTCTCTTTGAATCTTCTTTATCATGCCAGGATTAGCAGGAAAAAGCAAAAAATTTCAGAATTGCACGTTGCAATGTGGAGATATTACTGTTTGTGCATTTACAATATTCATTGATTTTTGCCATTGAAAAACGTCCAGAAATGTTTGAAGCTACTGACTGAATGAAAGGAGCTGGCATCTCACTCTCTTTGAGTCTTATTTATCATGCTAGGATTAGCAGGAAAAAGCAAAAAATTTCAGAATTGCACCTTGCAATGCGGAGAAATTACTGTGTGTGCATTTACAATATTCATTGATTTTTGCCATTGAAAAACATCATGTTATTCATATACCAGAAATGTTTGAAGCTACTGACTGAATGAAAAGAGCTGGCATCTCACTCTCATTGAATCTTCTTTATCATGCTAAGAGGAGCAGGAAAAAGCAAAAAATTTCAGAATTGCACGTTGCAATGTGGAGATATTACTGTTTGTGCATTTACAATATTCATTGATTTTTGCCATTGAAAAACATGTTATTCATATACCAGAAATGTTTGAAGCTACTGACTGAATGAAAAGAGCTGGCATCTCACTCTCTTTGAATCTTCTTTATCATGCCAGGATTAGCAGGAAAAAGCAAAAAATTTCAGAATTGCACCTTGCAATGTGGAGATATTACTGTTTGTGCATTTACAATATTCATTGATTTTTGCCATTGAAAAACGTCCAGAAATGTTTGAAGCTACTGACTGAATGAAAGGAGCTGGCATCTCACTCTCTTTGAATCTTCTTTATCATGCTAGGATTAGCAGGAAAAAGCAAAAAATTTCAGAATTGCACATTGCAATGCGGAGAAATTACTGTTTGTGCATTTACAATATTCATTGATTTTTGCCATTGAAAAACATCATGTTATTCATATACCAGAAATGTTTGAAGCTACTGAGTGAATGAAAAGAGCTGGCATCTCACTCTCTTTGAATCTTCTTTATCATGCTAAGAGGAGCAGGAAAAAGCAAAAAATTTCAGAATTGCACATTGCAATGCGGAGAAATTACTGTTTGTGCATTTACAATATTCATTGATTTTTGCCATTGAAAAACATCATGTTATTCATATACCAGAAATGTTTGAAGCTACTGACTGAATGAAAGGAGCTGGCATCTCACTCTCTTTGAATCTTCTTTATCATGCTAGGATTAGCAGGAAAAAGCAAAAAATTTCAGAATTGCACCTTGCAATGCGGAGAAATTACTGTTTGTGCATTTACAACATTCATTGATTTTTGCCATTGAAAAACATCATGTTATTCATATACCAGAAATGTTTGAAGCTACTGACTGAATGAAAGGAGCTGGCATCTCACTCTCTTTGAATCTTCTTTATCATGCTAGGATTAGCAGGAAAAAGCAAAAAATTTCAGAATTGCACCTTGCAATGCGAAGAAATTACTGTTTGTGCATTTACAATATTCATTGATTTTTGCCATTGAAAAACATGTTATTCATATACCAGAAATGTTTGAAGCTACTGACTGAATGAAAAGAGCTGGCATCTCACTCTCTTTGAATCTTCTTTATCATGCCAGGATTAGCAGGAAAAAGCAAAAAATTTCAGAATTGCACCTTGCAATGTGGAGATATTACTGTTTGTGCATTTACAATATTCATTGATTTTTGCCATTGAAAAACGTCCAGAAATGTTTGAAGCTACTGACTGAATGAAAAGAGCTGGCATCTCACTCTCTTTGAATCTTCTTTATCATGCTAAGAGGAGCAGGAAAAAGCAAAAAATTTCATAATTGCACGTTGCAATGTGGAGATATTACTGTTTGTGCATTTACAATATTCATTGATTTTTGCCATTGAAAAACGTCCAGAAATGTTTGAAGCTACTGACTGAATGAAAGGAGCTGGCATCTCACTCTCTTTGAATCTTCTTTATCATGCTAGGATTAGCAGGAAAAAGCAAAAAATTTCAGAATTGCACCTTGCAATGCGGAGAAATTACTGTGTGTGCATTTACAATATTCATTGATTTTTGCCATTGAAAAACATCGTTATTCATATACCAGAAATGTTTGAAGCTACTGACTGAATGAAAAGAGCTGGCATCTCACTGTCTTTGAATCTTCTTTATCATGCCAGGATTAGCAGGAAAAAGCAAAAAATTTCAGAATTGTACCTTGCAATGTGGAGATATTACTGTTTGTGCATTTACAATATTCATTGATTTTTGCCATTGAAAAACATGTTATTCATATACCAGAAATGTTTGAAGCTACTGACTGAATGAAAAGAGCTGGCATCTCACTCCCTTTGAATGTTCTTTATCATGCCAGGATTAGCAGGAAAAAGCAAAAAATTTCAGAATTGCACCTTGCAATGCGGAGAAATTACTGTGTGTGCATTTACAATATTCATTGATTTTTGCCATTGAAAAACATCATGTTATTCATATACCAGAAATGTTTGAAGCTACTGACTGAATGAAAAGAGCTGGCATCTCACTCTCTTTGAATCTTCTTTATCATGCCAGGATTAGCAGGAAAAAGCAAAAAATTTCAGAATTGCACCTTGCAATGTGGAGATATTACTGTTTGTGCATTTACAATATTCATTGATTTTTGCCATTGAAAAACGTCCAGAAATGTTTGAAGCTACTGACTGAATGAAAAGAGCTGGCATCTCACTCTCTTTGAATCTTCTTTATCATGCCAGGATTAGCAGGAAAAAGCAATAAATTTCAGAATTGCACCTTGCAATGTGGAGATATTACTGTTTGTGCATTTACAATATTCATTGATTTTTGCCATTGAAAAACGTCCAGAAATGTTTGAAGCTACTGACTGAATGAAAGGAGCTGGCATCTCACTCTCTTTGAATCTTCTTTATCATGCTAGGATTAGCAGGAAAAAGCAAAAAATTTCAGAATTGCACCTTGCAATGCGGAGAAATTACTGTTTGTGCACTTACAATATTCATTGATTTTTGCCATTGAAAAACATCATGTTATTCATATACCAGAAATGTTTGAAGCTACTGACTGAATGAAAAGAGCTGGCATCTCACTCTCTTTGAATCTTCTTTATCATGCTAGGATTAGCAGCAAAAAGCAAAAAATATCAGAATTGCACCTTGCAATGCGGAGAAATTACTGTTTGTGCACTTACAATATTCATTGATTTTTGCCATTGAAAAACGTCCAGAAATGTTTGAAGCTACTGACTGAATGAAAAGAGCTGGCATCTCACTCTCTTTGAATCTTCTTTATCATGCCAGGATTAGCAGGAAAAAGCAAAAAATTTCAGAATTGCACGTTGCAATGTGGAGATATTACTGTTTGTGCATTTACAATATTCATTGATTTTTGCCATTGAAAAACGTCCAGAAATGTTTGAAGCTACTGACTGAATGAAAGGAGCTGGCATCTCACTCTCTTTGAATCTTCTTTATCATGCTAGGATTAGCAGGAAAAAGCAAAAAATTTCAGAATTGCACCTTGCAATGCGGAGAAATTACTGTGTGTGCATTTACAATATTCATTGATTTTTGCCATTGAAAAACATGTTATTCATATACCAGAAATGTTTGAAGCTACTGACTGAATGAAAAGAGCTGGCATCTCACTCTCTTTGAATCTTCTTTATCATGCTAAGAGGAGCAGGAAAAAGCAAAAAATTTCAGAATTGCACGTTGCAATGTGGAGATATTACTGTTTGTGCATTTACAATATTCATTGATTTTTGCCATTGAAAAACGTCCAGAAATGTTTGAAGCTACTGACTGAATGAAAGGAGCTGGCATCTCACTCTCTTTGAATCTTCTTTATCATGCTAGGATTAGCAGGAAAAAGCAAAAAATTTCAGAATTGCACCTTGCAATGCGGAGAAATTACTGTGTGTGCATTTACAATATTCATTGATTTTTGCCATTGAAAAACATGTTATTCATATACCAGAAATGTTTGAAGCTACTGACTGAATGAAAGGAGCTGGCATCTCACTCTCTTTGAATCTTCTTTATCATGCTAGGATTAGCAGGAAAAAGCAAAAAATTTCAGAATTGCACCTTGCAATGCGGAGAAATTACTGTGTGTGCATTTACAATATTCATTGATTTTTGCCATTGAAAAACATCATGTTATTCATATACCAGAAATGTTTGAAGCTACTGACTGAATGAAAGGAGCTGGCATCTCACTCTCTTTGAATCTTCTTTATCATGCTAGGATTAGCAGGAAAAAGCAAAAAATTTCAGAATTGCACCTTGCAATGTGGAGATATTACTGTTTGTGCATTTACAATATTCATTGATTTTTGCCATTGAAAAACGTCCAGAAATGTTTGAAGCTACTGACTGAATGAAAGGAGCTGGCATCTCACTCTCTTTGAATCTTCTTTATCATGCTAGGATTAGCAGGAAAAAGCAAAAAATTTCAGAATTGCACCTTGCAATGCGGAGAAATTACTGTTTGTGCATTTACAATATTCATTGATTTTTGCCATTGAAAAACATGTTATTCATATACCAGAAATGTTTGAAGCTACTGACTGAATGAAAAGAGCTGGCATCTCACTCTCTTTGAATCTTCTTTATCATGCCAGGATTAGCAGGAAAAAGCAAAAAATTTCAGAATTGCACCTTGCAATGTGGAGATATTACTGTTTGTGCATTTACAATATTCATTGATTTTTGCCATTGAAAAACGTCCAGAAATGTTTGAAGCTACTGACTGAATGAAAGGAGCTGGCATCTCTCTCTCTTTGAATCTTCTTTATCATGCTAGGATTAGCAGGAAAAAGCAAAAAATTTCAGAATTGCACCTTGCAATGCGGAGAAATTACTGTTTGTGCATTTACAATATTCATTGATTTTTGCCATTGAAAAACATGTTATTCATATACCAGAAATGTTTGAAGCTACTGACTGAATGAAAAGAGCTGGCATCTCACTCTCTTTGAATCTTCTTTATCATGCCAGGATTAGCAGGAAAAAGCAAAAAATTTCAGAATTGCACCTTGCAATGTGGAGATATTACTGTTTGTGCATTTACAATATTCATTGATTTTTGCCATTGAAAAACGTCCAGAAATGTTTGAAGTTACTGACTGAATGAAAGGAGCTGGCATCTCACTCTCTTTGAATCTTCTTTATCATGCTAGGATTAGCAGGAAAAAGCAAAAAATTTCAGAATTGCACCTTGCAATGCGGAGAAATTACTGTGTGTGCATTTACAATATTCATTGATTTTTGCCATTGAAAAACATGTTATTCATATACCAGAAATGTTTGAAGCTACTGACTGAATGAAAAGAGCTGGCATCTCACTCTCTTTGAATCTTCTTTATCATGCCAGGATTAGCAGGAAAAAGCAAAAAATTTCAGAATTGCACCTTGCAATGTGGAGATATTACTGTTTGTGCATTTACAATATTCATTGATTTTTGCCATTGAAAAACGTCCAGAAATGTTTGAAGCTACTGACTGAATGAAAGGAGCTGGCATCTCACTCTCTTTGAATCTTCTTTATCATGCTAGGATTAGCAGGAAAAAGCAAAAAATTTCAGAATTGCACCTTGCAATGCGGAGAAATTACTGTTTGTGCATTTACAATATTCATTGATTTTTGCCATTGAAAAACATGTTATTCATATACCAGAAATGTTTGAAGATACTGACTGAATGAAAAGAGCTGGCATCTCACTCTCTTTGAATCTTCTTTATCATGCCAGGATTAGCAGGAAAAAGCAAAAAATTTCAGAATTGCACCTTGCAATGTGGAGATATTACTGTTTGTGCATTTACAATATTCATTGATTTTTGCCATTGAAAAACATCATGTTATTCATATACCAGAAATGTTTGAAGCTACTGACTGAATGAAAAGAGCTGGCATCTCACTCTCTTTGAATCTTCTTTATCATGCCAGGATAAGCAGGAAAAAGCAAAAAATTTCAGAATTGCACCTTGCAATGTGAAGATATTACTGTTTGTGCATTTACAATATTCATTGATTTTTGCCATTGAAAAACGTCCAGAAATGTTTGAAGCTACTGACTGAATGAAAGGAGCTGGCATCTCACTCTCTTTGAATCTTCTTTATCATGCTAGGATTAGCAGGAAAAAGCAAAAAATTTCAGAATTGCACATTGCAATGCGGAGAAATTACTGTTTGTGCATTTACAATATTCATTGATTTTTGCCATTGAAAAACATCATGTTATTCATATACCAGAAATGTTTGAAGCTACTGACTGAATGAAAAGAGCTGGCATCTCACTCTCTTTGAATCTTCTTTATCATGCTAAGAGGAGCAGGAAAAAGCAAAAAATTTCAGAATTGCACGTTGCAATGTGGAGATATTACTGTTTGTGCATTTACAATATTCATTGATTTTTGCCATTGAAAAACATCATGTTATTCATATACCAGAAATGTTTGAAGCTACTGACTGAATGAAAAGAGCTGGCATCTCACTCTCTTTGAATCTTCTTTATCATGCCAGGATTAGCAGGAAAAAGCAATAAATTTCAGAATTGCACCTTGCAATGTGGAGATATTACTGTTTGTGCATTTACAATATTCATTGATTTTTGCCATTGAAAAACGTCCAGAAATGTTTGAAGCTACTGACTGAATGAAAGGAGCTGGCATCTCACTCTCTTTGAATCTTCTTTATCATGCTAGGATTAGCAGGAAAAAGCAAAAAATTTCAGAATTGCACCTTGCAATGCGGAGAAATTACTGTTTGTGCACTTACAATATTCATTGATTTTTGCCATTGAAAAACATCATGTTATTCATATACCAGAAATGTTTGAAGCTACTGACTGAATGAAAAGAGCTGGCATCTCACTCTCTTTGAATCTTCTTTATCATGCTAGGATTAGCAGCAAAAAGCAAAAAATATCAGAATTGCACCTTGCAATGCGGAGAAATTACTGTTTGTGCATTTACAATATTCATTGATTTTTGCCATTGAAAAACGTCCAGAAATGTTTGAAGCTACTGACTGAATGAAAAGAGCTGGCATCTCACTCTCTTTGAATCTTCTTTATCATGCCAGGATTAGCAGGAAAAAGCAAAAAATTTCAGAATTGCACGTTGCAATGTGGAGATATTACTGTTTGTGCATTTACAATATTCATTGATTTTTGCCATTGAAAAACGTCCAGAAATGTTTGAAGCTACTGACTGAATGAAAGGAGCTGGCATCTCACTCTCTTTGAATCTTCTTTATCATGCTAGGATTAGCAGGAAAAAGCAAAAAATTTCAGAATTGCACCTTGCAATGCGGAGAAATTACTGTGTGTGCATTTACAATATTCATTGATTTTTGCCATTGAAAAACATGTTATTCATATACCAGAAATGTTTGAAGCTACTGACTGAATGAAAAGAGCTGGCATCTCACTCTCTTTGAATCTTCTTTATCATGCTAAGAGGAGCAGGAAAAAGCAAAAAATTTCAGAATTGCACGTTGCAATGTGGAGATATTACTGTTTGTGCATTTACAATATTCATTGATTTTTGCCATTGAAAAACGTCCAGAAATGTTTGAAGCTACTGACTGAATGAAAAGAGCTGGCATCTCACTCTCTTTGAATCTTCTTTATCATGCCAGGATTAGCAGGAAAAAGCAAAAAATTTCAGAATTGCACGTTGCAATGTGGAGATATTACTGTTTGTGCATTTACAATATTCATTGATTTTTGCCATTGAAAAACGTCCAGAAATGTTTGAAGCTACTGACTGAATGAAAGGAGCTGGCATCTCACTCTCTTTGAATCTTCTTTATCATGCTAGGATTAGCAGGAAAAAGCAAAAAATTTCAGAATTGCACCTTGCAATGCGGAGAAATTACTGTGTGTGCATTTACAATATTCATTGATTTTTGCCATTGAAAAACATGTTATTCATATACCAGAAATGTTTGAAGCTACTGACTGAATGAAAAGAGCTGGCATCTCACTCTCTTTGAATCTTCTTTATCATGCTAAGAGGAGCAGGAAAAAGCAAAAAATTTCAGAATTGCACGTTGCAATGTGGAGATATTACTGTTTGTGCATTTACAATATTCATTGATTTTTGCCATTGAAAAACGTCCAGAAATGTTTGAAGCTACTGACTGAATGAAAGGAGCTGGCATCTCACTCTCTTTGAATCTTCTTTATCATGCTAGGATTAGCAGGAAAAAGCAAAAAATTTCAGAATTGCACCTTGCAATGCGGAGAAATTACTGTGTGTGCATTTACAATATTCATTGATTTTTGCCATTGAAAAACATGTTATTCATATACCAGAAATGTTTGAAGCTACTGACTGAATGAAAGGAGCTGGCATCTCACTCTCTTTGAATCTTCTTTATCATGCTAGGATTAGCAGGAAAAAGCAAAAAATTTCAGAATTGCACCTTGCAATGCGGAGAAATTACTGTGTGTGCATTTACAATATTCATTGATTTTTGCCATTGAAAAACATCATGTTAATCATATACCAGAAATGTTTGAAGCTACTGACTGAATGAAAGGAGCTGGCATCTCACTCTCTTTGAATCTTCTTTATCATGCTAGGATTAGCAGGAAAAAGCAAAAAATTTCAGAATTGCACCTTGCAATGTGGAGATATTACTGTTTGTGCATTTACAATATTCATTGATTTTTGCCATTGAAAAACGTCCAGAAATGTTTGAAGCTACTGACTGAATGAAAGGAGCTGGCATCTCACTCTCTTTGAATCTTCTTTATCATGCTAGGATTAGCAGGAAAAAGCAAAAAATTTCAGAATTGCACCTTGCAATGCGGAGAAATTACTGTTTGTGCATTTACAATATTCATTGATTTTTGCCATTGAAAAACATGTTATTCATATACCAGAAATGTTTGAAGCTACTGACTGAATGAAAAGAGCTGGCATCTCACTCTCTTTGAATCTTCTTTATCATGCCAGGATTAGCAGGAAAAAGCAAAAAATTTCAGAATTGCACCTTGCAATGTGGAGATATTACTGTTTGTGCATTTACAATATTCATTGATTTTTGCCATTGAAAAACGTCCAGAAATGTTTGAAGCTACTGACTGAATGAAAGGAGCTGGCATCTCTCTCTCTTTGAATCTTCTTTATCATGCTAGGATTAGCAGGAAAAAGCAAAAAATTTCAGAATTGCACCTTGCAATGCGGAGAAATTACTGTTTGTGCATTTACAATATTCATTGATTTTTGCCATTGAAAAACATGTTATTCATATACCAGAAATGTTTGAAGCTACTGACTGAATGAAAAGAGCTGGCATCTCACTCTCTTTGAATCTTCTTTATCATGCCAGGATTAGCAGGAAAAAGCAAAAAATTTCAGAATTGCACCTTGCAATGTGGAGATATTACTGTTTGTGCATTTACAATATTCATTGATTTTTGCCATTGAAAAACGTCCAGAAATGTTTGAAGTTACTGACTGAATGAAAGGAGCTGGCATCTCACTCTCTTTGAATCTTCTTTATCATGCTAGGATTAGCAGGAAAAAGCAAAAAATTTCAGAATTGCACCTTGCAATGCGGAGAAATTACTGTGTGTGCATTTACAATATTCATTGATTTTTGCCATTGAAAAACATGTTATTCATATACCAGAAATGTTTGAAGCTACTGACTGAATGAAAAGAGCTGGCATCTCACTCTCTTTGAATCTTCTTTATCATGCCAGGATTAGCAGGAAAAAGCAAAAAATTTCAGAATTGCACCTTGCAATGTGGAGATATTACTGTTTGTGCATTTACAATATTCATTGATTTTTGCCATTGAAAAACGTCCAGAAATGTTTGAAGCTACTGACTGAATGAAAGGAGCTGGCATCTCACTCTCTTTGAATCTTCTTTATCATGCTAGGATTAGCAGGAAAAAGCAAAAAATTTCAGAATTGCACCTTGCAATGCGGAGAAATTACTGTTTGTGCATTTACAATATTCATTGATTTTTGCCATTGAAAAACATGTTATTCATATACCAGAAATGTTTGAAGATACTGACTGAATGAAAAGAGCTGGCATCTCACTCTCTTTGAATCTTCTTTATCATGCCAGGATTAGCAGGAAAAAGCAAAAAATTTCAGAATTGCACCTTGCAATGTGGAGATATTACTGTTTGTGCATTTACAATATTCATTGATTTTTGCCATTGAAAAACATCATGTTATTCATATACCAGAAATGTTTGAAGCTACTGACTGAATGAAAAGAGCTGGCATCTCACTCTCTTTGAATCTTCTTTATCATGCCAGGATAAGCAGGAAAAAGCAAAAAATTTCAGAATTGCACCTTGCAATGTGAAGATATTACTGTTTGTGCATTTACAATATTCATTGATTTTTGCCATTGAAAAACGTCCAGAAATGTTTGAAGCTACTGACTGAATGAAAGGAGCTGGCATCTCACTCTCTTTGAATCTTCTTTATCATGCTAGGATTAGCAGGAAAAAGCAAAAAATTTCAGAATTGCACATTGCAATGCGGAGAAATTACTGTTTGTGCATTTACAATATTCATTGATTTTTGCCATTGAAAAACATCATGTTATTCATATACCAGAAATGTTTGAAGCTACTGACTGAATGAAAAGAGCTGGCATCTCACTCTCTTTGAATCTTCTTTATCATGCTAAGAGGAGCAGGAAAAAGCAAAAAATTTCAGAATTGCACGTTGCAATGTGGAGATATTACTGTTTGTGCATTTACAATATTCATTGATTTTTGCCATTGAAAAACATCATGTTATTCATATACCAGAAATGTTTGAAGCTACTGACTGAATGAAAAGAGCTGGCATCTCACTCTCTTTGAATCTTCTTTATCATGCCAGGATTAGCAGGAAAAAGCAATAAATTTCAGAATTGCACCTTGCAATGTGGAGATATTACTGTTTGTGCATTTACAATATTCATTGATTTTTGCCATTGAAAAACGTCCAGAAATGTTTGAAGCTACTGACTGAATGAAAGGAGCTGGCATCTCACTCTCTTTGAATCTTCTTTATCATGCTAGGATTAGCAGGAAAAAGCAAAAAATTTCAGAATTGCACCTTGCAATGCGGAGAAATTACTGTTTGTGCACTTACAATATTCATTGATTTTTGCCATTGAAAAACATCATGTTATTCATATACCAGAAATGTTTGAAGCTACTGACTGAATGAAAAGAGCTGGCATCTCACTCTCTTTGAATCTTCTTTATCATGCTAGGATTAGCAGCAAAAAGCAAAAAATATCAGAATTGCACCTTGCAATGCGGAGAAATTACTGTTTGTGCATTTACAATATTCATTGATTTTTGCCATTGAAAAACGTCCAGAAATGTTTGAAGCTACTGACTGAATGAAAAGAGCTGGCATCTCACTCTCTTTGAATCTTCTTTATCATGCCAGGATTAGCAGGAAAAAGCAAAAAATTTCAGAATTGCACGTTGCAATGTGGAGATATTACTGTTTGTGCATTTACAATATTCATTGATTTTTGCCATTGAAAAACGTCCAGAAATGTTTGAAGCTACTGACTGAATGAAAGGAGCTGGCATCTCACTCTCTTTGAATCTTCTTTATCATGCTAGGATTAGCAGGAAAAAGCAAAAAATTTCAGAATTGCACCTTGCAATGCGGAGAAATTACTGTGTGTGCATTTACAATATTCATTGATTTTTGCCATTGAAAAACATGTTATTCATATACCAGAAATGTTTGAAGCTACTGACTGAATGAAAAGAGCTGGCATCTCACTCTCTTTGAATCTTCTTTATCATGCTAAGAGGAGCAGGAAAAAGCAAAAAATTTCAGAATTGCACGTTGCAATGTGGAGATATTACTGTTTGTGCATTTACAATATTCATTGATTTTTGCCATTGAAAAACGTCCAGAAATGTTTGAAGCTACTGACTGAATGAAAGGAGCTGGCATCTCACTCTCTTTGAATCTTCTTTATCCTGCTAGGATTAGCAGGAAAAAGCAAAAAATTTCAGAATTGCACCTTGCAATGCGGAGAAATTACTGTGTGTGCATTTACAATATTCATTGATTTTTGCCATTGAAAAACATGTTATTCATATACCAGAAATGTTTGAAGCTACTGACTGAATGAAAGGAGCTGGCATCTCACTCTCTTTGAATCTTCTTTATCATGCTAGGATTAGCAGGAAAAAGCAAAAAATTTCAGAATTGCACCTTGCAATGCGGAGAAATTACTGTGTGTGCATTTACAATATTCATTGATTTTTGCCATTGAAAAACATCATGTTATTCATATACCAGAAATGTTTGAAGCTACTGACTGAATGAAAGGAGCTGGCATCTCACTCTCTTTGAATCTTCTTTATCATGCTAGGATTAGCAGGAAAAAGCAAAAAATTTCAGAATTGCACCTTGCAATGTGGAGATATTACTGTTTGTGCATTTACAATATTCATTGATTTTTGCCATTGAAAAACGTCCAGAAATGTTTGAAGCTACTGACTGAATGAAAGGAGCTGGCATCTCACTCTCTTTGAATCTTCTTTATCATGCCAGGATTAGCAGGAAAAAGCAAAAAATTTCAGAATTGCACCTTGCAATGTGGAGATATTACTGTTTGTGCATTTACAATATTCATTGATTTTTGCCATTGAAAAACGTCCAGAAATGTTTGAAGCTACTGACTGAATGAAAGGAGCTGGCATCTCTCTCTCTTTGAATCTTCTTTATCATGCTAGGATTAGCAGGAAAAAGCAAAAAATTTCAGAATTGCACCTTGCAATGCGGAGAAATTACTGTTTGTGCATTTACAATATTCATTGATTTTTGCCATTGAAAAACATGTTATTCATATACCAGAAATGTTTGAAGCTACTGACTGAATGAAAAGAGCTGGCATCTCACTCTCTTTGAATCTTCTTTATCATGCCAGGATTAGCAGGAAAAAGCAAAAAATTTCAGAATTGCACCTTGCAATGTGGAGATATTACTGTTTGTGCATTTACAATATTCATTGATTTTTGCCATTGAAAAACGTCCAGAAATGTTTGAAGTTACTGACTGAATGAAAGGAGCTGGCATCTCACTCTCTTTGAATCTTCTTTATCATGCTAGGATTAGCAGGAAAAAGCAAAAAATTTCAGAATTGCACCTTGCAATGCGGAGAAATTACTGTGTGTGCATTTACAATATTCATTGATTTTTGCCATTGAAAAACATGTTATTCATATACCAGAAATGTTTGAAGCTACTGACTGAATGAAAAGAGCTGGCATCTCACTCTCTTTGAATCTTCTTTATCATGCCAGGATTAGCAGGAAAAAGCAAAAAATTTCAGAATTGCACCTTGCAATGTGGAGATATTACTGTTTGTGCATTTACAATATTCATTGATTTTTGCCATTGAAAAACGTCCAGAAATGTTTGAAGCTACTGACTGAATGAAAAGAGCTGGCATCTCACTCTCTTTGAATCTTTTTTATCATGCTAAGAGGAGCAGGAAAAAGCAAAAAATTTCAGAATTGCACGTTGCAATGTGGAGATATTACTGTTTGTGCATTTACAATATTCATTGATTTTTGCCATTGAAAAACATGTTATTCATATACCAGAAATGTTTGAAGCTACTGACTGAATGAAAAGAGCTGGCATCTCACTCTCTTTGAATCTTCTTTATCATGCCAGGATTAGCAGGAAAAAGCAAAAAATTTCAGAATTGCACCTTGCAATGTGGAGATATTACTGTTTGTGCATTTACAATATTCATTGATTTTTGCCATTGAAAAACGTCCAGAAATGTTTGAAGCTACTGACTGAATGAAAGGAGCTGGCATCTCACTCTCTTTGAATCTTCTTTATCATGCTAGGATTAGCAGGAAAAAGCAAAAAATTTCAGAATTGCACATTGCAATGCGGAGAAATTACTGTTTGTGCATTTACAATATTCATTGATTTTTGCCATTGAAAAACATCGTTATTCATATACCAGAAATGTTTGAAGCTACTGACTGAATGAAAAGAGCTGGCATCTCACTCTCTTTGAATCTTCTTTATCATGCCAGCATTAGCAGGAAAAAGCAAAAAATTTCAGAATTGCACCTTGCAATGTGGAGATATTACTGTTTGTGCATTTACAATATTCATTGATTTTTGCCATTGAAAAACGTCCAGAAATGTTTGAAGCTACTGACTGAATGAAAGGAGCTGGCATCTCACTCTCTTTGAATCTTCTTTATCATGCTAGGATTAGCAGGAAAAAGCAAAAAATTTCAGAATTGCACATTGCAATGCGGAGAAATTACTGTGTGTGCATTTACAATATTCATTGATTTTTGCCATTGAAAAACATGTTATTCATATACCAGAAATGTTTGAAGCTACTGACTGAATGAAAAGAGCTGGCATCTCTCTTTGAATCTTCTTTATCATGCCAGGATTAGCAGGAAAAAGCAAAAAATTTCAGAATTGCACCTTGCAATGTGGAGATATTACTGTTTGTGCATTTACAATATTCATTGATTTTTGCCATTGAAAAACGTCCAGAAATGTTTGAAGCTACTGACTGAATGAAAGGAGCTGGCATCTCACTCTCTTTGAATCTTCTTTATCATGCTAGGATTAGCAGGAAAAAGCAAAAAATTTCAGAATTGCACCTTGCAATGCGGAGAAATTACTGTTTGTGCATTTACAATATTCATTGATTTTTGCCATTGAAAAACATGTTATTCATATACCAGAAATGTTTGAAGATACTGACTGAATGAAAAGAGCTGGCATCTCACTCTCTTTGAATCTTCTTTATCATGCCAGGATTAGCAGGAAAAAGCAAAAAATTTCAGAATTGCACCTTGCAATGTGGAGATATTACTGTTTGTGCATTTACAATATTCATTGATTTTTGCCATTGAAAAACATCATGTTATTCATATACCAGAAATGTTTGAAGCTACTGACTGAATGAAAAGAGCTGGCATCTCACTCTCTTTGAATCTTCTTTATCATGCCAGGATAAGCAGGAAAAAGCAAAAAATTTCAGAATTGCACCTTGCAATGTGAAGATATTACTGTTTGTGCATTTACAATATTCATTGATTTTTGCCATTGAAAAACGTCCAGAAATGTTTGAAGCTACTGACTGAATGAAAGGAGCTGGCATCTCACTCTCTTTGAATCTTCTTTATCATGCTAGGATTAGCAGGAAAAAGCAAAAAATTTCAGAATTGCACATTGCAATGCGGAGAAATTACTGTTTGTGCATTTACAATATTCATTGATTTTTGCCATTGAAAAACATCATGTTATTCATATACCAGAAATGTTTGAAGCTACTGACTGAATGAAAAGAGCTGGCATCTCACTCTCTTTGAATCTTCTTTATCATGCTAAGAGGAGCAGGAAAAAGCAAAAAATTTCAGAATTGCACGTTGCAATGTGGAGATATTACTGTTTGTGCATTTACAATATTCATTGATTTTTGCCATTGAAAAACATCATGTTATTCATATACCAGAAATGTTTGAAGCTACTGACTGAATGAAAAGAGCTGGCATCTCACTCTCTTTGAATCTTCTTTATCATGCCAGGATTAGCAGGAAAAAGCAAAAAATTTCAGAATTGCACGTTGCAATGTGGAGATATTACTGTTTGTGCATTTACAATATTCATTGATTTTTGCCATTGAAAAACGTCCAGAAATGTTTGAAGCTACTGACTGAATGAAAGGAGCTGGCATCTCACTCTCTTTGAGTCTTATTTATCATGCTAGGATTAGCAGGAAAAAGCAAAAAATTTCAGAATTGCACCTTGCAATGCGGAGAAATTACTGTGTGTGCATTTACAATATTCATTGATTTTTGCCATTGAAAAACATCATGTTATTCATATACCAGAAATGTTTGAAGCTACTGACTGAATGAAAAGAGCTGGCATCTCACTCTCATTGAATCTTCTTTATCATGCTAAGAGGAGCAGGAAAAAGCAAAAAATTTCAGAATTGCACGTTGCAATGTGGAGATATTACTGTTTGTGCATTTACAATATTCATTGATTTTTGCCATTGAAAAACATGTTATTCATATACCAGAAATGTTTGAAGCTACTGACTGAATGAAAAGAGCTGGCATCTCACTCTCTTTGAATCTTCTTTATCATGCCAGGATTAGCAGGAAAAAGCAAAAAATTTCAGAATTGCACCTTGCAATGTGGAGATATTACTGTTTGTGCATTTACAATATTCATTGATTTTTGCCATTGAAAAACGTCCAGAAATGTTTGAAGCTACTGACTGAATGAAAGGAGCTGGCATCTCACTCTCTTTGAATCTTCTTTATCATGCTAGGATTAGCAGGAAAAAGCAAAAAATTTCAGAATTGCACATTGCAATGCGGAGAAATTACTGTTTGTGCATTTACAATATTCATTGATTTTTGCCATTGAAAAACATCATGTTATTCATATACCAGAAATGTTTGAAGCTACTGAGTGAATGAAAAGAGCTGGCATCTCACTCTCTTTGAATCTTCTTTATCATGCTAAGAGGAGCAGGAAAAAGCAAAAAATTTCAGAATTGCACATTGCAATGCGGAGAAATTACTGTTTGTGCATTTACAATATTCATTGATTTTTGCCATTGAAAAACATCATGTTATTCATATACCAGAAATGTTTGAAGCTACTGACTGAATGAAAGGAGCTGGCATCTCACTCTCTTTGAATCTTCTTTATCATGCTAGGATTAGCAGGAAAAAGCAAAAAATTTCAGAATTGCACCTTGCAATGCGGAGAAATTACTGTTTGTGCATTTACAACATTCATTGATTTTTGCCATTGAAAAACATCATGTTATTCATATACCAGAAATGTTTGAAGCTACTGACTGAATGAAAGGAGCTGGCATCTCACTCTCTTTGAATCTTCTTTATCATGCTAGGATTAGCAGGAAAAAGCAAAAAATTTCAGAATTGCACCTTGCAATGCGAAGAAATTACTGTTTGTGCATTTACAATATTCATTGATTTTTGCCATTGAAAAACATGTTATTCATATACCAGAAATGTTTGAAGCTACTGACTGAATGAAAAGAGCTGGCATCTCACTCTCTTTGAATCTTCTTTATCATGCCAGGATTAGCAGGAAAAAGCAAAAAATTTCAGAATTGCACCTTGCAATGTGGAGATATTACTGTTTGTGCATTTACAATATTCATTGATTTTTGCCATTGAAAAACGTCCAGAAATGTTTGAAGCTACTGACTGAATGAAAAGAGCTGGCATCTCACTCTCTTTGAATCTTCTTTATCATGCTAAGAGGAGCAGGAAAAAGCAAAAAATTTCATAATTGCACGTTGCAATGTGGAGATATTACTGTTTGTGCATTTACAATATTCATTGATTTTTGCCATTGAAAAACGTCCAGAAATGTTTGAAGCTACTGACTGAATGAAAGGAGCTGGCATCTCACTCTCTTTGAATCTTCTTTATCATGCTAGGATTAGCAGGAAAAAGCAAAAAATTTCAGAATTGCACCTTGCAATGCGGAGAAATTACTGTGTGTGCATTTACAATATTCATTGATTTTTGCCATTGAAAAACATCGTTATTCATATACCAGAAATGTTTGAAGCTACTGACTGAATGAAAAGAGCTGGCATCTCACTGTCTTTGAATCTTCTTTATCATGCCAGGATTAGCAGGAAAAAGCAAAAAATTTCAGAATTGTACCTTGCAATGTGGAGATATTACTGTTTGTGCATTTACAATATTCATTGATTTTTGCCATTGAAAAACATGTTATTCATATACCAGAAATGTTTGAAGCTACTGACTGAATGAAAAGAGCTGGCATCTCACTCTCTTTGAATGTTCTTTATCATGCCAGGATTAGCAGGAAAAAGCAAAAAATTTCAGAATTGCACCTTGCAATGCGGAGAAATTACTGTGTGTGCATTTACAATATTCATTGATTTTTGCCATTGAAAAACATCATGTTATTCATATACCAGAAATGTTTGAAGCTACTGACTGAATGAAAAGAGCTGGCATCTCACTCTCTTTGAATCTTCTTTATCATGCCAGGATTAGCAGGAAAAAGCAAAAAATTTCAGAATTGCACCTTGCAATGTGGAGATATTACTGTTTGTGCATTTACAATATTCATTGATTTTTGCCATTGAAAAACGTCCAGAAATGTTTGAAGCTACTGACTGAATGAAAAGAGCTGGCATCTCACTCTCTTTGAATCTTCTTTATCATGCCAGGATTAGCAGGAAAAAGCAATAAATTTCAGAATTGCACCTTGCAATGTGGAGATATTACTGTTTGTGCATTTACAATATTCATTGATTTTTGCCATTGAAAAACGTCCAGAAATGTTTGAAGCTACTGACTGAATGAAAGGAGCTGGCATCTCACTCTCTTTGAATCTTCTTTATCATGCTAGGATTAGCAGGAAAAAGCAAAAAATTTCAGAATTGCACCTTGCAATGCGGAGAAATTACTGTTTGTGCACTTACAATATTCATTGATTTTTGCCATTGAAAAACATCATGTTATTCATATACCAGAAATGTTTGAAGCTACTGACTGAATGAAAAGAGCTGGCATCTCACTCTCTTTGAATCTTCTTTATCATGCTAGGATTAGCAGCAAAAAGCAAAAAATATCAGAATTGCACCTTGCAATGCGGAGAAATTACTGTTTGTGCATTTACAATATTCATTGATTTTTGCCATTGAAAAACGTCCAGAAATGTTTGAAGCTACTGACTGAATGAAAAGAGCTGGCATCTCACTCTCTTTGAATCTTCTTTATCATGCCAGGATTAGCAGGAAAAAGCAAAAAATTTCAGAATTGCACGTTGCAATGTGGAGATATTACTGTTTGTGCATTTACAATATTCATTGATTTTTGCCATTGAAAAACGTCCAGAAATGTTTGAAGCTACTGACTGAATGAAAGGAGCTGGCATCTCACTCTCTTTGAATCTTCTTTATCATGCTAGGATTAGCAGGAAAAAGCAAAAAATTTCAGAATTGCACATTGCAATGCGGAGAAATTACTGTTTGTGCATTTACAATATTCATTGATTTTTGCCATTGAAAAACATCATGTTATTCATATACCAGAAATGTTTGAAGCTACTGAGTGAATGAAAAGAGCTGGCATCTCACTCTCTTTGAATCTTCTTTATCATGCTAAGAGGAGCAGGAAAAAGCAAAAAATTTCAGAATTGCACATTGCAATGCGGAGAAATTACTGTTTGTGCATTTACAATATTCATTGATTTTTGCCATTGAAAAACATCATGTTATTCATATACCAGAAATGTTTGAAGCTACTGACTGAATGAAAGGAGCTGGCATCTCACTCTCTTTGAATCTTCTTTATCATGCTAGGATTAGCAGGAAAAAGCAAAAAATTTCAGAATTGCACCTTGCAATGCGGAGAAATTACTGTTTGTGCATTTACAACATTCATTGATTTTTGCCATTGAAAAACATCATGTTATTCATATACCAGAAATGTTTGAAGCTACTGACTGAATGAAAGGAGCTGGCATCTCACTCTCTTTGAATCTTCTTTATCATGCTAGGATTAGCAGGAAAAAGCAAAAAATTTCAGAATTGCACCTTGCAATGCGAAGAAATTACTGTTTGTGCATTTACAATATTCATTGATTTTTGCCATTGAAAAACATGTTATTCATATACCAGAAATGTTTGAAGCTACTGACTGAATGAAAAGAGCTGGCATCTCACTCTCTTTGAATCTTCTTTATCATGCCAGGATTAGCAGGAAAAAGCAAAAAATTTCAGAATTGCACCTTGCAATGTGGAGATATTACTGTTTGTGCATTTACAATATTCATTGATTTTTGCCATTGAAAAACGTCCAGAAATGTTTGAAGCTACTGACTGAATGAAAAGAGCTGGCATCTCACTCTCTTTGAATCTTCTTTATCATGCTAAGAGGAGCAAGAAAAAGCAAAAAATTTCATAATTGCACGTTGCAATGTGGAGATATTACTGTTTGTGCATTTACAATATTCATTGATTTTTGCCATTGAAAAACGTCCAGAAATGTTTGAAGCTACTGACTGAATGAAAGGAGCTGGCATCTCACTCTCTTTGAATCTTCTTTATCATGCTAGGATTAGCAGGAAAAAGCAAAAAATTTCAGAATTGCACCTTGCAATGCGGAGAAATTACTGTGTGTGCATTTACAATATTCATTGATTTTTGCCATTGAAAAACATCGTTATTCATATACCAGAAATGTTTGAAGCTACTGACTGAATGAAAAGAGCTGGCATCTCACTGTCTTTGAATCTTCTTTATCATGCCAGGATTAGCAGGAAAAAGCAAAAAATTTCAGAATTGTACCTTGCAATGTGGAGATATTACTGTTTGTGCATTTACAATATTCATTGATTTTTGCCATTGAAAAACATGTTATTCATATACCAGAAATGTTTGAAGCTACTGACTGAATGAAAAGAGCTGGCATCTCACTCTCTTTGAATGTTCTTTATCATGCCAGGATTAGCAGGAAAAAGCAAAAAATTTCAGAATTGCACCTTGCAATGCGGAGAAATTACTGTGTGTGCATTTACAATATTCATTGATTTTTGCCATTGAAAAACATCATGTTATTCATATACCAGAAATGTTTGAAGCTACTGACTGAATGAAAAGAGCTGGCATCTCACTCTCTTTGAATCTTCTTTATCATGCCAGGATTAGCAGGAAAAAGCAAAAAATTTCAGAATTGCACCTTGCAATGTGGAGATATTACTGTTTGTGCATTTACAATATTCATTGATTTTTGCCATTGAAAAACGTCCAGAAATGTTTGAAGCTACTGACTGAATGAAAAGAGCTGGCATCTCACTCTCTTTGAATCTTCTTTATCATGCCAGGATTAGCAGGAAAAAGCAATAAATTTCAGAATTGCACCTTGCAATGTGGAGATATTACTGTTTGTGCATTTACAATATTCATTGATTTTTGCCATTGAAAAACGTCCAGAAATGTTTGAAGCTACTGACTGAATGAAAGGAGCTGGCATCTCACTCTCTTTGAATCTTCTTTATCATGCTAGGATTAGCAGGAAAAAGCAAAAAATTTCAGAATTGCACCTTGCAATGCGGAGAAATTACTGTTTGTGCACTTACAATATTCATTGATTTTTGCCATTGAAAAACATCATGTTATTCATATACCAGAAATGTTTGAAGCTACTGACTGAATGAAAAGAGCTGGCATCTCACTCTCTTTGAATCTTCTTTATCATGCTAGGATTAGCAGCAAAAAGCAAAAAATATCAGAATTGCACCTTGCAATGTGGAGATATTACTGTTTGTGCATTTACAATATTCATTGATTTTTGCCATTGAAAAACGTCCAGAAATGTTTGAAGCTACTGACTGAATGAAAAGAGCTGGCATCTCACTCTCTTTGAATCTTCTTTATCATGCCAGGATTAGCAGGAAAAAGCAATAAATTTCAGAATTGCACCTTGCAATGTGGAGATATTACTGTTTGTGCATTTACAATATTCATTGATTTTTGCCATTGAAAAACGTCCAGAAATGTTTGAAGCTACTGACTGAATGAAAGGAGCTGGCATCTCACTCTCTTTGAATCTTCTTTATCATGCTAGGATTAGCAGGAAAAAGCAAAAAATTTCAGAATTGCACCTTGCAATGCGGAGAAATTACTGTGTGTGCATTTACAATATTCATTGATTTTTGCCATTGAAAAACATGTTATTCATATACCAGAAATGTTTGAAGCTACTGACTGAATGAAAAGAGCTGGCATCTCACTCTCTTTGAATCTTCTTTATCATGCTAAGAGGAGCAGGAAAAAGCAAAAAATTTCAGAATTGCACGTTGCAATGTGGAGATATTACTGTTTGTGCATTTACAATATTCATTGATTTTTGCCATTGAAAAACGTCCAGAAATGTTTGAAGCTACTGACTGAATGAAAGGAGCTGGCATCTCACTCTCTTTGAATCTTCTTTATCATGCTAGGATTAGCAGGAAAAAGCAAAAAATTTCAGAATTGCACCTTGCAATGCGGAGAAATTACTGTGTGTGCATTTACAATATTCATTGATTTTTGCCATTGAAAAACATGTTATTCATATACCAGAAATGTTTGAAGCTACTGACTGAATGAAAAGAGCTGGCATCTCACTCTCTTTGAATCTTCTTTATCATGCCAGGATTAGCAGGAAAAAGCAAAAAATTTCAGAATTGCACCTTGCAATGTGGAGATATTACTGTTTGTGCATTTACAATATTCATTGATTTTTGCCATTGAAAAACGTCCAGAAATGTTTGAAGCTACTGACTGAATGAAAGGAGCTGCCATCTCACTCTCTTTGAATCTTCTTTATCATGCTAGGATTAGCAGGAAAAAGCAAAAAATTTCAGAATTGCACCTTGCAATGCGGAGAAATTACTGTGTGTGCATTTACAATATTCATTGATTTTTGCCATTGAAAAACATCGTTATTCATATACCAGAAATGTTTGAAGCTACTGACTGAATGAAAAGAGCTGGCATCTCACTCTCTTTGAATCTTCTTTATCATGCCAGGATTAGCAGGAAAAAGCAAAAAATTTCAGAATTGCACCTTGCAATGTGAAGATATTACTGTTTGTGCATTTACAATATTCATTGATTTTTGCCATTGAAAAACATGTTATTCATATACCAGAAATGTTTGAAGCTACTGACTGAATGAAAGGAGCTGGCATCTCACTCTCTTTGAATCTTCTTTATCATGCCAGGATTAGCAGGAAAAAGCAAAAAATTTCAGAATTGCACCTTGCAATGTGGAGATATTACTGTTTGTGCATTTACAATATTCATTGATTTTTGCCATTGAAAAACATCGTTATTCATATACCAGAAATGTTTGAAGCTACTGACTGAATGAAAAGAGCTGGCATCTCACTCTCTTTGAATCTTATTTATCATGCCAGGATTAGCAGGAAAAAGCAAAAAATTTCAGAATTGTACCTTGCAATGTGGAGATATTACTGTTTGTGCATTTACAATATTCATTGATTTTTGCCATTGAAAAACATGTTATTCATATACCAGAAATGTTTGAAGCTACTGACTGAATGAAAAGAGCTGGCATCTCACTCTCTTTGAATGTTCTTTATCATGCCAGGATTAGCAGGAAAAAGCAAAAAATTTCAGAATTGCACCTTGCAATGCGGAGAAATTACTGTGTGTGCATTTACAATATTCATTGATTTTTGCCATTGAAAAACATCATGTTATTCATATACCAGAAATGTTTGAAGCTACTGACTGAATGAAAAGAGCTGGCATCTCACTCTCTTTGAATCTTCTTTATCATGCCAGGATTAGCAGGAAAAAGCAAAAAAATTCAGAATTGCACCTTGCAATGTGGAGATATTACTGTTTGTGCATTTACAATATTCATTGATTTTTGCCATTGAAAAACGTCCAGAAATGTTTGAAGCTACTGACTGAATGAAAAGAGCTGGCATCTCACTCTCTTTGAATCTTCTTTATCATGCCAGGATTAGCAGGAAAAAGCAATAAATTTCAGAATTGCACCTTGCAATGTGGAGATATTACTGTTTGTGCATTTACAATATTCATTGATTTTTGCCATTGAAAAACGTCCAGAAATGTTTGAAGCTACTGACTGAATGAAAGGAGCTGGCATCTCACTCTCTTTGAATCTTCTTTATCATGCTAGGATTAGCAGGAAAAAGCAAAAAATTTCAGAATTGCACCTTGCAATGCGGAGAAATTACTGTTTGTGCACTTACAATATTCATTGATTTTTGCCATTGAAAAACATCATGTTATTCATATACCAGAAATGTTTGAAGCTACTGACTGAATGAAAAGAGCTGGCATCTCACTCTCTTTGAATCTTCTTTATCATGTTAGGATTAGCAGCAAAAAGCAAAAAATTTCAGAATTGCACCTTGCAATGCGGAGAAATTACTGTTTGTGCATTTACAATATTCATTGATTTTTGCCATTGAAAAACGTCCAGAAATGTTTGAAGCTACTGACTGAATGAAAAGAGCTGGCATCTCACTCTCTTTGAATCTTCTTTATCATGCCAGGATTAGCAGGAAAAAGCAAAAAATTTCAGAATTGCACGTTGCAATGTGGAGATATTACTGTTTGTGCATTTACAATATTCATTGATTTTTGCCATTGAAAAACGTTCAGAAATGTTTGAAGCTACTGACTGAATGAAAGGAGCTGGCATCTCACTCTCTTTGAATCTTCTTTATCATGCTAGGATTAGCAGGAAAAAGCAAAAAATTTCAGAATTGCACCTTGCAATGCGGAGAAATTACTGTGTGTGCATTTACAATATTCATTGATTTTTGCCATTGAAAAACATGTTATTCATATACCAGAAATGTTTGAAGCTACTGACTGAATGAAAAGAGCTGGCATCTCACTCTCTTTGAATCTTCTTTATCATGCTAAGAGGAGCAGGAAAAAGCAAAAAATTTCAGAATTGCACGTTGCAATGTGGAGATATTACTGTTTGTGCATTTACAATATTCATTGATTTTTGCCATTGAAAAACGTCCAGAAATGTTTGAAGCTACTGACTGAATGAAAGGAGCTGGCATCTCACTCTCTATGAATCTTCTTTATCATGCCAGGATTAGCAGGAAAAAGCAAAAAATTTCAGAATTGCACCTTGCAATGCGGAGAAATTACTGTGTGTGCATTTACAATATTCATTGATTTTTGCCATTGAAAAACATGTTATTCATATACCAGAAATGTTTGAAGCTACTGACTGAATGAAAAGAGCTGGCATCTCACTCTCTTTGAATCTTCTTTATCATGCCAGGATTAGCAGGAAAAAGCAAAAAATTTCAGAATTGCACCTTGCAATGCGGAGAAATTACTGTGTGTGCATTTACAATATTCATTGATTTTTGCCATTGAAAAACATCATGTTATTCATATACCAGAAATGTTTGAAGCTACTGACTGAATGAAAAGAGCTGGCATCTCACTCTCTTTGAATCTTCTTTATCATGCCAGGATTAGCAGGAAAAAGCAAAAAATTTCAGAATTGCACCTTGCAATGTGGAGATATTACTGTTTGTGCATTTACAATATTCATTGATTTTTGCCATTGAAAAACGTCCAGAAATGTTTGAAGCTACTGACTGAATGAAAAGAGCTGGCATCTCACTCTCTTTGAATCTTCTTTATCATGCCAGGATTAGCAGGAAAAAGCAATAAATTTCAGAATTGCACCTTGCAATGTGGAGATATTACTGTTTGTGCATTTACAATATTCATTGATTTTTGCCATTGAAAAACGTCCAGAAATGTTTGAAGCTACTGACTGAATGAAAGGAGCTGGCATCTCACTCTCTTTGAATCTTCTTTATCATGCTAGGATTAGCAGGAAAAAGCAAAAAATTTCAGAATTGCACCTTGCAATGCGGAGAAATTACTGTTTGTGCACTTACAATATTCATTGATTTTTGCCATTGAAAAACATCATGTTATTCATATACCAGAAATGTTTGAAGCTACTGACTGAATGAAAAGAGCTGGCATCTCACTCTCTTTGAATCTTCTTTATCATGCTAGGATTAGCAGCAAAAAGCAAAAAATTTCAGAATTGCACCTTGCAATGCGGAGAAATTACTGTTTGTGCATTTACAATATTCATTGATTTTTGCCATTGAAAAACGTCCAGAAATGTTTGAAGCTACTGACTGAATGAAAAGAGCTGGCATCTCACTCTCTTTGAATCTTCTTTATCATGCCAGGATTAGCAGGAAAAAGCAAAAAATTTCAGAATTGCACGTTGCAATGTGGAGATATTACTGTTTGTGCATTTACAATATTCATTGATTTTTGCCATTGAAAAACGTTCAGAAATGTTTGAAGCTACTGACTGAATGAAAGGAGCTGGCATCTCACTCTCTTTGAATCTTCTTTATCATGCTAGGATTAGCAGGAAAAAGCAAAAAATTTCAGAATTGCACCTTGCAATGCGGAGAAATTACTGTGTGTGCATTTACAATATTCATTGATTTTTGCCATTGAAAAACATGTTATTCATATACCAGAAATGTTTGAAGCTACTGACTGAATGAAAAGAGCTGGCATCTCACTCTCTTTGAATCTTCTTTATCATGCTAAGAGGAGCAGGAAAAAGCAAAAAATTTCAGAATTGCACGTTGCAATGTGGAGATATTACTGTTTGTGCATTTACAATATTCATTGATTTTTGCCATTGAAAAACGTCCAGAAATGTTTGAAGCTACTGACTGAATGAAAGGAGCTGGCATCTCACTCTCTATGAATCTTCTTTATCATGCCAGGATTAGCAGGAAAAAGCAAAAAATTTCAGAATTGCACCTTGCAATGCGGAGAAATTACTGTGTGTGCATTTACAATATTCATTGATTTTTGCCATTGAAAAACATGTTATTCATATACCAGAAATGTTTGAAGCTACTGACTGAATGAAAAGAGCTGGCATCTCACTCTCTTTGAATCTTCTTTATCATGCCAGGATTAGCAGGAAAAAGCAAAAAATTTCAGAATTGCACCTTGCAATGCGGAGAAATTACTGTGTGTGCATTTACAATATTCATTGATTTTTGCCATTGAAAAACATCATGTTATTCATATACCAGAAATGTTTGAAGCTACTGACTGAATGAAAAGAGCTGGCATCTCACTCTCTTTGAATCTTCTTTATCATGCCAGGATTAGCAGGAAAAAGCAAAAAATTTCAGAATTGCACCTTGCAATGTGGAGATATTACTGTTTGTGCATTTACAATATTCATTTATTTTTGCCATTGAAAAACGTCCAGAAATGTTTGAAGCTACTGACTGAATGAAAAGAGCTGGCATCTCACTCTCTTTGAATCTTCTTTATCATGCCAGGATTAGCAGGAAAAAGCAATAAATTTCAGAATTGCACCTTGCAATGTGGAGATATTACTGTTTGTGCATTTACAATATTCATTGATTTTTGCCATTGAAAAACGTCCAGAAATGTTTGAAGCTACTGACTGAATGAAAGGAGCTGGCATCTCACTCTCTTTGAATCTTCTTTATCATGCTAGGATTAGCAGGAAAAAGCAAAAAATTTCAGAATTGCACCTTGCAATGCGGAGAAATTACTGTTTGTGCACTTACAATATTCATTGATTTTTGCCATTGAAAAACATCATGTTATTCATATACCAGAAATGTTTGAAGCTACTGACTGAATGAAAAGAGCTGGCATCTCACTCTCTTTGAATCTTCTTTATCATGCTAGGATTAGCAGCAAAAAGCAAAAAATTTCAGAATTGCACCTTGCAATGCG
The DNA here is from genome assembly GCF_046119375.1 of Phyllobates terribilis. NCBI lineage: Eukaryota > Metazoa > Chordata > Amphibia > Anura > Dendrobatidae > Phyllobates > Phyllobates terribilis. Next base: position 2,994,590 of record NW_027362925.1, on the reverse strand, counting down.
GAGAAATTACTGTTTGTGCATTTACAATATTCATTGATTTTTGCCATTGAAAAACGTCCAGAAATGTTTGAAGCTACTGACTGAATGAAAAGAGCTGGCATCTCACTCTCTTTGAATCTTCTTTATCATGCCAGGATTAGCAGGAAAAAGCAAAAAATTTCAGAATTGCACGTTGCAATGTGGAGATATTACTGTTTGTGCATTTACAATATTCATTGATTTTTGCCATTGAAAAACGTCCAGAAATGTTTGAAGCTACTGACTGAATGAAAGGAGCTGGCATCTCACTCTCTTTGAATCTTCTTTATCATGCTAGGATTAGCAGGAAAAAGCAAAAAATTTCAGAATTGCACCTTGCAATGCGGAGAAATTACTGTGTGTGCATTTACAATATTCATTGATTTTTGCCATTGAAAAACATGTTATTCATATACCAGAAATGTTTGAAGCTACTGACTGAATGAAAAGAGCTGGCATCTCACTCTCTTTGAATCTTCTTTATCATGCCAGGATTAGCAGGAAAAAGCAAAAAATTTCAGAATTGCACCTTGCAATGTGGAGATATTACTGTTTGTGCATTTACAATATTCATTGATTTTTGCCATTGAAAAACGTCCAGAAATGTTTGAAGCTACTGACTGAATGAAAAGAGCTGGCATCTCACTCTCTTTGAATCTTCTTTATCATGCTAAGAGGAGCAGGAAAAAGCAAAAAATTTCATAATTGCACGTTGCAATGTGGAGATATTACTGTTTGTGCATTTACAATATTCATTGATTTTTGCCATTGAAAAACGTCCAGAAATGTTTGAAGCTACTGACTGAATGAAAGGAGCTGGCATCTCACTCTCTTTGAATCTTCTTTATCATGCTAGGATTAGCAGGAAAAAGCAAAAAATTTCAGAATTGCACCTTGCAATGCGGAGAAATTACTGTGTGTGCATTTACAATATTCATTGATTTTTGCCATTGAAAAACATCGTTATTCATATACCAGAAATGTTTGAAGCTACTGACTGAATGAAAAGAGCTGGCATCTCACTCTCTTTGAATCTTCTTTATCATGCCAGGATTAGCAGGAAAAAGCAAAAAATTTCAGAATTGTACCTTGCAATGTGGAGATATTACTGTTTGTGCATTTACAATATTCATTGATTTTTGCCATTGAAAAACATGTTATTCATATACCAGAAATGTTTGAAGCTACTGACTGAATGAAAAGAGCTGGCATCTCACTCTCTTTGAATCTTCTTTATCATGCCAGGATTAGCAGGAAAAAGCAATAAATTTCAGAATTGCACCTTGCAATGTGGAGATATTACTGTTTGTGCATTTACAATATTTATTGATTTTTGCCATTGAAAAACGTCCAGAAATGTTTGAAGCTACTGACTGAATGAAAGGAGCTGGCATCTCACTCTCTTTGAATCTTCTTTATCATGCTAGGATTAGCAGGAAAAAGCAAAAAATTTCAGAATTGCACCTTGCAATGCGGAGAAATTACTGTTTGTGCACTTACAATATTCATTGATTTTTGCCATTGAAAAACATCATGTTATTCATATACCAGAAATGTTTGAAGCTACTGACTGAATGAAAAGAGCTGGCATCTCACTCTCTTTGAATCTTCTTTATCATGCTAGGATTAGCAGCAAAAAGCAAAAAATTTCAGAATTGCACCTTGCAATGCGGAGAAATTACTGTTTGTGCATTTACAATATTCATTGATTTTTGCCATTGAAAAACGTCCAGAAATGTTTGAAGCTACTGACTGAATGAAAAGAGCTGGCATCTCACTCTCTTTGAATCTTCTTTATCATGCCAGGATTAGCAGGAAAAAGCAAAAAATTTCAGAATTGCACGTTGCAATGTGGAGATATTACTGTTTGTGCATTTACAATATTCATTGATTTTTGCCATTGAAAAACGTTCAGAAATGTTTGAAGCTACTGACTGAATGAAAGGAGCTGGCATCTCACTCTCTTTGAATCTTCTTTATCATGCTAGGATTAGCAGGAAAAAGCAAAAAATTTCAGAATTGCACCTTGCAATGCGGAGAAATTACTGTGTGTGCATTTACAATATTCATTGATTTTTGCCATTGAAAAACATCATGTTATTCATATACCAGAAATGTTTGAAGCTACTGACTGAATGAAAAGAGCTGGCATCTCACTCTCTTTGAATCTTCTTTATCATGCTAGGATTAGCAGCAAAAAGCAAAAAATTTCAGAATTGCACCTTGCAATGCGGAGAAATTACTGTTTGTGCATTTACAATATTCATTGATTTTTGCCATTGAAAAACGTCCAGAAATGTTTGAAGCTACTGACTGAATGAAAAGAGCTGGCATCTCACTCTCTTTGAATCTTCTTTATCATGCCAGGATTAGCAGGAAAAAGCAAAAAATTTCAGAATTGCACGTTGCAATGTGGAGATATTACTGTTTGTGCATTTACAATATTCATTGATTTTTGCCATTGAAAAACGTTCAGAAATGTTTGAAGCTACTGACTGAATGAAAGGAGCTGGCATCTCACTCTCTTTGAATCTTCTTTATCATGCTAGGATTAGCAGGAAAAAGCAAAAAATTTCAGAATTGCACCTTGCAATGCGGAGAAATTACTGTGTGTGCATTTACAATATTCATTGATTTTTGCCATTGAAAAACATGTTATTCATATACCAGAAATGTTTGAAGCTACTGACTGAATGAAAAGAGCTGGCATCTCACTCTCTTTGAATCTTCTTTATCATGCTAAGAGGAGCAGGAAAAAGCAAAAAATTTCAGAATTGCACGTTGCAATGTGGAGATATTACTGTTTGTGCATTTACAATATTCATTGATTTTTGCCATTGAAAAACGTCCAGAAATGTTTGAAGCTACTGACTGAATGAAAGGAGCTGGCATCTCACTCTCTATGAATCTTCTTTATCATGCCAGGATTAGCAGGAAAAAGCAAAAAATTTCAGAATTGCACCTTGCAATGCGGAGAAATTACTGTGTGTGCATTTACAATATTCATTGATTTTTGCCATTGAAAAACATGTTATTCATATACCAGAAATGTTTGAAGCTACTGACTGAATGAAAAGAGCTGGCATCTCACTCTCTTTGAATCTTCTTTATCATGCCAGGATTAGCAGGAAAAAGCAAAAAATTTCAGAATTGCACCTTGCAATGCGGAGAAATTACTGTGTGTGCATTTACAATATTCATTGATTTTTGCCATTGAAAAACATCATGTTATTCATATACCAGAAATGTTTGAAGCTACTGACTGAATGAAAAGAGCTGGCATCTCACTCTCTTTGAATCTTCTTTATCATGCCAGGATTAGCAGGAAAAAGCAAAAAATTTCAGAATTGCACCTTGCAATGTGGAGATATTACTGTTTGTGCATTTACAATATTCATTTATTTTTGCCATTGAAAAACGTCCAGAAATGTTTGAAGCTACTGACTGAATGAAAAGAGCTGGCATCTCACTCTCTTTGAATCTTCTTTATCATGCCAGGATTAGCAGGAAAAAGCAATAAATTTCAGAATTGCACCTTGCAATGTGGAGATATTACTGTTTGTGCATTTACAATATTCATTGATTTTTGCCATTGAAAAACGTCCAGAAATGTTTGAAGCTACTGACTGAATGAAAGGAGCTGGCATCTCACTCTCTTTGAATCTTCTTTATCATGCTAGGATTAGCAGGAAAAAGCAAAAAATTTCAGAATTGCACCTTGCAATGCGGAGAAATTACTGTTTGTGCACTTACAATATTCATTGATTTTTGCCATTGAAAAACATCATGTTATTCATATACCAGAAATGTTTGAAGCTACTGACTGAATGAAAAGAGCTGGCATCTCACTCTCTTTGAATCTTCTTTATCATGCTAGGATTAGCAGCAAAAAGCAAAAAATTTCAGAATTGCACCTTGCAATGCGGAGAAATTACTGTTTGTGCATTTACAATATTCATTGATTTTTGCCATTGAAAAACGTCCAGAAATGTTTGAAGCTACTGACTGAATGAAAAGAGCTGGCATCTCACTCTCTTTGAATCTTCTTTATCATGCCAGGATTAGCAGGAAAAAGCAAAAAATTTCAGAATTGCACGTTGCAATGTGGAGATATTACTGTTTGTGCATTTACAATATTCATTGATTTTTGCCATTGAAAAACGTCCAGAAATGTTTGAAGCTACTGACTGAATGAAAGGAGCTGGCATCTCACTCTCTTTGAATCTTCTTTATCATGCTAGGATTAGCAGGAAAAAGCAAAAAATTTCAGAATTGCACCTTGCAATGCGGAGAAATTACTGTGTGTGCATTTACAATATTCATTGATTTTTGCCATTGAAAAACATGTTATTCATATACCAGAAATGTTTGAAGCTACTGACTGAATGAAAAGAGCTGGCATCTCACTCTCTTTGAATCTTCTTTATCATGCCAGGATTAGCAGGAAAAAGCAAAAAATTTCAGAATTGTACCTTGCAATGTGGAGATATTACTGTTTGTGCATTTACAATATTCATTGATTTTTGCCATTGAAAAACATGTTATTCATATACCAGAAATGTTTGAAGCTACTGACTGAATGAAAAGAGCTGGCATCTCACTCTCTTTGAATCTTCTTTATCATGCCAGGATTAGCAGGAAAAAGCAATAAATTTCAGAATTGCACCTTGCAATGTGGAGATATTACTGTTTGTGCATTTACAATATTCATTGATTTTTGCCATTGAAAAACGTCCAGAAATGTTTGAAGCTACTGACTGAATGAAAGGAGCTGGCATCTCACTCTCTTTGAATCTTCTTTATCATGCTAGGATTAGCAGGAAAAAGCAAAAAATTTCAGAATTGCACCTTGCAATGCGGAGAAATTACTGTTTGTGCACTTACAATATTCATTGATTTTTGCCATTGAAAAACATCATGTTATTCATATACCAGAAATGTTTGAAGCTACTGACTGAATGAAAAGAGCTGGCATCTCACTCTCTTTGAATCTTCTTTATCATGCTAGGATTAGCAGCAAAAAGCAAAAAATTTCAGAATTGCACCTTGCAATGCGGAGAAATTACTGTTTGTGCATTTACAATATTCATTGATTTTTGCCATTGAAAAACGTCCAGAAATGTTTGAAGCTACTGACTGAATGAAAAGAGCTGGCATCTCACTCTCTTTGAATCTTCTTTATCATGCCAGGATTAGCAGGAAAAAGCAAAAAATTTCAGAATTGCACGTTGCAATGTGGAGATATTACTGTTTGTGCATTTACAATATTCATTGATTTTTGCCATTGAAAAACGTTCAGAAATGTTTGAAGCTACTGACTGAATGAAAGGAGCTGGCATCTCACTCTCTTTGAATCTTCTTTATCATGCTAGGATTAGCAGGAAAAAGCAAAAAATTTCAGAATTGCACCTTGCAATGCGGAGAAATTACTGTGTGTGCATTTACAATATTCATTGATTTTTGCCATTGAAAAACATCATGTTATTCATATACCAGAAATGTTTGAAGCTACTGACTGAATGAAAAGAGCTGGCATCTCACTCTCTTTGAATCTTCTTTATCATGCCAGGATTAGCAGGAAAAAGCAAAAAATTTCAGAATTGCACCTTGCAATGTGGAGATATTACTGTTTGTGCATTTACAATATTCATTTATTTTTGCCATTGAAAAACGTCCAGAAATGTTTGAAGCTACTGACTGAATGAAAAGAGCTGGCATCTCACTCTCTTTGAATCTTCTTTATCATGCCAGGATTAGCAGGAAAAAGCAATAAATTTCAGAATTGCACCTTGCAATGTGGAGATATTACTGTTTGTGCATTTACAATATTCATTGATTTTTGCCATTGAAAAACGTCCAGAAATGTTTGAAGCTACTGACTGAATGAAAGGAGCTGGCATCTCACTCTCTTTGAATCTTCTTTATCATGCTAGGATTAGCAGGAAAAAGCAAAAAATTTCAGAATTGCACCTTGCAATGCGGAGAAATTACTGTTTGTGCACTTACAATATTCATTGATTTTTGCCATTGAAAAACATCATGTTATTCATATACCAGAAATGTTTGAAGCTACTGACTGAATGAAAAGAGCTGGCATCTCACTCTCTTTGAATCTTCTTTATCATGCTAGGATTAGCAGCAAAAAGCAAAAAATTTCAGAATTGCACCTTGCAATGCGGAGAAATTACTGTTTGTGCATTTACAATATTCATTGATTTTTGCCATTGAAAAACGTCCAGAAATGTTTGAAGCTACTGACTGAATGAAAAGAGCTGGCATCTCACTCTCTTTGAATCTTCTTTATCATGCCAGGATTAGCAGGAAAAAGCAAAAAATTTCAGAATTGCACGTTGCAATGTGGAGATATTACTGTTTGTGCATTTACAATATTCATTGATTTTTGCCATTGAAAAACGTCCAGAAATGTTTGAAGCTACTGACTGAATGAAAGGAGCTGGCATCTCACTCTCTTTGAATCTTCTTTATCATGCTAGGATTAGCAGGAAAAAGCAAAAAATTTCAGAATTGCACCTTGCAATGCGGAGAAATTACTGTGTGTGCATTTACAATATTCATTGATTTTTGCCATTGAAAAACATGTTATTCATATACCAGAAATGTTTGAAGCTACTGACTGAATGAAAAGAGCTGGCATCTCACTCTCTTTGAATCTTCTTTATCATGCCAGGATTAGCAGGAAAAAGCAAAAAATTTCAGAATTGCACCTTGCAATGTGGAGATATTACTGTTTGTGCATTTACAATATTCATTGATTTTTGCCATTGAAAAACGTCCAGAAATGTTTGAAGCTACTGACTGAATGAAAAGAGCTGGCATCTCACTCTCTTTGAATCTTCTTTATCATGCTAAGAGGAGCAGGAAAAAGCAAAAAATTTCATAATTGCACGTTGCAATGTGGAGATATTACTGTTTGTGCATTTACAATATTCATTGATTTTTGCCATTGAAAAACGTCCAGAAATGTTTGAAGCTACTGACTGAATGAAAGGAGCTGGCATCTCACTCTCTTTGAATCTTCTTTATCATGCTAGGATTAGCAGGAAAAAGCAAAAAATTTCAGAATTGCACCTTGCAATGCGGAGAAATTACTGTGTGTGCATTTACAATATTCATTGATTTTTGCCATTGAAAAACATCGTTATTCATATACCAGAAATGTTTGAAGCTACTGACTGAATGAAAAGAGCTGGCATCTCACTCTCTTTGAATCTTCTTTATCATGCCAGGATTAGCAGGAAAAAGCAAAAAATTTCAGAATTGTACCTTGCAATGTGGAGATATTACTGTTTGTGCATTTACAATATTCATTGATTTTTGCCATTGAAAAACATGTTATTCATATACCAGAAATGTTTGAAGCTACTGACTGAATGAAAAGAGCTGGCATCTCACTCTCTTTGAATCTTCTTTATCATGCCAGGATTAGCAGGAAAAAGCAATAAATTTCAGAATTGCACCTTGCAATGTGGAGATATTACTGTTTGTGCATTTACAATATTCATTGATTTTTGCCATTGAAAAACGTCCAGAAATGTTTGAAGCTACTGACTGAATGAAAGGAGCTGGCATCTCACTCTCTTTGAATCTTCTTTATCATGCTAGGATTAGCAGGAAAAAGCAAAAAATTTCAGAATTGCACCTTGCAATGCGGAGAAATTACTGTTTGTGCACTTACAATATTCATTGATTTTTGCCATTGAAAAACATCATGTTATTCATATACCAGAAATGTTTGAAGCTACTGACTGAATGAAAAGAGCTGGCATCTCACTCTCTTTGAATCTTCTTTATCATGCTAGGATTAGCAGCAAAAAGCAAAAAATTTCAGAATTGCACCTTGCAATGCGGAGAAATTACTGTTTGTGCATTTACAATATTCATTGATTTTTGCCATTGAAAAACGTCCAGAAATGTTTGAAGCTACTGACTGAATGAAAAGAGCTGGCATCTCACTCTCTTTGAATCTTCTTTATCATGCCAGGATTAGCAGGAAAAAGCAAAAAATTTCAGAATTGCACGTTGCAATGTGGAGATATTACTGTTTGTGCATTTACAATATTCATTGATTTTTGCCATTGAAAAACGTTCAGAAATGTTTGAAGCTACTGACTGAATGAAAGGAGCTGGCATCTCACTCTCTTTGAATCTTCTTTATCATGCTAGGATTAGCAGGAAAAAGCAAAAAATTTCAGAATTGCACCTTGCAATGCGGAGAAATTACTGTGTGTGCATTTACAATATTCATTGATTTTTGCCATTGAAAAACATGTTATTCATATACCAGAAATGTTTGAAGCTACTGACTGAATGAAAAGAGCTGGCATCTCACTCTCTTTGAATCTTCTTTATCATGCTAAGAGGAGCAGGAAAAAGCAAAAAATTTCAGAATTGCACGTTGCAATGTGGAGATATTACTGTTTGTGCATTTACAATATTCATTGATTTTTGCCATTGAAAAACATCATGTTATTCATATACCAGAAATGTTTGAAGCTACTGACTGAATGAAAAGAGCTGGCATCTCACTCTCTTTGAATCTTCTTTATCATGCTAGGATTAGCAGCAAAAAGCAAAAAATTTCAGAATTGCACCTTGCAATGCGGAGAAATTACTGTTTGTGCATTTACAATATTCATTGATTTTTGCCATTGAAAAACGTCCAGAAATGTTTGAAGCTACTGACTGAATGAAAAGAGCTGGCATCTCACTCTCTTTGAATCTTCTTTATCATGCCAGGATTAGCAGGAAAAAGCAAAAAATTTCAGAATTGCACGTTGCAATGTGGAGATATTACTGTTTGTGCATTTACAATATTCATTGATTTTTGCCATTGAAAAACGTCCAAAAATGTTTGAAGCTACTGACTGAATGAAAGGAGCTGGCATCTCACTCTCTTTGAATCTTCTTTATCATGCTAGGATTAGCAGGAAAAAGCAAAAAATTTCAGAATTGCACCTTGCAATGCGGAGAAATTACTGTGTGTGCATTTACAATATTCATTGATTTTTGCCATTGAAAAACATGTTATTCATATACCAGAAATGTTTGAAGCTACTGACTGAATGAAAAGAGCTGGCATCTCACTCTCTTTGAATCTTCTTTATCATGCCAGGATTAGCAGGAAAAAGCAAAAAATTTCAGAATTGCACCTTGCAATGTGGAGATATTACTGTTTGTGCATTTACAATATTCATTGATTTTTGCCATTGAAAAACGTCCAGAAATGTTTGAAGCTACTGACTGAATGAAAAGAGCTGGCATCTCACTCTCTTTGAATCTTCTTTATCATGCTAAGAGGAGCAGGAAAAAGCAAAAAATTTCATAATTGCACGTTGCAATGTGGAGATATTACTGTTTGTGCATTTACAATATTCATTGATTTTTGCCATTGAAAAACGTCCAGAAATGTTTGAAGCTACTGACTGAATGAAAGGAGCTGGCATCTCACTCTCTTTGAACCTTCTTTATCATGCTAGGATTAGCAGGAAAAAGCAAAAAATTTCAGAATTGCACCTTGCAATGCGGAGAAATTACTGTGTGTGCATTTACAATATTCATTGATTTTTGCCATTGAAAAACATCGTTATTCATATACCAGAAATGTTTGAAGCTACTGACTGAATGAAAAGAGCTGGCATCTCACTCTCTTTGAATCTTCTTTATCATGCCAGGATTAGCAGGAAAAAGCAAAAAATTTCAGAATTGTACCTTGCAATGTGGAGATATTACTGTTTGTGCATTTACAATATTCATTGATTTTTGCCATTGAAAAACATGTTATTCATATACCAGAAATGTTTGAAGCTACTGACTGAATGAAAAGAGCTGGCATCTCACTCTCTTTGAATGTTCTTTATCATGCCAGGATTAGCAGGAAAAAGCAAAAAATTTCAGAATTGCACCTTGCAATGCGGAGAAATTACTGTGTGTGCATTTACAATATTCATTGATTTTTGCCTTTGAAAAACATCATGTTATTCATATACCAGAAATGTTTGAAGCTACTGACTGAATGAAAAGAGCTGGCATCTCACTCTCTTTGAATCTTCTTTATCATGCCAGGATTAGCAGGAAAAAGCAAAAAATTTCAGAATTGCACCTTGCAATGTGGAGATATTACTGTTTGTGCATTTACAATATTCATTGATTTTTGCCATTGAAAAACGTCCAGAAATGTTTGAAGCTACTGACTGAATGAAAAGAGCTGGCATCTCACTCTCTTTGAATCTTCTTTATCATGCCAGGATTAGCAGGAAAAAGCAATAAATTTCAGAATTGCACCTTGCAATGTGGAGATATTACTGTTTGTGCATTTACAATATTCATTGATTTTTGCCATTGAAAAACGTCCAGAAATGTTTGAAGCTACTGACTGAATGAAAGGAGCTGGCATCTCACTCTCTTTGAATCTTCTTTATCATGCTAGGATTAGCAGGAAAAAGCAAAAAATTTCAGAATTGCACCTTGCAATGCGGAGAAATTACTGTTTGTGCACTTACAATATTCATTGATTTTTGCCATTGAAAAACATCATGTTATTCATATACCAGAAATGTTTGAAGCTACTGACTGAATGAAAAGAGCTGGCATCTCACTCTCTTTGAATCTTCTTTATCATGCTAGGATTAGCAGCAAAAAGCAAAAAATTTCAGAATTGCACCTTGCAATGTGGAGATATTACTGTTTGTGCATTTACAATATTCATTGATTTTTGCCATTGAAAAACGTCCAGAAATGTTTGAAGCTACTGACTGAATGAAAGGAGCTGGCATCTCACTCTCTTTGAATCTTCTTTATCATGCTAGGATTAGCAGGAAAAAGCAAAAAATTTCAGAATTGCACCTTGCAATGCGGAGAAATTACTGTTTGTGCACTTACAATATTCATTGATTTTTGCCATTGAAAAACATCATGTTATTCATATACCAGAAATGTTTGAAGCTACTGACTGAATGAAAAGAGCTGGCATCTCACTCTCTTTGAATCTTCTTTATCATGCTAGGATTAGCAGCAAAAAGCAAAAAATTTCAGAATTGCACCTTGCAATGCGGAGAAATTACTGTTTGTGCATTTACAATATTCATTGATTTTTGCCATTGAAAAACGTCCAGAAATGTTTGAAGCTACTGACTGAATGAAAAGAGCTGGCATCTCACTCTCTTTGAATCTTCTTTATCATGCCAGGATTAGCAGGAAAAAGCAAAAAATTTCAGAATTGCACGTTGCAATGTGGAGATATTACTGTTTGTGCATTTACAATATTCATTGATTTTTGCCATTGAAAAACGTCCAGAAATGTTTGAAGCTACTGACTGAATGAAAGGAGCTGGCATCTCACTCTCTTTGAATCTTCTTTATCATGCTAGGATTAGCAGGAAAAAGCAAAAAATTTCAGAATTGCACCTTGCAATGCGGAGAAATTACTGTGTGTGCATTTACAATATTCATTGATTTTTGCCATTGAAAAACATGTTATTCATATACCAGAAATGTTTGAAGCTACTGACTGAATGAAAAGAGCTGGCATCTCACTCTCTTTGAATCTTCTTTATCATGCTAAGAGGAGCAGGAAAAAGCAAAAAATTTCAGAATTGCACCTTGCAATGTGGAGATATTACTGTTTGTGCATTTACAATATTCATTGATTTTTGCCATTGAAAAACGTCCAGAAATGTTTGAAGCTACTGACTGAATGAAAGGAGCTGGCATCTCACTCTCTTTGAATCTTCTTTATCATGCCAGGATTAGCAGGAAAAAGCAAAAAATTTCAGAATTGCACCTTGCAATGCGGAGAAATTACTGTGTGTGCATTTACAATATTCATTGATTTTTGCCATTGAAAAACATGTTATTCATATACCAGAAATGTTTGAAGCTACTGACTGAATGAAAAGAGCTGGCATCTCACTCTCTTTGAATCTTCTTTATCATGCCAGGATTAGCAGGAAAAAGCAAAAAATTTCAGAATTGCACCTTGCAATGTGGAGATATTACTGTTTGTGCATTTACAATATTCATTGATTTTTGCCATTGAAAAACGTCCAGAAATGTTTGAAGCTACTGACTGAATGAAAGGAGCTGCCATCTCACTCTCTTTGAATCTTCTTTATCATGCTAGGATTAGCAGGAAAAAGCAAAAAATTTCAGAATTGCACCTTGCAATGCGGAGAAATTACTGTGTGTGCATTTACAATATTCATTGATTTTTGCCATTGAAAAACATCGTTATTCATATACCAGAAATGTTTGAAGCTACTGACTGAATGAAAAGAGCTGGCATCTCACTCTCTTTGAATCTTCTTTATCATGCCAGGATTAGCAGGAAAAAGCAAAAAATTTCAGAATTGCACCTTGCAATGTGAAGATATTACTGTTTGTGCATTTACAATATTCATTGATTTTTGCCATTGAAAAACATGTTATTCATATACCAGAAATGTTTGAAGCTACTGACTGAATGAAAGGAGCTGGCATCTCACTCTCTTTGAATCTTCTTTATCATGCCAGGATTAGCAGGAAAAAGCAAAAAATTTCAGAATTGCACCTTGCAATGTGGAGATATTACTGTTTGTGCATTTACAATATTCATTGATTTTTGCCATTGAAAAACATCGTTATTCATATACCAGAAATGTTTGAAGCTACTGACTGAATGAAAAGAGCTGGCATCTCACTCTCTTTGAATCTTCTTTATCTTGCCAGGATTAGCAGGAAAAAGCAAAAAATTTCAGAATTGCACCTTGCAATGTGGAGATATTACTGTTTGTGCATTTACAATATTCATTGATTTTTGCCATTGAAAAACATGTTATTCATATACCAGAAATGTTTGAAGCTACTGACTGAATGAAAAGAGCTGGCATCTCACTCTCTTTGAATCTTCTTTATCATGCCAGGATTAGCAGGAAAAAGCAAAAAATTTCTGAATTGCATCTTGCAATGCGGAAAAATTACTGTGTGTGCATTTACAATATTCATTGATTTTTGCCATTGAAAAACATCATGTTATTCATATACCAGAAATGTTTGAAGCTACTGACTGAATGAAAAGAGCTGGCATCTCACTCTCTTTGAATCTTCTTTATCATGCCAGGATTAGCAGGAAAAAGCAAAAAATTTCAGAATTGCACCTTGCAATGTGGAGATATTACTGTTTGTGCATTTACAATATTCATTGATTTTTGCCATTGAAAAACGTCCAGAAATGTTTGAAGCTACTGACTGAATGAAAAGAGCTGGCATCTCACTCTCTTTGAATCTTCTTTATCATGCCAGGATTAGCAGGAAAAAGCAAAAAATTTCAGAATTGCACCTTGCAATGTGGAGATATTACTGTTTGTGCATTTACAATATTCATTGATTTTTGCCATTGAAAAACGTCCAGAAATGTTTGAAGCTACTGACTGAATGAAAGAAGCTGGCATCTCACTCTCTTTGAATCTTCTTTATCATGCTAGGATTAGCAGGAAAAAGCAAAAAATTTCAGAATTGCACCTTGCAATGCGGAGAAATTACTGTTTGTGCATTTACAATATTCATTGATTTTTGCCATTGAAAAACATCATGTTATTCATATACCAGAAATGTTTGAAGCTACTGACTGAATGAAAAGAGCTGGCATCTCACTCTCTTTGAATCTTGTTTATCATGCTAGGATTAGCAGGAAAAAGCAAAAAATTTCAGAATTGCACCTTGCAATGCGGAGAAATTACTGTTTGTGCATTTACAATATTCATTGATTTTTGCCATTGAAAAACGTCCAGAAATGTTTGAAGCTACTGACTGAATGAAAAGAGCTGGCATCTCACTCTCTTTGAATCTTCTTTATCATGCCAGGATTAGCAGGAAAAAGCAAAAAATTTCAGAATTGCACCTTGCAATGCGGAGAAATTACTGTTTGTGCATTTACAATATTCAATGATTTTTGCCATTGAAAAACATCATGTTATTCATATACCAGAAATGTTTGAAGCTACTGACTGAATGAAAGGAGCTGGCATCTCACTCTCTTTGAATCTTCTTTATCATGCTAGGATTAGCAGGAAAAAGCAAAAAATTTCAGAATTGCACCTTGCAATGCGGAGAAATTACTGTGTGTGCATTTACAATATTCATTGATTTTTGCCATTGAAAAACATGTTATTCATATACCAGAAATGTTTGAAGCTACTGACTGAATGAAAAGAGCTGGCATCTCACTCTCTTTGAATCTTCTTTATCATGCCAGGATTAGCAGGAAAAAGCAAAAAATTTCAGAATTGCACCTTGCAATGTGGAGATATTACTGTTTGTGCATTTACAATATTCATTGATTTTTGCCTTTGAAAAACATCATGTTATTCATATACCAGAAATGTTTGAAGCTACTGACTGAATGAAAAGAGCTGGCATCTCACTCTCTTTGAATCTTCTTTATCATGCCAGGATTAGCAGGAAAAAGCAAAAAATTTCAGAATTGCACCTTGCAATGTGGAGATATTACTGTTTGTGCATTTACAATATTCATTGATTTTTGCCATTGAAAAACGTCCAGAAATGTTTGAAGCTACTGACTGAATGAAAAGAGCTGGCATCTCACTCTCTTTGAATCTTCTTTATCATGCTAGGATTAGCAGGAAAAAGCAAAAAATTTCAGAATTGCACCTTGCAATGTGGAGATATTACTGTTTGTGCATTTACAATATTCATTGATTTTTGCCATTGAAAAACATCATGTTATTCATATACCAGAAATGTTTGAAGCTACTGACTGAATGAAAAGAGCTGGCATCTCACTCTCTTTGAATCTTCTTTATCATGCCAGGATTAGCAGGAAAAAGCAAAAAATTTCAGAATTGCACCTTGCAATGTGGAGATATTACTGTTTGTGCATTTACAATATTCATTGATTTTTGCCATTGAAAAACGTCCAGAAATGTTTGAAGCTACTGACTGAATGAAAGGAGCTGGCATCTCACTCTCTTTGAATCTTCTTTATCATGCTAGGATTAGCAGGAAAAAGCAAAAAATTTCAGAATTGCACCTTGCAATGTGGAGATATTACTGTTTGTGCATTTACAATATTCATTGATTTTTGCCATTGAAAAACGTCCAGAAATGTTTGAAGCTACTGACTGAATGAAAAGAGCTGGCATCTCACTCTCTTTGAATCTTCTTTATCATGCTAAGAGGAGCAGGAAAAAGCAAAAAATTTCAGAATTGCACGTTGCAATGTGGAGATATTACTGTTTGTGCATTTACAATATTCATTGATTTTTGCCATTGAAAAACGTCCAGAAATGTTTGAAGCTACTGACTGAATGAAAGGAGCTGGCATCTCACTCTCTTTGAATCTTCTTTATCATGCCAGGATTAGCAGGAAAAAGCAAAAAATTTCAGAATTGCACCTTGCAATGCGGAGAAATTACTGTGTGTGCATTTACAATATTCATTGATTTTTGCCATTGAAAAACATGTTATTCATATACCAGAAATGTTTGAAGCTACTGACTGAATGAAAAGAGCTGGCATCTCACTCTCTTTGAATCTTCTTTATCATGCCAGGATTAGCAGGAAAAAGCAAAAAATTTCAGAATTGCACCTTGCAATGTGGAGATATTACTGTTTGTGCATTTACAATATTCATTGATTTTTGCCATTGAAAAACGTCCAGAAATGTTTGAAGCTACTGACTGAATGAAAGGAGCTGCCATCTCACTCTCTTTGAATCTTCTTTATCATGCTAGGATTAGCAGGAAAAAGCAAAAAATTTCAGAATTGCACCTTGCAATGCGGAGAAATTACTGTGTGTGCATTTACAATATTCATTGATTTTTGCCATTGAAAAACATCGTTATTCATATACCAGAAATGTTTGAAGCTACTGACTGAATGAAAAGAGCTGGCATCTCACTCTCTTTGAATCTTCTTTATCATGCCAGGATTAGCAGGAAAAAGCAAAAAATTTCAGAATTGCACCTTGCAATGTGGAGATATTACTGTTTGTGCATTTACAATATTCATTGATTTTTGCCATTGAAAAACATCGTTATTCATATACCAGAAATGTTTGAAGCTACTGACTGAATGAAAAGAGCTGGCATCTCACTCTCTTTGAATCTTCTTTATCATGCCAGGATTAGCAGGAAAAAGCAAAAAATTTCAGAATTGCATCTTGCAATGCGGAAAAATTACTGTGTGTGCATTTACAATATTCATTGATTTTTGCCATTGAAAAACATCATGTTATTCATATACCAGAAATGTTTGAAGCTACTGACTGAATGAAAAGAGCTGGCATCTCACTCTCTTTGAATCTTCTTTATCATGCCAGGATTAGCAGGAAAAAGCAAAAAATTTCAGAATTGCACCTTGCAATGTGGAGATATTACTGTTTGTGCATTTACAATATTCATTGATTTTTGCCTTTGAAAAACATCATGTTATTCATATACCAGAAATGTTTGAAGCTACTGACTGAATGAAAAGAGCTGGCATCTCACTCTCTTTGAATCTTCTTTATCATGCCAGGATTAGCAGGAAAAAGCAAAAAATTTCAGAATTGCACCTTGCAATGTGGAGATATTACTGTTTGTGCATTTACAATATTCATTGATTTTTGCCATTGAAAAACGTCCAGAAATGTTTGAAGCTACTGACTGAATGAAAAGAGCTGGCATCTCACTCTCTTTGAATCTTCTTTATCATGCTAGGATTAGCAGGAAAAAGCAAAAAATTTCAGAATTGCACCTTGCAATGTGGAGATATTACTGTTTGTGCATTTACAATATTCATTGATTTTTGCCATTGAAAAACATCATGTTATTCATATACCAGAAATGTTTGAAGCTACTGACTGAATGAAAAGAGCTGGCATCTCACTCTCTTTGAATCTTCTTTATCATGCCAGGATTAGCAGGAAAAAGCAAAAAATTTCAGAATTACACCTTGCAATGTGGAGATATTACTGTTTGTGCATTTACAATATTCATTGATTTTTGCCATTGAAAAACGTCCAGAAATGTTTGAAGCTACTGACTGAATGAAAGGAGCTGGCATCTCACTCTCTTTGAATCTTCTTTATCATGCTAGGATTAGCAGGAAAAAGCAAAAAATTTCAGAATTGCACCTTGCAATGTGGAGATATTACTGTTTGTGCATTTACAATATTCATTGATTTTTGCCATTGAAAAACGTCCAGAAATGTTTGAAGCTACTGACTGAATGAAAAGAGCTGGCATCTCACTCTCTTTGAATCTTCTTTATCATGCTAAGAGGAGCAGGAAAAAGCAAAAAATTTCAGAATTGCACGTTGCAATGTGGAGATATTACTGTTTGTGCATTTACAATATTCATTGATTTTTGCCATTGAAAAACGTCCAGAAATGTTTGAAGCTACTGACTGAATGAAAGGAGCTGGCATCTCACTCTCTTTGAATCTTCTTTATCATGCCAGGATTAGCAGGAAAAAGCAAAAAATTTCAGAATTGCACCTTGCAATGCGGAGAAATTACTGTGTGTGCATTTACAATATTCATTGATTTTTGCCATTGAAAAACATGTTATTCATATACCAGAAATGTTTGAAGCTACTGACTGAATGAAAAGAGCTGGCATCTCAGTCTCTTTGAATCTTCTTTATCATGCCAGGATTAGCAGGAAAAAGCAAAAAATTTCAGAATTGCACCTTGCAATGTGGAGATATTACTGTTTGTGCATTTACAATATTCATTGATTTTTGCCATTGAAAAACGTCCAGAAATGTTTGAAGCTACTGACTGAATGAAAGGAGCTGCCATCTCACTCTCTTTGAATCTTCTTTATCATGCTAGGATTAGCAGGAAAAAGCAAAAAATTTCAGAATTGCACCTTGCAATGCGGAGAAATTACTGTGTGTGCATTTACAATATTCATTGATTTTTGCCATTGAAAAACATCGTTATTCATATACCAGAAATGTTTGAAGCTACTGACTGAATGAAAAGAGCTGGCATCTCACTCTCTTTGAATCTTCTTTATCATGCCAGGATTAGCAGGAAAAAGCAAAAAATTTCAGAATTGCACCTTGCAATGTGGAGATATTACTGTTTGTGCATTTACAATATTCATTGATTTTTGCCATTGAAAAACATCGTTATTCATATACCAGAAATGTTTGAAGCTACTGACTGAATGAAAAGAGCTGGCATCTCACTCTCTTTGAATCTTCTTTATCTTGCCAGGATTAGCAGGAAAAAGCAAAAAATTTCAGAATTGCACCTTGCAATGTGGAGATATTACTGTTTGTGCATTTACAATATTCATTGATTTTTGCCATTGAAAAACATGTTATTCATATACCAGAAATGTTTGAAGCTACTGACTGAATGAAAAGAGCTGGCATCTCACTCTCTTTGAATCTTCTTTATCATGCCAGGATTAGCAGGAAAAAGCAAAAAATTTCAGAATTGCATCTTGCAATGCGGAAAAATTACTGTGTGTGCATTTACAATATTCATTGATTTTTGCCATTGAAAAACATCATGTTATTCATATACCAGAAATGTTTGAAGCTACTGACTGAATGAAAAGAGCTGGCATCTCACTCTCTTTGAATCTTCTTTATCATGCCAGGATTAGCAGGAAAAAGCAAAAAATTTCAGAATTGCACCTTGCAATGTGGAGATATTACTGTTTGTGCATTTACAATATTCATTGATTTTTGCCATTGAAAAACGTCCAGAAATGTTTGAAGCTACTGACTGAATGAAAAGAGCTGGCATCTCACTCTCTTTGAATCTTCTTTATCATGCCAGGATTAGCAGGAAAAAGCAAAAAATTTCAGAATTGCACCTTGCAATGTGGAGATATTACTGTTTGTGCATTTACAATATTCATTGATTTTTGCCATTGAAAAACGTCCAGAAATGTTTGAAGCTACTGACTGAATGAAAGAAGCTGGCATCTCACTCTCTTTGAATCTTCTTTATCATGCTAGGATTAGCAGGAAAAAGCAAAAAATTTCAGAATTGCACCTTGCAATGCGGAGAAATTACTGTTTGTGCATTTACAATATTCATTGATTTTTGCCATTGAAAAACATCATGTTATTCATATACCAGAAATGTTTGAAGCTACTGACTGAATGAAAAGAGCTGGCATCTCACTCTCTTTGAATCTTCTTTATCATGCTAGGATTAGCAGGAAAAAGCAAAAAATTTCAGAATTGCACCTTGCAATGCGGAGAAATTACTGTTTGTGCATTTACAATATTCATTGATTTTTGCCATTGAAAAACGTCCAGAAATGTTTGAAGCTACTGACTGAATAAAAAGAGCTGGCATCTCACTCTCTTTGAATCTTCTTTATCATGCCAGGATTAGCAGGAAAAAGCAAAAAATTTCAGAATTGCACCTTGCAATGTGGAGAAATTACTGTTTGTGCATTTACAATATTCATTGATTTTTGCCATTGAAAAACATCATGTTATTCATATACCAGAAATGTTTGAAGCTACTGACTGAATGAAAGGAGCTGGCATCTCACTCTCTTTGAATCTTCTTTATCATGCTAGGATTAGCAGGAAAAAGCAAAAAATTTCAGAATTGCACCTTGCAATGCGGAGAAATTACTGTGTGTGCATTTACAATATTCATTGATTTTTGCCATTGAAAAACATGTTATTCATATACCAGAAATGTTTGAAGCTACTGACTGAATGAAAAGAGCTGGCATCTCACTCTCTTTGAATCTTCTTTATCATGCCAGGATTAGCAGGAAAAAGCAAAAAATTTCAGAATTGCACCTTGCAATGTGGAGATATTACTGTTTGTGCATTTACAATATTCATTGATTTTTGCCATTGAAAAACATCATGTTATTCATATACCAGAAATGTTTGAAGCTACTGACTGAATGAAAAGAGCTGGCATCTCACTCTCTTTGAATCTTCTTTATCATGCCAGGATTAGCAGGAAAAAGCAAAAAATTTCAGAATTGCACCTTGCAATGTGGAGATATTACTGTTTGTGCATTTACAATATTCATTGATTTTTGCCATTGAAAAACGTCCAGAAATGTTTGAAGCTACTGACTGAATGAAAAGAGCTGGCATCTCACTCTCTTTGAATCTTCTTTATCATGCTAGGATTAGCAGGAAAAAGCAAAAAATTTCAGAATTGCACCTTGCAATGTGGAGATATTACTGTTTGTGCATTTACAATATTCAGTGATTTTTGCCATTGAAAAACATCATGTTATTCATATACCAGAAATGTTTGAAGCTACTGACTGAATGAAAAGAGCTGGCATCTCACTCTCTTTGAATCTTCTTTATCATGCCAGGATTAGCAGGAAAAAGCAAAAAATTTCAGAATTGCACCTTGCAATGTGGAGATATTACTGTTTGTGCATTTACAATATTCATTGATTTTTGCCATTGAAAAACGTCCAGAAATGTTTGAAGCTACTGACTGAATGAAAGGAGCTGGCATCTCACTCTCTTTGAATCTTCTTTATCATGCTAGGATTAGCAGGAAAAAGCAAAAAATTTCAGAATTGCACCTTGCAATGTGGAGATATTACTGTTTGTGCATTTACAATATTCATTGATTTTTGCCATTGAAAAACGTCCAGAAATGTTTGAAGCTACTGACTGAATGAAAAGAGCTGGCATCTCACTCTCTTTGAATCTTCTTTATCATGCTAAGAGGAGCAGGAAAAAGCAAAAAATTTCAGAATTGCACGTTGCAATGTGGAGATATTACTGTTTGTGCATTTACAATATTCATTGATTTTTGCCATTGAAAAACGTCCAGAAATGTTTGAAACTACTGACTGAATGAAAGGAGCTGGCATCTGACTCTCTTTGAAGCTTCTTTATCATGCTAGGATTAGCAGGAAAAAGCAAAAAATTTCAGAATTGCACCTTGCTATGCGAAGAAATTACTGTTTGTGCATTTACAATATTCATTGATTTTTGCCATTGAAAAACATCCAGAAATGTTTGAAGCTACTGACTGAATGAAAAGAGCTGGCATCTCACTCTCTTTGAATCTTCTTTATCATGCTAGGATTAGCAGGAAAAAGCAAAAAATTTCAGAATTGCACCTTGCAATGCGGAGAAATTACTGTGTGTGCATTTACAATATTCATTGATTTTTGCCATTGAAAAACATGTTATTCATATACCAGAAATGTTTGAAGCTACTGACTGAATGAAAAGAGCTGGCATCTCACTCTCTTTGAATCTTCTTTATCATGCCAGGATTAGCAGGAAAAAGCAAAAAATTTCAGAATTGCACCTTGCAATGTGGAGATATTACTGTTTGTGCATTTACAATATTCATTGATTTTTGATATTGAAAAACGTCCAGAAATGTTTGAAGCTACTGACTGAATGAAAGGAGCTGCCATCTCACTCTCTTTGAATCTTCTTTATCATGCTAGGATTAGCAGGAAAAAGCAAAAAATTTCAGAATTGCACCTTGCAATGCGGAGAAATTACTGTGTGTGCATTTACAATATTCATTGATTTTTGCCATTGAAAAACATCGTTATTCATATACCAGAAATGTTTGAAGCTACTGACTGAATGAAAAGAGCTGGCATCTCACTCTCTTTGAATCTTCTTTATCATGCCAGGATTAGCAGGAAAAAGCAAAAAATTTCAGAATTGCACCTTGCAATGTGGAGATATTACTGTTTGTGCATTTACAATATTCATTGATTTTTGCCATTGAAAAACATGTTATTCATATACCAGAAATGTTTGAAGCTACTGACTGAATGAAAGGAGCTGGCATCTCACTCTCTTTGAATCTTCTTTATCATGCCAGGATTAGCAGGAAAAAGCAAAAAATTTCAGAATTGCACCTTGCAATGTGGAGATATTATTGTTTGTGCATTTACAATATTCATTGATTTTTGCCATTGAAAAACATCGTTATTCATATACCAGAAATGTTTGAAGCTACTGACTGAATGAAAAGAGCTGGCATCTCACTCTCTTTGAATCTTCTTTATCTTGCCAGGATTAGCAGGAAAAAGCAAAAAATTTCAGAATTGCACCTTGCAATGTGGAGATATTACTGTTTGTGCATTTACAATATTCATTGATTTTTGCCATTGAAAAACATGTTATTCATATACCAGAAATGTTTGAAGCTACTGACTGAATGAAAAGAGCTGGCATCTCACTCTCTTTGAATCTTCTTTATCATGCCAGGATTAGCAGGAAAAAGCAAAAAATTTCAGAATTGCATCTTGCAATGCGGAAAAATTACTGTGTGTGCATTTACAATATTCATTGATTTTTGCCATTGAAAAACATCATGTTATTCATATACCAGAAATGTTTGAAGCTACTGACTGAATGAAAAGAGCTGGCATCTCACTCTCTTTGAATCTTCTTTATCATGCCAGGATTAGCAGGAAAAAGCAAAAAATTTCAGAATTGCACCTTGCAATGTGGAGATATTACTGTTTGTGCATTTACAATATTCATTGATTTTTGCCATTGA
Organism: Phyllobates terribilis; assembly: GCF_046119375.1. NCBI lineage: Eukaryota > Metazoa > Chordata > Amphibia > Anura > Dendrobatidae > Phyllobates > Phyllobates terribilis. The sequence continues at coordinate 2,972,073 of NW_027362925.1, read as the reverse complement.
AAAACGTCCAGAAATGTTTGAAGCTACTGACTGAATGAAAGGAGCTGGCATCTCACTCTCTTTGAATCTTCTTTATCATGCTAGGATTAGCAGGAAAAAGCAAAAAATTTCAGAATTGCACCTTGCAATGCGGAGAAATTACTGTTTGTGCATTTACAATATTCATTGATTTTTGCCATTGAAAAACATCATGTTATTCATATACCAGAAATGTTTGAAGCTACTGACTGAATGAAAAGAGCTGGCATCTCACTCTCTTTGAATCTTCTTTATCATGCTAGGATTAGCAGGAAAAAGCAAAAAATTTCAGAATTGCACCTTGCAATGCGGAGAAATTACTGTTTGTGCATTTACAATATTCATTGATTTTTGCCATTGAAAAACGTCCAGAAATGTTTGAAGCTACTGACTGAATGAAAAGAGCTGGCATCTCACTCTCTTTGAATCTTCTTTATCATGCCAGGATTAGCAGGAAAAAGCAAAAAATTTCAGAATTGCACCTTGCAATGTGGAGATATTACTGTTTGTGCATTTACAATATTCATTGATTTTTGCCATTGAAAAACATCATGTTATTCATATACCAGAAATGTTTGAAGCTACTGACTGAATGAAAAGAGCTGGCATCTCACTCTCTTTGAATCTTCTTTATCATGCCAGGATTAGCAGGAAAAAGCAAAAAATTTCAGAATTGCACCTTGCAATGTGGAGATATTACTGTTTGTGCATTTACAATATTCATTGATTTTTGCCATTGAAAAACGTCCAGAAATGTTTGAAGCTACTGACTGAATGAAAAGAGCTGGCATCTCACTCTCTTTGAATCTTCTTTATCATGCTAAGAGGAGCAGGAAAAAGCAAAAAATTTCAGAATTGCACGTTGCAATGTGGAGATATTACTGTTTGTGCATTTACAATATTCATTGATTTTTGCCATTGAAAAACGTCCAGAAATGTTTGAAACTACTGACTGAATGAAAGGAGCTGGCATCTGACTCTCTTTGAAGCTTCTTTATCATGCTAGGATTAGCAGGAAAAAGCAAAAAATTTCAGAATTGCACCTTGCTATGCGAAGAAATTACTGTTTGTGCATTTACAATATTCATTGATTTTTGCCATTGAAAAACATCCAGAAATGTTTGAAGCTACTGACTGAATGAAAAGAGCTGGCATCTCACTCTCTTTGAATCTTCTTTATCATGCTAGGATTAGCAGGAAAAAGCAAAAAATTTCAGAATTGCACCTTGCAATGCGGAGAAATTACTGTGTGTGCATTTACAATATTCATTGATTTTTGCCATTGAAAAACATGTTATTCATATACCAGAAATGTTTGAAGCTACTGACTGAATGAAAAGAGCTGGCATCTCACTCTCTTTGAATCTTCTTTATCATGCCAGGATTAGCAGGAAAAAGCAAAAAATTTCAGAATTGCACCTTGCAATGTGGAGATATTACTGTTTGTGCATTTACAATATTCATTGATTTTTGCCATTGAAAAACGTCCAGAAATGTTTGAAGCTACTGACTGAATGAAAGGAGCTGCCATCTCACTCTCTTTGAATCTTCTTTATCATGCTAGGATTAGCAGGAAAAAGCAAAAAATTTCAGAATTGCACCTTGCAATGCGGAGAAATTACTGTGTGTGCATTTACAATATTCATTGATTTTTGCCATTGAAAAACATCGTTATTCATATACCAGAAATGTTTGAAGCTACTGACTGAATGAAAAGAGCTGGCATCTCACTCTCTTTGAATCTTCTTTATCATGCCAGGATTAGCAGGAAAAAGCAAAAAATTTCAGAATTGCACCTTGCAATGTGGAGATATTATTGTTTGTGCATTTACAATATTCATTGATTTTTGCCATTGAAAAACATCGTTATTCATATACCAGAAATGTTTGAAGCTACTGACTGAATGAAAAGAGCTGGCATCTCACTCTCTTTGAATCTTCTTTATCTTGCCAGGATTAGCAGGAAAAAGCAAAAAATTTCAGAATTGCACCTTGCAATGTGGAGATATTACTGTTTGTGCATTTACAATATTCATTGATTTTTGCCATTGAAAAACATGTTATTCATATACCAGAAATGTTTGAAGCTACTGACTGAATGAAAAGAGCTGGCATCTCACTCTCTTTGAATCTTCTTTATCATGCCAGGATTAGCAGGAAAAAGCAAAAAATTTCAGAATTGCATCTTGCAATGCGGAAAAATTACTGTGTGTGCATTTACAATATTCATTGATTTTTGCCATTGAAAAACATCATGTTATTCATATACCAGAAATGTTTGAAGCTACTGACTGAATGAAAAGAGCTGGCATCTCACTCTCTTTGAATCTTCTTTATCATGCCAGGATTAGCAGGAAAAAGCAAAAAATTTCAGAATTGCACCTTGCAATGTGGAGATATTACTGTTTGTGCATTTACAATATTCATTGATTTTTGCCATTGAAAAACGTCCAGAAATGTTTGAAGCTACTGACTGAATGAAAAGAGCTGGCATCTCACTCTCTTTGAATCTTCTTTATCATGCCAGGATTAGCAGGAAAAAGCAAAAAATTTCAGAATTGCACCTTGCAATGTGGAGATATTACTGTTTGTGCATTTACAATATTCATTGATTTTTGCCATTGAAAAACGTCCAGAAATGTTTGAAGCTACTGACTGAATGAAAGGAGCTGGCATCTCACTCTCTTTGAATCTTCTTTATCATGCTAGGATTAGCAGGAAAAAGCAAAAAATTTCAGAATTGCACCTTGCAATGCGGAGAAATTACTGTTTGTGCATTTACAATATTCATTGATTTTTGCCTTTGAAAAACATCATGTTATTCATATACCAGAAATGTTTGAAGCTACTGACTGAATGAAAAGAGCTGGCATCTCACTCTCTTTGAATCTTCTTTATCATGCTAGGATTAGCAGGAAAAAGCAAAAAATTTCAGAATTGCACCTTGCAATGCGGAGAAATTACTGTTTGTGCATTTACAATATTCATTGATTTTTGCCATTGAAAAACGTCCAGAAATGTTTGAAGCTACTGACTGAATGAAAAGAGCTGGCATCTCACTCTCTTTGAATCTTCTTTATCATGCCAGGATTAGCAGGAAAAAGCAAAAAATTTCAGAATTGCACCTTGCAATGTGGAGATATTACTGTTTGTGCATTTACAATATTCATTGATTTTTGCCATTGAAAAACATCATGTTATTCATATACCAGAAATGTTTGAAGCTACTGACTGAATGAAAAGAGCTGGCATCTCACTCTCTTTGAATCTTCTTTATCATGCCAGGATTAGCAGGAAAAAGCAAAAAATTTCAGAATTGCACCTTGCAATGTGGAGATATTACTGTTTGTGCATTTACAATATTCATTGATTTTTGCCATTGAAAAACGTCCAGAAATGTTTGAAGCTACTGACTGAATGAAAAGAGCTGGCATCTCACTCTCTTTGAATCTTCTTTATCATGCTAGGATTAGCAGGAAAAAGCAAAAAATTTCAGAATTGCACCTTGCAATGTGGAGATATTACTGTTTGTGCATTTACAATATTCATTGATTTTTGCCATTGAAAAACATCATGTTATTCATATACCAGAAATGTTTGAAGCTACTGACTGAATGAAAAGAGCTGGCATCTCACTCTCTTTGAATCTTCTTTATCATGCCAGGATTAGCAGGAAAAAGCAAAAAATTTCAGAATTGCACCTTGCAATGTGGAGATATTACTGTTTGTGCATTTACAATATTCATTGATTTTTGCCATTGAAAAACGTCCAGAAATGTTTGAAGCTACTGACTGAATGAAAGGAGCTGGCATCTCACTCTCTTTGAATCTTCTTTATCATGCTAGGATTAGCAGGAAAAAGCAAAAAATTTCAGAATTGCACCTTGCAATGTGGAGATATTACTGTTTGTGCATTTACAATATTCATTGATTTTTGCCATTGAAAAACGTCCAGAAATGTTTGAAGCTACTGACTGAATGAAAAGAGCTGGCATCTCACTCTCTTTGAATCTTCTTTATCATGCTAAGAGGAGCAGGAAAAAGCAAAAAATTTCAGAATTGCACGTTGCAATGTGGAGATATTACTGTTTGTGCATTTACAATATTCATTGATTTTTGCCATTGAAAAACGTCCAGAAATGTTTGAAACTACTGACTGAATGAAAGGAGCTGGTCTGACTCTCTTTGAAGCTTCTTTATCATGCTAGGATTAGCAGGAAAAAGCAAAAAATTTCAGAATTGCACCTTGCAATGCGAAGAAATTACTGTTTGTGCATTTACAATATTCATTGATTTTTGCCATTGAAAAACATCCAGAAATGTTTGAAGCTACTGACTGAATGAAAAGAGCTGGCATCTCACTCTCTTTGAATCTTCTTTATCATGCTAAGAGGAGCAGGAAAAAGCAAAAAATTTCAGAATTGCACGTTGCAATGTGGAGATATTACTGTCTGTGTATTTACAATATTCATTGATTTTTGCCATTGAAAAACGTCCAGAAATGTTTGAAGCTACTGACTGAATGAAAGGAGCTGGCATCTCACTCTCTTTGAATCTTCTTTATCATGCTAAGAGGAGCAGGAAAAAGCAAAAAATTTCAGAATTGCACCTTGCAATGCGGAGAAATTACTGTGTGTGCATTTACAATATTCATTGATTTTTGCCATTGAAAAACATGTTATTCATATACCAGAAATGTTTGAAGCTACTGACTGAATGAAAAGAGCTGGCATCTCACTCTCTTTGAATCTTCTTTATCATGCCAGGATTAGCAGGAAAAAGCAAAAAATTTCAGAATTGCACCTTGCAATGTGGAGATATTACTGTTTGTGCATTTACAATATTCATTGATTTTTGCCATTGAAAAACATGTTATTCATATACCAGAAATGTTTGAAGCTACTGACTGAATGAAAAGAGCTGGCATCTCACTCTCTTTGAATCTTCTTTATCATGCCAGGATTAGCAGGAAAAAGCAAAAAATTTCAGAATTGCACCTTGCAATGTGGAGATATTACTGTTTGTGCATTTACAATATTCATTGATTTTTGCCATTGAAAAACGTCCAGAAATGTTTGAAGCTACTGACTGAATGAAAAGAGCTGGCATCTCACTCTCTTTGAATCTTCTTTATCATGCTAAGAGGAGCAGGAAAAAGCAAAAAATTTCAGAATTGCACGTTGCAATGTGGAGATATTACTGTTTGTGCATTTACAATATTCATTGATTTTTGCCATTGAAAAACATGTTATTCATATACCAGAAATGTTTGAAGCTACTGACTGAATGAAAAGAGCTGGCATCTCACTCTCTTTGAATCTTCTTTATCATGCCAGGATTAGCAGGAAAAACCAAAAAATTTCAGAATTGCACCTTGCAATGTGGAGATATTACTGTTTGTGCATTTACAATATTCATTGATTTTTGCCATTGAAAAACGTCCAGAAATGTTTGAAGCTACTGACTGAATGAAAAGAGCTGGCATCTCACTCTCTTTGAATCTTCTTTATCATGCCAGGATTAGCAGGAAAAAGCAAAAAATTTCAGAATTGCACGTTGCAATGTGGAGATATTACTGTTTGTGCATTTACAATATTCATTGATTTTTGCCATTGAAAAACATGTTATTCATATACCAGAAATGTTTGAAGCTACTGACTGAATGAAAAGAGCTGGCATCTCACTCTCTTTGAATCTTCTTTATCATGCCAGGATTAGTAGGAAAAAGCAAAAAATTTCAGAATTGCACCTTGCAATGTGGAGATATTACTGTTTGTGCATTTACAATATTCATTGATTTTTGCCATTGAAAAACATGTTATTCATATACCAGAAATGTTTGAAGCTACTGACTGAATGAAAAGAGCTGGCATCTCACTCTCTTTGAATCTTCTTTATCATGCCAGTATTAGCAGGAAAAAGCAAAAAAGTTCAGAATTGCACCTTGCAATGTGGAGATATTACTGTTTGTGCATTTACAATATTCATTGATTTTTGCCATTGAAAAACGTCCAGAAATGTTTGAAGCTACTGACTGAATGAAAAGAGCTGGCATCTCACTCTCTTTGAATCTTCTTTATCATGCTAAGAGGAGCAGGAAAAAGCAAAAAATTTCAGAATTGCACGTTGCAATGTGGAGATATTACTGTTTGTGCATTTACAATATTCATTGATTTTTGCCATTGAAAAACATGTTATTCATATACCAGAAATGTTTGAAGCTACTGACTGAATGAAAAGAGCTGGCATCTCACTCTCTTTGAATCTTCTTTATCATGCCAGGATTAGCAGGAAAAAGCAAAAAATTTCAGAATTGCACCTTGCAATGTGGAGATATTACTGTTTGTGCATTTACAATATTCATTGATTTTTGCCATTGAAAAACGTCCAGAAATGTTTGAAGCTACTGACTGAATGAAAAGAGCTGGCATCTCACTCTCTTTGAATCTTCTTTATCATGCCAGGATTAGCAGGAAAAAGCAAAAAATTTCAGAATTGCACGTTGCAATGTGGAGATATTACTGTTTGTGCATTTACAATATTCATTGATTTTTGCCATTGAAAAACATGTTATTCATATACCAGAAATGTTTGAAGCTACTGACTGAATGAAAAGAGCTGGCATCTCACTCTCTTTGAATCTTCTTTATCATGCCAGGATTAGCAGGAAAAAGCAAAAAATTTCAGAATTGCACGTTGCAATGTGGAGATATTACTGTTTGTGCATTTACAATATTCATTGATTTTTGCCATTGAAAAACATGTTATTCATATACCAGAAATGTTTGAAGCTACTGACTGAATGAAAAGAGCTGGCATCTCACTCTCTTTGAATCTTCTTTATCATGCCAGGATTAGCAGGAAAAAGCAAAAAATTTCAGAATTGCACCTTGCAATATGGAGATATTACTGTTTGTGCATTTACAATATTCATTGATTTTTGCCATTGAAAAACATCGTTATTCATATACCAGAAATGTTTGAAGCTACTGACTGAATGAAAAGAGCTGGCATCTCACTCTCTTTGAATCTTCTTTATCATGCCAGGATTAGCAGGAAAAAGCAAAAAATTTCAGAATTGCACCTTGCAATGTGGAGATATTACTGTTTGCGCATTTACAATATTCATTGATTTTTGCCATTGAAAAACGTCCAGAAATGTTTGAAGCTACTGACTGAATGAAAAGAGCTGGCATCTCACTCTCTTTGAATCTTCTTTATCATGCCAGGATTAGCAGGAAAAAGCAAAAAATTTCAGAATTGCACCTTGCAATGCGGAGAAATTACTGTGTGTGCATTTACAATATTCATTGATTTTTGCCATTGAAAAACATGATGTTATTCATATACCAGAAATGTTTGAAGCTACTGACTGAATGAAAAGAGCTGGCATCTCACTCTCTTTGAATCTTCTTTATCATGCCAGGATTAGCAGGAAAAAGCAAAAAATTTCAGAATTGCACCTTGCAATGTGGAGATATTACTGTTTGTGCATTTACAATATTCATTGATTTTTGCCATTGAAAAACGTCCAGAAATGTTTGAAGCTACTGACTGAATGAAAGGAGCTGGCATCTCACTCTCTTTGAATCTTCTTTATCATGCTAGGATTAGCAGGAAAAAGCAAAAAATTTCAGAATTGCACATTGCAATGCGGAGAAATTACTGTTTGTGCATTTACAATATTCATTGATTTTTGCCATTGAAAAACATCATGTTATTCATATACCAGAAATGTTTGAAGCTACTGACTGAATGAAAGGAGCTGGCATCTCACTCTCTTTGAATCTTCTTTATCATGCTAGGATTAGCAGGAAAAAGCAAAAAATTTCAGAATTGCACCTTGCAATGCGGAGAAATTACTGTGTGTGCATTTACAATATTCATTGATTTTTGCCATTGAAAAACATCGTTATTCATATACCAGAAATGTTTGAAGCTACTGACTGAATGAAAAGAGCTGGCATCTCACTCTCTTTGAATCTTCTTTATCATGCCAGGATTAGCAGGAAAAAGCAAAAAATTTCAGAATTGCACCTTGCAATGTGGAGATATTACTGTTTGTGCATTTACAATATTCATTGATTTTTGCCATTGAAAAACATGTTATTCATATACCAGAAATGTTTGAAGCTACTGACTGAATGAAAGGAGCTGGCATCTCACTCTCTTTGAATCTTCTTTATCATGCTAGGATTAGCAGGAAAAAGCAAAAAATTTCAGAATTGCACCTTGCAATGCGGAGAAATTACTGTGTGTGCATTTACAATATTCATTGATTTTTGCCATTGAAAAACATCGTTATTCATATACCAAAAATGTTTGAAGCTACTGACTGAATGAAAAGAGCTGGCATCTCACTCTCTTTGAATCTTCTTTATCATGCCAGGATTAGCAGGAAAAAGCAAAAAAATTCAGAATTGCACCTTGCAATGTGGAGATATTACTGTTTGTGCATTTACAATATTCATTGATTTTTGCCATTGAAAAACATGTTATTCATATACCAGAAATGTTTGAAGCTACTGACTGAATGAAAGAAGCTGGCATCTCACTCTCTTTGAATCTTCTTTATCATGCCAGGATTAGCAGGAAAAAGCAAAAAATTTCAGAATTGCACCTTGCAATGCGGAGAAATTACTGTGTGTGCATTTACAATATTCATTGATTTTTGCCATTGAAAAACATGTTATTCATATACCAGAAAGGTTTGAAGCTACTGACTGAATGAAAAGAGCTGGCATCTCACTCTCTTTGAATCTTCTTTATCATGCCAGGATTAGCAGGAAAAAGCAAAAAATTTCAGAATTGCACCTTGCAATGTGGAGATATTACTGTTTGTGCATTTACAATATTCATTGATTTTTGCCATTGAAAAACGTCCAGAAATGTTTGAAGCTACTGACTGAATGAAAGGAGCTGGCATCTCACTCTCTTTGAATCTTCTTTATCATGCTAGGATTAGCAGGAAAAAGCAAAAAATTTCAGAATTGCAGCTTGCAATGCGGAGAAATTACTGTGTGTGCATTTACAATATTCATTGATTTTTGCCATTGAAAAACATCATGTTATTCATATACCAGAAATGTTTGAAGCTACTGACTGAATGAAAAGAGCTGGCATCTTACTCTCTTTGAATCTTCTTTATCATGCCAGGATTAGCAGGAAAAAGCAAAAAGTTTCAGAATTGCACCTTGCAATGTGGAGATATTACTGTTTGTGCATTTACAATATTCATTGATTTTTGCCATTGAAAAACGTCCAGAAATGTTTGAAGCAACTGACTGAATGAAAGGAGCTGGCATCTCACTCTCTTTGAATCTTCTTTATCATGCTAGGATTAGCAGGAAAAAGCAAAAAATTTCAGAATTGCACCTTGCAATGCGGAGAAATTACTGTGTGTGCATTTACAATATTCATTGATTTTTGCCATTGAAAAACATCGTTATTCATATACCAGAAATGTTTGAAGCTACTGACTGAATGAAAAGAGCTGGCATCTCACTCTCTTTGAATCTTCTTTATCATGCCAGGATTAGCAGGAAAAAGCAAAAAATTTCAGAATTGCACCTTGCAATGTGGAGATATTACTGTTTGTGCATTTACAATATTCATTGATTTTTGCCATTGAAAAACGTCCAGAAATGTTTGAAGCTACTGACTGAATGAAAGGAGCTGGCATCTCACTCTCTTTGAATCTTCTTTATCATGCTAGGATTAGCAGGAAAAAGCAAAAAATTTCAGAATTGCACATTGCAATGCGGAGAAATTACTGTTTGTGCATTTACAATATTCATTGATTTTTGCCATTGAAAAACATCATGTTATTCATATAGAAGAAATGTTTGAAGCTACTGACTGAATGAAAGGAGCTGGCATCTCACTCTCTTTGAATCTTCTTTATCATGCTAGGATTAGCAGGAAAAAGCAAAAAATTTCAGAATTGCACCTTGCAATGCGGAGAAATTACTGTTTGTGCATTTACAATATTCATTGATTTTTGCCATTGAAAAACGTTATTCATATACCAGAAATGTTTGAAGCTACGGACTGAATGAAAAGAGCTGGCATCTCACTCTCTTTGAATCTTCTTTATCATGCCAGGATTAGCAGGAAAAAGCAAAAAATTTCAGAATTGCACCTTGCAATGTGGAGATATTACTGTTTGTGCATTTACAATATTCATTGATTTTTGCCTTTGAAAAACGTCCAGAAATGTTTGAAGCTACTGACTGAATGAAAAGAGCTGGCATCTCACTCTATTTGAATCTTCTTTATCATGCTAAGAGGAGCAGGAAAAAGCAAAAAATTTCAGAATTACACGTTGCAATGTGGAGATATTACTGTTTGTGCATTTACAATATTCATTGATTTTTGCCATTGAAAAACATGTTATTCATATACCAGAAATGTTTGAAGCTACTGACTGAATGAAAAGAGCTGGCATCTCACTCTCTTTGAATTTTCTTTATCATGCCAGGATTAGCAGGAAAAAGCAAAAAATTTCAGAATTGCACCTTGCAATGTGGAGATATTACTGTTTGTGCATTTACAATATTCATTGATTTTTGCCATTGAAAAACGTCCAGAAATGTTTGAAGCTACTGACTGAATGAAAAGAGCTGGCATCTCACTCTCTTTGAATCTTCTTTATCATGCCAGGATTAGCAGGAAAAAGCAAAAAATTTCAGAATTGCACCTTGCAATGTGGAGATATTACTGTTTGTGCATTTACAATATTCATTGATTTTTGCCATTGAAAAACGTCCAGAAATGTTTGAAGCTACTGACTGAATGAAAAGAGCTGGCATCTCACTCTCTTTGAATCTTCTTTATCATGCTAAGAGGAGCAGGAAAAAGCAAAAAATTTCAGAATTGCACGTTGCAATGTGGAGATATTACTGTTTGTGCATTTACAATATTCATTGATTTTTGCCATTGAAAAACATGTTATTCATATACTAGAAATGTTTGAAGCTACTGACTGAATGAAAAGAGCTTGCATCTCACTCTCTTTGAATCTTCTTTATCATGCCAGGATTAGCAGGAAAAAGCAAAAAAATTCAGAATTGCACATTGCAATGCGGAGAAATTACTGTTTGTGCATTTACAATATTCATTGATTTTTGCCATTGAAAAATGTCCAGAAATGTTTGAAGCTACTGACTGAATGAAAAGAGCTGGCATCTCACTCTCTTTGAATCTTCTTTATCATGCCAGGATTAGCAGGAAAAAGCAAAAAATTTCAGAATTGCACCTTGCAATGTGGAGATATTACTGTTTGTGCATTTACAATATTCATTGATTTTTGCCATTGAAAAACGTCCAGAAATGTTTGAAGCTACTGACTGAATGAAAAGAGCTGGCATCTCACTCTCTTTGAATCTTCTTTATCATGCTAAGAGGAGCAGGAAAAAGCAAAAAATTTCAGAATTGCACCTTGCAATGTGGAGATATTACTGTTTGTGCATTTACAATATTCATTGATTTTTGCCATTGAAAAACGTCCAGAAATGTTTGAAGCTACTGACTGAATGAAAAGAGCTGGCATCTCACTCTCTTTGAATCTTCTTTATCATGCTAAGAGGAGCAGGAAAAAGCAAAAAATTTCAGAATTGCACGTTGCAATGTGGAGATATTACTGTTCGTGCATTTACAATATTCATTGATTTTTGCCATTGAAAAACATGTTATTCATATACCAGAAATGTTTGAAGCTACTGACTGAATGAAAAGAGCTGGCATCTCACTCTCTTTGAATCTTCTTTATCATGCCAGGATTAGCAGGAAAAAGCAAAAAATTTCAGAATTGCACCTTGCAATGTGGAGATATTACTGTTTGTGCATTTACAATATTCATTGATTTTTGCCATTGAAAAACGTCCAGAAATGTTTGAAGCTACTGACTGAATGAAAGGAGCTGGCATCTCACTCTCTTTGAATCTTCTTTATCATGCTAGGATTAGCAGGAAAAAGCAAAAAATTTCAGAATCGCACCTTGCAATGCGGAGAAATTACTGTTTGTGCATTTACAATATTCATTGATTTTTGCCATTGAAAAACATGTTATTCATATACCAGAAATGTTTGAAGCTACTGACTGAATGAAAAGAGCTGGCATCTCACTCTCTTTGAATCTTCTTTATCATGCCAGGATTAGCAGGAAAAAGCAAAAAATTTCAGAATTGCACCTTGCAATGTGGAGATATTACTGTTTGTGCATTTACAATATTCATTGATTTTTGCCATTGAAAAACGTCCAGAAATGTTTGAAGCTACTGACTGAATGAAAAGAGCTGGCATCTCACTCTCTTTGAATCTTCTTTATCATGCTAAGAGGAGCACGAAAACGCAAAAAATTTCAGAATTGCACGTTGCAATGTGGAGATATTACTGTTTGTGCATTTACAATATTCATTGATTTTTGCCATTGAAAAACATGTTATTCATATACCAGAATTGTTTGAAGCTACTGACTGAATGAAAAGAGCTGGCATCTCACTCTCTTTGAATCTTCTTTATCATGCCAGGATTAGCAGGAAAAAGCAAAAAATTTCAGAATTGCACCTTGCAATGTGGAGATATTACTGTTTGTGCATTTACAATATTCATTGATTTTTGCCATTGAAAAACGTCCAGAAATGTTTGAAGCTACTGACTGAATGAAAGGAGCTGGCATCTCACTCTCTTTGAATCTTCTTTATCATGCTAGGATTAGCAGGAAAAAGCAAAAAATTTCAGAATTGCACCTTGCAATGCGGAGAAATTACTGTTTGTGCATTTACAATATTCATTGATTTTTGCCATTGAAAAACATCATGTTATTCATATACCAGAAATGTTTGAAGCTACTGACTGAATGAAAAGAGCTGGCATCTCACTCTCTTTGAATCTTCTTTATCATGCTAAGAGGAGCAGGAAAAAGCAAAAAATTTCAGAATTGCACGTTGCAATGTGGAGATATTACTGTTTGTGCATTTACAATATTCATTGATTTTTGCCATTGAAAAACGTCCAGAAATGTTTGAAGCTACTGACTGAATGAAAGGAGCTGGCATCTCACTCTCTTTGAATCTTCTTAATCATGCTAGGATTAGCAGGAAAAAGCAAAAAATTTCAGAATTGCACCTTGCAATGCAGAGAAATTACTGTTTGTGCATTTACAATATTCATTGATTTTTGCCATTGAAAAACATCATGTTATTCATATACCAGAAATGTTTGAAGCTACTGACTGAATGAAAAGAGCTGGCATCTCACTCTCTTTGAATCTTCTTTATCATGCTAAGAGGAGCAGGAAAAAGCAAAAAATTTCAGAATTGCACGTTGCAATGTGGAGATATTACTGTTTGTGCATTTACAATATTCATTGATTTTTGCCATTGAAAAACGTCCAGAAATGTTTGAAGCTACTGACTGAATGAAAGGAGCTGGCATCTCACTCTCTTTGAATCTTCTTTATCATGCTAGGATTAGCAGGAAAAAGCAAAAAATTTCAGAATTGCACCTTGCAATGCGGAGAAATTACTGTGTGTGCATTTACAATATTCATTGATTTTTGCCATTGAAAAACATGTTATTCATATACCAGAAATGTTTGAAGCTACTGACTGAATGAAAAGAGCTGGCATCTCACTCTCTTTGAATCTTCTTTATCATGCCAGGATTAGCAGGAAAAAGCAAAAAATTTCAGAATTGCACCTTGCAATGTGGAGATATTACTGTTTGTGCATTTACAATATTCATTGATTTTTGCCATTGAAAAACGTCCAGAAATGTTTGAAGCTACTGACTGAATGAAAGGAGCTGGCATCTCACTCTCTTTGAATCTTCTTTATCATGCTAGGATTAGCAGGAAAAAGCAAAAAATTTCAGAATTGCACCTTGCAATGCGGAGAAATTACTGTTTGTGCATTTACAATATTCATTGATTTTTGCCATTGAAAAACATGTTATTCATATACCAGAAATGTTTGAAGCTACTGACTGAATGAAAAGAGCTGGCATCTCACTCTCTTTGAATCTTCTTTATCATGCCAGGATTAGCAGGAAAAAGCAAAAAAATTCAGAATTGCACCTTGCAATGCGGAGAAATTACTGTTTGTGCATTTACAATATTCATTGATTTTTGCCATTGAAAAACGTCCAGAAATGTTTGAAGCTACTGACTGAATGAAAAGAGCTGGCATCTCACTCTCTTTGAATCTTCTTTATCATGCTAAGAGGAGCAGGAAAAAGCAAAAAATTTCAGAATTGCACGTTGCAATGTGGAGATATTACTGTTTGTGCATTTACAATATTCATTGATTTTTGCCATTGAAAAACATGTTATTCATATACCAGAAATGTTTGAAGCTACTGACTGAATGAAAAGAGCTGGCATCTCACTCTCTTTGAATCTTCTTTATCATGCTAAGAGGAGCAGGAAAAAGCAAAAAATTTCAGAATTGCACGTTGCAATGTGGAGATATTACTGTTTGTGCATTTACAATATTCATTGATTTTTGCCATTGAAAAACGTCCAGAAATGTTTGAAGCTACTGACTGAATGAAAGGAGCTGGCATCTCACTCTCTTTGAATCTTCTTAATCATGCTAGGATTAGCAGGAAAAAGCAAAAAATTTCAGAATTGCACCTTGCAATGCGGAGAAATTACTGTTTGTGCATTTACAATATTCATTGATTTTTGCCATTGAAAAACATCATGTTATTCATATACCAGAAATGTTTGAAGCTACTGACTGAATGAAAAGAGCTGGCATCTCACTCTCTTTGAATCTTCTTTATCATGCCAGGATTAGCAGGAAAAAGCAAAAAAATTCAGAATTGCACCTTGCAATGCGGAGAAATTACTGTTTGTGCATTTACAATATTCATTGATTTTTGCCATTGAAAAACGTCCAGAAATGTTTGAAGCTACTGACTGAATGAAAAGAGCTGGCATCTCACTCTCTTTGAATCTTCTTTATCATGCTAACAGGAGCAGGAAAAAGCAAAAAATTTCAGAATTGCACGTTGCAATGTGGAGATATTACTGTTTGTGCATTTACAATATTCATTGATTTTTGCCATTGAAAAACATGTTATTCATATACCAGAAATGTTTGAAGCTACTGACTGAATGAAAAGAGCTGGCATCTCACTCTCTTTGAATCTTCTTTATCATGCTAAGAGGAGCAGGAAAAAGCAAAAAATTTCAGAATTGCACGTTGCAATGTGGAGATATTACTGTTTGTGCATTTACAATATTCATTGATTTTTGCCATTGAAAAACGTCCAGAAATGTTTGAAGCTACTGACTGAATGAAAGGAGCTGGCATCTCACTCTCTTTGAATCTTCTTAATCATGCTAGGATTAGCAGGAAAAAGCAAAAAATTTCAGAATTGCACCTTGCAATGCGGAGAAATTACTGTTTGTGCATTTACAATATTCATTGATTTTTGCCATTGAAAAACATCATGTTATTCATATACCAGAAATGTTTGAAGCTACTGACTGAATGAAAAGAGCTGGCATCTCACTCTCTTTGAATCTTCTTTATCATGCTAAGAGGAGCAGGAAAAAGCAAAAAATTTCAGAATTGCACGTTGCAATGTGGAGATATTACTGTTTGTGCATTTACAATATTCATTGATTTTTGCCATTGAAAAACGTCCAGAAATGTTTGAAGCTACTGACTGAATGAAAGGAGCTGGCATCTCACTCTCTTTGAATCTTCTTTATCATGCTAGGATTGGCAGGAAAAAGCAAAAAATTTCAGAATTGCACCTTGCAATGCGGAGAAATTACTGTGTGTGCATTTACAATATTCATTGATTTTTGCCATTGAAAAACATGTTATTCATATACCAGAAATGTTTGAAGCTACTGACTGAATGAAAAGAGCTGGCATCTCACTCTCTTTGAATCTTCTTTATCATGCCAGGATTAGCAGGAAAAAGCAAAAAATTTCAGAATTGCACCTTGCAATGTGGAGATATTACTGTTTGTGCATTTACAATATTCATTGATTTTTGCCATTGAAAAACGTCCAGAAATGTTTGAAGCTACTGACTGAATGAAAGGAGCTGGCATCTCACTCTCTTTGAATCTTCTTTATCATGCTAGGATTAGCAGGAAAAAGCAAAAAATTTCAGAATTGCACCTTGCAATGCGGAGAAATTACTGTTTGTGCATTTACAATATTCATTGATTTTTGCCATTGAAAAACATGTTATTCATATACCAGAAATGTTTGAAGCTACTGACTGAATGAAAAGAGCTGGCATCTCACTCTATTTGAATCTTCTTTATCATGCCAGGATTAGCAGGAAAAAGCAAAAAAATTCAGAATTGCACCTTGCAATGCGGAGAAATTACTGTTTGTGCATTTACAATATTCATTGATTTTTGCCATTGAAAAACGTCCAGAAATGTTTGAAGCTACTGACTGAATGAAAAGAGCTGGCATCTCACTCTCTTTGAATCTTCTTTATCATGCTAAGAGGAGCAGGAAAAAGCAAAAAATTTCAGAATTGCACGTTGCAATGTGGAGATATTACTGTTTGTGCATTTACAATATTCATTGATTTTTGCCATTGAAAAACGTCCAGAAATGTTTGAAGCTACTGACTGAATGAAAGGAGCTGGCATCTCACTCTCTTTGAATCTTCTTTATCATGCTAGGATTAGCAGGAAAAAGCAAAAAATTTCAGAATTGCACCTTGCAATGCGGAGAAATTACTGTGTGTGCATTTACAATATTCATTGATTTTTGCCATTGAAAAACATGTTATTCATATACCAGAAATGTTTGAAGCTACTGACTGAATGAAAAGAGCTGGCATCTCACTCTCTTTGAATCTTCTTTATCATGCCAGGATTAGCAGGAAAAAGCAAAAAATTTCAGAATTGCACCTTGCAATGTGGAGATATTACTGTTTGTGCATTTACAATATTCATTGATTTTTGCCATTGAAAAACGTCCAGAAATGTTTGAAGCTACTGACTGAATGAAAGGAGCTGGCATCTCACTCTCTTTGAATCTTCTTTATCATGCTAGGATTAGCAGGAAAAAGCAAAAAATTTCAGAATTGCACCTTGCAATGCGGAGAAATTACTGTTTGTGCATTTACAATATTCATTGATTTTTGCCATTGAAAAACATGTTATTCATATACCAGAAATGTTTGAAGCTACTGACTGAATGAAAAGAGCTGGCATCTCACTCTCTTTGAATCTTCTTTATCATGCCAGGATTAGCAGGAAAAAGCAAAAAAATTCAGAATTGCACCTTGCAATGCGGAGAAATTACTGTTTGTGCATTTACAATATTCATTGATTTTTGCCATTGAAAAACGTCCAGAAATGTTTGAAGCTACTGACTGAATGAAAAGAGCTGGCATCTCACTCTCTTTGAATCTTCTTTATCATGCTAAGAGGAGCAGGAAAAAGCAAAAAATTTCAGAATTGCACGTTGCAATGTGGAGATATTACTGTTTGTGCATTTACAATATTCATTGATTTTTGCCATTGAAAAACATGTTATTCATATACCAGAAATGTTTGAAGCTACTGACTGAATGAAAAGAGCTGGCATCTCACTCTCTTTGAATCTTCTTTATCATGCCAGGATTAGCAGGAAAAAGCAAAAAATTTCAGAATTGCACCTTGCAATGTGGAGATATTACTGTTTGTGCATTTACAATATTCATTGATTTTTGCCATTGAAAAACGTCCAGAAATGTTTGAAGCTACTGACTGAATGAAAAGAGCTGGCATCTCACTCTCTTTGAATCTTCTTTATCATGCTAAGAGGAGCAGGAAAAAGCAAAAAATTTCAGAATTGCACGTTGCAATGTGGAGATATTACTGTTTGTGCATTTACAATATTCATTGATTTTTGCCATTGAAAAACATGTTATTCATATACTAGAAATGTTTGAAGCTACTGACTGAATGAAAAGAGCTTGCATCTCACTCTCTTTGAATCTTCTTTATCATGCCAGGATTAGCAGGAAAAAGCAAAAAATTTCAGAATTGCACATTGCAATGCGGAGAAATTACTGTTTGTGCATTTACAATATTCATTGATTTTTGCCATTGAAAAACGTCCAGAAATGTTTGAAGCTACTGACTGAATGAAAAGAGCTGGCATCTCACTCTCTTTGAATCTTCTTTATCATGCCAGGATTAGCAGGAAAAAGCAAAAAATTTCAGAATTGCACCTTGCAATGTGGAGATATTACTGTTTGTGCATTTACAATATTCATTGATTTTTGCCATTGAAAAACGTCCAGAAATGTTTGAAGCTACTGACTGAATGAAAAGAGCTGGCATCTCACTCTCTTTGAATCTTCTTTATCATGCTAAGAGGAGCAGGAAAAAGCAAAAAATTTCAGAATTGCACCTTGCAATGTGGAGATATTACTGTTTGTGCATTTACAATATTCATTGATTTTTGCCATTGAAAAACGTCCAGAAATGTTTGAAGCTACTGACTGAATGAAAAGAGCTGGCATCTCACTCTCTTTGAATCTTCTTTATCATGCTAAGAGGAGCAGGAAAAAGCGAAAAATTTCAGAATTGCACGTTGCAATGTGGAGATATTACTGTTTGTGCATTTACAATATTCATTGATTTTTGCCATTGAAAAACATGTTATTCATATACCAGAAATGTTTGAAGCTACTGACTGAATGAAAAGAGCTGGCATCTCACTCTCTTTGAATCTTCTTTATCATGCCAGGATTAGCAGGAAAAAGCAAAAAATTTCAGAATTGCACCTTGCAATGTGGAGATATTACTGTTTGTGCATTTACAATATTCATTGATTTTTGCCATTGAAAAACGTCCAGAAATGTTTGAAGCTACTGACTGAATGAAAAGAGCTGGCATCTCACTCTCTTTGAATCTTCTTTATCATGCCAGGATTAGCAGGAAAAAGCAAAAAATTTCAGAATTGCACGTTGCAATGTGGAGATATTACTGTTTGTGCATTTACAATATTCATTGATTTTTGCCATTGAAAAACATGTTATTCATATACCAGAAATGTTTGAAGCTACTGACTGAATGAAAAGAGCTGGCATCTCACTCTCTTTGAATCTTCTTTACCATGCCAGGATTAGCAGGAAAAAGCAAAAAATTTCAGAATTGCACGTTGCAATGTGGAGATATTACTGTTTGTGCATTTACAATATTCATTGATTTTTGCCATTGAAAAACATGTTATTCATATACCAGAAATGTTTGAAGCTACTGACTGAATGAAAAGAGCTGGCATCTCACTCTCTTTGAATCTTCTTTATCATGCCAGGATTAGCAGGAAAAAGCAAAAAATTTCAGAATTGCACCTTGCAATATGGAGATATTACTGTTTGTGCATTTACAATATTCATTGATTTTTGCCATTGAAAAACATCGTTATTCATATACCAGAAATGTTTGAAGCTACTGACTGAATGAAAAGAGCTGGCATCTCACTCTCTTTGAATCTTCTTTATCATGCCAGGATTAGCAGGAAAAAGCAAAAAATTTCAGAATTGCACCTTGCAATGTGGAGATATTACTGTTTGCGCATTTACAATATTCATTGATTTTTGCCATTGAAAAACGTCCAGAAATGTTTGAAGCTACTGACTGAATGAAAAGAGCTGGCATCTCACTCTCTTTGAATCTTCTTTATCATGCCAGGATTAGCAGGAAAAAGCAAAAAATTTCAGAATTGCACCTTGCAATGCGGAGAAATTACTGTGTGTGCATTTACAATATTCATTGATTTTTGCCATTGAAAAACATGATGTTATTCATATACCAGAAATGTTTGAAGCTACTGACTGAATGAAAAGAGCTGGCATCTCACTCTCTTTGAATCTTCTTTATCATGCCAGGATTAGCAGGAAAAAGCAAAAAATTTCAGAATTGCACCTTGCAATGTGGAGATATTACTGTTTGTGCATTTACAATATTCATTGATTTTTGCCATTGAAAAACGTCCAGAAATGTTTGAAGCTACTGACTGAATGAAAGGAGCTGGCATCTCACTCTCTTTGAATCTTCTTTATCATGCTAGGATTAGCAGGAAAAAGCAAAAAATTTCAGAATTGCACATTGCAATGCGGAGAAATTACTGTTTGTGCATTTACAATATTCATTGATTTTTGCCATTGAAAAACATCATGTTATTCATATACCAGAAATGTTTGAAGCTACTGACTGAATGAAAGGAGCTGGCATCTCACTCTCTTTGAATCTTCTTTATCATGCTAGGATTAGCAGGAAAAAGCAAAAAATTTCAGAATTGCACCTTGCAATGCGGAGAAATTACTGTGTGTGCATTTACAATATTCATTGATTTTTGCCATTGAAAAACATCGTTATTCATATACCAGAAATGTTTGAAGCTACTGACTGAATGAAAAGAGCTGGCATCTCACTCTCTTTGAATCTTCTTTATCATGCCAGGATTAGCAGGAAAAAGCAAAAAATTTCAGAATTGCACCTTGCAATGTGGAGATATTACTGTTTGTGCATTTACAATATTCATTGATTTTTGCCATTGAAAAACATGTTATTCATATACCAGAAATGTTTGAAGCTACTGACTGAATGAAAGGAGCTGGCATCTCACTCTCTTTGAATCTTCTTTATCATGCTAGGATTAGCAGGAAAAAGCAAAAAATTTCAGAATTGCACCTTGCAATGCGGAGAAATTACTGTGTGTGCATTTACAATATTCATTGATTTTTGCCATTGAAAAACATGTTATTCATATACCAGAAAGGTTTGAAGCTACTGACTGAATGAAAAGAGCTGGCATCTCACTCTCTTTGAATCTTCTTTATCATGCCAGGATTAGCAGGAAAAAGCAAAAAATTTCAGAATTGCACCTTGCAATGTGGAGATATTACTGTTTGTGCATTTACAATATTCATTGATTTTTGCCATTGAAAAACGTCCAGAAATGTTTGAAGCTACTGACTGAATGAAAGGAGCTGGCATCTCACTCTCTTTGAATCTTCTTTATCATGCTAGGATTAGCAGGAAAAAGCAAAAAATTTCAGAATTGCAGCTTGCAATGCGGAGAAATTACTGTGTGTGCATTTACAATATTCATTGATTTTTGCCATTGAAAAACATCATGTTATTCATATACCAGAAATGTTTGAAGCTACTGACTGAATGAAAAGAGCTGGCATCTTACTCTCTTTGAATCTTCTTTATCATGCCAGGATTAGCAGGAAAAAGCAAAAAATTTCAGAATTGCACCTTGCAATGTGGAGATATTACTGTTTGTGCATTTACAATATTCATTGATTTTTGCCATTGAAAAACGTCCAGAAATGTTTGAAGCTACTGACTGAATGAAAGGAGCTGGCATCTCACTCTCTTTGAATCTTCTTTATCATGCTAGGATTAGCAGGAAAAAGCAAAAAATTTCAGAATTGCACCTTGCAATGCGGAGAAATTACTGTGTGTGCATTTACAATATTCATTGATTTTTGCCATTGAAAAACATGATGTTATTCATATACCAGAAATGTTTGAAGCTACTGACTGAATGAAAAGAGCTGGCATCTCACTCTCTTTGAATCTTCTTTATCATGCCAGGATTAGCAGGAAAAAGCAAAAAATTTCAGAATTGCACCTTGCAATGTGGAGATATTACTGTTTGTGCATTTACAATATTCATTGATTTTTGCCATTGAAAAACGTCCAGAAATGTTTGAAGCTACTGACTGAATGAAAGGAGCTGGCATCTCACTCTCTTTGAATCTTCTTTATCATGCTAGGATTAGCAGGAAAAAGCAAAAAATTTCAGAATTGCACATTGCAATGCGGAGAAATTACTGTTTGTGCATTTACAATATTCATTGATTTTTGCCATTGAAAAACATCATGTTATTCATATACCAGAAATGTTTGAAGCTACTGACTGAATGAAAGGAGCTGGCATCTCACTCTCTTTGAATCTTCTTTATCATGCTAGGATTAGCAGGAAAAAGCAAAAAATTTCAGAATTGCACCTTGCAATGCGGAGAAATTACTGTGTGTGCATTTACAATATTCATTGATTTTTGCCATTGAAAAACATCGTTATTCATATACCAGAAATGTTTGAAGCTACTGACTGAATGAAAAGAGCTGGCATCTCACTCTCTTTGAATCTTCTTTATCATGCCAGGATTAGCAGGAAAAAGCAAAAAATTTCAGAATTGCACCTTGCAATGTGGAGATATTACTGTTTGTGCATTTACAATATTCATTGATTTTTGCCATTGAAAAACATGTTATTCATATACCAGAAATGTTTGAAGCTACTGACTGAATGAAAGGAGCTGGCATCTCACTCTCTTTGAATCTTCTTTATCATGCTAGGATTAGCAGGAAAAAGCAAAAAATTTCAGAATTGCACCTTGCAATGCGGAGAAATTACTGTGTGTGCATTTACAATATTCATTGATTTTTGCCATTGAAAAACATGTTATTCATATACCAGAAAGGTTTGAAGCTACTGACTGAATGAAAAGAGCTGGCATCTCACTCTCTTTGAATCTTCTTTATCATGCCAGGATTAGCAGGAAAAAGCAAAAAATTTCAGAATTGCACCTTGCAATGTGGAGATATTACTGTTTGTGCATTTACAATATTCATTGATTTTTGCCATTGAAAAACGTCCAGAAATGTTTGAAGCTACTGACTGAATGAAAGGAGCTGGCATCTCACTCTCTTTGAATCTTCTTTATCATGCTAGGATTAGCAGGAAAAAGCAAAAAATTTCAGAATTGCAGCTTGCAATGCGGAGAAATTACTGTGTGTGCATTTACAATATTCATTGATTTTTGCCATTGAAAAACATCATGTTATTCATATACCAGAAATGTTTGAAGCTACTGACTGAATGAAAAGAGCTGGCATCTTACTCTCTTTGAATCTTCTTTATCATGCCAGGATTAGCAGGAAAAAGCAAAAAATTTCAGAATTGCACCTTGCAATGTGGAGATATTACTGTTTGTGCATTTACAATATTCATTGATTTTTGCCATTGAAAAACGTCCAGAAATGTTTGAAGCTACTGACTGAATGAAAGGAGCTGGCATCTCACTCTCTTTGAATCTTCTTTATCATGCTAGGATTAGCAGGAAAAAGCAAAAAATTTCAGAATTGCACCTTGCAATGCGGAGAAATTACTGTGTGTGCATTTACAATATTCATTGATTTTTGCCATTGAAAAACATCATGTTATTCATATAGAAGAAATGTTTGAAGCTACTGACTGAATGAAAGGAGCTGGCATCTCACTCTCTTTGAATCTTCTTTATCATGCTAGGATTAGCAGGAAAAAGCAAAAAATTTCAGAATTGCACCTTGCAATGCGGAGAAATTACTGTTTGTGCATTTACAATATTCATTGATTTTTGCCATTGAAAAACGTTATTCATATACCAGAAATGTTTGAAGCTACGGACTGAATGAAAAGAGCTGGCATCTCACTCTCTTTGAATCTTCTTTATCATGCCAGGATTAGCAGGAAAAAGCAAAAAATTTCAGAATTGCACCTTGCAATGTGGAGATATTACTGTTTGTGCATTTACAATATTCATTGATTTTTGCCTTTGAAAAACGTCCAGAAATGTTTGAAGCTACTGATTGAATGAAAAGAGCTGGCATCTCACTCTCTTTGAATCTTCTTTATCATGCTAAGAGGAGCAGGAAAAAGCAAAAAATTTCAGAATTACACGTTGCAATGTGGAGATATTACTGTTTGTGCATTTACAATATTCATTGATTTTTGCCATTGAAAAACATGTTATTCATATACCAGAAATGTTTGAAGCTACTGACTGAATGAAAAGAGCTGGCATCTCACTCTCTTTGAATTTTCTTTATCATGCCAGGATTAGCAGGAAAAAGCAAAAAATTTCAGAATTGCACCTTGCAATGTGGAGATATTACTGTTTGTGCATTTACAATATTCATTGATTTTTGCCATTGAAAAACGTCCAGAAATGTTTGAAGCTACTGACTGAATGAAAAGAGCTGGCATCTCACTCTCTTTGAATCTTCTTTATCATGCCAGGATTAGCAGGAAAAAGCAAAAAATTTCAGAATTGCACCTTGCAATGTGGAGATATTACTGTTTGTGCATTTACAATATTCATTGATTTTTGCCATTGAAAAACGTCCAGAAATGTTTGAAGCTACTGACTGAATGAAAAGAGCTGGCATCTCACTCTCTTTGAATCTTCTTTATCATGCTAAGAGGAGCAGGAAAAAGCAAAAAATTTCAGAATTGCACGTTGCAATGTGGAGATATTACTGTTTGTGCATTTACAATATTCATTGATTTTTGCCATTGAAAAACATGTTATTCATATACTAGAAATGTTTGAAGCTACTGACTGAATGAAAAGAGCTTGCATCTCACTCTCTTTGAATCTTCTTTATCATGCCAGGATTAGCAGGAAAAAGCAAAAAAATTCAGAATTGCACATTGCAATGCGGAGAAATTACTGTTTGTGCATTTACAATATTCATTGATTTTTGCCATTGAAAAACGTCCAGAAATGTTTGAAGCTACTGACTGAATGAAAAGAGCTGGCATCTCACTCTCTTTGAATCTTCTTTATCATGCCAGGATTAGCAGGAAAAAGCAAAAAATTTCAGAATTGCACCTTGCAATGTGGAGATATTACTGTTTGTGCATTTACAATATTCATTGATTTTTGCCATTGAAAAACGTCCAGAAATGTTTGAAGCTACTGACTGAATGAAAAGAGCTGGCATCTCACTCTCTTTGAATCTTCTTTATCATGCTAAGAGGAGCAGGAAAAAGCAAAAAATTTCAGAATTGCACCTTGCAATGTGGAGATATTACTGTTTGTGCATTTACAATATTCATTGATTTTTGCCATTGAAAAACGTCCAGAAATGTTTGAAGCTACTGACTGAATGAAAAGAGCTGGCATCTCACTCTCTTTGAATCTTCTTTATCATGCTAAGAGGAGCAGGAAAAAGCAAAAAATTTCAGAATTGCACGTTGCAATGTGGAGATATTACTGTTTGTGCATTTACAATATTCATTGATTTTTGCCATTGAAAAACATGTTATTCATATACCAGAAATGTTTGAAGCTACTGACTGAATGAAAAGAGCTGGCATCTCACTCTCTTTGAATCTTCTTTATCATGCCAGGATTAGCAGGAAAAAGCAAAAAATTTCAGAATTGCACCTTGCAATGTGGAGATATTACTGTTTGTGCATTTACAATATTCATTGATTTTTGCCATTGAAAAACGTCCAGAAATGTTTGAAGCTACTGACTGAATGAAAGGAGCTGGCATCTCACTCTCTTTGAATCTTCTTTATCATGCTAGGATTAGCAGGAAAAAGCAAAAAATTTCAGAATTGCACCTTGCAATGCGGAGAAATTACTGTTTGTGCATTTACAATATTCATTGATTTTTGCCATTGAAAAACATGTTATTCATATACCAGAAATGTTTGAAGCTACTGACTGAATGAAAAGAGCTGGCATCTCACTCTCTTTGAATCTTCTTTATCATGCCAGGATTAGCAGGAAAAAGCAAAAAATTTCAGAATTGCACCTTGCAATGTGGAGATATTACTGTTTGTGCATTTACAATATTCATTGATTTTTGCCATTGAAAAACGTCCAGAAATGTTTGAAGCTACTGACTGAATGAAAAGAGCTGGCATCTCACTCTCTTTGAATCTTCTTTATCATGCTAAGAGGAGCAGGAAAAAGCAAAAAATTTCAGAATTGCACGTTGCAATGTGGAGATATTACTGTTTGTGCATTTACAATATTCATTGATTTTTGCCATTGAAAAACATGTTATTCATATACCAGAATTGTTTGAAGCTACTGACTGAATGAAAAGAGCTGGCATCTCACTCTCTTTGAATCTTCTTTATCATGCCAGGATTAGCAGGAAAAAGCAAAAAATTTCAGAATTGCACCTTGCAATGTGGAGATATTACTGTTTGTGCATTTACAATATTCATTGATTTTTGCCATTGAAAAACGTCCAGAAATGTTTGAAGCTACTGACTGAATGAAAGGAGCTGGCATCTCACTCTCTTTGAATCTTCTTTATCATGCTAGGATTAGCAGGAAAAAGCAAAAAATTTCAGAATTGCACCTTGCAATGCGGAGAAATTACTGTTTGTGCATTTACAATATTCATTGATTTTTGCCATTGAAAAACATCATGTTATTCATATACCAGAAATGTTTGAAGCTACTGACTGAATGAAAAGAGCTGGCATCTCACTCTCTTTGAATCTTCTTTATCATGCTAAGAGGAGCAGGAAAAAGCAAAAAATTTCAGAATTGCACGTTGCAATGTGGAGATATTACTGTTTGTGCATTTACAATATTCATTGATTTTTGCCATTGAAAAACGTCCAGAAATGTTTGAAGCTACTGACTGAATGAAAGGAGCTGGCATCTCACTCTCTTTGAATCTTCTTAATCATGCTAGGATTAGCAGGAAAAAGCAAAAAATTTCAGAATTGCACCTTGCAATGCGGAGTAATTACTGTTTGTGCATTTACAATATTCATTGATTTTTGCCATTGAAAAACATCATGTTATTCATATACCAGAAATGTTTGAAGCTACTGACTGAATGAAAAGAGCTGGCATCTCACTCTCTTTGAATCTTCTTTATCATGCCAGGATTAGCAGGAAAAAGCAAAAAATTTCAGAATTGCACCTTGCAATGTGGAGATATTACTGTTTGTGCATTTACAATATTCATTGATTTTTGCCATTGAAAAACGTCCAGAAATGTTTGAAGCTACTGACTGAATGAAAGGAGCTGGCATCTCACTCTCTTTGAATCTTCTTTATCATGCTAGGATTAGCAGGAAAAAGCAAAAAATTTCAGAATTGCACCTTGCAATGCGGAGAAATTACTGTTTGTGCATTTACAATATTCATTGATTTTTGCCATTGAAAAACATGTTATTCATATACCAGAAATGTTTGAAGCTACTGACTGAATGAAAAGAGCTGGCATCTCACTCTCTTTGAATCTTCTTTATCATGCCAGGATTAGCAGGAAAAAGCAAAAAAATTCAGAATTGCACCTTGCAATGCGGAGAAATTACTGTTTGTGCATTTACAATATTCATTGATTTTTGCCATTGAAAAACGTCCAGAAATGTTTGAAGCTACTGACTGAATGAAAAGAGCTGGCATCTCACTCTCTTTGAATCTTCTTTATCATGCTAAGAGGAGCAGGAAAAAGCAAAAAATTTCAGAATTGCACGTTGCAATGTGGAGATATTACTGTTTGTGCATTTACAATATTCATTGATTTTTGCCTTTGAAAAACATGTTATTCATATACCAGAAATGTTTGAAGCTACTGACTGAATGAAAAGAGCTGGCATCTCACTCTCTTTGAATCTTCTTTATCATGCCAGGATTAGCAGGAAAAAGCAAAAAATTTCAGAATTGCACCTTGCAATGTGGAGATATTACTGTTTGTGCATTTACAATATTCATTGATTTTTGCCATTGAAAAACGTCCAGAAATGTTTGAAGCTACTGACTGAATGAAAAGAGCTGGCATCTCACTCTCTTTGAATCTTCTTTATCATGCTAAGAGGAGCAGGAAAAAGCAAAAAATTTCAGAATTGCACGTTGCAATGTGGAGATATTACTGTTTGTGCATTTACAATATTCATTGATTTTTGCCATTGAAAAACATGTTATTCATATACTAGAAATGTTTGAAGCTACTGACTGAATGAAAAGAGCTTGCATCTCACGCTCTTTGAATCTTCTTTATCATGCCAGGATTAGCAGGAAAAAGCAAAAAATTTCAGAATTGCACATTGCAATGCGGAGAAATTACTGTTTGTGCATTTACAATATTCATTGATTTTTGCCATTGAAAAACGTCCAGAAATGTTTGAAGCTACTGACTGAATGAAAAGAGCTGGCATCTCACTCTCTTTGAATCTTCTTTATCATGCCAGGATTAGCAGGAAAAAGCAAAAAATTTCAGAATTGCACCTTGCAATGTGGAGATATTACTGTTTGTGCATTTACAATATTCATTGATTTTTGCCATTGAAAAACGTCCAGAAATGTTTGAAGCTACTGACTGAATGAAAAGAGCTGGCATCTCACTCTCTTTGAATCTTCTTTATCATGCTAAGAGGAGCAGGAAAAAGCAAAAAAATTCAGAATTGCACCTTGCAATGTGGAGATATTACTGCTTGTGCATTTACAATATTCATTGATTTTTGCCATTGAAAAACGTCCAGAAATGTTTGAAGCTACTGACTGAATGAAAAGAGCTGGCATCTCACTCTCTTTGAATCTTCTTTATCATGCTAAGAGGAGCAGGAAAAAGCAAAAAATTTCAGAATTGCACGTTGCAATGTGGAGATATTACTGTTTGTGCATTTACAATATTCATTGATTTTTGCCATTGAAAAACATGTTATTCATATACCAGAAATGTTTGAAGCTACTGACTGAATGAAAAGAGCTGGCATCTCACTCTCTTTGAATCTTCTTTATCATGCCAGGATTAGCAGGAAAAAGCAAAAAATTTCAGAATTGCACCTTGCAATGTGGAGATATTACTGTTTGTGCATTTACAATATTCATTGATTTTTGCCATTGAAAAACGTCCAGAAATGTTTGAAGCTACTGACTGAATGAAAGGAGCTGGCATCTCACTCTCTTTGAATCTTCTTTATCATGCTAGGATTAGCAGGAAAAAGCAAAAAATTTCAGAATTGCACCTTGCAATGCGGAGAAATTACTGTTTGTGCATTTACAATATTCATTGATTTTTGCCATTGAAAAACATGTTATTCATATACCAGAAATGTTTGAAGCTACTGACTGAATGAAAAGAGCTGGCATCTCACTCTCTTTGAATCTTCTTTATCATGCCAGGATTAGCAGGAAAAAGCAAAAAATTTCAGAATTGCACCTTGCAATGTGGAGATATTACTGTTTGTGCATTTACAATATTCATTGATTTTTGCCATTGAAAAACGTCCAGAAATGTTTGAAGCTACTGACTGAATGAAAAGAGCTGGCATCTCACTCTCTTTGAATCTTCTTTATCATGCTAAGAGGAGCAGGAAAAAGCAAAAAATTTCAGAATTGCACGTTGCAATGTGGAGATATTACTGTTTGTGCATTTACAATATTCATTGATTTTTGCCATTGAAAAACATGTTATTCATATACCAGAAATGTTTGAAGCTACTGACTGAATGAAAAGAGCTGGCATCTCACTCTCTTTGAATCTTCTTTATCATGCCAGGATTAGCAGGAAAAAGCAAAAAATTTCAGAATTGCACGTTGCAATGTGGAGATATTACTGTTTGTGCATTTACAATATTCATTGATTTTTGCCATTGAAAAACGTCCAGAAATGTTTGAAGCTACTGACTGAATGAAAGGAGCTGGCATCTCACTCTCTTTGAATCTTCTTTATCATGCTAGGATTAGCAGGAAAAAGCAAAAAATTTCAGAATTGCACCTTGCAATGCGGAGAAATTACTGCTTGTGCATTTACAATATTCATTGATTTTTGCCATTGAAAAACATCATGTTATTCATATACCAGAAATGTTTGAAGCTACTGACTGAATGAAAAGAGCTGGCATCTCACTCTCTTTGAATCTTCTTTATCATGCTAAGAGGAGCAGGAAAAAGCAAAAAATTTCAGAATTGCACGTTGCAATGTGGAGATATTACTGTTTGTGCATTTACAATATTCATTGATTTTTGCCATTGAAAAACGTCCAGAAATGTTTGAAGCTACTGACTGAATGAAAGGAGCTGGCATCTCACTCTCATTGAATCTTCTTTATCATGCTAGGATTAGCAGGAAAAAGCAAAAAATTTCAGAATTGCACCTTGCAATGCGGAGAAATTACTGTGTGTGCATTTACAATATTCATTGATTTTTGCCATTGAAAAACATGTTATTCATATACCAGAAATGTTTGAAGCTACTGACTGAATGAAAAGAGCTGGCATCTCACTCTCTTTGAATCTTCTTTATCATGCCAGGATTAGCAGGAAAAAGCAAAAAATTTCAGAATTGCACCTTGCAATGTGGAGATATTACTGTTTGTGCATTTACAATATTCATTGATTTTTGCCATTGAAAAACGTCCAGAAATGTTTGAAGCTACTGACTGAATGAAAGGAGCTGGCATCTCACTCTCTTTGAATCTTCTTTATCATGCTAGGATTAGCAGGAAAAAGCAAAAAATTTCAGAATTGCACCTTGCAATGCGGAGAAATTACTGTTTGTGCATTTACAATATTCATTGATTTTTGCCATTGAAAAACATGTTATTCATATACCAGAAATGTTTGAAGCTACTGACTGAATGAAAAGAGCTGGCATCTCACTCTCTTTGAATCTTCTTTATCATGCCAGGATTGGCAGGAAAAAGCAAAAAAATTCAGAATTGCACCTTGCAATGCGGAGAAATTACTGTTTGTGCATTTACAATATTCATTGATTTTTGCCATTGAAAAACGTCCAGAAATGTTTGAAGCTACTGACTGAATGAAAAGAGCTGGCATCTCACTCTCTTTGAATCTTCTTTATCATGCTAAGAGGAGCAGGAAAAAGCAAAAAATTTCAGAATTGCATGTTGCAATGTGGAGATATTACTGTTTGTGCATTTACAATATTCATTGATTTTTGCCATTGAAAAACATGTTATTCATATACCAGAAATGTTTGAAGCTACTGACTGAATGAAAAGAGCTGGCATCTCACTCTCTTTGAATCTTCTTTATCATGCCAGGATTAGCAGGAAAAAGCAAAAAATTTCAGAATTGCACCTTGCAATGTGGAGATATTACTGTTTGTGCATTTACAATATTCATTGATTTTTGCCATTGAAAAACGTCCAGAAATGTTTGAAGCTACTGACTGAATGAAAAGAGCTGGCATCTCACTCTCTTTGAATCTTCTTTATCATGCTAAGAGGAGCAGGAAAAAGCAAAAAATTTCAGAATTGCACGTTGCAATGTGGAGATATTACTGTTTGTGCATTTACAATATTCATTGATTTTTGCCATTGAAAAACATGTTATTCATATACTAGAAATGTTTAAAGCTACTGACTGAATGAAAAGAGCTTGCATCTCACTCTCTTTGAATCTTCTTTATCATGCCAGGATTAGCAGGAAAAAGCAAAAAATTTCAGAATTGCACATTGCAATGCGGAGAAATTACTGTTTGTGCATTTACAATATTCATTGATTTTTGCCATTGAAAAACGTCCAGAAATGTTTGAAGCTACTGACTGAATGAAAAGAGCTGGCATCTCACTCTCTTTGAATCTTCTTTATCATGCCAGGATTAGCAGGAAAAAGCAAAAAATTTCAGAATTGCACCTTGCAATGTGGAGATATTACTGTTTGTGCATTTACAATATTCATTGATTTTTGCCATTGAAAAACGTCCAGAAATGTTTGAAGCTACTGACTGAATGAAAAGAGCTGGCATCTCACTCTCTTTGAATCTTCTTTATCATGCTAAGAGGAGCAGGAAAAAGCAAAAAATTTCAGAATTGCACCTTGCAATGTGGAGATATTACTGTTTGTGCATTTACAATATTCATTGATTTTTGCCATTGAAAAACGTCCAGAAATGTTTGAAGCTACTGACTGAATGAAAAGAGCTGGCATCTCACTCTCTTTGAATCTTCTTTATCATGCTAAGAGGAGCAGGAAAAAGCAAAAAATTTCAGAATTGCACGTTGCAATGTGGAGATATTACTGTTTGTGCATTTACAATATTCATTGATTTTTGCCATTGAAAAACATGTTATTCATATACCAGAAATGTTTGAAGCTACTGACTGAATGAAAAGAGCTGGCATCTCACTCTCTTTGAATCTTCTTTATCATGCCAGGATTAGCAGGAAAAAGCAAAAAATTTCAGAATTGCACCTTGCAATGTGGAGATATTACTGTTTGTGCATTTACAATATTCATTGATTTTTGCCATTGAAAAACGTCCAGAAATGTTTGAAGCTACTGACTGAATGAAAGGAGCTGGCATCTCACTCTCTTTGAATCTTCTTTATCATGCTAGGATTAGCAGGAAAAAGCAAAAAATTTCAGAATTGCACCTTGCAATGCGGAGAAATTACTGTTTGTGCATTTACAATATTCATTGATTTTTGCCATTGAAAAACATGTTATTCATATACCAGAAATGTTTGAAGCTACTGACTGAATGAAAAGAGCTGGCATCTCACTCTCTTTGAATCTTCTTTATCATGCCAGGATTAGCAGGAAAAAGCAAAAAAATTCAGAATTGCACCTTGCAATGCGGAGAAATTACTGTTTGTGCATTTACAATATTCATTGATTTTTGCCATTGAAAAACGTCCAGAAATGTTTGAAGCTACTGACTGAATGAAAAGAGCTGGCATCTCACTCTCTTTGAATCTTCTTTATCATGCTAAGAGGAGCAGGAAAAAGCAAAAAATTTCAGAATTGCACGTTGCAATGTGGAGATATTACTGTTTGTGCATTTACAATATTCATTGATTTTTGCCATTGAAAAACATGTTATTCATATACCAGAAATGTTTGAAGCTACTGACTGAATGAAAAGAGCTGGCATCTCACTCTCTTTGAATCTTCTTTATCATGCCAGGATTAGCAGGAAAAAGCAAAAAATTTCAGAATTGCACCTTGCAATGTGGAGATATTACTGTTTGTGCATTTACAATATTCATTGATTTTTGCCATTGAAAAACGTCCAGAAATGTTTGAAGCTACTGACTGAATGAAAAGAGCTGGCATCTCACTCTCTTTGAATCTTCTTTATCATGCTAAGAGGAGCAGGAAAAAGCAAAAAATTTCAGAATTGCACGTTGCAATGTGGAGATATTACTGTTTGTGCATTTACAATATTCATTGATTTTTGCCATTGAAAAACATGTTATTCATATACTAGAAATGTTTGAAGCTACTGACTGAATGAAAACAGCTTGCATCTCACTCTCTTTGAATCTTCTTTATCATGCCAGGATTAGCAGGAAAAAGCAAAAAATTTCAGAATTGCACATTGCAATGCGGAGAAATTACTGTTTGTGCATTTACAATATTCATTGATTTTTGCCATTGAAAAACGTCCAGAAATGTTTGAAGCTACTGACTGAATGAAAAGAGCTGGCATCTCACTCTCTTTGAATCTTCTTTATCATGCCAGGATTAGCAGGAAAAAGCAAAAAATTTCAGAATTGCACATTGCAATGTGGAGATATTACTGTTTGTGCATTTACAATATTCATTGATTTTTGCCATTGAAAAACGTCCAGAAATGTTTGAAGCTACTGACTGAATGAAAAGAGCTGGCATCTCACTCTCTTTGAATCTTCTTTGTCATGCTAAGAGGAGCAGGAAAAAGCAAAAAATTTCAGAATTTCACCTTGCAATGTGGAGATATTACTGTTTGTGCATTTACAATATTCATTGATTTTTGCCATTGAAAAACGTCCAGAAATGTTTGAAGCTACTGACTGAATGAAAAGAGCTGGCATCTCACTCTCTTTGAATCTTCTTTATCATGCTAAGAGGAGCAGGAAAAAGCAAAAAATTTCAGAATTGCACGTTGCAATGTGGAGATATTACTGTTTGTGCATTTACAATATTCATTGATTTTTGCCATTGAAAAACATGTTATTCATATACCAGAAATGTTTGAAGCTACTGACTGAATGAAAAGAGCTGGCATCTCACTCTCTTTGAATCTTCTTTATCATGCCAGGATTAGCAGGAACAAGCAAAAAATTTCAGAATTGCACCTTGCAATGTGGAGATATTACTGTTTGTGCATTTACAATATTCATTGATTTTTGCCATTGAAAAACGTCCAGAAATGTTTGAAGCTACTGACTGAATGAAAGGAGCTGGCATCTCACTCTCTTTGAATCTTCTTTATCATGCTAGGATTAGCAGGAAAAAGCAAAAAATTTCAGAATTGCACCTTGCAATGCGGAGAAATTACTGTTTGTGCATTTACAATATTCATTGATTTTTGCCATTGAAAAACATGTTATTCATATACCAGAAATGTTTGAAGCTACTGACTGAATGAAAAGAGCTGGCATCTCACTCTCTTTGAATCTTCTTTATCATGCCAGGATTAGCAGGAAAAAGCAAAAAATTTCAGAATTGCACCTTGCAATGTGGAGATATTACTGTTTGTGCATTTACAATATTCATTGATTTTTGCCATTGAAAAACGTCCAGAAATGTTTGAAGCTACTGACTGAATGAAAGGAGCTGGCATCTCACTCTCTTTGAATCTTCTTTATCATGCTAGGATTAGCAGGAAAAAGCAAAAAATTTCAGAATTGCACCTTGCAATGCGGAGAAATTACTGTTTGTGCATTTACAATATTCATTAATTTTTGCCATTGAAAAACATCATGTTATTCATATACCAGAAATGTTTGAAGCTACTGACTGAATGAAAAGAGCTGGCATCTCACTCTCTTTGAATCTTCTTTATCATGCTAAGAGGAGCAGGAAAAAGCAAAAAATTTCAGAATTGCACGTTGCAATGTGGAGATATTACTGTTTGTGCATTTACAATATTCATTGATTTTTGCCATTGAAAAACGTCCAGAAATGTTTGAAGCTACTGACTGAATGAAAGGAGCTGGCATCTCACTCTCTTTGAATCTTCTTTATCATGCTAGGATTAGCAGGAAAAAGCAAAAAATTTCAGAATTGCACCTTGCAATGCGGAGAAATTACTATTTGTGCATTTACAATATTCATTGATTTTTGCCATTGAAAAACATCATGTTATTCATATACCAGAAATGTTTGAAGCTACTGACTGAATGAAAAGAGCTGGCATCTCACTCTCTTTGAATCTTCTTTATCATGCTAAGAGGAGCAGGAAAAAGCAAAAAATTTCAGAATTGCACGTTGCAATGTGGAGATATTACTGTTTGTGCATTTACAATATTCATTGATTTTTGCCATTGAAAAACGTCCAGAAATGTTTGAAGCTACTGACTGAATGAAAGGAGCTGGCATCTCACTCTCTTTGAATCTTCTTTATCATGCTAGGATTAGCAGGAAAAACAAAAAATTTCAGAATTGCACCTTGCAATGCGGAGAAATTACTGTTTGTGCATTTACAATA
The DNA here is from genome assembly GCF_046119375.1 of Phyllobates terribilis. Taxonomy (NCBI): domain Eukaryota; kingdom Metazoa; phylum Chordata; class Amphibia; order Anura; family Dendrobatidae; genus Phyllobates; species Phyllobates terribilis. Next base: position 2,936,864 of record NW_027362925.1, on the reverse strand, counting down.
TTCATTGATTTTTGCCATTGAAAAACGTCCAGAAATGTTTGAAGCTACTGACTGAATGAAAAGAGCTGGCATCTCACTCTCTTTGAATCTTCTTTATCATGCTAAGAGGAGCAGGAAAAAGCAAAAAATTTCAGAATTGCACGTTGCAATGTGGAGATATTACTGTTTGTGCATTTACAATATTCATTGATTTTTGCCATTGAAAAACATGTTATTCATATACCAGAAATGTTTGAAGCTACTGACTGAATGAAAAGAGCTGGCATCTCACTCTCTTTGAATCTTCTTTATCATGCCAGGATTAGCAGGAAAAAGCAAAAAATTTCAGAATTGCACCTTGCAATGTGGAGATATTACTGTTTGTGCATTTACAATTTTCATTGATTTTTGCCATTGAAAAACGTCCAGAAATGTTTGAAGCTACTGACTGAATGAAAGGAGCTGGCATCTCACTCTCTTTGAATCTTCTTTATCATGCTAGGATTAGCAGGAAAAAGCAAAAAATTTCAGAATTGCACCTTGCAATGCGGAGAAATTACTGTTTGTGCATTTACAATATTCATTGATTTTTGCCATTGAAAAACATCATGTTATTCATATACCAGAAATGTTTGAAGCTACTGACTGAATGAAAAGAGCTGGCTTCTCACTCTCTTTGAATCTTCTTTATCATGCTAAGAGGAGCAGGAAAAAGCAAAAAATTTCAGAATTGCACGTTGCAATGTGGAGATATTACTGTTTGTGCATTTACAATATTCATTGATTTTTGCCATTGAAAAACGTCCAGAAATGTTTGAAGCTACTGACTGAATGAAAGGAGCTGGCATCTCACTCTCTTTGAATCTTCTTTATCATGCTAGGATTAGCAGGAAAAAGCAAAAAATTTCAGAATTGCACCTTGCTATGCGGAGAAATTACTGTTTGTGCATTTACAATATTCATTGATTTTTGCCATTGAAAAACATCATGTTATTCATATACCAGAAATGTTTGAAGCTACTGACTGAATGAAAAGAGCTGGCATCTCACTCTCTTTGAATCTTCTTTATCATGCTAAGAGGAGCAGGAAAAAGCAAAAAATTTCAGAATTGCACCTTGCAATGTGGAGATATTACTGTTTGTGCATTTACAATATTCATTGATTTTTGCCATTGAAAAACGTCCAGAAATGTTTGAAGCTACTGACTGAATGAAAGGAGCTGGCATCTCAATCTCTTTGAATCTTCTTTATCATGCTAGGATTAGCAGGAAAAAGCAAAAAATTTCAGAATTGCACCTTGCAATGCGGAGAAATTACTGTGTGTGCATTTACAATATTCATTGATTTTTGCCATTGAAAAACATGTTATTCATATACCAGAAATGTTTGAAGCTACTGACTGAATGAAAAGAGCTGGCATCTCACTCTCTTTGAATCTTCTTTATCATGCCAGGATTAGCAGGAAAAAGCAAAAAATTTCAGAATTGCACCTTGCAATGTGGAGATATTACTGTTTGTGCATTTACAATATTCATTGATTTTTGCCATTGAAAAACGTCCAGAAATGTTTGAAGCTACTGACTGAATGAAAGGAGCTGGCATCTCACTCTCTTTGAATCTTCTTTATCATGCTAGGATTAGAAGGAAAAAGCAAAAAATTTCAGAATTGCACCTTGCAATGCGGAGAAATTACTGTGTGTGCATTTACAATATTCATTGATTTTTGCCATTGAAAAACATCGTTATTCATATACCAGAAATGTTTGAAGCTACTGACTGAATGAAAAGAGCTGGCATCTCACTCTCTTTGAATCATCTTTATCATGCCAGGATTAGCAGGAAAAAGCAAAAAATTTCAGAATTGCACCTTGCAAAGTGGAGATATTACTGTTTGTGCATTTACAATATTCATTGATTTTTGCCATTGAAAAACATGTTATTCATATACCAGAAATGTTTGAAGCTACTGACTGAATGAAAGGAGCTGGCATCTCACTCTCTTTGAATCTTCTTTATCATGCCAGGATTAGTAGGAAAAAGCAAAAAATTTCAGAATTGCACCTTGCAATGTGGAGATATTACTGTTTGTGCATTTACAATATTCATTGATTTTTGCCATTGAAAAACGTCCAGAAATGTTTGAAGCTACTGACTGAATGAAAAGAGCTGGCATCTCACTCTCTTTGAATCTTCTTTATCATGCCAGGATTAGCAGGAAAAAGCAAAAAATTTCAGAATTGCACCTTGCAATGTGGAGATATTACTGTTTGTGCATTTACAATATTCATTGATTTTTGCCATTGAAAAACATCATGTTATTCATATACCAGAAATGTTTGAAGCTACTGACTGAATGAAAAGAGCTGGCATCTCACTCTCTTTGAATCTTCTTTATCATGCCAGGATTAGCAGGAAAAAGCAAAAAATTTCAGAATTGCACCTTGCAATGTGGAGATATTACTGTTTGTGCATTTACAATATTCATTGATTTTTGCCATTGAAAAACGTCCAGAAATGTTTGAAGCTACTGACTGAATGAAAGGAGCTGGCATCTCACTCTCTTTGAATCTTCTTTATCATGCTAGGATTAGCAGGAAAAAGCAAAAAATTTCAGAATTGCACCTTGCAATGCGGAGAAATTACTGTGTGTGCATTTACAATATTCATTGATTTTTGCCATTGAAAAACATCGTTATTCATATACCAGAAATGTTTGAAGCTACTGACTGAATGAAAAGAGCTGGCATCTCACTCTCTTTGAATCTTCTTTATCATGCCAGGATTAGCAGGAAAAAGCAAAAAATTTAAGAATTGCACCTTGCAATGTGGAGATATTACTGTTTGTGCATTTACAATATTCATTGATTTTTGCCATTGAAAAACATGTTATTCATATACCAGAAATGTTTGAAGCTACTGACTGAATGAAAGGAGCTGGCATCTCACTCTCTTTGAATCTTCTTTATCATGCTAGGATTAGCAGGAAAAAGCAAAAAATTTCAGAATTGCACCTTGCAATGCGGAGAAATTACTGTGTGTGCATTTACAATATTCATTGATTTTTGCCATTGAAAAACATCGTTATTCATATACCAGAAATGTTTGAAGCTACTGACTGAATGAAAAGAGCTGGCATCTCACTCTCTTTGAATCTTCTTTATCATGCCAGGATTAGCAGGAAAAAGCAAAAAATTTCAGAATTGCACCTTGCAATGTGGAGATATTACTGTTTGTGCATTTACAATATTCATTGATTTTTGCCATTGAAAAACATGTTATTCATATACCAGAAATGTTTGAAGCTACTGACTGAATGAAAGGAGCTGGCATCTCACTCTCTTTGAATCTTCTTTATCGTGCCAGGATTAGCAGGAAAAAGCAAAAAATTTCAGTATTGCACCTTGCAATGCGGAGAAATTACTGTGTGTGCATTTACAATATTCATTGATTTTTGCCATTGAAAAACATGATGTTATTCATATACCAGAAATGTTTGAAGCTACTGACTGAATGAAAAGAGCTGGCATCTCACTCTCTTTGAATCTTCTTTTTCATGCCAGGATTAGCAGGAAAAAGCAAAAAATTTCAGAATTGCACCTTGCAATGTGGAGATATTACTGTTTGTGCATTTACAATATTCATTGATTTTTGCCATTGAAAAACGTCCAGAAATGTTTGAAGCTACTGACTGAATGAAAGGAGCTGGCATCTCACTCTCTTTGAATCTTCTTTATCATGCTAGGATTAGCAGGAAAAAGCAAAAAATTTCAGAATTGCACCTTGCTATGCGGAGAAATTACTGTTTGTGCATTTACAATATTCATTGATTTTTGCCATTGAAAAACATCATGTTATTCATATGCCAGAAATGTTTGAAGCTACTGACTGAATGAAAAGAGCTGGCATCTCACTCTCTTTGAATCTTCTTTATCATGCTAAGAGGAGCAGGAAAAAGCAAAAAATTTCAGAATTGCACCTTGCAATGTGGAGATATTACTGTTTGTGCATTTACAATATTCATTGATTTTTGCCATTGAAAAACGTCCAGAAATGTTTGAAGCTACTGACTGAATGAAAGGAGCTGGCATCTCAATCTCTTTGAATCTTCTTTATCATGCTAGGATTAGCAGGAAAAAGCAAAAAATTTCAGAATTGCACCTTGCAATGCGGAGAAATTACTGTGTGTGCATTTACAATATTCATTGATTTTTGCCATTGAAAAACATGTTATTCATATACCAGAAATGTTTGAAGCTACTGACTGAATGAAAAGAGCTGGCATCTCACTCTCTTTGAATCTTCTTTATCATGCCAGGATTAGCAGGAAAAAGCAAAAAATTTCAGAATTGCACCTTGCAATGTGGAGATATTACTGTTTGTGCATTTACAATATTCATTGATTTTTGCCATTGAAAAACGTCCAGAAATGTTTGAAGCTACTGACTGAATGAAAGGAGCTGGCATCTCACTCTCTTTGAATCTTCTTTATCATGCTAGGATTAGAAGGAAAAAGCAAAAAATTTCAGAATTGCACCTTGCAATGCGGAGAAATTACTGTGTGTGCATTTACAATATTCATTGATTTTTGCCATTGAAAAACATCGTTATTCATATACCAGAAATGTTTGAAGCTACTGACTGAATGAAAAGAGCTGGCATCTCACTCTCTTTGAATCTTCTTTATCATGCCAGGATTAGCAGGAAAAAGCAAAAAATTTCAGAATTGCACCTTGCAAAGTGGAGATATTACTGTTTGTGCATTTACAATATTCATTGATTTTTGCCATTGAAAAACATGTTATTCATATACCAGAAATGTTTGAAGCTACTGACTGAATGAAAGGAGCTGGCATCTCACTCTCTTTGAATCTTCTTTATCATGCCAGGATTAGCAGGAAAAAGCAAAAAATGTCAGAATTGCACCTTGCAATGTGGAGATATTACTGTTTGTGCATTTACAATATTCATTGATTTTTGCCATTGAAAAACGTCCAGAAATGTTTGAAGCTACTGACTGAATGAAAAGAGCTGGCATCTCACTCTCTTTGAATCTTCTTTATCATGCCAGGATTAGCAGGAAAAAGCAAAAAATTTCAGAATTGCACCTTGCAATGTGGAGATATTACTGTTTGTGCATTTACAATATTCATTGATTTTTGCCATTGAAAAACATCATGTTATTCATATACCAGAAATGTTTGAAGCTACTGACTGAATGAAAAGAGCTGGCATCTCACTCTCTTTGAATCTTCTTTATCATGCCAGGATTAGCAGGAAAAAGCAAAAAATTTCAGAATTGCACCTTGCAATGTGGAGATATTACTGTTTGTGCATTTACAATATTCATTGATTTTTGCCATTGAAAAACGTCCAGAAATGTTTGAAGCTACTGACTGAATGAAAGGAGCTGGCATCTCACTCTCTTTGAATCTTCTTTATCATGCTAGGATTAGCAGGAAAAAGCAAAAAATTTCAGAATTGCACCTTGCAATGCGGAGAAATTACTGTGTGTGCATTTACAATATTCATTGATTTTTGCCATTGAAAAACATCGTTATTCATATACCAGAAATGTTTGAAGCTACTGACTGAATGAAAAGAGCTGGCATCTCACTCTCTTTGAATCTTCTTTATCATGCCAGGATTAGCAGGAAAAAGCAAAAAATTTAAGAATTGCACCTTGCAATGTGGAGATATTACTGTTTGTGCATTTACAATATTCATTGATTTTTGCCATTGAAAAACATGTTATTCATATACCAGAAATGTTTGAAGCTACTGACTGAATGAAAGGAGCTGGCATCTCACTCTCTTTGAATCTTCTTTATCATGCTAGGATTAGCAGGAAAAAGCAAAAAATTTCAGAATTGCACCTTGCAATGCGGAGAAATTACTGTGTGTGCATTTACAATATTCATTGATTTTTGCCATTGAAAAACATCGTTATTCATATACCAGAAATGTTTGAAGCTACTGACTGAATGAAAAGAGCTGGCATCTCACTCTCTTTGAATCTTCTTTATCATGCCAGGATTAGCAGGAAAAAACAAAAAATTTCAGAATTGCACCTTGCAATGTGGAGATATTACTGTTTGTGCATTTACAATATTCATTGATTTTTGCCATTGAAAAACATGTTATTCATATACCAGAAATGTTTGAAGCTACTGACTGAATGAAAGGAGCTGGCATCTCACTCTCTTTGAATCTTCTTTATCGTGCCAGGATTAGCAGGAAAAAGCAAAAAATTTCAGAATTGCACCTTGCAATGCGGAGAAATTACTGTGTGTGCATTTACAATATTCATTGATTTTTGCCATTGAAAAACATGATGTTATTCATATACCAGAAATGTTTGAAGCTACTGACTGAATGAAAAGAGCTGGCATCTCACTCTCTTTGAATCTTCTTTTTGCATGCCAGGATTAGCAGGAAAAAGCAAAAAATTTCAGAATTGCACCTTGCAATGTGGAGATATTACTGTTTGTGCATTTACAATATTCATTGATTTTTGCCATTGAAAAACGTCCAGAAATGTTTGAAGCTACTGACTGAATGAAAGGAGCTGGCATCTCACTCTCTTTGAATCTTCTTTATCATGCTAGGATTAGCAGGAAAAAGCAAAAAATTTCAGAATTGCACCTTGCAATGCGGAGAAATTACTGTGTGTGCATTTACAATATTCATTGATTTTTGCCATTGAAAAACATCGTTATTCATATACCAGAAATGTTTGAAGCTACTGACTGAATGAAAAGAGCTGGCATCTCACTCTCTTTGAATCTTCTTTATCATGCCAGGATTAGCAGGAAAAAGCAAAAAATTTCAGAATTGCACCTTGCAATGTGGAGATATTACTGTTTGTGCATTTACAATATTCATTGATTTTTGCCATTGAAAAACATGTTATTCATATACCAGAAATGTTTGAAGCTACTGACTGAATGAAAGGAGCTGGCATCTCACTCTCTTTGAATCTTCTTTATCATGCCAGGATTAGCAGGAAAAAGCAAAAAATTTCTGAATTGCACCTTGCAATGTGGAGATATTACTGTTTGTGCATTTACAATATTCATTGATTTTTGCCATTGAAAAACGTCCAGAAATGTTTGAAGCTACTGACTGAATGAAAAGAGCTGGCATCTCACTCTCTTTGAATCTTCTTTATCATGCCAGGATTAGCAGGAAAAAGCAAAAAATTTCAGAATTGCACCTTGCAATGTGGAGATATTACTGTTTGTGCATTTACAATATTCATTGATTTTTGCCATTGAAAAAGATCATGTTATTCATATACCAGAAATGTTTGAAGCTACTGACTGAATGAAAAGAGCTGGCATCTCACTCTCTTTGAATCTTCTTTATCATGCCAGGATTAGAAGGAAAAAGCAAAAAATTTCAGAATTGCACGTTGCAATGTGGAGATATTACTGTTTGTGCATTTACAATATTCATTGATTTTTGCCATTGAAAAACGTCCAGAAATGTTTGAAGCTACTGACTGAATGAAAGGAGCTGGCATCTCACTCTCTTTGAATCTTCTTTATCATGCTAGGATTAGCAGGAAAAAGCAAAAAATTTCAGAATTGCACCTTGCAATGCGGAGAAATTACTGTGTGTGCATTTACAATATTCATTGATTTTTGCCATTGAAAAACATCATGTTATTCATATACCAGAAATGTTTGAAGCTACTGACTGAATGAAAAGAGCTGGCATCTCACTCTCTTTGAATCTTCTTTATCATGCCAGGATTAGCAGGAAAAAGCAAAAAATTTCAGAATTGCACCTTGCAATGTGGAGATATTACTGTTTGTGCATTTACAATATTCATTGATTTTTGCCATTGAAAAACATGTTATTCATATACCAGAAATGTTTGAAGCTACTGACTGAATGAAAAGAGCTGGCATCTCACTCTCTTTGAATCTTCTTTATCATGCCAGGATTAGCAGGAAAAAGCAAAAAATTTCAGAATTGCACCTTGCAAAGTGGAGATATTACTGTTTGTGCATTTACAATATTCATTGATTTTTGCCATTGAAAAACATGTTATTCATATACCAGAAATGTTTGAAGCTACTGACTGAATGAAAGGAGCTGGCATCTCACTCTCTTTGAATCTTCTTTATCATGCCAGGATTAGCAGGAAAAAGCAAAAAATTTCAGAATTGCACCTTGCAATGTGGAGATATTACTGTTTGTGCATTTACAATATTCATTGATTTTTGCCATTGAAAAACGTCCAGAAATGTTTGAAGCTACTGACTGAATGAAAAGAGCTGGCATCTCACTCTCTTTGAATCTTCTTTATCATGCCAGGATTAGCAGGAAAAAGCAAAAAATTTCAGAATTGCACCTTGCAATGTGGAGATATTACTGTTTGTGCATTTACAATATTCATTGATTTTTGCCATTGAAAAACATCATGTTATTCATATACCAGAAATGTTTGAAGCTACTGACTGAATGAAAAGAGCTGGCATCTCACTCTCTTTGAATCTTCTTTATCATGCCAGGATTAGCAGGAAAAAGCAAAAAATTTCAGAATTGCACCTTGCAATGTGGAGATATTACTGTTTGTGCATTTACAATATTCATTGATTTTTGCCATTGAAAAACGTCCAGAAATGTTTGAAGCTACTGACTGAATGAAAGGAGCTGGCATCTCACTCTCTTTGAATCTTCTTTATCATGCTAGGATTAGCAGGAAAAAGCAAAAAATTTCAGAATTGCACCTTGCAATGCGGAGAAATTACTGTGTGTGCATTTACAATATTCATTGATTTTTGCCATTGAAAAACATCGTTATTCATATACCAGAAATGTTTGAAGCTACTGACTGAATGAAAAGAGCTGGCATCTCACTCTCTTTGAATCTTCTTTATCATGCCAGGATTAGCAGGAAAAAGCAAAAAATTTAAGAATTGCACCTTGCAATGTGGAGATATTACTGTTTGTGCATTTACAATATTCATTGATTTTTGCCATTGAAAAACATGTTATTCATATACCAGAAATGTTTGAAGCTACTGACTGAATGAAAGGAGCTGGCATCTCACTCTCTTTGAATCTTCTTTATCATGCTAGGATTAGCAGGAAAAAGCAAAAAATTTCAGAATTGCACCTTGCAATGCGGAGAAATTACTGTGTGTGCATTTACAATATTCATTGATTTTTGCCATTGAAAAACATCGTTATTCATATACCAGAAATGTTTGAAGCTACTGACTGAATGAAAAGAGCTGGCATCTCACTCTCTTTGAATCTTCTTTATCATGCCAGGATTAGCAGGAAAAAACAAAAAATTTCAGAATTGCACCTTGCAATGTGGAGATATTACTGTTTGTGCATTTACAATATTCATTGATTTTTGCCATTGAAAAACATGTTATTCATATACCAGAAATGTTTGAAGCTACTGACTGAATGAAAGGAGCTGGCATCTCACTCTCTTTGAATCTTCTTTATCGTGCCAGGATTAGCAGGAAAAAGCAAAAAATTTCAGAATTGCACCTTGCAATGCGGAGAAATTACTGTGTGTGCATTTACAATATTCATTGATTTTTGCCATTGAAAAACATGATGTTATTCATATACCAGAAATGTTTGAAGCTACTGACTGAATGAAAAGAGCTGGCATCTCACTCTCTTTGAATCTTCTTTTTGCATGCCAGGATTAGCAGGAAAAAGCAAAAAATTTCAGAATTGCACCTTGCAATGTGGAGATATTACTGTTTGTGCATTTACAATATTCATTGATTTTTGCCATTGAAAAACGTCCAGAAATGTTTGAAGCTACTGACTGAATGAAAGGAGCTGGCATCTCACTCTCTTTGAATCTTCTTTATCATGCTAGGATTAGCAGGAAAAAGCAAAAAATTTCAGAATTGCACCTTGCAATGCGGAGAAATTACTGTGTGTGCATTTACAATATTCATTGATTTTTGCCATTGAAAAACATCGTTATTCATATACCAGAAATGTTTGAAGCTACTGACTGAATGAAAAGAGCTGGCATCTCACTCTCTTTGAATCTTCTTTATCATGCCAGGATTAGCAGGAAAAAGCAAAAAATTTCAGAATTGCACCTTGCAATGTGGAGATATTACTGTTTGTGCATTTACAATATTCATTGATTTTTGCCATTGAAAAACATGTTATTCATATACCAGAAATGTTTGAAGCTACTGACTGAATGAAAGGAGCTGGCATCTCACTCTCTTTGAATCTTCTTTATCATGCCAGGATTAGCAGGAAAAAGCAAAAAATTTCTGAATTGCACCTTGCAATGTGGAGATATTACTGTTTGTGCATTTACAATATTCATTGATTTTTGCCATTGAAAAACGTCCAGAAATGTTTGAAGCTACTGACTGAATGAAAAGAGCTGGCATCTCACTCTCTTTGAATCTTCTTTATCATGCCAGGATTAGCAGGAAAAAGCAAAAAATTTCAGAATTGCACCTTGCAATGTGGAGATATTACTGTTTGTGCATTTACAATATTCATTGATTTTTGCCATTGAAAAAGATCATGTTATTCATATACCAGAAATGTTTGAAGCTACTGACTGAATGAAAAGAGCTGGCATCTCACTCTCTTTGAATCTTCTTTATCATGCCAGGATTAGAAGGAAAAAGCAAAAAATTTCAGAATTGCACGTTGCAATGTGGAGATATTACTGTTTGTGCATTTACAATATTCATTGATTTTTGCCATTGAAAAACGTCCAGAAATGTTTGAAGCTACTGACTGAATGAAAGGAGCTGGCATCTCACTCTCTTTGAATCTTCTTTATCATGCTAGGATTAGCAGGAAAAAGCAAAAAATTTCAGAATTGCACCTTGCAATGCGGAGAAATTACTGTGTGTGCATTTACAATATTCATTGATTTTTGCCATTGAAAAACATCATGTTATTCATATACCAGAAATGTTTGAAGCTACTGACTGAATGAAAAGAGCTGGCATCTCACTCTCTTTGAATCTTCTTTATCATGCCAGGATTAGCAGGAAAAAGCAAAAAATTTCAGAATTGCACCTTGCAATGTGGAGATATTACTGTTTGTGCATTTACAATATTCATTGATTTTTGCCATTGAAAAACATGTTATTCATATACCAGAAATGTTTGAAGCTACTGACTGAATGAAAAGAGCTGGCATCTCACTCTCTTTGAATCTTCTTTATCATGCCAGGATTAGCAGGAAAAAGCAAAAAATTTCAGAATTGCACCTTGCAATGTGGAGATATTACTGTTTGTGCATTTACAATATTCTTTGATTTTTGCCATTGAAAAACGTCCAGAAATGTTTGAAGCTACTGACTGAATGAAAGGAGCTGGCATCTCACTCTCTTTGAATCTTCTTTATCATGCTAGGATTAGCAGGAAAAAGCAAAAAATTTCAGAATTGCACCTTGCAATGCGGAGAAATTACTGTGTGTGCATTTACAATATTCATTGATTTTTGCCATTGAAAAACATCGTTATTCATATACCAGAAATGTTTGAAGCTACTGACTGAATGAAAAGAGCTGGCATCTCACTCTCTTTGAATCTTCTTTATCATGCCAGGATTAGCAGGAAAAAGCAAAAAATTTCAGAATTGCACCTTGCAATGCGGAGAAATTACTCTTTGTGCATTTACAATATTCATTGATTTTTGCCATTGAAAAACATGTTATTCATATACCAGAAATGTTTGAAGCTACTGACTGAATGAAAAGAGCTGGCATCTCACTCTCTTTGAATCTTCTTTATCATGCCAGGATTAGCAGGAAAAAGCAAAAAATTTCAGAATTGCACGTTGCAATGCGGAGATATTACTGTTTGTGCATTTACAATATTCATTGATTTTTGCCATTGAAAAACGTCCAGAAATGTTTGAAGCTACTGACTGAATGAAAGGAGCTGGCATCTCACTCTCTTTGAATCTTCTTTATCATGCTAGGATTAGCAGGAAAAAGCAAAAAATTTCAGAATTGCACCTTGCAATGCGGAGAAATTACTGTGTGTGCATTTACAATATTCATTGATTTTTGCCATTGAAAAACATCGTTATTCATATACCAGAAATGTTTGAAGCTACTGACTGAATGAAAAGAGCTGGCATCTCACTCTCTTTGAATCTTCTTTATCATGCCAGGATTAGCAGGAAAAAGCAAAAAATTTCAGAATTGCACCTTGCAATGTGGAGATATTACTGTTAGTGCATTTACAATATTCATTGATTTTTGCCATTGAAAAACATGTTATTCATATACCAGAAATGTTTGAAGCTACTGACTGAATGAAAAGAGCTGGCATCTCACTCTCTTTGAATCTTCTTTATCATGCCAGGATTAGCAGGAAAAAGCAAAAAATTTCAGAATTGCACCTTGCAATGTGGAGATATTACTGTTTGTGCATTTACAATATTCATTGATTTTTGCCATTGAAAAACATGTTATTCATATACCAGAAATGTTTGAAGCTACTGACTGAATGAAAAGAGCTGGCATCTCACTCTCTTTGAATCTTCTTTATCATGCCAGGATTAGCAGGAAAAAGCAAAAAATTTCAGAATTGCACCTTGCAATGTGGAGATATTACTGTTTGTGCATTTACAATATTCATTGATTTTTGCCATTGAAAAACGTCCAGAAATGTTTGAAGCTACTGACTGAATGAAAGGAGCTGGCATCTCACTCTCTTTGAATCTTCTTTATCATGCTAGGATTAGCAGGAAAAAGCAAAAAATTTCAGAATTGCACCTTGCAATGCGGAGAAATTACTGTGTGTGCATTTACAATATTCATTGATTTTTGCCATTGAAAAACATCGTTATTCATATACCAGAAATGTTTGAAGCTACTGACTGAATGAAAAGAGCTGGCATCTCACTCTCTTTGAATCTTCTTTATCATGCCAGGATTAGCAGGAAAAAGCAAAAAATTTCAGAATTGCACCTTGCAATGTGGAGATATTACTGTTTGTGCATTTACAATATTCATTGATTTTTGCCATTGAAAAACGTCCAGAAATGTTTGAAGCTACTGACTGAATGAAAGGAGCTGGCATCTCACTCTCTTTGAATCTTCTTTATCATGCTAGGATTAGCAGGAAAAAGCAAAAAATTTCAGAATTGCACCTTGCAATGCGGAGAAATTACTGTGTGTGCATTTACAATATTCATTGATTTTTGCCATTGAAAAACATGTTATTCATATACCAGAAATGTTTGAAGCTACTGACTGAATGAAAGGAGCTGGCATCTCACTCTCTTTGAATCTTCTTTATCATGCCAGGATTAGCAGGAAAAAGCAAAAAATTTCAGAATTGCACCTTGCAATGTGGAGATATTACTGTTTGTGCATTTACAATATTCATTGATTTTTGCCATTGAAAAACGTCCAGAAATGTTTGAAGCTACTGACTGAATGAAAGGAGCTGGCATCTCACTCTCTTTGAATCTTCTTTATCATGCTAGGATTAGCAGGAAAAAGCAAAAAATTTCAGAATTGCACCTTGCAATGCGGAGAAATTACTGTTTGTGCATTTACAATATTCATTGATTTTTGCCAATGAAAAACATGTTATTCATATACCAGAAATGTTTGAAGCTACTGACTGAATGAAAGGAGCTGGCATCTCACTCTCTTTGAATCTTCTTTATCATGCCAGGATTAGCAGGAAAAAGCAAAAAATTTCAGAATTGCACCTTGCAATGTGGAGATATTACTGTTTGTGCATTTACAATATTCATTGATTTTTGCCATTGAAAAACGTCCAGAAATGTTTGAAGCTACTGACTGAATGAAAAGAGCTGGCATCTCACTCTCTTTGAATCTTCTTTATCATGCCAGGATTAGCAAGAAAAAGGAAAAAATTTCAGAATTGCACCTTGCAATGTGGAGATATTACTGTTTGTGCATTTACAATATTCATTGATTTTTGCCATTGAAAAACGTCCAGAAATGTTTGAAGCTACTGACTGAATGAAAGGAGCTGGCATCTCACTCTCTTTGAATCTTCTTTATCATGCTAGGATTAGCAGGAAAAAGCAAAAAATTTCAGAATTGCACCTTGCAATGCGGAGAAATTACTGTGTGTGCATTTACAATATTCATTGATTTTTGCCATTGAAAAACATGTTATTCATATACCAGAAATGTTTGAAGCTACTGTCTGAATGAAAAGAGCTGACATCTCACTCTCTTTGAATCTTCTTTATCATGCTAGGATTAGCAGGAAAAAGCAAAAAAATTTCAGAATTGCACCTTGCAATGCGGAGAAATTACTGTGTGTGCATTTACAATATTCATTGATTTTTGCCATTGAAAAACATCATGTTATTCATATACCAGAAATGTTTGAAGCTACTGACTGAATGAAAGGAGCTGGCATCTCACTCTCTTTGAATCTTCTTTATCATGCCAGGATTAGCAGGAAAAAGCAAAAAATTTCAGAATTGCACCTTGCAATGTGGAGATATTACTGTTTGTGCATTTACAATATTCATTGATTTTTGCCATTGAAAAACGTCCAGAAATGTTTGAAGCTACTGACTGAATGAAAGGAGCTGGCATCTCACTCTCTTTGAATCTTCTTTATCATGCTAGGATTAGCAGGAAAAAGCAAAAAATTTCAGAATTGCACCTTGCAATGCGGAGAAATTACTGTGTGTGCATTTACAATATTCATTGATTTTTGCCATTGAAAAACATCGTTATTCATATACCAGAAATGTTTGAAGCTACTGACTGAATGAAAAGAGCTGGCATCTCACTCTCTTTGAATCTTCTTTATCCTGCCAGGATTAGCAGGAAAAAGCAAAAAATTTCAGAATTGCACCTTGCAATGTGGAGATATTACTGTTTGTGCATTTACAATATTCATTGATTTTTGCCATTGAAAAACATGTTATTCATATACCAGAAATGTTTGAAGCTACTGACTGAATGAAAAGAGCTGGCATCTCACTCTCTTTGAATCTTCTTTATCATGCCAGGATTAGCAGGAAAAAGCAAAAAATTTCAGAATTGCACCTTGCAATGTGGAGATATTACTGTTTGTGCATTTACAATATTCATTGATTTTTGCCATTGAAAAACGTCCAGAAATGTTTGAAGCTACTGACTGAATGAAAGGAGCTGGCATCTCACTCTCTTTGAATCTTCTTTATCATGCTAGGATTAGCAGGAAAAAGCAAAAAATTTCAGAATTGCACCTTGCAATGCGGAGAAATTACTGTGTGTGCATTTACAATATTCATTGATTTTTGCCATTGAAAAACATGTTATTCATATACCAGAAATGTTTGAAGCTACTGACTGAATGAAAAGAGCTGGCATCTCACTCTCTTTGAATCTTCTTTATCATGCCAGGATTAGCAGGAAAAAGCAAAAATTTCAGAATTGCACCTTGCAATGTGGAGATATTACTGTTTGTGCATTTACAATATTCATTGATTTTTGCCATTGAAAAACATGTTATTCATATACCAGAAATGTTTGAAGCTACTGACTGAATGAAAGGAGCTGGCATCTCACTCTCTTTGAATCTTCTTTATCATGCCAGGATTAGCAGGAAAAAGCAAAAAATTTCAGAATTGCACCTTGCAATGTGGAGATATTACTGTTTGTGCATTTACAATATTCATTGATTTCTGCCATTGAAAAACGTCCATAAATGTTTGAAGCTACTGACTGAATGAAAAGAGCTGGCATCTCACTCTCTTTGAATCTTCTTTATCATGCCAGGATTAGCAGGAAAAAGCAAAAAATTTCAGAATTGCACCTTGCAATGTGGAGATATTACTGTTTGTGCATTTACAATATTCATTGATTTTTGCCATTGAAAAACGCCCAGAAATGTTTGAAGCTACTGACTGAATGAAAGGAGCTGGCATCTCACTCTCTTTGAATCTTCTTTATCATGCTAAGAGGAGCAGGAAAAAGCAAAAAATTTCAGAATTGCACGTTGCAATGTGGAGATATTACTGTTTGTGCATTTACAATATTCATTGATTTTTGCCATTGAAAAACATGTTATTCATATACCTGAAATGTTTGAAGCTACTGACTGAATGAAAAGAGCTGGCATCTCACTCTCTTTGAATCTTCTTTATCATGCCAGGATTAGCAGGAAAAAGCAAAAAATTTCAGTATTGCACCTTGCAATGTGGAGATATTACTGCTTGTGCATTTACAATATTCATTGATTTTTGCCATTGAAAAACGTCCAGAAATGTTTGAAGCTACTGACTGAATGAAAAGAGCTGGCATCTCACTCTCTTTGAATCTTCTTTATCATGCTAGGATTAGCAGGAAAAAGCAAAAAATTTCAGAATTGCACCTTGCAATGCGGAGAAATTACTGTTTGTGAATTTACAATATTCATTGATTTTTGCCATTGAAAAACATGTTATTCATATACCAGAAATGTTTGAAGCTACTGACTGAATGAAAAGAGCTGGCATCTCACTCTCTTTGAATCTTCTTTATCATGCCAGGATTAGCAGGAAAAAGCAAAAAAATTCAGAATTGCACCTTGCAATGTGGAGATATTACTGTTTGTGCATTTACAATATTCATTGATTTTTGCCATTGAAAAACATCATGTTATTCATATACCAGAAATGTTTGAAGCTACTGACTGAATGAAAAGTGCTGGCATCTCACTCTCTTTGAATCTTCTTTATCATGCCAGGATTAGCAGGAAAAAGCAAAAAATTTCAGAATTGCACCTTGCAATGTGGAGATATTACTGTTTGTGCATTTACAATATTCATTGATTTTTGCCATTGAAAAACGTCCAGAAATGTTTGAAGCTACTGACTGAATGAAAGGAGCTGGCATCTCACTCTCTTTGAATCTTCTTTATCATGCTAGGATTAGCAGGAAAAAGCAAAAAATTTCAGAATTGCACCTTGCAATGCGGAGAAATTACTGTGTGTGTATTTACAATATTCATTGATTTTTGCCATTGAAAAACATCATGTTATTCATATACCAGAAATGTTTGAAGCTACTGACTGAATGAAAAGAGCTGGCATCTCACTCTCTTTGAATCTTCTTTATCATGCCAGGATTAGCAGGAAAAAGCAAAAAATTTCAGAATTGCACCTTGCAATGTGGAGATATTACTGTTTGTGCATTTACAATATTCATTGATTTTTGCCATTGAAAAACGTCCAGAAATGTTTGAAGCTACTGACTGAATGAAAGGAGCTGGCATCTCACTCTCTTTGAATCTTCTTTATCATGCTAGGATTAGCAGGAAAAAGCAAAAAATTTCAGAATTGCACCTTGCAATGCGGAGAAATTACTGTGTGTGCATTTACAATATTCATTGATTTTTGCCATTGAAAAACATCGTTATTCATATACCAGAAATGTTTGAAGCTACTGACTGAATGAAAAGAGCTGGCATCTCACTCTCTTTGAATCTTCTTTATCATGCCAGGATTAGCAGGAAAAAGCAAAAAATTTCAGAATTGCACCTTGCAATGTGGAGATATTACTGTTTGTGCATTTACAATATTCATTGATTTTTGCCATTGAAAAACGTCCAGAAATGTTTGAAGCTACTGACTGAATGAAAGGAGCTGGCATCTCACTCTCTTTGAATCTTCTTTATCATGCTAGGATTAGCAGGAAAAAGCAAACAATTTCAGAATTGCACATTGCAATGCGGAGAAATTACTGTTTGTGCATTTACAATATTCATTGATTTTTGCCATTGAAAAACATCATGTTATTCATATACCAGAAATGTTTGAAGCTACTGACTGAATGAAAGGAGCTGGCATCTCACTCTCTTTGAATCTTCTTTATCATGCTAGGATTAGCAGGAAAAAGCAAAAAATTTCAGAATTGCACCCTGCAATGCGGAGAAATTACTCTTTGTGCATTTACAATATTCATTGATTTTTGCCATTGAAAAACATGTTATTCATATACCAGAAATGTTTGAAGCTACTGACTGAATGCAAAGAGCTGCCATCTCACTCTCTTTGAATCTTCTTTATCATGCCAGGATTAGCAGGAAAAAGCAAAAAATTTCAGAATTGCACGTTGCAATGTGGAGATATTACTGTTTGTGCATTTACAATATTCATTGATTTTTGCCATTGAAAAACGTCCAGAAATGTTTGAAGCTACTGACTGAATGAAAGGAGCTGGCATCTCACTCTCTTTGAATCTTCTTTATCATGCTAGGATTAGCAGGAAAAAGCAAAAAATTTCAGAATTGCACCTTGCAATGCGGAGAAATTACTGTTTGTGCATTTACAATATTCATTGATTTTTGCCATTGAAAAACATCGTTATTCATATACCAGAAATGTTTGAAGCTACTGACTGAATGAAAAGAGCTGGCATCTCACTCTCTTTGAATCTTCTTTATCATGCCAGGATTAGCAGGAAAAAGCAAAAAATTTCAGAATTGCACCTTGCAATGTGGAGATATTACTGTTTGTGCATTTACAATATTCATTGATTTTTGCCATTGAAAAACATGTTATTCATATACCAGAAATGTTTGAAGCTACTGACTGAATGAAAAGAGCTGGCATCTCACTCTCTTTGAATCTTCTTTATCATGCCAGGATTAGCAGGAAAAAGCAAAAAATTTCAGAATTGCACCTTGCAATGCGGAGATATTACTGTTTGTGCATTTACAATATTCATTGATTTTTGCCATTGAAAAACATGTTATTCATATACCAGAAATGTTTGAAGCTACTGACTGAATGAAAAGAGCTGGCATCTCACTCTCTTTGAATCTTCTTTATCATGCCAGGATTAGCAGGAAAAAGCAAAAAATTTCAGAATTGCACCTTGCAATGTGGAGATATTACTGTTTGTGCATTTACAATATTCATTGATTTTTGCCATTGAAAAACGTCCAGAAATGTTTGAAGCTACTGACTGAATGAAAGGAGCTGGCATCTCACTCTCTTTGAATCTTCTTTATCATGCTAGGATTAGCAGGAAAAAGCAAAAAATTTCAGAATTGCACCTTGCAATGCGGAGAAATTACTGTGTGTGCATTTACAATATTCATTGATTTTTGCCATTGAAAAACATGTTATTCATATACCAGAAATGTTTGAAGCTACTGACTGAATGAAAGGAGCTGGCATCTCACTCTCTTTGAATCTTCTTTATCATGCCAGGATTAGCAGGAAAAAGCAAAAAATTTCAGAATTGCACCTTGCAATGTGGAGATATTACTGTTTGTGCATTTACAATATTCATTGATTTTTGCCATTGAAAAACGTCCAGAAATGTTTGAAGCTACTGACTGAATGAAAGGAGCTGGCATCTCACTCTCTTTGAATCTTCTTTATCATGCTAGGATTAGCAGGAAAAAGCAAAAAATTTCAGAATTGCACCTTGCAATGCGGAGAAATTACTGTTTGTGCATTTACAATATTCATTGATTTTTGCCAATGAAAAACATGTTATTCATATACCAGAAATGTTTGAAGCTACTGACTGAATGAAAGGAGCTGGCATCTCACTCTCTTTGAATCTTCTTTATCATGCCAGGATTAGCAGGAAAAAGCAAACAATTTCAGAATTGCACCTTGCAATGTGGAGATATTACTGTTTGTGCATTTACAATATTCATTGATTTTTGCCATTGAAAAACGTCCAGAAATGTTTGAAGCTACTGACTGAATGAAAGGAGCTGGCATCTCACTCTCTTTGAATCTTCTTTATCATGCTAGGATTAGCAGGAAAAAGCAAAAAATTTCAGAATTGCACCTTGCAATGCGGAGAAATTACTGTGTGTGCATTTACAATATTCATTGATTTTTGCCATTGAAAAACATGTTATTCATATACCAGAAATGTTTGAAGCTACTGTCTGAATGAAAAGAGCTGACATCTCACTCTCTTTGAATCTTCTTTATCATGCTAGGATTAGCAGGAAAAAGCAAAAAATTTCAGAATTGCACCTTGCAATGCGGAGAAATTACTGTGTGTGCATTTACAATATTCATTGATTTTTGCCATTGAAAAACATCATGTTATTCATATACCAGAAATGTTTGAAGCTACTGACTGAATGAAAGGAGCTGGCATCTCACTCTCTTTGAATCTTCTTTATCATGCCAGGATTAGCAGGAAAAAGCAAAAAATTTCAGAATTGCACCTTGCAATGTGGAGATATTACTGTTTGTGCATTTACAATATTCATTGATTTTTGCCATTGAAAAACGTCCAGAAATGTTTGAAGCTACTGACTGAATGAAAGGAGCTGGCATCTCACTCTCTTTGAATCTTCTTTATCATGCTAGGATTAGCAGGAAAAAGCAAAAAATTTCAGAATTGCACCTTGCAATGCGGAGAAATTACTGTGTGTGCATTTACAATATTCATTGATTTTTGCCATTGAAAAACATCGTTATTCATATACCAGAAATGTTTGAAGGTACTGACTGAATGAAAAGAGCTGGCATCTCACTCTCTTTGAATCTTCTTTATCCTGCCAGGATTAGCAGGAAAAAGCAAAAAATTTCAGAATTGCAGCTTGCAATGTGGAGATATTACTGTTTGTGCATTTACAATATTCATTGATTTTTGCCATTGAAAAACATGTTATTCATATACCAGAAATGTTTGAAGCTACTGACTGAATGAAAGGAGCTGGCATCTCACTCTCTTTGAATCTTCTTTATCATGCCAGGATTAGCAGGAAAAAGCAAAAAATTTCAGAATTGCACCTTGCAATGTGGAGATATTATTGTTTGTGCATTTACAATATTCATTGATTTTTGCCATTGAAAAACGTCCAGAAATGTTTGAAGCTACTGACTGAATGAAAAGAGCTGGCATCTCACTCTCTTTGAATCTTCTTTATCATGCCAGGATTAGCAGGAAAAAGCAAAAAATTTCAGAATTGCACCTTGCAATGTGGAGATATTACTGTTTGTGCATTTACAATATTCATTGATTTTTGCCATTGAAAAACGTCCAGAAATGTTTAAAGCTACTGACTGAATGAAAGGAGCTGGCATCTCACTCTCTTTGAATCTTCTTTATCATGCTAGGATTAGCAGGAAAAAGCAAAAAATTTCAGAATTGCACCTTGCAATGCGGAGAAATTACTGTGTGTGCATTTACAATATTCATTGATTTTTGCCATTGAAAAACATGTTATTCATATACCAGAAATGTTTGAAGCTACTGTCTGAATGAAAAGAGCTGGCATCTCACTCTCTTTGAATCTTCTTTATCATGCTAGGATTAGCAGGAAAAAGCAAAAAATTTCAGAATTGCACCTTGCAATGCGGAGAAATTACTGTGTGTGCATTTACAATATTCTGATTTTTGCCATTGAAAAACGTCCAGAAATGTTTGAAGCTACTGACTGAATGAAAGGAGCTGGCATCTCACTCTCTTTGAATCTTCTTTATCATGCTAGGATTAGCAGGAAAAAGCAAAAAATTTCAGAATTGCACCTTGCAATGCGGAGAAATTACTGTGTGTGCATTTACAATATTCATTGATTTTTGCCATTGAAAAACATCATGTTATTCATATACCAGAAATGTTTGAAGCTACTGACTGAATGAAAGGAGCTGGCATCTCACTCTCTTTGAATCTTCTTTATCATGCTAGGATTAGCAGGAAAAAGCAAAACATTTCAGAATTGCACCTTGCAATGCGGAGAAATTACTGTGTGTGCATTTACAATATTCATTGATTTTTGCCATTGAAAAACATCATGTTATTCATATACCAGAAATGTTTGAAGCTACTGACTGAATGAAAGGAGCTGGCATCTCACTCTCTTTGAATCTTCTTTATCATGCCAGGATTAGCAGGAAAAAGCAAAAAATTTCAGAATTGCACCTTGCAATGTGGAGATATTACTGTTTGTGCATTTACAATATTCATTGATTTTTGCCATTGAAAAACGTCCAGAAATGTTTGAAGCTACTGACTGAATGAAAGGAGCTGGCATCTCACTCTCTTTGAATCTTCTTTATCATGCTAGGAATAGCAGGAAAAAGCAAAAAATTTCAGAATTGCACCTTGCAATGCGGAGAAATTACTGTGTGTGCATTTACAATATTCATTGATTTTTGCCATTGAAAAACATCGTTATTCATATACCAGAAATGTTTGAAGCTACTGACTGAATGAAAAGAGCTGGCATCTCACTCTCTTTGAATCTTCTTTATCCTGCCAGGATTAGCAGGAAAAAGCAAAAAATTTCAGAATTGCACCTTGCAATGTGGAGATATTACTGTTTGTGCATTTACAATATTCATTGATTTTTGCCATTGAAAAACATGTTATTCATAAACCAGAAATGTTTGAAGCTACTGACTGAATGAAAAGAGCTGGCATCTCACTCTCTTTGAATCTTCTTTATCATGCCAGGATTAGCAGGAAAAAGCAAAAAATTTCAGAATTGCACCTTGCAATGTGGAGATATTACTGTTTGTGCATTTACAATATTCATTGATTTTTGCCATTGAAAAACATCCAGAAATGTTTGAAGCTACTGACTGAATGAAAGGAGCTGGCATCTCACTCTCTTTGAATCTTCTTTATCATGCTAGGATTAGCAGGAAAAAGCAAAAAATTTCAGAATTGCACCTTGCAATGCGGAGAAATTACTGTGTGTGCATTTACAATATTCATTGATTTTTGCCATTGAAAAACATCGTTATTCATATACCAGAAATGTTTGAAGCTACTGACTGAATGAAAAGAGCTGGCATCTCACTCTCTTTGAATCTTCTTTATCATGCCAGGATTAGCAGGAAAAAGCAAAAAATTTCAGAATTGCACCTTGCAATGTGGAGATATTACTGTTTGTGCATTTACAATATTCATTGATTTTTGCCATTGAAAAACATGTTATTCATATACCAGAAATGTTTGAAGCTACTGACTGAATGAAAGGAGCTGGCATCTCACTCTCTTTGAATCTTCTTTATCATGCCAGGATTAGCAGGAAAAAGCAAAAAATTTCAGAATTGCACCTTGCAATGTGGAGATATTACTGTTTGTGCATTTACAATATTCATTGATTTTTGCCATTGAAAAACGTCCAGAAATGTTTGAAGCTACTGACTGAATGAAAAGAGCTGGCATCTCACTCTCTTTGAATCTTCTTTATCATGCCAGGATTAGCAGGAAAAAGCAAAAAATTTCAGAATTGCACCTTGCAATGTGGAGATATTACTGTTTGTGCATTTACAATATTCATTGATTTTTGCCATTGAAAAACGTCCAGAAATGTTTGAAGCTACTGACTGAATGAAAGGAGCTGGCATCTCACTCTCTTTGAATCTTCTTTATCATGCTAGGATTAGCAGGAAAAAGCAAAAAATTTCAGAATTGCACCTTGCAATGCGGAGAAATTACTGTGTGTGCATTTACAATATTCATTGATTTTTGCCATTGAAAAACATGTTATTCATATACCAGAAATGTTTGAAGCTACTGTCTGAATGAAAAGAGCTGGCATCTCACTCTCTTTGAATCTTCTTTATCATGCTAGGATTAGCAGGAAAAAGCAAAAAATTTCAGAATTGCACCTTGCAATGCGGAGAAATTACTGTGTGTGCATTTACAATATTCATTGATTTTTGCCCTTGAAAAACATCATGTTATTCATATACCAGAAATGTTTGAAGCTACTGACTGAATGAAAGGAGCTGGCATCTCACTCTCTTTGAATCTTCTTTATCATGCCAGGATTAGCAGGAAAAAGCAAAAAATTTCAGAATTGCACCTTGCAATGTGGAGATATTACTGTTTGTGCATTTACAATATTCTGATTTTTGCCATTGAAAAACGTCCAGAAATGTTTGAAGCTACTGACTGAATGAAAGGAGCTGGGATCTCACTCTCTTTGAATCTTCTTTATCATGCTAGGATTAGCAGGAAAAAGCAAAAAATTTCAGAATTGCACCTTGCAATGCGGAGAAATTACTGTGTGTGCATTTACAATATTCATTGATTTTTGCCATTGAAAAACATCGTTATTCATATACCAGAAATGTTTGAAGCTACTGACTGAATGAAAAGAGCTGGCATCTCACTCTCTTTGAATCTTCTTTATCCTGCCAGGATTAGCAGGAAAAAGCAAAAAATTTCAGAATTGCACCTTGCAATGTGGAGATATTACTGTTTGTGCATTTACAATATTCATTGATTTTTGCCATTGAAAAACATGTTATTCATATACCAGAAATGTTTGAAGCTACTGACTGAATGAAAAGAGCTGGCATCTCACTCTCTTTGAATCTTCTTTATCATGCCAGGATTAGCAGGAAAAAGCAAAAAATTTCAGAATTGCACCTTGCAATGTGGAGATATTACTGTTTGTGCATTTACAATATTCATTGATTTTTGCCATTGAAAAACGTCCAGAAATGTTTGAAGCTACTGACTGAATGAAAGGAGCTGGCATCTCACTCTCTTTGAATCTTCTTTATCATGCTAGGATTAGCAGGAAAAAGCAAAAAATTTCAGAATTGCACCTTGCAATGCGGAGAAATTACTGTTTGTGCATTTACAATATTCATTGATTTTTGCCATTGAAAAACATCATGTTATTCATATACCAGAAATGTTTGAAGCTACTGACTGAATGAAAGGAGCTGGCATCTCACTCTCTTTGAATCTTCTTTATCATGCTAGGATTTGCAGGAAAAAGCATAAAATTTCAGAATTGCACCTTGCAATGCGGAGAAATTACTGTGTGTGCATTTACAATATTCATTGATTTTTGCCATTGAAAAACATCATGTTATTCATATACCAGAAATGTTTGAAGCTACTGACTGAATGAAAGGAGCTGGCATCTCACTCTCTTTGAATCTTCTTTATCATGCTAGGATTAGCAGGAAAAAGCAAAATATTTCAGAATTGCACCTTGCAATGCGGAGAAATTACTGTTTGTGCATTTACAATATTCATTGATTTTTGCCATTGAAAAACATCATGTTATTCATATACCAGAAATGTTTGAAGCTACTGACTGAATGAAAAGAGCTGGCATCTCACTCTCTTTGAATCTTCTTTATCATGCCAGGATTAGCAGGAAAAAGCAAAAAATTTCAGAATTGCACCTTGCAATGTGGAGATATTACTGTTTGTGCATTTACAATATTCATTGATTTTTGCCATTGAAAAACGTCCAGAAATGTTTGAAGCTACTGACTGAATGAAAGGAGCTGGCATCTCACTCTCTTTGAATCTTCTTTATCATGCTAGGATTAGCAGGAAAAAGCAAAAAATTTCAGAATTGCACCTTGCAATGCGGAGAAATTACTGTTTGTGCATTTACAATATTCATTGATTTTTGCCATTGAAAAACATGTTATTCATATACCAGAAATGTTTGAAGCTACTGACTGAATGAAAAGAGCTGGCATCTCACTCTCTTTGAATCTTCTTTATCATGCCAGGATTAGCAGGAAAAAGCAAAAAATTTCAGAATTGCACCTTGCAATGTGGAGATATTACTGTTTGTGCATTTACAATATTCATTGATTTTTGCCATTGAAAAACATCATGTTATTCATATACCAGAAATGTTTGAAGCTACTGACTGAATGAAAAGAGCTGGCATCTCACTCTCTTTGAATCTTCTTTATCATGCCAGGATTAGCAGGAAAAAGCAAAAAATTTCAGAATTGCACCTTGCAATGTGGAGATATTACTGTTTGTGCATTTACAATATTCATTGATTTTTGCCATTGAAAAACGTCCAGAAATGTTTGAAGCTACTGACTGAATGAAAGGAGCTGGCATCTCACTCTCTTTGAATCTTCTTTATCATGCTAGGATTAGCAGGAAAAAGCAAAAAATTTCAGAATTGCACCTTGTAATGTGGAGAAATTACTGTGTGTGCATTTACAATATTCATTGATTTTTGCCATTGAAAAACATCATGTTATTCATATACCAGAAATGTTTGAAGCTACTGACTGAATGAAAGGAGCTGGCATCTCACTCTCTTTGAATCTTCTTTATCATGCTAGGATTAGCAGGAAAAAGCAAAAAATTTCAGAATTGCACCTTGCAATGCGGAGAAATTACTGTTTGTGCATTTACAATATTCATTGATTTTTGCCATTGAAAAACATCATGTTATTCATATACCAGAAATGTTTGAAGCTACTGACTGAATGAAAGGAGCTGGCATCTCACTCTCTTTGAATCTTCTTTATCATGCTAGGATTAGCAGGAAAAAGCAAAAAATTTCAGAATTGCACCTTGCAATGCGGAGAAATTACTGTGTGTGCATTTACAATATTCATTGATTTTTGCCATTGAAAAACATCGTTATTCATATACCAGAAATGTTTGAAGCTACTGACTGAATGAAAAGAGCTGGCATCTCACTCTCTTTGAATCTTCTTTATCATGCCAGGATTAGCAGGAAAAAGCAAAAAATTTCAGAATTGCACCTTGCAATGTGGAGATATTACTGTTTGTGCATTTACAATATTCATTGATTTTTGCCATTGAAAAACGTCCAGAAATGTTTGAAGCTACTGACTGAATGAAAGGAGTTGGCATCTCACTCTCTTTGAATCTTCTTTATCATGCTAGGATTAGCAGGAAAAAGCAAAAAATTTCAGAATTGCACCATGCAATGTGGAGATATTACTGTTTGTGCATTTACAATATTCATTGATTTTTGCCATTGAAAAACGTCCAGAAATGTTTGAAGCTACTGACTGAATGAAAGGAGCTGGCATCTCACTCTCTTTGAATCTTCTTTATCATGCTAGGATTAGCAGGAAAAAGCAAAAAATTTCAGAATTGCACCTTGCAATGCGGAGAAATTACTGTGTGTGCATTTACAATATTCATTGATTTTTGCCATTGAAAAACGTCCAGAAATGTTTGAAGCTACTGACTGAATGAAAGGAGCTGGCATCTCACTCTCTTTGAATCTTCTTTATCATGCTAAGAGGAGCAGGAAAAAGCAAAAAATTTCAGAATTGCCCATTGCAATGTGGAGATATTACTGTTTGTGCATTTACAATATTCATTGATTTTTGCCATTGAAAAACATGTTATTCATATACCAGAAATGTTTGAAGCTACTGACTGAATGAAAAGAGCTGGCATCTCACTCTCTTTGAATCTTCTTTATCATGCTAAGAGGAGCAGGAAAAAGCAAAAAATTTCAGAATTGCACGTTGCAATGTGGAGATATTACTGTTTGTGCATTTACAATATTCATTGATTTTTGCCATTGAAAAACATGTTATTCATATACCAGAAATGTTTGAAGCTACTGACTGAATGAAAAGAGCTGGCATCTCACTCTCTTTGAATCTTCTTTATCATGCCAGGATTAGCAGGAAAAAGCAAAAAATTTCAGTATTGCACCTTGCAATGTGGAGATATTACTGCTTGTGCATTTACAATATTCATTGATTTTTGCCATTGAAAAACGTCCAGAAATGTTTGAAGCTACTGACTGAATGAAAAGAGCTGGCATCTCACTCTCTTTGAATCTTCTTTATCATGCCAGGATTAGCAGGAAAAAGCAAAAAATTTCAGAATTGCACCTTGCAATGTGGAGATATTACTGTTTGTGCATTTACAATATTCATTGATTTTTGCCATTGAAAAACGTCCAGAAATGTTTGAAGCTACTGACTGAATGAAAGGAGCTGGCATCTCACTCTCTTTGAATCTTCTTTATCATGCTAGGATTAGCAGGAAAAAGCAAAAAATTTCAGAATTGCACCTTGCAATGCGGAGAAATTACTGTGTGTGCATTTACAATATTCATTGATTTTTGCCATTGAAAAACATCGTTATTCATATACCAGAAATGTTTGAAGCTACTGACTGAATGAAAAGAGCTGGCATCTCACTCTCTTTGAATGTTCTTTATCATGCCAGGATTAGCAGGAAAAAGCAAAAAATTTCAGAATTGCACCTTGCAATGTGGAGATATTACTGTTTGTGCATTTACAATATTCATTGATTTTTGCCATTGAAAAACATGTTATTCATATACCAGAAATGTTTGAAGCTACTGACTGAATGAAAAGAGCTGGCATCTCACTCTCTTTGAATCTTCTTTACCATGCCAGGTTTAGCAGGAAAAAGCAAAAAATTTCAGAATTGCACCTTGCAATGTGGAAATATTACTGTTTGTGCATTTACAATATTCATTGATTTTTGCCATTGAAAAACGTCCAGAAATGTTTGAAGCTACTGACTGAATGAAAGGAGCTGGCATCTCACTCTCTTTGAATCTTCTTTATCATGCTAGGATTAGCAGGAAAAAGCAAAAAATTTCAGAATTGCACCTTGCAATGCGGAGAAATTACTGTTTGTGCATTTACAATATTCATTGATTTTTGCCATTGAAAAACATCATGTTATTCATATACCAGAAATGTTTGAAGCTACTGACTGAATGAAAGGAGCTGGCATCTCACTCTCTTTGAATCTTCTTTATCATGCTAGGATTAGCAGGAAAAAGCAAAAAATTTCAGAATTGCACCTTGCAATGCGGAGAAATTACTGTGTGTGCATTTACAATATTCATTGATTTTTGCCATTGAAAAACATGTTATTCATATACCAGAAATGTTTGAAGCTACTGACTGAATGAAAGGAGCTGGCATCTCACTCTCTTTGAATCTTCTTTATCATGCTAGGATTAGCAGGAAAAAGCAAAAAATTTCAGAATTGCACCTTGCAATGCGGAGAAATTACTGTTTGTGCATTTACAATATTCATTGATTTTTGCCATTGAAAAACATCATGTTATTCATATACCAGAAATGTTTGAAGCTACTGACTGAATGAAAGGAGCTGGCATCTCACTCTCTTTGAATCTTCTTTATCATGCTAGGATTAGCAGGAAAAAGCAAAAAATTTCAGAATTGCACCTTGCAATGCGGAGAAATTACTGTGTGTGCATTTACAATATTCATTGATTTTTGCCATTGAAAAACATCGTTATTCATATACAAGAAATGTTTGAAGCTACTGACTGAATGAAAAGAGCTGGCATCTCACTCTCTTTGAATCTTCTTTATCATGCCAGGATTAGCAGGAAAAAGCAAAAAATTTCAGAATTGCACCTTGCAATGTGGAGATATTACTGTTTGTGCATTTACAATATTCATTGATTTTTGCCATTGAAAAACGTCCAGAAATGTTTGAAGCTACTGACTGAATGAAAGGAGCTGGCATCTCACTCTCTTTGAATCTTCTTTATCATGCTAGGATTAGCAGGAAAAAGCAAAAAATTTCAGAATTGCACCTTGCAATGCGGAGAAATTACTGTTTGTGCATTTACAATATTCATTGATTTTTGCCATTGAAAAACATCATGTTATTCATATACCAGAAATGTTTGAAGCTACTGACTGAATGAATGGAGCTGGCATCTCACTCTCTTTGAATCTTCTTTATCATGCTAGGATTAGCAGGAAAAAGCAAAAAATTTCAGAATTGCACCTTGCAATGCGGAGAAATTACTGTGTGTGCATTTACAATATTCATTGATTTTTGCCATTGAAAAACATCGTTATTCATATACCAGAAATGTTTGAAGCTACTGACTGAATGAAAAGAGCTGGCATCTCACTCTCTGAATCTTCTTTATCATGCCAGGATTAGCAGGAAAAAGCAAAAAATTTCAGAATTGCACCTTGCAATGTGGAGATATTACTGTTTGTGCATTTACAATATTCATTGATTTTTGCCATTGAAAAACGTCCAGAAATGTTTGAAGCTACTGACTGAATGAAAGGAGCTGGCATCTCACTCTCTTTGAATCTTCTTTATCATGCTAGGATTAGCAGGAAAAAGCAAAAAATTTCAGAATTGCACCTTGCAATACGGAGAAATTACTGTGTGTGCATTTACAATATACATTGATTTTTGCCATTGAAAAACATGTTATTCATATACCAGAAATGTTTGAAGCTACTGACTGAATGAAAAGAGCTGGCATCTCACTCTCTTTGAATCTTCTTTATCATGCCAGGATTAGCAGGAAAAAGCAAAAAATTTCAGAATTGCAACTTGCAATACGGAGAAATTACTGTGTGTGCATTTACAATATTCATTGATTTTTGCCATTGAAAAACGTCCAGAAATGTTTGAAGCTACTGACTGAATGAAAGGAGCTGGCATCTCACTCTCTTTGAATCTTCTTTATCATGCTAAGAGGAGCAGGAAAAAGCAAAAAATTTCAGAATTGCCCATTGCAATGTGGACATATTACTGTTTGTGCATTTACAATATTCATTGATTTTTGCCATTGAAAAACATGTTATTCATATACCAGAAATGTTTGAAGCTACTGACTGAATGAAAAGAGCTGGCATCTCACTCTCTTTGAATCTTCTTTATCATGCTAAGAGGAGCAGGAAAAAGCAAAAAATTTCAGAATTGCACGTTGCAATGTGGAGATATTACTGTTTGTGCATTTACAATATTCATTGATTTTTGCCATTGAAAAACATGTTATTCATATACCAGAAATGTTTGAAGCTACTGACTGAATGAAAAGAGCTGGCATCTCACTCTCTTTGAATCTTCTTTATCATGCCAGGATTAGCAGGAAAAAGCAAAAAATTTCAGTATTGCACCTTGCAATGTGGAGATATTACTGCTTGTGCATTTACAATATTCATTGATTTTTGCCATTGAAAAACGTCCAGAAATGTTTGAAGCTACTGACTGAATGAAAAGAGCTGGCATCTCACTCTCTTTGAATCTCCTTTATCATGCCAGGATTAGCAGGAAAAAGCAAAAAATTTCAGAATTGCACCTTGCAATGTGGAGATATTACTGTTTGTGCATTTACAATATTCATTGATTTTTGCCATTGAAAAACGTCCAGAAATGTTTGAAGCTACTGACTGAATGAAAGGAGCTGGCATCTCACTCTCTTTGAATCTTCTTTATCATGCTAGGATTAGTAGGAAAAAGCAAAAAATTTCAGAATTGCACCTTGCAATGCGGAGAAATTACTGTGTGTGCATTTACAATATTCATTGATTTTTGCCATTGAAAAACATCGTTATTCATATACCAGAAATGTTTGAAGCTACTGACTGAATGAAAAGAGCTGGCATCTCACTCTCTTTGAATGTTCTTTATCATGCTAGGATTAGCAGGAAAAAGCAAAAAATTTCAGAATTGCACCTTGCAATGTGGAGATATTACTGTTTGTGCATTTACAATATTCATTGATTTTTGCCATTGAAAAACATGTTATTCATATACCAGAAATGTTTGAAGCTACTGACTGAATGAAAAGAGCTGGCATCTCACTCTCTTTGAATCTTCTTTATCATGCCAGGTTTAGCAGGAAAAAGCAAAAAATTTCAGAATTGCACCTTGCAATGTGGAAATATTACTGTTTGTGCATTTACAATATTCATTGATTTTTGCCATTGAAAAACGTCCAGAAATGTTTGAAGCTACTGACTGAATGAAAGGAGCTGGCATCTCACTCTCTTTGAATCTTCTTTATCATGCTAGGATTAGCAGGAAAAAGCAAAAAATTTCAGAATTGCACCTTGCAATGCGGAGAAATTACTGTTTGTGCATTTACAATATTCATTGATTTTTGCCATTGAAAAACATCATGTTATTCATATACCAGAAATGTTTGAAGCTACTGACTGAATGAAAGGAGCTGGCATCTCACTCTCTTTGAATCTTCTTTATCATGCTAGGATTAGCAGGAAAAAGCAAAAAATTTCAGAATTGCACCTTGCAATGCGGAGAAATTACTGTGTGTGCATTTACAATATTCATTGATTTTTGCCATTGAAAAACATCATGTTATTCATATACCAGAAATGTTTGAAGCTACTGACTGAATGAAAGAAGCTGGCATCTCACTCTCTTTGAATCTTCTTTATCATGCTAGGATTAGCAGGAAAAAGCAAAAAATTTCAGAATTGCACCTTGCAATGCGGAGAAATTACTGTTTGTGCATTTACAATATTCATTGATTTTTGCCATTGAAAAACATCATGTTATTCATATACCAGAAATGTTTGAAGCTACTGACTGAATGAAAGGAGCTGGCATCTCACTCTCTTTGAATCTTCTTTATCATGCTAGGATTAGCAGGAAAAAGCAAAAAATTTCAGAATTGCACCTTGCAATGCGGAGAAATTACTGTGTGTGCATTTACAATATTCATTGATTTTTGCCATTGAAAAACATCGTTATTCATATACAAGAAATGTTTGAAGCTACTGACTGAATGAAAAGAGCTGGCATCTCACTCTCTTTGAATCTTCTTTATCATGCCAGGATTAGCAGGAAAAAGCAAAAAATTTCAGAATTGCACCTTGCAATGTGGAGATATTACTGTTTGTGCATTTACAATATTCATTGATTTTTGCCATTGAAAAACGTCCAGAAATGTTTGAAGCTACTGACTGAATGAAAGGAGCTGGCATCTCACTCTCTTTGAATCTTCTTTATCATGCTAGGATTAGCAGGAAAAAGCAAAAAATTTCAGAATTGCACCTTGCAATGCGGAGAAATTACTGTTTGTGCATTTACAATATTCATTGATTTTTGCCATTGAAAAACATCATGTTATTCATATACCAGAAATGTTTGAAGCTACTGACTGAATGAAAGGAGCTGGCATCTCACTCTCTTTGAATCTTCTTTATCATGCTAGGATTAGCAGGAAAAAGCAAAAAATTTCAGAATTGCACCTTGCAATGCGGAGAAATTACTGTGTGTGCATTTACAATATTCATTGATTTTTGCCATTGAAAAACATCGTTATTCATATACCAGAAATGTTTGAAGCTACTGACTGAATGAAAAGAGCTGGCATCTCACTCTCTGAATCTTCTTTATCATGCCAGGATTAGCAGGAAAAAGCAAAAAATTTCAGAATTGCACCTTGCAATGTGGAGATATTACTGTTTGTGCATTTACAATATTCATTGATTTTTGCCATTGAAAAACGTCCAGAAATGTTTGAAGCTACTGACGGAATGAAAGGAGCCGGCATCTCACTCTCTTTGAATCTTCTTTATCATGCTAGGATTAGCAGGAAAAAGCAAAAAATTTCAGAATTGCACCTTGCAATACGGAGAAATTACTGTGTGTGCATTTACAATATACATTGATTTTTGCCATTGAAAAACATGTTATTCATATACCAGAAATGTTTGAAGCTACTGACTGAATGAAAAGAGCTGGCATCTCACTCTCTTTGAATCTTCTTTATCATGCCAGGATTAGCAGGAAAAAGCAAAAAATTTCAGAATTGCACCTTGCAATACGGAGAAATTACTGTGTGTGCATTTACAATATTCATTGATTTTTGCCATTGAAAAACGTCCAGAAATGTTTGAAGCTACTGACTGAATGAAAGGAGCTGGCATCTCACTCTCTTTGAATCTTCTTTATCATGCTAAGAGGAGCAGGAAAAAGCAAAAAATTTCAGAATTGCCCATTGCAATGTGGACATATTACTGTTTGTGCATTTACAATATTCATTGATTTTTGCCATTGAAAAACATGTTATTCATATACCAGAAATGTTTGAAGCTACTGACTGAATGAAAAGAGCTGGCATCTCACTCTCTTTGAATCTTCTTTATCATGCTAAGAGGAGCAGGAAAAAGCAAAAAATTTCAGAATTGCACGTTGCAATGTGGAGATATTACTGTTTGTGCATTTACAATATTCATTGATTTTTGCCATTGAAAAACATGTTATTCATATACCAGAAATGTTTGAAGCTACTGACTGAATGAAAAGAGCTGGCATCTCACTCTCTTTGAATCTTCTTTATCATGCCAGGATTAGCAGGAAAAAGCAAAAAATTTCAGTATTGCACCTTGCAATGTGGAGATATTACTGCTTGTGCATTTACAATATTCATTGATTTTTGCCATTGAAAAACGTCCAGAAATGTTTGAAGCTACTGACTGAATGAAAAGAGCTGGCATCTCACTCTCTTTGAATCTTCTTTATCA
This sequence comes from Phyllobates terribilis, assembly GCF_046119375.1. Lineage (NCBI taxonomy): Eukaryota > Metazoa > Chordata > Amphibia > Anura > Dendrobatidae > Phyllobates > Phyllobates terribilis. Next base: position 2,902,902 of record NW_027362925.1, on the reverse strand, counting down.
TGCCAGGATTAGCAGGAAAAAGCAAAAAATTTCAGAATTGCACCTTGCAATGTGGAGATATTACTGTTTGTGCATTTACAATATTCATTGATTTTTGCCATTGAAAAACGTCCAGAAATGTTTGAAGCTACTGACTGAATGAAAGGAGCTGGCATCTCACTCTCTTTGAATCTTCTTTATCATGCTAGGATTAGCAGGAAAAAGCAAAAAATTTCAGAATTGCACCTTGCAATGCGGAGAAATTACTGTGTGTGCATTTACAATATTCATTGATTTTTGCCATTGAAAAACATCGTTATTCATATACCAGAAATGTTTGAAGCTACTGACTGAATGAAAAGAGCTGGCATCTCACTCTCTTTGAATGTTCTTTATCATGCCAGGATTAGCAGGAAAAAGCAAAAAATTTCAGAATTGCACCTTGCAATGTGGAGATATTACTGTTTGTGCATTTACAATATTCATTGATTTTTGCCATTGAAAAACATGTTATTCATATACCAGAAATGTTTGAAGCTACTGACTGAATGAAAAGAGCTGGCATCTCACTCTCTTTGAATCTTCTTTATCATGCCAGGTTTAGCAGGAAAAAGCAAAAAATTTCAGAATTGCACCTTGCAATGTGGAAATATTACTGTTTGTGCATTTACAATATTCATTGATTTTTGCCATTGAAAAACGTCCAGAAATGTTTGAAGCTACTGACTGAATGAAAGGAGCTGGCATCTCACTCTCTTTGAATCTTCTTTATCATGCTAGGATTAGCAGGAAAAAGCAAAAAATTTCAGAATTGCACCTTGCAATGCGGAGAAATTACTGTTTGTGCATTTACAATATTCATTGATTTTTGCCATTGAAAAACATCATGTTATTCATATACCAGAAATGTTTGAAGCTACTGACTGAATGAAAGGAGCTGGCATCTCACTCTCTTTGAATCTTCTTTATCATGCTAGGATTAGCAGGAAAAAGCAAAAAATTTCAGAATTGCACCTTGCAATGCGGAGAAATTACTGTGTGTGCATTTACAATATTCATTGATTTTTGCCATTGAAAAACATCATGTTATTCATATACCAGAAATGTTTGAAGCTACTGACTGAATGAAAGAAGCTGGCATCTCACTCTCTTTGAATCTTCTTTATCATGCTAGGATTAGCAGGAAAAAGCAAAAAATTTCAGAATTGCACCTTGCAATGCGGAGAAATTACTGTTTGTGCATTTACAATATTCATTGATTTTTGCCATTGAAAAACATCATGTTATTCATATACCAGAAATGTTTGAAGCTACTGACTGAATGAAAGGAGCTGGCATCTCACTCTCTTTGAATCTTCTTTATCATGATAGGATTAGCAGGAAAAAGCAAAAAATTTCAGAATTGCACCTTGCAATGCGGAGAAATTACTGTGTGTGCATTTACAATATTCATTGATTTTTGCCATTGAAAAACATCGTTATTCATATACACGAAATGTTTGAAGCTACTGACTGAATGAAAAGAGCTGGCATCTCACTCTCTTTGAATCTTCTTTATCATGCCAGGATTAGCAGGAAAAAGCAAAAAATTTCAGAATTGCACCTTGCAATGTGGAGATATTACTGTTTGTGCATTTACAATATTCATTGATTTTTGCCATTGAAAAACGTCCAGAAATGTTTGAAGCTACTGACTGAATGAAAGGAGCTGGCATCTCACTCTCTTTGAATCTTCTTTATCATGCTAGGATTAGCAGGAAAAAGCAAAAAATTTCAGAATTGCACCTTGCAATTCGGAGAAATTACTGTTTGTGCATTTACAATATTCATTGATTTTTGCCATTGAAAAACATCATGTTATTCATATACCAGAAATGTTTGAAGCTACTGACTGAATGAAAGGAGCTGGCATCTCACTCTCTTTGAATCTTCTTTATCATGCTAGGATTAGCAGGAAAAAGCAAAAAATATCAGAATTGCACCTTGCAATGCGGAGAAATTACTGTGTGTGCATTTACAATATTCATTGATTTTTGACATTGAAAAACATCATGTTATTCATATACCAGAAATGTTTGAAGCTACTGACTGAATGAAAAGTGCTGGCATCTCACTCTCTGAATCTTCTTTATCATGCCAGGATTAGCAGGAAAAAGCAAAAAATTTCAGAATTGCACCTTGCAATGTGGAGATATTACTGTTTGTGCATTTACAATATTCATTGATTTTTGCCATTGAAAAACGTCCAGAAATGTTTGAAGCTACTGACTGAATGAAAGGAGCTGGCATCTCACTCTCTTTGAATCTTCTTTATCATGCTAGGATTAGCAGGAAAAAGCAAAAAATTTCAGAATTGCACCTTGCAATACGGAGAAATTACTGTGTGTGCATTTACAATATTCATTGATTTTTGCCATTGAAAAACATGTTATTCATATACCAGAAATGTTTGAAGCTACTGACTGAATGAAAAGAGCTGGCATCTCACTCTCTTTGAATCTTCTTTATCATGCCAGGATTAGCAGGAAAAAGCAAAAAATTTCAGAATTGCACCTTGCAATGTGGAGATATTACTGTTTGTGCATTTACAATATTCATTGATTTTTGCCATTGAAAAACGTCCAGAAATGTTTGAAGCTACTGACTGAATGAAAGGAGCTGGCATCTCACTCTCTTTGAATCTTCTTTATCATGCTAGGATTAGCAGGAAAAAGCAAAAAATTTCAGAATTGCACCTTGCAATGTGGAGATATTACTGTTTGTGCATTTACAATATTCATTGATTTTTGCCATTGAAAAACATGTTATTCATATACCAGAAATGTTTGAAGCTACTGACTGAATGAAAAGAGCTGGCATCTCACTCTCTTTGAATCTTCTTTATCATGCCAGGATTAGCAGGAAAAAGCAAAAAATTTCAGAATTGCACCTTGCAATGTGGAGATATTACTGTTTGTGCATTTACAATATTCATTGATTTTTGCCATTGAAAAACGTCCAGAAATGTTTGAAGCTACTGACTGAATGAAAGGAGCTGGCATCTCACTCTCTTTGAATCTTCTTTATCATGCTAGGATTAGCAGGAAAAAGCAAAAAATTTCAGAATTGCACCTTGCAATGCGGAGAAATTACTGTGTGTGCATTTACAATATTCATTGATTTTTGCCATTGAAAAACATCGTTATTCATATACCAGAAATGTTTGAAGCTACTGACTGAATGAAAAGAGCTGGCATCTCACTCTCTTTGAATCTTCTTTATCATGCCAGGATTAGCAGGAAAAAGCAAAAAATTTCAGAATTGCACCTTGCAATGTGGAGATATTACTGTTTGTGCATTTACAATATTCATTGATTTTTGCCATTGAAAAACATGTTATTCATATACCAGAAATGTTTGAAGCTACTGACTGAATGAAAGGAGCTGGCATCTCACTCTCTTTGAATCTTCTTTATCATGCCAGGATTAGCAGGAAAAAGCAAAAAAATTCAGAATTGCACCTTGCAATGTGGAGATATTACTGTTTGTGCATTTACAATATTCATTGATTTTTGCCATTGAAAAACATCCAGAAATGTTTGAAGCTACTGACTGAATGAAAAGAGCTGGCATCTCACTCTCTTTGAATCTTCTTTATCATGCCAGGATTAGCAGGAAAAAGCAAAAAATTTCAGAATTGCACCTTGCAATGTGGAGATATTACTGTTTGTGCATTTACAATATTCATTGATTTTTGCCATTGAAAAACGTCCAGAAATGTTTGAAGCTACTGACTGAATGAAAGGAGCTGGCATCTCACGCTCTTTGAATCTTCTTTATCATGCTAGGATTAGCAGGAAAAAGCAAAAAATTTCAGAATTGCACCTTGCAATGCGGAGAAATTACTGTGTGTGCATTTACAATATTCATTGATTTTTGAAATTGAAAAACATGTTATTCATATACCAGAAATGTTTGAAGCTACTGTCTGAATGAAAAGAGCTGGCATCTCACTCTCTTTGAATCTTCTTTATCATGCTAGGATTAGCAGGAAAAAGCAAAAAATTTCAGAATTGCACCTTGCAATGCGGAGAAATTACTGTGTGTGCATTTACAATATTCATTGATTTTTGCCATTGAAAAACATCATGTTATTCATATACCAGAAATGTTTGAAGCTACTGACTGAATGAAAGGAGCTGGCATCTCACTCTCTTTGAATCTTCTTTATCATGCCAGGATTAGCAGGAAAAAGCAAAAAATTTCAGAATTGCACCTTGCAATGTGGAGATATTACTGTTTGTGCATTTACAATATTCTGATTTTTGCCATTGAAAAACGTCCAGAAATGTTTGAAGCTACTGACTGAATGAAAGGAGCTGGCATCTCACTCTCTTTGAATCTTCTTTATCATGCTAGGATTAGCAGGAAAAAGCAAAAAATTTCAGAATTGCACCTTGCAATGCGGAGAAATTACTGTGTGTGCATTTACAATATTCATTGATTTTTGCCATTGAAAAACATCGTTATTCATATACCAGAAATGTTTGAAGCTACTGACTGAATGAAAAGAGCTGGCATCTCACTCTCTTTGAATCTTCTTTATCCTGCCAGGATTAGCAGGAAAAAGCAAAAAATTTCAGAATTGCACCTTGCAATGTGGAGATATTACTGTTTGTGCATTTACAATATTCATTGATTTTTGCCATTGAAAAACATGTTATTCATATACCAGAAATGTTTGAAGCTACTGACTGAATGAAAAGAGCTGGCATCTCACTCTCTTTGAATCTTCTTTATCATGCCAGGATTAGCAGGAAAAAGCAAAAAATTTCAGAATTGCACCTTGCAATGTGGAGATATTACTGTTTGTGCATTTACAATATTCATTGATTTTTGCCATTGAAAAACGTCCAGAAATGTTTGAAGCTACTGACTGAATGAAAGGAGCTGGCATCTCACTCTCTTTGAATCTTCTTTATCATGCTAGGATTAGCAGGAAAAAGCAAAAAATTTCAGAATTGCACCTTGCAATGCGGAGAAATTACTGTGTGTGCATTTACAATATTCATTGATTTTTGCCATTGAAAAACATCGTTATTCATATACCAGAAATGTTTGAAGCTACTGACTGAATGAAAAGAGCTGGCATCTCACTCTCTTTGAATCTTCTTTATCATGCCAGGATTAGCAGGAAAAAGCAAAAAATTTCAGAATTGCACCTTGCAATGTGGAGATATTACTGTTTGTGCATTTACAATATTCATTGATTTTTGCCATTGAAAAACATGTTATTCATATACCAGAAATGTTTGAAGCTACTGACTGAATGAAAGGAGCTGGCATCTCACTCTCTTTGAATCTTCTTTATCATGCCAGGATTAGCAGGAAAAAGCAAAAAAATTCAGAATTGCACCTTGCAATGTGGAGATATTACTGTTTGTGCATTTACAATATTCATTGATTTTTGCCATTGAAAAACATCCAGAAATGTTTGAAGCTACTGACTGAATGAAAAGAGCTGGCATCTCACTCTCTTTGAATCTTCTTTATCATGCCAGGATTAGCAGGAAAAAGCAAAAAATTTCAGAATTGCACCTTGCAATGTGGAGATATTACTGTTTGTGCATTTACAATATTCATTGATTTTTGCCATTGAAAAACGTCCAGAAATGTTTGAAGCTACTGACTGAATGAAAGGAGCTGGCATCTCACGCTCTTTGAATCTTCTTTATCATGCTAGGATTAGCAGGAAAAAGCAAAAAATTTCAGAATTGCACCTTGCAATGCGGAGAAATTACTGTGTGTGCATTTACAATATTCATTGATTTTTGAAATTGAAAAACATGTTATTCATATACCAGAAATGTTTGAAGCTACTGTCTGAATGAAAAGAGCTGGCATCTCACTCTCTTTGAATCTTCTTTATCATGCTAGGATTAGCAGGAAAAAGCAAAAAATTTCAGAATTGCACCTTGCAATGCGGAGAAATTACTGTGTGTGCATTTACAATATTCATTGATTTTTGCCATTGAAAAACATCATGTTATTCATATACCAGAAATGTTTGAAGCTACTGACTGAATGAAAGGAGCTGGCATCTCACTCTCTTTGAATCTTCTTTATCATGCCAGGATTAGCAGGAAAAAGCAAAAAATTTCAGAATTGCACCTTGCAATGTGGAGATATTACTGTTTGTGCATTTACAATATTCTGATTTTTGCCATTGAAAAACGTCCAGAAATGTTTGAAGCTACTGACTGAATGAAAGGAGCTGGCATCTCACTCTCTTTGAATCTTCTTTATCATGCTAGGATTAGCAGGAAAAAGCAAAAAATTTCAGAATTGCACCTTGCAATGCGGAGAAATTACTGTGTGTGCATTTACAATATTCATTGATTTTTGCCATTGAAAAACATCGTTATTCATATACCAGAAATGTTTGAAGCTACTGACTGAATGAAAAGAGCTGGCATCTCACTCTCTTTGAATCTTCTTTATCCTGCCAGGATTAGCAGGAAAAAGCAAAAAATTTCAGAATTGCACCTTGCAATGTGGAGATATTACTGTTTGTGCATTTACAATATTCATTGATTTTTGCCATTGAAAAACATGTTATTCATATACCAGAAATGTTTGAAGCTACTGACTGAATGAAAAGAGCTGGCATCTCACTCTCTTTGAATCTTCTTTATCATGCCAGGATTAGCAGGAAAAAGCAAAAAATTTCAGAATTGCACCTTGCAATGTGGAGATATTACTGTTTGTGCATTTACAATATTCATTGATTTTTGCCATTGAAAAACGTCCAGAAATGTTTGAAGCTACTGACTGAATGAAAGGAGCTGGCATCTCACTCTCTTTGAATCTTCTTTATCATGCTAGGATTAGCAGGAAAAAGCAAAAAATTTCAGAATTGCACCTTGCAATGCGGAGAAATTACTGTTTGTGCATTTACAATATTCATTGATTTTTGCCATTGAAAAACATCATGTTATTCATATACCAGAAATGTTTGAAGCTACTGACTGAATGAAAGGAGCTGGCATCTCACTCTCTTTGAATCTTCTTTATCATGCTAGGATTAGCAGGAAAAAGCAAAAAATTTCAGAATTGCACCTTGCAATGCGGAGAAATTACTGTGTGTGCATTTACAATATTCATTGATTTTTGCCATTGAAAAACATCATGTTATTCATATACCAGAAATGTTTGAAGCTACTGACTGAATGAAAGGAGCTGGCATCTCACTCTCTTTGAATCTTCTTTATCATGCTAGGATTAGCAGGAAAAAGCAAAAAATTTCAGAATTGCACCTTGCAATGCGGAGAAATTACTGTTTGTGCATTTACAATATTCATTGATTTTTGCCATTGAAAAACATCATGTTATTCATATACCAGAAATGTTTGAAGCTACTGACTGAATGAAAAGAGCTGGCATCTCACTCTCTTTGAATCTTCTTTATCATGCCAGGATTGGCAGGAAAAAGCAAAAAATTTCAGAATTGCACCTTGCAATGTGGAGATATTACTGTTTGAGCATTTACAATATTCATTGATTTTTGCCATTGAAAAACGTCCAGAAATGTTTGAAGCTACTGACTGAATGAAAGGAGCTGGCATCTCACTCTCTTTGAATCTTCTTTATCATGCTAGGATTAGCAGGAAAAAGCAAAAAATTTCAGAATTGCACCTTGCAATGCGGAGAAATTACTGTTTGTGCATTTACAATATTCATTGATTTTTGCCATTGAAAAACATGTTATTCATATACCAGAAATGTTTGAAGCTACTGACTGAATGAAAAGAGCTGGCATCTCACTCTCTTTGAATCTTCTTTATCATGCCAGGATTAGCAGGAAAAAGCAAAAAATTTCAGAATTGCACCTTGCAATGTGGAGATATTACTGTTTGTGCATTTACAATATTCATTGATTTTTGCCATTGAAAAACATCATGTTATTCATATACCAGAAATGTTTGAAGCTACTGACTGAATGAAAAGAGCTGGCATCTCACTCTCTTTGAATCTTCTTTATCATGCCAGGATTAGCAGGAAAAAGCAAAAAATTTCAGAATTGCACCTTGCAATGTGGAGATATTACTGTTTGTGCATTTACAATATTCATTGATTTTTGCCATTGAAAAACGTCCAGAAATGTTTGAAGCTACTGACTGAATGAAAGGAGCTGGCATCTCACTCTCTTTGAATCTTCTTTATCATGCTAGGATTAGCAGGAAAAAGCAAAAAATTTCAGAATTGCACCTTGCAATGCGGAGAAATTACTGTGTGTGCATTTACAATATTCATTGATTTTTGCCATTGAAAAACATCATGTTATTCATATACCAGAAATGTTTGAAGCTACTGACTGAATGAAAGGAGCTGGCATCTCACTCTCTTTGAATCTTCTTTATCATGCTAGGATTAGCAGGAAAAAGCAAAAAATTTCAGAATTGCACCTTGCAATGCGGAGAAATTACTGTTTGTGCATTTACAATATTCATTGATTTTTGCCATTGAAAAACATCATGTTATTCATATACCAGAAATGTTTGAAGCTACTGACTGAATGAAAGGAGCTGGCATCTCACTCTCTTTGAATCTTCTTTATCATGCTAGGATTAGCAGGAAAAAGCAAAAAATTTCAGAATTGCACCTTCCAATGCGGAGAAATTACTGTGTGAGCATTTACAATATTCATTGATTTTTGCCATTGAAAAACATCGTTATTCATATACCAGAAATGTTTGAAGCTACTGACTGAATGAAAAGAGCTGGCATCTCACTCTCTTTGAATCTTCTTTATCATGCCAGGATTAGCAGGAAAAAGCAAAAAATTTCAGAATTGCACCTTGCAATGTGGAGATATTACTGTTTGTGCATTTACAATATTCATTGATTTTTGCCATTGAAAAACGTCCAGAAATGTTTGAAGCTACTGACTGAATGAAAGGAGCTGGCATCTCACTCTCTTTGAATCTTCTTTATCATGCTAGGATTAGCAGGAAAAAGCAAAAAATTTCAGAATTGCACCTTGCAATGTGGAGATATTACTGTTTGTGCATTTACAATATTCATTGATTTTTGCCATTGAAAAACGTCCAGAAATGTTTGAAGCTACTGACTGAATGAAAGGAGCTGGCATCTCACTCTCTTTGAATCTTCTTTATCATGCTAGGATTAGCAGGAAAAAGCAAAAAATTTCAGAATTGCACCTTGCAATGCGGAGAAATTACTGTGTGTGCATTTACAATATTCATTGATTTTTGCCATTGAAAAACGTCCAGAAATGTTTGAAGCTACTGACTGAATGAAAGGAGCTGGCATCTCACTCTCTTTGAATCTTCTTTATCATGCTAAGAGGAGCAGGAAAAAGCAAAAAATTTCAGAATTGCCCATTGCAATGTGGAGATATTACTGTTTGTGCATTTTCAATATTCATTGATTTTTGCCATTGAAAAACATGTTATTCATATACCAGAAATGTTTGAAGCTACTGACTGAATGAAAAGAGCTGGCATCTCACTCTCTTTGAATCTTCTTTATCATGCTAAGAGGAGCAGGAAAAAGCAAAAAATTTCAGAATTGCACGTTGCAATGTGGAGATATTACTGTTTGTGCATTTACAATATTCATTGATTTTTGCCATTGAAAAACATCATGTTATTCATATACCAGAAATGTTTGAAGCTACTGACTGAATGAAAAGAGCTGGCATCTCACTCTCTTTGAATCTTCTTTATCATGCCAGGATTAGCAGGAAAAAGCAAAAAATTTCAGTATTGCACCTTGCAATGTGGAGATATTACTGCTTGTGCATTTACAATATTCATTGATTTTTGCCATTGAAAAACGTCCAGAAATGTTTGAAGCTACTGACTGAATGAAAAGAGCTGGCATCTCACTCTCTTTGAATCTTCTTTATCATGCCAGGATTAGCAGGAAAAAGCAAAAAATTTCAGAATTGCACCTTGCAATGTGGAGATATTACTGTTTGTGCATTTACAATATTCATTGATTTTTGCCATTGAAAAACGTCCAGAAATGTTTGAAGCTACTGACTGAATGAAAGGAGCTGGCATCTCACTCTCTTTGAATCTTCTTTATCATGCTAGGATTAGCAGGAAAAAGCAAAAAATTTCAGAATTGCACCTTGCAATGCGGAGAAATTACTGTGTGTGCATTTACAATATTCATTGATTTTTGCCATTGAAAAACATCGTTATTCATATACCAGAAATGTTTGAAGCTACTGACTGAATGAAAAGAGCTGGCATCTCACTCTCTTTGAATCTTCTTTATCATGCCAGGATTAGCAGGAAAAAGCAAAAAATTTCAGAATTGCACCTTGCAATGTGGAGATATTACTGTTTGTGCATTTACAATATTCATTGATTTTTGCCATTGAAAAACATGTTATTCATATACCAGAAATGTTTGAAGCTACTGACTGAATGAAAAGAGCTGGCATCTCACTCTCTTTGAATCTTCTTTATCATGCCAGGTTTAGCAGGAAAAAGCAAAAAATTTCAGAATTGCACCTTGCAATGTGGAAATATTACTGTTTGTGCATTTACAATATTCATTGATTTTTGCCATTGAAAAACGTCCAGAAATGTTTGAAGCTACTGACTGAATGAAAGGAGCTGGCATCTCACTCTCTTTGAATCTTCTTTATCATGCTAGGATTAGCAGGAAAAAGCAAAAAATTTCAGAATTGCACCTTGCAATGCGGAGAAATTACTGTTTGTGCATTTACAATATTCATTGATTTTTGCCATTGAAAAACATCATGTTATTCATATACCAGAAATGTTTGAAGCTACTGACTGAATGAAAGGAGCTGGCATCTCACTCTCTTTGAATCTTCTTTATCATGCTAGGATTAGCAGGAAAAAGCAAAAAATTTCAGAATTGCACCTTGCAATGCGGAGAAATTACTGTGTGTGCATTTACAATATTCATTGATTTTTGCCATTGAAAAACATCATGTTATTCATATACCAGAAATGTTTGAAGCTACTGACTGAATGAAAGGAGCTGGCATCTCACTCTCTTTGAATCTTCTTTATCATGCTAGGATTAGCAGGAAAAAGCAAAAAATTTCAGAATTGCACCTTGCAATGCGGAGAAATTACTGTTTGTGCATTTACAATATTCATTGATTTTTGCCATTGAAAAACATCATGTTATTCATATACCAGAAATGTTTGAAGCTACTGACTGAATGAAAGGAGCTGGCATCTCACTCTCTTTGAATCTTCTTTATCATGCTAGGATTAGCAGGAAAAAGCAAAAAATTTCAGAATTGCACCTTGCAATGCGGAGAAATTACTGTGTGTGCATTTACAATATTCATTGATTTTTGCCATTGAAAAACATCGTTATTCATATACAAGAAATGTTTGAAGCTACTGACTGAATGAAAAGAGCTGGCATCTCACTCTCTTTGAATCTTCTTTATCATGCCAGGATTAGCAGGAAAAAGCAAAAAATTTCAGAATTGCACCTTGCAATGTGGAGATATTACTGTTTGTGCATTTACAATATTCATTGATTTTTGCCATTGAAAAACGTCCAGAAATGTTTGAAGCTACTGACTGAATGAAAGGAGCTGGCATCTCACTCTCTTTGAATCTTCTTTATCATGCTAGGATTAGCAGGAAAAAGCAAAAAATTTCAGAATTGCACCTTGCAATGCGGAGAAATTACTGTTTGTGCATTTACAATATTCATTGATTTTTGCCATTGAAAAACATCATGTTATTCATATACCAGAAATGTTTGAAGCTACTGACTGAATGAAAGGAGCTGGCATCTCACTCTCTTTGAATCTTCTTTATCATGCTAGGATTAGCAGGAAAAAGGAAAAAAATTCAGAATTGCACCTTGCAATGCGGAGAAATTACTGTTTGTGCATTTACAATATTCATTGATTTTTGCCATTGAAAAACATCATGTTATTCATATACCAGAAATGTTTGAAGCTACTGACTGAATGAAAGGAGCTGGCATCTCACTCTCTTTGAATCTTCTTTATCATGCTAGGATTAGCAGGAAAAAGCAAAAAATTTCAGAATTGCACCTTGCAATGCGGAGAAATTACTGTGTGTGCATTTACAATATTCATTGATTTTTGCCATTGAAAAACATCGTTATTCATATACCAGAAATGTTTGAAGCTACTGACTGAATGAAAAGAGCTGGCATCTCACTCTCTTTGAATCTTCTTTATCATGCCAGGATTAGCAGGAAAAAGCAAAAAATTTCAGAATTGCACCTTGCAATGTGGAGATATTACTGTTTGTGCATTTACAATATTCATTGATTTTTGCCATTGAAAAACGTCCAGAAATGTTTGAAGCTACTGACTGAATGAAAGGAGCTGGCATCTCACTCTCTTTGAATCTTCTTTATCATGCTAGGATTAGCAGGAAAAAGCAAAAAATTTCAGAATTGCACCTTGCAATGTGGAGATATTACTGTTTGTGCATTTACAATATTCATTGATTTTTGCCATTGAAAAACGTCCAGAAATGTTTGAAGCTACTGACTGAATGAAAGGAGCTGGCATCTCACTCTCTTTGAATCTTCTTTATCATGATAGGATTAGCAGGAAAAAGCAAAACATTTCAGAATTGCACAATGCAATGCGGAGAAATTACTGTGTGTGCATTTACAATATTCATTGATTTTTACCGTTGAAAAACGTCCAGAAGTGTTTGAAGCTACTGACTGAATGAAAGGAGCTGGCATCTCACTCTCTTTGAATCTTCTTTATCATGCTAAGAGGAGCAGGAAAAAGCAAAAAATTTCAGAATTGCCCATTGCAATGTGGAGATATTACTGTTTGTGCATTTACAATATTCATTGATTTTTGCCATTGAAAAACATGTTATTCATATACCAGAAATGTTTGAAGCTACTGACTGAATGAAAAGAGCTGGCATCTCACTCTCTTTGAATCTTCTTTATCATGCTAAGAGGAGCAGGAAAAAGCAAAAAATTTCAGAATTGCACGTTGCAATGTGGAGATATTACTGTTTGTGCATTTACAATATTCATTGATTTTTGCCATTGAAAAACATGTTATTCATATACCAGAAATGTTTGAAGCTACTGACTGAATGAAAAGAGCTGGCATCTCACTCTCTTTGAATCTTCTTTATCATGCCAGGATTAGCAGGAAAAAGCAAAAAATTTCAGTATTGCACCTTGCAATGTGGAGATATTACTGCTTGTGCATTTACAATATTCATTGATTTTTGCCATTGAAAAACGTCCAGAAATGTTTGAAGCTACTGACTGAATGAAAAGAGCTGGCATCTCACTCTCTTTGAATCTTCTTTATCATGCCAGGATTAGCAGGAAAAAGCAAAAAATTTCAGAATTGCACCTTGCAATGTGGAGATATTACTGTTTGTGCATTTACAATATTCATTGATTTTTGCCATTGAAAAACGTCCAGAAATGTTTGAAGCTACTGACTGAATGAAAGGAGCTGGCATCTCACTCTCTTTGAATCTTCTTTATCATGCTAGGATTAGCAGGAAAAAGCAAAAAATTTCAGAATTGCACCTTGCAATGCGGAGAAATTACTGTGTGTGCATTTACAATATTCATTGATTTTTGCCATTGAAAAACATCGTTATTCATATACCAGAAATGTTTGAAGCTACTGACTGAATGAAAAGAGCTGGCATCTCACTCTCTTTGAATGTTCTTTATCATGCCAGGATTAGCAGGAAAAAGCAAAAAATTTCAGAATTGCACCTTGCAATGTGGAGATATTACTGTTTGTGCATTTACAATATTCATTGATTTTTGCCATTGAAAAACATGTTATTCATATACCAGAAATGTTTGAAGCTACTGACTGAATGAAAAGAGCTGGCATCTCACTCTCTTTGAATCTTCTTTATCATGCCAGGTTTAGCAGGAAAAAGCAAAAAATTTCAGAATTGCACCTTGCAATGTGGAAATATTACTGTTTGTGCATTTACAATATTCATTGATTTTTGCCATTGAAAAACGTCCAGAAATGTTTGAAGCTACTGACTGAATGAAAGGAGCTGGCATCTCACTCTCTTTGAATCTTCTTTATCATGCTAGGATTAGCAGGAAAAAGCAAAAAATTTCAGAATTGCACCTTGCAATGCGGAGAAATTACTGTTTGTGCATTTACAATATTCATTGATTTTTGCCATTGAAAAACATCATGTTATTCATATACCAGAAATGTTTGAAGCTACTGACTGAATGAAAGGAGCTGGCATCTCACTCTCTTTGAATCTTCTTTATCATGCTAGGATTAGCAGGAAAAAGCAAAAAATTTCAGAATTGCACCTTGCAATGCGGAGAAATTACTGTGTGTGCATTTACAATATTCATTGATTTTTGCCATTGAAAAACATCATGTTATTCATATACCAGAAATGTTTGAAGCTACTGACTGAATGAAAGGAGCTGGCATCTCACTCTCTTTGAATCTTCTTTATCATGCTAGGATTAGCAGGAAAAAGCAAAAAATTTCAGAATTGCACCTTGCAATGCGGAGAAATTACTGTTTGTGCATTTACAATATTCATTGATTTTTGCCATTGAAAAACATCATGTTATTCATATACCAGAAATGTTTGAAGCTACTGACTGAATGAAAGGAGCTGGCATCTCACTCTCTTTGAATCTTCTTTATCATGCTAGGATTAGCAGGAAAAAGCAAAAAATTTCAGAATTGCACCTTGCAATGCGGAGAAATTACTGTGTGTGCATTTACAATATTCATTGATTTTTGCCATTGAAAAACATCGTTATTCATATACAAGAAATGTTTGAAGCTACTGACTGAATGAAAAGAGCTGGCATCTCACTCTCTTTGAATCTTCTTTATCATGCCAGGATTAGCAGGAAAAAGCAAAAAATTTCAGAATTGCACCTTGCAATGTGGAGATATTACTGTTTGTGCATTTACAATATTCATTGATTTTTGCCATTGAAAAACGTCCAGAAATGTTTGAAGCTACTGACTGAATGAAAGGAGCTGGCATCTCACTCTCTTTGAATCTTCTTTATCATGCTAGGATTAGCAGGAAAAAGCAAAAAATTTCAGAATTGCACCTTGCAATGCGGAGAAATTACTGTTTGTGCATTTACAATATTCATTGATTTTTGCCATTGAAAAACATCATGTTATTCATATACCAGAAATGTTTGAAGCTACTGACTGAATGAAAAGAGCTGGCATCTCACTCTCTTTGAATCTTCTTTATCATGCCAGGATTAGCAGGAAAAAGCAAAAAATTTCAGAATTGCACCTTGCAATACGGAGAAATTACTGTGTGTGCATTTACAATATTCATTGATTTTTGCCATTGAAAAACGTCCAGAAATGTTTGAAGCTACTGACTGAATGAAAGGAGCTGGCATCTCACTCTCTTTGAATCTTCTTTATCATGCTAAGAGGAGCAGGAAAAAGCAAAAAATTTCAGAATTGCCCATTGCAATGTGGACATATTACTGTTTGTGCATTTACAATATTCATTGATTTTTGCCATTGAAAAACATGTTATTCATATACCAGAAATGTTTGAAGCTACTGACTGAATGAAAAGAGCTGGCATCTCACTCTCTTTGAATCTTCTTTATCATGCTAAGAGGAGCAGGAAAAAGCAAAAAATTTCAGAATTGCACGTTGCAATGTGGAGATATTACTGTTTGTGCATTTACAATATTCATTGATTTTTGCCATTGAAAAACATGTTATTCATATACCAGAAATGTTTGAAGCTACTGACTGAATGAAAAGAGCTGGCATCTCACTCTCTTTGAATCTTCTT
This sequence comes from Phyllobates terribilis, assembly GCF_046119375.1. Taxonomy (NCBI): domain Eukaryota; kingdom Metazoa; phylum Chordata; class Amphibia; order Anura; family Dendrobatidae; genus Phyllobates; species Phyllobates terribilis. The sequence goes on along the minus strand of NW_027362925.1, from coordinate 2,887,102 downwards.
TATCATGCCAGGATTAGCAGGAAAAAGCAAAAAATTTCAGTATTGCACCTTGCAATGTGGAGATATTACTGCTTGTGCATTTACAATATTCATTGATTTTTGCCATTGAAAAACGTCCAGAAATGTTTGAAGCTACTGACTGAATGAAAAGAGCTGGCATCTCACTCTCTTTGAATCTTCTTTATCATGCCAGGATTAGCAGGAAAAAGCAAAAAATTTCAGAATTGCACCTTGCAATGTGGAGATATTACTGTTTGTGCATTTACAATATTCATTGATTTTTGCCATTGAAAAACGTCCAGAAATGTTTGAAGCTACTGACTGAATGAAAGGAGCTGGCATCTCACTCTCTTTGAATCTTCTTTATCATGCTAGGATTAGCAGGAAAAAGCAAAAAATTTCAGAATTGCACCTTGCAATGCGGAGAAATTACTGTGTGTGCATTTACAATATTCATTGATTTTTGCCATTGAAAAACATCGTTATTCATATACCAGAAATGTTTGAAGCTACTGACTGAATGAAAAGAGCTGGCATCTCACTCTCTTTGAATGTTCTTTATCATGCCAGGATTAGCAGGAAAAAGCAAAAAATTTCAGAATTGCACCTTGCAATGTGGAGATATTACTGTTTGTGCATTTACAATATTCATTGATTTTTGCCATTGAAAAACATGTTATTCATATACCAGAAATGTTTGAAGCTACTGACTGAATGAAAAGAGCTGGCATCTCACTCTCTTTGAATCTTCTTTATCATGCCAGGTTTAGCAGGAAAAAGCAAAAAATTTCAGAATTGCACCTTTCAATGTGGAAATATTACTGTTTGTGCATTTACAATATTCATTGATTTTTGCCATTGAAAAACGTCCAGAAATGTTTGAAGCTACTGACTGAATGAAAGGAGCTGGCATCTCACTCTCTTTGAATCTTCTTTATCATGCTAGGATTAGCAGGAAAAAGCAAAAAATTTCAGAATTGCACCTTGCAATGCGGAGAAATTACTGTTTGTGCATTTACAATATTCATTGATTTTTGCCATTGAAAAACATCATGTTATTCATATACCAGAAATGTTTGAAGCTACTGACTGAATGAAAGAAGCTGGCATCTCACTCTCTTTGAATCTTCTTTATCATGCTAGGATTAGCAGGAAAAAGCAAAAAATTTCAGAATTGCACCTTGCAATGCGGAGAATTTACTGTTTGTGCATTTACAATATTCATTGATTTTTGCCATTGAAAAACATCATGTTATTCATATACCAGAAATGTTTGAAGCTACTGACTGAATGAAAGGAGCTGGCATCTCACTCTCTTTGAATCTTCTTTATCATGCTAGGATTAGCAGGAAAAAGCAAAAAATTTCAGAATTGCACCTTGCAATGCGGAGAAATTACTGTGTGTGCATTTACAATATTCATTGATTTTTGCCATTGAAAAACATCGTTATTCATATACAAGAAATGTTTGAAGCTACTGACTGAATGAAAAGAGCCGGCATCTGACTCTCTTTGAATCTTCTTTATCATGCCAGGATTAGCAGGAAAAAGCAAAAAATTTCAGAATTGCACCTTGCAATGTGGAGATATTACTGTTTGTGCATTTACAATATTCATTGATTTTTGCCATTGAAAAACGTCCAGAAATGTTTGAAGCTACTGACTGAATGAAAGGAGCTGGCATCTCACTCTCTTTGAATCTTCTTTATCATGCTAGGATTAGCAGGAAAAAGCAAAAAATTTCAGAATTGCACCTTGCAATTCGGAGAAATTACTGTTTGTGCATTTACAATATTCATTGATTTTTGCCATTGAAAAACATCATGTTATTCATATACCAGAAATGTTTGAAGCTACTGACTGAATGAAAGGAGCTGGCATCTCACTCTCTTTGAATCTTCTTTATCATGCTAGGATTAGCAGGAAAAAGCAAAAAATTTCAGAATTGCACCTTGCAATGCGGAGAAATTACTGTGTGTGCATTTACAATATTCATTGATTTTTGCCATTGAAAAACATCATGTTATTCATATACCAGAAATGTTTGAAGCTACTGACTGAATGAAAAGAGCTGGCATCTCACTCTCTGAATCTTCTTTATCATGCCAGGATTAGCAGGAAAAAGCAAAAAATTTCAGAATTGCACCTTGCAATGTGGAGATATTACTGTTTGTGCATTTACAATATTCATTGATTTTTGCCATTGAAAAACGTCCAGAAATGTTTGAAGCTACTGACTGAATGAAAGGAGCTGGCATCTCACTCTCTTTGAATCTTCTTTATCATGCTAGGATTAGCAGGAAAAAGCAAAAAATTTCAGAATTGCACCTTGCAATACGGAGAAATTACTGTGTGTGCATTTACAATATTCATTGATTTTTGCCAATTGAAAAACATGTTATTCATATACCAGAAATGTTTGAAGCTACTGACTGAATGAAAAGAGCTGGCATCTCACTCTCTTTGAATCTTCTTTATCATGCCAGGATTAGCAGGAAAAAGCAAAAAATTTCAGAATTGCACCTTGCAATGTGGAGATATTACTGTTTGTGCATTTACAATATTCATTGATTTTTGCCATTGAAAAACATCATGTTATTCATATACCAGAAATGTTTGAAGCTACTGACTGAATGAAAGGAGCTGGCATCTCACTCTCTTTGAATCTTCTTTATCATGCTAGGATTAGCAGGAAAAAGCAAAAAATTTCAGAATTGCACCTTGCAATGCGGAGAAATTACTGTGTGTGCATTTACAATATTCATTGATTTTTGCCATTGAAAAACATCGTTATTCATATACAAGAAATGTTTGAAGCTACTGACTGAATGAAAAGAGCTGGCATCTGACTCTCTTTGAATCTTCTTTATCATGCCAGGATTAGCAGGAAAAAGCAAAAAATTTCAGAATTGCACCTTGCAATGTGGAGATATTACTGTTTGTGCATTTACAATATTCATTGATTTTTGCCATTGAAAAACGTCCAGAAATGTTTGAAGCTACTGACTGAATGAAAGGAGCTGGCATCTCACTCTCTTTGAATCTTCTTTATCATGCTAGGATTAGCAGGAAAAAGCAAAAAATTTCAGAATTGCACCTTGCAATTCGGAGAAATTACTGTTTGTGCATTTACAATATTCATTGATTTTTGCCATTGAAAAACATCATGTTATTCATATACCAGAAATGTTTGAAGCTACTGACTGAATGAAAGGAGCTGGCATCTCACTCTCTTTGAATCTTCTTTATCATGCTAGGATTAGCAGGAAAAAGCAAAAAATTTCAGAATTGCACCTTGCAATGCGGAGAAATTACTGTGTGTGCATTTACAATATTCATTGTTTTTTGCCATTGAAAAACATCATGTTATTCATATACCAGAAATGTTTGAAGCTACTGACTGAATGAAAAGAGCTGGCATCTCACTCTCTTTGAATCTTCTTTATCATGCCAGGATTAGCAGGAAAAAGCAAAAAATTTCAGAATTGCACCTTGCAATGTGGAGATATTACTGTTTGTGCATTTACAATATTCATTGATTTTTGCCATTGAAAAACGTCCAGAAATGTTTGAAGCTACTGACTGAATGAAAGGAGCTGGCATCTCACTCTCTTTGAATCTTCTTTATCATGCTAGGATTAGCAGGAAAAAGCAAAAAATTTCAGAATTGCACCTTGCAATGTGGAGATATTACTGTTTGTGCATTTACAATATTCATTGATTTTTGCCATTGAAAAACATGTTATTCATATACCAGAAATGTTTGAAGCTACTGACTGAATGAAAAGAGCTGGCATCTCACTCTCTTTGAATCTTCTTTATCATGCCAGGATTAGCAGGAAAAAGCAAAAAATTTCAGAATTGCACCTTGCAATGTGGAGATATTACTGTTTGTGCATTTACAATATTCATTGATTTTTGCCATTGAAAAACATGTTATTCATATACCAGAAATGTTTGAAGCTACTGACTGAATGAAAGGAGCTGGCATCTCACTCTCATTGAATCTTCTTTATCATGCCAGGATTAGCAGGAAAAAGCAAAAAATTTCAGAATTGCACCTTGCAATGTGGAGATATTACTGTTTGTGCATTTACAATATTCATTGATTTTTGCCATTGAAAAACGTCCAGAAATGTTTGAAGCTACTGACTGAATGAAAAGAGCTGGCATCTCACTCTCTTTGAATCTTCTTTATCATGCCAGGATTAGCAGGAAAAAGCAAAAAATTTCAGAATTGCACCTTGCAATGTGGAGATATTACTGTTTGTGCATTTACAATATTCATTGATTTTTGCCATTGAAAAACGTCCAGAAATGTTTGAAGCTACTGACTGAATGAAAGGAGCTGGCATCTCACGCTCTTTGAATCTTCTTTATCATGCTAGGATTAGCAGGAAAAAGCAAAAAATTTCAGAATTGCACCTTGCAATGCGGAGAAATTACTGTGTGTGCATTTACAATATTCATTGATTTTTGCCATTGAAAAACATGTTATTCATATACCAGAAATGTTTGAAGCTACTGTCTGAATGAAAAGAGCTGGCATCTCACTCTCTTTGAATCTTCTTTATCATGCTAGGATTAGCAGGAAAAATCAAAAAATTTCAGAATTGCACCTTGCAATGCGGAGAAATTACTGTGTGTGCATTTACAATATTCATTGATTTTTGCCATTGAAAAACATCATGTTATTCATATACCAGAAATGTTTGAAGCTACTGACTGAATGAAAGGAGCTGGCATCTCACTCTCTTTGAATCTTCTTTATCATGCCAGGATTAGCAGGAAAAAGCAAAAAATTTCAGAATTGCACCTTGCAATGTGGAGATATTACTGTTTGTGCATTTACAATATTCTGATTTTTGCCATTGAAAAACGTCCAGAAATGTTTGAAGCTACTGACTGAATGAAAGGAGCTGGCATCTCACTCTCTTTGAATCTTCTTTATCATGCTAGGATTAGCAGGAAAAAGCAAAAAATTTCAGAATTGCACCTTGCAATGTGGAGATATTACTGTTTGTGCATTTACAATATTCATTGATTTTTGCCATTGAAAAACATGTTATTCATATACCAGAAATGTTTGAAGCTACTGACTGAATGAAAAGAGCTGGCATCTCACTCTCTTTGAATCTTCTTTATCATGCCAGGATTAGCAGGAAAAAGCAAAAAATTTCAGAATTGCACCTTGCAATGTGGAGATATTACTGTTTGTGCATTTCCAATATTCATTGATTTTTGCCATTGAAAAACGTCCAGAAATGTTTGAAGCTACTGACTGAATGAAAGGAGCTGGCATCTCACTCTCTTTGAATCTTCTTTATCATGCTAGGATTAGCAGGAAAAAGCAAAAAATTTCAGAATTGCACCTTGCAATGCGGAGAAATTACTGTTTGTGCATTTACAATATTCATTGATTTTTGCCATTGAAAAACATCATGTTATTCATATACCAGAAATGTTTGAAGCTACTGACTGAATGAAAGGAGCTGGCATCTCACTCTCTTTGAAACTTCTTTATCATGCTAGGATTAGCAGGAAAAAGCAAAAAATTTCAGAATTGCACCTTGCAATGCGGAGAAATTACTGTGTGTGCATTTACAATATTCATTGATTTTTGCCATTGAAAAACATCATGTTATTCATATACCAGAAATGTTTGAAGCTACTGACTGAATGAAAGGAGCTGGCATCTCACTCTCTTTGAATCTTCTTTATCATGCTAGGATTAGCAGGAAAAAGCAAAAAATTTCAGAATTGCACCTTGCAATGCGGAGAAATTACTGTTTGTGCATTTACAATATTCATTGATTTTTGCCATTGAAAAACATCATGTTATTCATATACCAGAAATGTTTGAAGCTACTGACTGAATGAAAAGAGCTGGCATCTCACTCTCTTTGAATCTTCTTTATCATGCCAGGATTAGCAGGAAAAAGCAAAAAATTTCAGAATTGCACCTTGCAATGTGGAGATATTACTGTTTGAGCATTTACAATATTCATTGATTTTTGCCATTGAAAAACGTCCAGAAATGTTTGAAGCTACTGACTGAATGAAAGGAGCTGGCATCTCACTCTCTTTGAATCTTCTTTATCATGCTAGGATTAGCAGGAAAAAGCAAAAAATTTCAGAATTGCACCTTGCAATGCGGAGAAATTACTGTTTGTGCATTTACAATATTCATTGATTTTTGCCATTGAAAAACATGTTATTCATATACCAGAAATGTTTGAAGCTACTGACTGAATGAAAAGAGCTGGCATCTCACTCTCTTTGAATCTTCTTTATCATGCCAGGATTAGCAGGAAAAAGCAAAAAATTTCAGAATTGCACCTTGCAATGTGGAGATATTACTGTTTGTGCATTTACAATATTCATTGATTTTTGCCATTGAAAAACATCATGTTATTCATATACCAGAAATGTTTGAAGCTACTGACTGAATGAAAAGAGCTGGCATCTCACTCTCTTTGAATCTTCTTTATCATGCCAGGATTAGCAGGAAAAAGCAAAAAATTTCAGAATTGCACCTTGCAATGTGGAGATATTACTGTTTGTGCATTTACAATATTCATTGATTTTTGCCATTGAAAAACGTCCAGAAATGTTTGAAGCTACTGACTGAATGAAAGGAGCTGGCATCTCACTCTCTTTGAATCTTCTTTATCATGCTAGGATTAGCAGGAAAAAGCAAAAAATTTCAGAATTGCACCTTGCAATGCGGAGAAATTACTGTGTGTGCATTTACAATATTCATTGATTTTTGCCATTGAAAAACATCATGTTATTCATATACCAGAAATGTTTGAAGCTACTGACTGAATGAAAGGAGCTGGCATCTCACTCTCTTTGAATCTTCTTTATCATGCTAGGATTAGCAGGAAAAAGCAAAAAAATTTCAGAATTGCACCTTGCAATGCGGAGAAATTACTGTTTGTGCATTTACAATATTCATTGATTTTTGCCATTGAAAAACATCATGTTATTCATATACCAGAAATGTTTGAAGCTACTGACTGAATGAAAGGAGCTGGCATCTCACTCTCTTTGAATCTTCTTTATCATGCTAGGATTAGCAGGAAAAAGCAAAAAATTTCAGAATTGCACCTTGCAATGCGGAGAAATTACTGTGTGAGCATTTACAATATTCATTGATTTTTGCCATTGAAAAACATCGTTATTCATATACCAGAAATGTTTGAAGCTACTGACTGAATGAAAAGAGCTGGCATCTCACTCTCTTTGAATCTTCTTTATCATGCCAGGATTAGCAGGAAAAAGCAAAAAAATTCAGAATTGCACCTTGCAATGTGGAGATATTACTGTTTGTGCATTTACAATATTCATTGATTTTTGCCATTGAAAAACGTCCAGAAATGTTTGAAGCTACTGACTGAATGAAAGGAGCTGGCATCTCACTCTCTTTGAATCTTCTTTATCATGCTAGGATTAGCAGGAAAAAGCAAAAAATTTCAGAATTGCACCTTGCAATACGGAGAAATTACTGTGTGTGCATTTACAATATTCATTGATTTTTGCCATTGAAAAACATGTTATTCATATACCAGAAATGTTTGAAGCTACTGACTGAATGAAAAGAGCTGGCATCTCACTCTCTTTGAATCTTCTTTATCATGCCAGGATTAGCAGGAAAAAGCAAAAAATTTCAGAATTGCACCTTGCAATGTGGAGATATTACTGTTTGTGCATTTACAATATTCATTGACTTTTTGCCATTGAAAAACATGTTATTCATATACCAGAAATGTTTGAAGCTACTGACTGAATGAAAAGAGCTGGCATCTCACTCTCTTTGAATCTTCTTTATCATGCCAGGATTAGCAGGAAAAAGCAAAAAATTTCAGAATTGCACCTTGCAATGTGGAGATATTACTGTTTGTGCATTTACAATATTCATTGATTTTTGCCATTGAAAAACGTCCAGAAATGTTTGAAGCTACTGACTGAATGAAAGGAGCTGGCATCTCACTCTCTTTGAATCTTCTTTATCATGCTAGGATTAGCAGGAAAAAGCAAAAAATTTCAGAATTGCACCTTGCAATGCGGAGAAATTACTGTGTGTGCATTTACAATATTCATTGATTTTTGCCATTGAAAAACATCGTTATTCATATACCAGAAATGTTTGAAGCTACTGACTGAATGAAAAGAGCTGGCATCTCACTCTCTTTGAATCTTCTTTATCATGCCAGGATTAGCAGGAAAAAGCAAAAAATTTCAGAATTGCACCTTGCAATGTGGAGATATTACTGTTTGTGCATTTACAATATTCATTGATTTTTGCCATTGAAAAACATGTTATTCATATACCAGAAATGTTTGAAGCTACTGACTGAATGAAAGGAGCTGGCATCTCACTCTCTTTGAATCTTCTTTATCATGCCAGGATTAGCAGGAAAAAGCAAAAAATTTCAGAATTGCACCTTGCAATGTGGAGATATTACTGTTTGTGCATTTACAATATTCATTGATTTTTGCCATTGAAAAACGTCCAGAAATGTTTGAAGCTACTGACTGAATGAAAAGAGCTGGCATCTCACTCTCTTTGAATCTTCTTTATCATGCCAGGATTAGCAGGAAAAAGCAAAAAATTTCAGAATTGCACCTTGCAATGTGGAGATATTACTGTTTGTGCATTTACAATATTCATTGATTTTTGCCATTGAAAAACGTCCAGAAATGTTTGAATCTACTGACTGAATGAAAGGAGCTGGCATCTCACGCTCTTTGAATCTTCTTTATCATGCTAGGATTAGCAGGAAAAAGCAAAAAATTTCAGAATTGCACCTTGCAATGCGGAGAAATTACTGTGTGTGCATTTACAATATTCATTGATTTTTGCCATTGAAAAACATGTTATTCATATACCAGAAATGTTTGAAGCTACTGTCTGAATGAAAAGAGCTGGCATCTCACTCTCTTTGAATCTTCTTTATCATGCTAGGATTAGCAGGAAAAAGCAAAAAATTTCAGAATTGCACCTTGCAATGCGGAGAAATTACTGTGTGTGCATTTACAATATTCATTGATTTTTGCCATTGAAAAACATCATGTTATTCATATACCAGAAATGTTTGAAGCTACTGACTGAATGAAAGGAGCTGGCATCTCACTCTCTTTGAATCTTCTTTATCATGCCAGGATTAGCAGGAAAAAGCAAAAAATTTCAGAATTGCACCTTCCAATGTGGAGATATTACTGTTTGTGCATTTACAATATTCTGATTTTTGCCATTGAAAAACGTCCAGAAATGTTTGAAGCTACTGACTGAATGAAAGGAGCTGGCATCTCACTCTCTTTGAATCTTCTTTATCATGCTAGGATTAGCAGGAAAAAGCAAAAAATTTCAGAATTGCACCTTGCAATGCGGAGAAATTACTGTGTGTGCATTTACAATATTCATTGATTTTTGCCATTGAAAAACATCGTTATTCATATACCAGAAATGTTTGAAGCTACTGACTGAATGAAAAGAGCTGGCATCTCACTCTCTTTGAATCTTCTTTATCCTGCCAGGATTAGCAGGAAAAAGCAAAAAATTTCAGAATTGCACCTTGCAATGTGGAGATATTACTGTTTGTGCATTTACAATATTCATTGATTTTTGCCATTGAAAAACATGTTATTCATATACCAGAAATGTTTGAAGCTACTGACTGAATGAAAAGAGCTGGCATCTCACTCTCTTTGAATCTTCTTTATCATGCCAGGATTAGCAGGAAAAAGCAAAAAATTTCAGAATTGCACCTTGCAATGTGGAGATATTACTGTTTGTGCATTTACAATATTCATTGATTTTTGCCATTGAAAAACGTCCAGAAATGTTTGAAGCTACTGACTGAATGAAAGGAGCTGGCATCTCACTCTCTTTGAATCTTCTTTATCATGCTAGGATTAGCAGGAAAAAGCAAAAAATTTCAGAATTGCACCTTGCAATGCGGAGAAATTACTGTTTGTGCATTTACAATATTCATTGATTTTTGCCATTGAAAAACATCATGTTATTCATATACCAGAAATGTTTGAAGCTACTGACTGAATGAAAGGAGCTGGCATCTCACTCTCTTTGAATCTTCTTTATCATGCTAGGATTAGCAGGAAAAAGCAAAAAATTTCAGAATTGCACCTTGCAATGCGGAGAAATTACTGTGTGTGCATTTACAATATTCATTGATTTTTGCCATTGAAAAACATCATGTTATTCATATACCAGAAATGTTTGAAGCTACTGACTGAATGAAAGGAGCTGGCATCTCACTCTCTTTGAATCTTCTTTATCATGCTAGGATTAGCAGGAAAAAGCAAAAAATTTCAGAATTGCACCTTGCAATGCGGAGAAATTACTGTTTGTGCATTTACAATATTCATTGATTTTTGCCATTGAAAAACATCATGTTATTCATATACCAGAAATGTTTGAAGCTACTGACTGAATGAAAAGAGCTGGCATCTCACTCTCTTTGAATCTTCTTTATCATGCCAGGATTAGCAGGAAAAAGCAAAAAATTTCAGAATTGCACCTTGCAATGTGGAGATATTACTGTTTGAGCATTTACAATATTCATTGATTTTTGCCATTGAAAAACGTCCAGAAATGTTTGAAGCTACTGACTGAATGAAAGGAGCTGGCATCTCACTCTCTTTGAATCTTCTTTATCATGCTAGGATTAGCAGGAAAAAGCAAAAAATTTCAGAATTGCACCTTGCAATGCGGAGAAATTACTGTTTGTGCATTTACAATATTCATTGATTTTTGCCATTGAAAAACATGTTATTCATATACCAGAAATGTTTGAAGCTACTGACTGAATGAAAAGAGCTGGCATCTCACTCTCTTTGAATCTTCTTTATCATGCCAGGATTAGCAGGAAAAAGCAAAAAATTTCAGAATTGCACCTTGCAATGTGGAGATATTACTGTTTGTGCATTTACAATATTCATTGATTTTTGCCATTGAAAAACATCATGTTATTCATATACAAGAAATGTTTGAAGCTACTGACTGAATGAAAAGAGCTGGCATCTCACTCTCTTTGAATCTTCTTTATCATGCCAGGATTAGCAGGAAAAAGCAAAAAATTTCAGAATTGCACCTTGCAATGTGGAGATATTACTGTTTGTGCATTTACAATATTCATTGATTTTTGCCATTGAAAAATGTCCAGAAATGTTTGAAGCTACTGACTGAATGAAAGGAGCTGGCATCTCACTCTCTTTGAATCTTCTTTATCATGCTAGGATTAGCAGGAAAAAGCAAAAAATTTCAGAATTGCACCTTGCAATGCGGAGAAATTACTGTGTGTGCATTTACAATATTCATTGATTTTTGCCATTGAAAAACATCATGTTATTCATATACCAGAAATGTTTGAAGCTACTGACTGAATGAAAGGAGCTGGCATCTCACTCTCTTTGAATCTTCTTTATCATGCTAGGATTAGCAGGAAAAAGCAAAAAATTTCAGAATTGCACCTTGCAATGCGGAGAAATTACTGTTTGTGCATTTACAATATTCATTGATTTTTGCCATTGAAAAACATCATGTTATTCATATACCAGAAATGTTTGAAGCTACTGACTGAATGAAAGGAGCTGGCATCTCACTCTCTTTGAATCTTCTTTATCATGCTAGGATTAGCAGGAAAAAGCAAAAAATTTCAGAATTGCACCTTGCAATGCGGAGAAATTACTGTGTGAGCATTTACAATATTCATTGATTTTTGCCATTGAAAAACATCGTTATTCATATACCAGAAATGTTTGAAGCTACTGACTGAATGAAAAGAGCTGGCATCTCACTCTCTTTGAATCTTCTTTATCATGCCAGGATTAGCAGGAAAAAGCAAAAAATTTCAGAATTGCACCTTGCAATGTGGAGATATTACTGTTTGTGCATTTACAATATTCATTGATTTTTGCCATTGAAAAACGTCCAGAAATGTTTGAAGCTACTGACTGAATGAAAGGAGCTGGCATCTCACTCTCTTTGAATCTTCTTTATCATGCTAGGATTAGCAGGAAAAAGCAAAAAATTTCAGAATTGCACCTTGCAATGTGGAGATATTACTGTTTGTGCATTTACAATATTCATTGATTTTTGCCATTGAAAAACGTCCAGAAATGTTTGAAGCTACTGACTGAATGAAAGGAGCTGGCATCTCACTCTCTTTGAATCTTCTTTATCATGCTAGGATTAGCAGGAAAAAGCAAAAAATTTCAGAATTGCACCTTGCAATGCGGAGAAATTACTGTGTGTGCATTTACAATATTCATTGATTTTTGCCATTGAAAAACGTCCAGAAATGTTTGAAGCTACTGACTGAATGAAAGGAGCTGGCATCTCACTCTCTTTGAATCTTCTTTATCATGCTAAGAGGAGCAGGAAAAAGCAAAAAATTTCAGAATTGCCCATTGCAATGTGGAGATATTACTGTTTGTGCATTTACAATATTCATTGATTTTTGCCATTGAAAAACATCATGTTATTCATATACCAGAAATGTTTGAAGCTACTGACTGAATGAAAAGAGCTGGCATCTCACTCTCTTTGAATCTTCTTTATCATGCCAGGATTAGCAGGAAAAAGCAAAAAATTTCAGTATTGCACCTTGCAATGTGGAGATATTACTGCTTGTGCATTTACAATATTCATTGATTTTTGCCATTGAAAAACGTCCAGAAATGTTTGAAGCTACTGACTGAATGAAAAGAGCTGGCATCTCACTCTCTTTGAATCTTCTTTATCATGCCAGGATTAGCAGGAAAAAGCAAAAAATTTCAGAATTGCACCTTGCAATGTGGAGATATTACTGTTTGTGCATTTACAATATTCATTGATTTTTGCCATTGAAAAACGTCCAGAAATGTTTGAAGCTACTGACTGAATGAAAGGAGCTGGCATCTCACTCTCTTTGAATCTTCTTTATCATGCTAGGATTAGCAGGAAAAAGCAAAAAATTTCAGAATTGCACCTTGCAATGCGGAGAAATTACTGTGTGTGCATTTACAATATTCATTGATTTTTGCCATTGAAAAACATCGTTATTCATATACCAGAAATGTTTGAAGCTACTGACTGAATGAAAAGAGCTGGCATCTCACTCTCTTTGAATCTTCTTTATCATGCCAGGATTAGCAGGAAAAAGCAAAAAATTTCAGAATTGCACCTTGCAATGTGGAGATATTACTGTTTGTGCATTTACAATATTCATTGATTTTTGCCATTGAAAAACATGTTATTCATATACCAGAAATGTTTGAAGCTACTGACTGAATGAAAAGAGCTGGCATCTCACTCTCTTTGAATCTTCTTTATCATGCCAGGTTTAGCAGGAAAAAGCAAAAAATTTCAGAATTGCACCTTGCAATGTGGAAATATTACTGTTTGTGCATTTACAATATTCATTGATTTTTGCCATTGAAAAACGTCCAGAAATGTTTGAAGCTACTGACTGAATGAAAGGAGCTGGCATCTCACTCTCTTTGAATCTTCTTTATCATGCTAGGATTAGCAGGAAAAAGCAAAAAATTTCAGAATTGCACCTTGCAATGCGGAGAAATTACTGTTTGTGCATTTACAATATTCATTGATTTTTGCCATTGAAAAACATCATGTTATTCATATACCAGAAATGTTTGAAGCTACTGACTGAATGAAAGGAGCTGGCATCTCACTCTCTTTGAATCTTCTTTATCATGCTAGGATTAGCAGGAAAAAGCAAAAAATTTCAGAATTGCACCTTGCAATGCGGAGAAATTACTGTGTGTGCATTTACAATATTCATTGATTTTTGCCATTGAAAAACATCATGTTATTCATATACCAGAAATGTTTGAAGCTACTGACTGAATGAAAGGAGCTGGCATCTCACTCTCTTTGAATCTTCTTTATCATGCTAGGATTAGCAGGAAAAAGCAAAAAATTTCAGAATTGCACCTTGCAATGCGGAGAAATTACTGTTTGTGCATTTACAATATTCATTGATTTTTGCCATTGAAAAACATCATGTTATTCATATACCAGAAATGTTTGAAGCTACTGACTGAATGAAAGGAGCTGGCATCTCACTCTCTTTGAATCTTCTTTATCATGCTAGGATTAGCAGGAAAAAGCAAAAAATTTCAGAATTGCACCTTGCAATGCGGAGAAATTACTGTGTGTGCATTTACAATATTCATTGATTTTTGCCATTGAAAAACATCGTTATTCATATACAAGAAATGTTTGAAGCTACTGACTGAATGAAAAGAGCTGGCACCTCACTCTCTTTGAATCTTCTTTATCATGCCAGGATTAGCAGGAAAAAGCAAAAAATTTCAGAATTGCACCTTGCAATGTGGAGATATTACTGTTTGTGCATTTACAATATTCATTGATTTTTGCCATTGAAAAACGTCCAGAAATGTTTGAAGCTACTGACTGAATGAAAGGAGCTGGCATCTCACTCTCTTTGAATCTTCTTTATCATGCTAGGATTAGCAGGAAAAAGCAAAAAATTTCAGAATTGCACCTTGCAATGCGGAGAAATTACTGTTTGTGCATTTACAATATTCATTGATTTTTGCCATTGAAAAACATCATGTTATTCATATACCAGAAATGTTTGAAGCTACTGACTGAATGAAAGGAGCTGGCATCTCACTCTCTTTGAATCTTCTTTATCATGCTAGGATTAGCAGGAAAAAGGAAAAAAATTCAGAATTGCACCTTGCAATGCGGAGAAATTACTGTTTGTGCATTTACAATATTCATTGATTTTTGCCATTGAAAAACATCATGTTATTCATATACCAGAAATGTTTGAAGCTACTGACTGAATGAAAGGAGCTGGCATCTCACTCTCTTTGAATCTTCTTTATCATGCTAGGATTAGCAGGAAAAAGCAAAAAATTTCAGAATTGCACCTTGCAATGCGGAGAAATTACTGTGTGTGCATTTACAATATTCATTGATTTTTGCCATTGAAAAACATCGTTATTCATATACAAGAAATGTTTGAAGCTACTGACTGAATGAAAAGAGCTGGCATCTCACTCTCTTTGAATCTTCTTTATCATGCCAGGATTAGCAGGAAAAAGCAAAAAATTTCAGAATTGCACCTTGCAATGTGGAGATATTACTGTTTGTGCATTTACAATATTCATTGATTTTTGCCATTGAAAAACGTCCAGAAATGTTTGAAGCTACTGACTGAATGAAAGGAGCTGGCATCTCACTCTCTTTGAATCTTCTTTATCATGCTAGGATTAGCAGGAAAAAGCAAAAAATTTCAGAATTGCACCTTGCAATGCGGAGAAATTACTGTTTGTGCATTTACAATATTCATTGATTTTTGCCATTGAAAAACATCATGTTATTCATATACCAGAAATGTTTGAAGCTACTGACTGAATGAAAGGAGCTGGCATCTCACTCTCTTTGAATCTTCTTTATCATGCTAGGATTAGCAGGAAAAAGCAAAAAATTTCAGAATTGCACCTTGCAATGCGGAGAAATTACTGTGTGTGCATTTACAATATTCATTGATTTTTGCCATTGAAAAACATCGTTATTCATATACCAGAAATGTTTGAAGCTACTGACTGAATGAAAAGAGCTGGCATCTCACTCTCTTTGAATCTTCTTTATCATGCCAGGATTAGCAGGAAAAAGCAAAAAATTTCAGAATTGCACCTTGCAATGTGGAGATATTACTGTTTGTGCATTTACAATATTCATTGATTTTTGCCATTGAAAAACGTCCAGAAATGTTTGAAGCTACTGACTGAATGAAAGGAGCTGGCATCTCACTCTCTTTGAATCTTCTTTATCATGCTAGGATTAGCAGGAAAAAGCAAAAAATTTCAGAATTGCACCTTGCAATGTGGAGATATTACTGTTTGTGCATTTACAATATTCATTGATTTTTGCCATTGAAAAACGTCCAGAAATGTTTGAAGCTACTGACTGAATGAAAGGAGCTGGCATCTCACTCTCTTTGAATCTTCTTTATCATGCTAGGATTAGCAGGAAAAAGCAAAAAATTTCAGAATTGCACCTTGCAATGCGGAGAAATTACTGTGTGTGCATTTACAATATTCATTGATTTTTGCCATTGAAAAACATCCAGAAATGTTTGAAGCTACTGACTGAATGAAAGGAGCTGCCATCTCACTCTCTTTGAATCTTCTTTATCATGCTAAGAGGAGCAGGAAAAAGCAAAAAAATTCAGAATTGCACATTGCAGTGTGGAGATATTACTGTTTGTGCATTTACAATATTCATTGATTTTTGCCATTGAAAAACATGTTATTCATATACCAGAAATGTTTGAAGCTACTGACTGAATGAAAAGAGCTGGCATCTCACTCTCTTTGAATCTTCTTTATCATGCTAATAGGAGCAGGAAAAAGCAAAAAATTTCAGAATTGCACGTTGCAATGTGGAGATATTACTGTTTGTGCATTTACAATATTCATTGATTTTTGCCATTGAAAAACATGTTATTCATATACCAGAAATGTTTGAAGCTACTGACTGAATGAAAAGAGCTGGCATCTCACTCTCTTTGAATCTTCTTTATCATGCCAGGATTAGCAGGAAAAAGCAAAAAATTTCAGTATTGCACCTTGCAATGTGGAGATATTACTGCTTGTGCATTTACAATATTCATTGATTTTTGCCATTGAAAAACGTCCAGAAATGTTTGAAGCTACTGACTGAATGAAAAGAGCTGGCATCTCACTCTCTTTGAATCTTCTTTATCATGCCAGGATTAGCAGGAAAAAGCAAAAAATTTCAGAATTGCACCTTGCAATGTGGAGATATTACTGTTTGTGCATTTACAATATTCATTGATTTTTGCCATTGAAAAACGTCCAGAAATGTTTGAAGCTACTGACTGAATGAAAGGAGCTGGCATCTCACTCTCTTTGAATCTTCTTTATCATGCTAGGATTAGCAGGAAAAAGCAAAAAATTTCAGAATTGCACCTTGCAATGCGGAGAAATTACTGTGTGTGCATTTACAATATTCATTGATTTTTGCCATTGAAAAACATCGTTATTCATATACCAGAAATGTTTGAAGCTACTGACTGAATGAAAAGAGCTGGCATCTCACTCTCTTTGAATCTTCTTTATCATGCCAGGATTAGCAGGAAAAAGCAAAAAATTTCAGAATTGCACCTTGCAATGTGGAGATATTACTGTGTGTGCATTTACAATATTCATTGATTTTTGCCATTGAAAAACATGTTATTCATATACCAGAAATGTTTGAAGCTACTGACTGAATGAAAAGAGCTGGCATCTCACTCTCTTTGAATCTTCTTTATCATGCCAGGTTAAGCAGGAAAAAGCAAAAAATTTCAGAATTGCACCTTGCAATGTGGAAATATTACTGTTTGTGCATTTACAATATTCATTGATTTTTGCCATTGAAAAACGTCCAGAAATGTTTGAAGCTACTGACTGAATGAAAGGAGCTGGCATCTCACTCTCTTTGAATCTTCTTTATCATGCTAGGATTAGCAGGAAAAAGCAAAAAATTTCAGAATTGCACCTTGCAATGCGGAGAAATTACTGTTTGTGCATTTACAATATTCATTGATTTTTGCCATTGAAAAACATCATGTTATTCATATACCAGAAATGTTTGAAGCTACTGACTGAATGAAAGGAGCTGGCATCTCACTCTCTTTGAATCTTCTATATCATGCTAGGATTAGCAGGAAAAAGCAAAAAATTTCAGAATTGCACCTTGCAATGCGGAGAAATTACTGTGTGTGCATTTACAATATTCATTGATTTTTGCCATTGAAAAACATCCTGTTATTCATATACCAGAAATGTTTGAAGCTACTGACTGAATGAAAGGAGCTGGCATCTCACTCTCTTTGAATCTTCTTTATCATGCCAGGATTAGCAGGAAAAAGCAAAAAATTTCAGAATTGCACCTTGCAATGTGGAGATATTACTGTTTGTGCATTTACAATATTCATTGATTTTTGCCATTGAAAAACGTCCAGAAATGTTTGAAGCTACTGACTGAATGAAAGGAGCTGGCATCTCACTCTCTTTGAATCTTCTTTATCATGCTAGGATTAGCAGGAAAAAGCAAAAAATTTCAGAATTGCACCTTGCAATGCGGAGAAATTACTGTGTGTGCATTTACAATATTCATTGATTTTTGCCATTGAAAAACATCATGTTATTCATATACCAGAAATGTTTGAAGCTACTGACTGAATGAAAGGAACTGGCATCTCACTCTCTTTGAATCTTCTTTATCATGCTAGGATTAGCAGGAAAAAGCAAAAAATTTCAGAATTGCACCTTGCAATGCGGAGAAATTACTGTTTGTGCATTTACAATATTCATTGATTTTTGCCATTGAAAAACATCATGTTATTCATATACCAGAAATGTTTGAAGCTACTGACTGAATGAAAGGAGCTGGCATCTCACTCTCTTTGAATCTTCTTTATCATGCTAGGATTAGCAGGAAAAAGCAAAAAATTTCAGAATTGCACCTTGCAATGCGGAGAAATTACTGTGTGTGCATTTACAATATTCATTGATTTTTGCCATTGAAAAACATCGTTATTCATATACAAGAAATGTTTGAAGCTACTGACTGAATGAAAAGAGCTGGCATCTCACTCTCTTTGAATCTTCTTTATCATGCCAGGATTAGCAGGAAAAAGCAAAAAATTTCAGAATTGCACCTTGCAATGTGGAGATATTACTGTTTGTGCATTTACAATATTCATTGATTTTTGCCATTGAAAAACGTCCAGAAATGTTTGAAGCTACTGACTGAATGAAAGGAGCTGGCATCTCACTCTCTTTGAATCTTCTTTATCATGCTAGGATTAGCAGGAAAAAGCAAAAAATTTCAGAATTGCACCTTGCAATGCGGAGAAATTACTGTGTGTGCATTTACAATATTCATTGATTTTTGCCATTGAAAAACATGTTATTCATATAACAGAAATGTTTGAAGCTACTGACTGAATGAAAAGAGCTGGCATCTCACTCTCTTTGAATCTTCTTTATCATGCCAGGATTAGCAGGAAAAAGCAAAAAATTTCAGAATTGCACCTTGCAATGTGGAGATATTACTGTTTGTGCATTTACAATATTCATTGATTTTTGCCATTGAAAAACGTCCAGAAATGTTTGAAGCTACTGACTGAATGAAAGGAACTGGCATCTCACTCTCTTTGAATCTTCTTTATCATGCTAGGATTAGCAGGAAAAAGCAAAAAATTTCAGAATTGCACCTTGCAATGTGGAGATATTACTGTTTGTGCATTTACAATATTCATTGATTTTTGCCATTGAAAAACGTCCAGAAATGTTTGAAGCTACTGACTGAATGAAAGGAGCTGGCTTCTCACTCTCTTTGAATCTTCTTTATCATGCTAGGATTAGCAGGAAAAAGCAAAAAATTTCAGAATTGCACCTTGCAATGCGGAGAAATTACTGTGTGTGCATTTACAATATTCATTGATTTTTGCCATTGAAAAACATCATGTTATTCATATACCAGAAATGTTTGAAGCTACTGACTGAATGAAAGGAGCTGGCATCTCACTCTCTTTGAATCTTCTTTATCATGCTAGGATTAGCAGGAAAAAGCAAAAAATTTCAGAATTGCACCTTGCAATGCGGAGAAATTACTGTTTGTGCATTTACAATATTCATTGATTTTTGCCATTGAAAAACATCATGTTATTCATATACCAGAAATGTTTGAAGCTACTGACTGAATGAAAGGAGCTGGCATCTCACTCTCTTTGAATCTTCTTTATCATGCTAGGATTAGCAGGAAAAAGCAAAAAATTTCAGAATTGCACCTTGCAATGCGGAGAAATTACTGTGTGTGCATTTACAATATTCATTGATTTTTGCCATTGAAAAACATCGTTATTCATATACAAGAAATGTTTGAAGCTACTGACTGAATGAAAAGAGCTGGCATCTCACTCTCTTTGAATCTTCTTTATCATGCCAGGATTAGCAGGAAAAAGCAAAAAATTTCAGAATTGCACCTTGCAATGTGGAGATATTACTGTTTGTGCATTTACAATATTCATTGATTTTTGCCATTGAAAAACGTCCAGAAATGTTTGAAGCTACTGACTGAATGAAAGGAGCTGGCATCTCACTCTCTTTGAATCTTCTTTATCATGCTAGGATTAGCAGGAAAAAGCAAAAAATTTCAGAATTGCACCTTGCAATGCGGAGAAATTACTGTGTGTGCATTTACAATATTCATTGATTTTTGCCATTGAAAAACATGTTATTCATATACCAGAAATGTTTGAAGCTACTGACTGAATGAAAAGAGCTGGCATCTCACTCTCTTTGAATCTTCTTTATCATGCCAGGATTAGCAGGAAAAAGCAAAAAATTTCAGAATTGCACCTTGCAATGTGGAGATATTACTGTTTGTGCATTTACAATATTCATTGATTTTTGCCATTGAAAAACGTCCAGAAATGTTTGAAGCTACTGACTGAATGAAAGGAACTGGCATCTCACTCTCTTTGAATCTTCTTTATCATGCTAGGATTAGCAGGAAAAAGCAAAAAATTTCAGAATTGCACCTTGCAATGTGGAGATATTACTGTTTGTGCATTTACAATATTCATTGATTTTTGCCATTGAAAAACGTCCAGAAATGTTTGAAGCTACTGACTGAATGAAAGGAGCTGGCATCTCACTCTCTTTGAATCTTCTTTATCATGCTAGGATTAGCAGGAAAAAGCAAAAAATTTCAGAATTGCACCTTGCAATGCGGAGAAATTACTGTGTGTGCATTTACAATATTCATTGATTTTTGCCATTGAAAAACATCATGTTATTCATATACCAGAAATGTTTGAAGCTACTGACTGAATGAAAGGAGCTGGCATCTCACTCTCTTTGAATCTTCTTTATCATGCTAGGATTAGCAGGAAAAAGCAAAAAATTTCAGAATTGCACCTTGCAATGCGGAGAAATTACTGTTTGTGCATTTACAATATTCATTGATTTTTGCCATTGAAAAACATCATGTTATTCATATACCAGAAATGTTTGAAGCTACTGACTGAATGAAAGGAGCTGGCATCTCACTCTCTTTGAATCTTCTTTATCATGCTAGGATTAGCAGGAAAAAGCAAAAAATTTCAGAATTGCACCTTGCAATGCGGAGAAATTACTGTGTGTGCATTTACAATATTCATTGATTTTTGCCATTGAAAAACATCGTTATTCATATACAAGAAATGTTTGAAGCTACTGACTGAATGAAAAGAGCTGGCATCTCACTCTCTTTGAATCTTCTTTATCATGCCAGGATTAGCAGGAAAAAGCAAAAAATTTCAGAATTGCACCTTGCAATGTGGAGATATTACTGTTTGTGCATTTACAATATTCATTGATTTTTGCCATTGAAAAACGTCCAGAAATGTTTGAAGCTACTGACTGAATGAAAGGAGCTGGCATCTCACTCTCTTTGAATCTTCTTTATCATGCTAGGATTAGCAGGAAAAAGCAAAAAATTTCAGAATTGCACCTTGCAATGCGGAGAAATTACTGTGTGTGCATTTACAATATTCATTGATTTTTGCCATTGAAAAACATGTTATTCATATACCAGAAATGTTTGAAGCTACTGACTGAATGAAAAGAGCTGGCATCTCACTCTCTTTGAATATTCTTTATCATGCCAGGATTAGCAGGAAAAAGCAAAAAATTTCAGAATTGCACCTTGCAATGTGGAGATATTACTGTTTGTGCATTTACAATATTCATTGATTTTTGCCATTGAAAAACGTCCAGAAATGTTTGAAGCTACTGACTGAATGAAAGGAGCTGGCATCTCACTCTCTTTGAATCTTCTTTATCATGCTAGGATTAGCAGGAAAAAGCAAAAAATTTCAGAATTGCACCTTGCAATGTGGAGATATTACTGTTTGTGCATTTACAATATTCATTGATTTTTGACATTGAAAAACGTCCAGAAATGTTTGAAGCTACTGACTGAAAGAAAGGAGCTGGCATCTCACTCTCTTTGAATCTTCTTTATCATGCTAGGATTAGCAGGAAAAAGCAAAAAATTTCAGAATTGCACCTTGCAATGCGGAGAAATTACTGTGTGTGCATTTACAATATTCATTGATTTTTGCCATTGAAAAACATCATGTTATTCATATACCAGAAATGTTTGAAGCTACTGACTGAATGAAAAGAGCTGGCATCTCACTCTCTTTGAATCTTCTTTATCATGCCAGGATTAGCAGGAAAAAGCAAAAAATTTCAGAATTGCACCTTGCAATGTGGAGATATTGCTGTTTGTGCATTTACAATATTCATTGATTTTTGCCATTGAAAAACGTCCAGAAATGTTTGAAGCTACTGACTGAATGAAAGGAGCTGGCATCTCACTCTCTTTGAATCTTCTTTATCATGCTAGGATTAGCAGGAAAAAGCAAAAAATTTCAGAATTGCACCTTGCAATGCGGAGAAATTACTGTGTGTGCATTTACAATATTCATTGATTTTTGCCATTGAAAAACGTCCAGAAATGTTTGAAGCTACTGACTGAATGAAAAGAGCTGGCATCTCACTCTCTTTGAATCTTCTTTATCATGCTAAGAGGAGCAGGAAAAAGCAAAAAATTTCAGAATTGCACATTGCAATGTGGAGATATTACTGTTTGTGCATTTACAATATTCATTGATTTTTGCCATTGAAAAACATGTTATTCATATACCAGAAATGTTTGAAGCTACTGACTGAATGAAAAGAGCTGGCATCTCACTCTCTTTGAATCTTCTTTATCATGCTAAGAGGAGCAGGAAAAAGCAAAAAATTTCAGAATTGCACGTTGCAATGTGGAGATATTACTGTTTGTGCATTTACAATATTCATTGATTTTTGCCATTGAAAAACATGTTATTCATATACCAGAAATGTTTGAAGCTACTGACTGAATGAAAAGAGCTGGCATCTCACTCTCTTTGAATCTTCTTTATCATGCCAGGATTAGCAGGAAAAAGCAAAAAATTTCAGTATTGCACCTTGCAATGTGGAGATATTACTGCTTGTGCATTTACAATATTCATTGATTTTTGCCATTGAAAAACGTCCAGAAATGTTTGAAGCTACTGACTGAATGAAAAGAGCTGGCATCTCACTCTCATTGAATCTTCTTTATCATGCCAGGTTTAGCAGGAAAAAGCAAAAAATTTCAGAATTGCACCTTGCAATGTGGAAATATTACTGTTTGTGCATTTACAATATTCATTGATTTTTGCCATTGAAAAACGTCCAGAAATGTTTGAAGCTACTGACTGAATGAAAGGAGCTGGCATCTCACTCTCTTTGAATCTTCTTTATCATGCTAGGATTAGCAGGAAAAAGCAAAAAATTTCAGAATTGCACCTTGCAATGCGGAGAAATTACTGTTTGTGCATTTACAATATTCATTGATTTTTGCCATTGAAAAACATCATGTTATTCATATACCAGAAATGTTTGAAGCTACTGACTGAATGAAAGGAGCTGGCATCTCACTCTCTTTGAATCTTCTATATCATGCTAGGATTAGCAGGAAAAAGCAAAAAATTTCAGAATTGCACCTTGCAATGCGGAGAAATTACTGTGTGTGCATTTACAATATTCATTGATTTTTGCCATTGAAAAACATCCTGTTATTCATATACCAGAAATGTTTGAAGCTACTGACTGAATGAAAGGAGCTGGCATCTCACTCTCTTTGAATCTTCTTTATCATGCTAGGATTAGCAGGAAAAAGCAAAAAATTTCAGAATTGCACCTTGCAATGCGGAGAAATTACTGTTTGTGCATTTACAATATTCATTGATTTTTGCCATTGAAAAACATCATGTTATTCATATACCAGAAATGTTTGAAACTACTGACTGAATGAAAAGAGCTGGCATCTCACTCTCTTTGAATCTTCTTTATCATGCCAGGATTAGCAGGAAAAAGCAAAAAATTTCAGAATTGCACCTTGCAATGTGGAGATATTACTGTTTGTGCATTTACAATATTCATTGATTTTTGCCATTGAAAAACATCATGTTATTCATATACCAGAAATGTTTGAAGCTACTGACTGAATGAAAAGAGCTGGCATCTCACTCTCTTTGAATCTTCTTTATCATGCCAGGATTAGCAGGAAAAAGCAAAAAATTTCAGAATTGCACCTTGCAATGTGGAGATATTACTGTTTGTGCATTTACAATATTCATTGATTTTTGCCATTGAAAAACGTCCAGAAATGTTTGAAGCTACTGACTGAATGAAAGGAGCTGGCATCTCACTCTCTTTGAATCTTCTTTATCATGCTAGGATTAGCAGGAAAAAGCAAAAAATTTCAGAATTGCACCTTGCAATGCGGAGAAATTACTGTGTGTGCATTTACAATATTCATTGATTTTTGCCATTGAAAAACATCATGTTATTCATATACCAGAAATGTTTGAAGCTACTGACTGAATGAAAGGAACTGGCATCTCACTCTCTTTGAATCTTCTTTATCATGCTAGGATTAGCAGGAAAAAGCAAAAAATTTCAGAATTGCACCTTGCAATGCGGAGAAATTACTGTTTGTGCATTTACAATATTCATTGATTTTTGCCATTGAAAAACATCATGTTATTCATATACCAGAAATGTTTGAAGCTACTGACTGAATGAAAGGAGCTGGCATCTCACTCTCTTTGAATCTTCTTTATCATGCTAGGATTAGCAGGAAAAAGCAAAAAATTTCAGAATTGCACCTTGCAATGCGGAGAAATTACTGTGTGTGCATTTACAATATTCATTGATTTTTGCCATTGAAAAACATGTTATTCATATACCAGAAATGTTTGAAGCTACTGACTGAATGAAAAGAGCTGGCATCTCACTCTCTTTGAATCTTCTTTATCATGCCAGGATTAGCAGGAAAAAGCAAAAAATTTCAGAATTGCACCTTGCAATGTGGAGATATTACTGTTTGTGCATTTACAATATTCATTGATTTTTGCCATTGAAAAACGTCCAGAAATGTTTGAAGCTACTGACTGAATGAAAGGAATTGGCATCTCACTCTCTTTGAATCTTCTTTATCATGCTAGGATTAGCAGGAAAAAGCAAAAAATTTCAGAATTGCACCTTGCAATGTGGAGATATTACTGTTTGTGCATTTACAATATTCATTGATTTTTGCCATTGAAAAACGTCCAGAAATGTTTGAAGCTACTGACTGAATGAAAGGAGCTGGCATCTCACTCTCTTTGAATCTTCTTTATCATGCTAGGATTAGCAGGAAAAAGCAAAAAATGTCAGAATTGCACCTTGCAATGCGGAGAAATTACTGTGTGTGCATTTACAATATTCATTGATTTTTGCCATTGAAAAACATCATGTTATTCATATACCAGAAATGTTTGAAGCTACTGACTGAATGAAAGGAGCTGGCATCTCACTCTCTTTGAATCTTCTTTATCATGCTAGGATTAGCAGGAAAAAGCAAAAAATTTCAGAATTGCACCTTGCAATGCGGAGAAATTACTGTTTGTGCATTTACAATATTCATTGATTTTTGCCATTGAAAAACATCATGTTATTCATATACCAGAAATGTTTGAAGCTACTGACTGAATGAAAGGAGCTGGCATCTCACTCTCTTTGAATCTTCTTTATCATGCTAGGATTAGCAGGAAAAAGCAAAAAATTTCAGAATTGCACCTTGCAATGCGGAGAAATTACTGTGTGTGCATTTACAATATTCATTGATTTTTGCCATTGAAAAACATCGTTATTCATATACAAGAAATGTTTGAAGCTACTGACTGAATGAAAAGAGCTGGCATCTCACTCTCTTTGAATCTTCTTTATCATGCCAGGATTAGCAGGAAAAAGCAAAAAATTTCAGAATTGCACCTTGCAATGTGGAGATATTACTGTTTGTGCATTTACAATATTCATTGATTTTTGCCATTGAAAAACGTCCAGAAATGTTTGAAGCTACTGACTGAATGAAAGGAGCTGGCATCTCACTCTCTTTGAATCTTCTTTATCATGCTAGGATTAGCAGGAAAAAGCAAAAAATTTCAGAATTGCACCTTGCAATGCGGAGAAATTACTGTGTGTGCATTTACAATATTCATTGATTTTTGCCATTTAAAAACATGTTATTCATATACCAGAAATGTTTGAAGCTACTGACTGAATGAAAAGAGCTGGCATCTCACTCTCTTTGAATATTCTTTATCATGCCAGGATTAGCAGGAAAAAGCAAAAAATTTCAGAATTGCACCTTGCAATGTGGAGATATTACTGTTTGTGCATTTACAATATTCATTGATTTTTGCCATTGAAAAACGTCCAGAAATGTTTGAAGCTACTGACTGAATGAAAGGAGCTGGCATCTCACTCTCTTTGAATCTTCTTTATCATGCTAGGATTAGCAGGAAAAAGCAAAAAATTTCAGAATTGCACCTTGCAATGTGGAGATATTAATGTTTGTGCATTTACAATATTCATTGATTTTTGCCATTGAAAAACGTCCAGAAATGTTTGAAGCTACTGACTGAAAGAAAGGAGCTGGCATCTCACTCTCTTTGAATCTTCTTTATCATGCTAGGATTAGCAGGAAAAAGCAAAAAATTTCAAAATTGCACCTTGCAATGCGGAGAAATTACTGTGTGTGCATTTACAATATTCATTGATTTTTGCCATTGAAAAACATCATGTTATTCATATACCAGAAATGTTTGAAGCTACTGACTGAATGAAAAGAGCTGGCATCTCACTCTCTTTGAATCTTCTTTATCATGCCAGGATTAGCAGGAAAAAGCAAAAAATTTCAGAATTGCACCTTGCAATGTGGAGATATTGCTGTTTGTGCATTTACAATATTCATTGATTTTTGCCATTGAAAAACGTCCAGAAATGTTTGAAGCTACTGACTGAATGAAAGGAGCTGGCATCTCACTCTCTTTGAATCTTCTTTATCATGCTAGGATTAGCAGGAAAAAGCAAAAAATTTCAGAATTGCACCTTGCAATGCGGAGAAATTACTGTGTGTGCATTTACAATATTCATTGATTTTTGCCATTGAAAAACGTCCAGAAATGTTTGAAGCTACTGACTGAATGAAAAGAGCTGGCATCTCACTCTCTTTGAATCTTCTTTATCATGCTAAGAGGAGCAGGAAAAAGCAAAAAATTTCAGAATTGCACATTGCAATGTGGAGATATTACTGTTTGTGCATTTACAATATTCATTGATTTTTGCCATTGAAAAACATGTTATTCATATACCAGAAATGTTTGAAGCTACTGACTGAATGAAAAGAGCTGGCATCTCACTCTCTTTGAATCTTCTTTATCATGCTAAGAGGAGCAGGAAAAAGCAAAAAATTTCAGAATTGCACGTTGCAATGTGGAGATATTACTGTTTGTGCATTTACAATATTCATTGATTTTTGCCATTGAAAAACATGTTATTCATATACCAGAAATGTTTGAAGCTACTGACTGAATGAAAAGAGCTGGCATCTCACTCTCTTTGAAACTTCTTTATCATGCCAGGATTAGCAGGAAAAAGCAAAAAATTTCAGTATTGCACCTTGCAATGTGGAGATATTACTGCTTGTGCATTTACAATATTCATTGATTTTTGCCATTGAAAAACGTCCAGAAATGTTTGAAGCTACTGACTGAATGAAAAGAGCTGGCATCTCACTCTCTTTGAATCTTCTTTATCATGCTAGGATTAGCAGGAAAAAGCAAAAAATTTCAGAATTGCACCTTGCAATGCGGAGAAATTACTGTTTGTGCATTTACAATATTCATTGATTTTTGCCATTGAAAAACATCATGTTATTCATATACCAGAAATGTTTGAAGCTACTGACTGAATGAAAAGAGCTGGCATCTCACTCTCTTTGAATCTTCTTTATCATGCCAGGATTAGCAGGAAAAAGCAAAAAATTTCAGAATTGCACCTTGCAATGTGGAGATATTACTGTTTGTGCATTTACAATATTCATTGATTTTTGCCATTGAAAAACGTCCAGAAATGTTTGAAGCTACTGACTGAATGAAAGGAGCTGGCATCTCACTCTCTTTGAATCTTCTTTATCATGCTAGGATTAGCAGGAAAAAGCAAAAAATTTCAGAATTGCACCTTGCAATGCGGAGAAATTACTGTGTGTGCATTTACAATATTCATTGATTTTTGCCATTGAAAAACATCATGTTATTCATATACCAGAAATGTTTGAAGCTACTGACTGAATGAAAGGAGCTGGCATCTCACTCTCTTTGAATCTTCTTTATCATGCTAGGATTAGCAGGAAAAAGCAAAAAATTTCAGAATTGCACCTTGCAATGCGGAGAAATTACTGTTTGTGCATTTACAATATTCATTGATTTTTGCCATTGAAAAACATCATGTTATTCATATACCAGAAATATTTGAAGCTACTGACTGAATGAAAAGAGCTGGCATCTCACTCTCTTTGAATCTTCTTTATCATGCCAGGATTAGCAGGAAAAAGCAAAAAATTTCAGAATTGCACCTTGCAATGTGGAGATATTACTGTTTGTGCATTTACAATATTCATTGATTTTTGCCATTGAAAAACGTCCAGAAATGTTTGAAGCTACTGACTGAATGAAAGGAGCTGGCATCTCACTCTCTTTGAATCTTCTTTATCATGCTAGGATTAGCAGGAAAAAGCAAAAAATTTCAGAATTGCACCTTGCAATGCGGAGAAATTACTGTGTGTGCATTTACAATATTCATTGATTTTTGCCATTGAAAAACATCGTTATTCATATACCAGAAATGTTTGAAGCTACTGGCTGAATGAAAAGAGCTGGCATCTCACTCTCTTTCAATCTTATTTATCATGCCAGGATTAGCAGGAAAAAGCAAAAAATTTCAGAATTGCACCTTGCAATGTGGAGATATTACTGTTTGTGCATTTACAATATTCATTGATTTTTGCCATTGAAAAACATGTTATTCATATACCAGAAATGTTTGAAGCTACTGACTGAATGAAAAGAGCTGGCATCTCACTCTCTTTGAATCTTCTTTATCATGCCAGGATTAGCAGGAAAAAGCAAAAAATTTCAGAATTGCACCTTGCAATGTGGAGATATTACTGTTTGTGCATTTACAATATTCATTGATTTTTGCCATTGAAAAATGTCCAGAAATGTTTGAAGCTACTGACTGAATGAAAAGAGCTGGCATCTCACTCTCTTTGAATCTTCTTTATCATGCCAGGATTAGCAGGAAAAAGCAAAAAATTTCAGAATTGCACCTTGCAATGTGGAGATATTACTGTTTGTGCATTTACAATATTCATTGATTTTTGCCATTGAAAAACATGTTATTCATATACCAGAAATGTTTGAAGCTACTGACTGAATGAAAAGAGCTGGCATCTCACTCTCTTTGAATCTTCTTTATCATGCCAGGATTAGCAGGAAAAAGCAAAAAATTTCAGAATTGCACCTTGCAATGTGGAGATATTACTGTTTGTGCATTTACAATATTCATTGATTTTTGCCATTGAAAAACGTCCAGAAATGTTTGAAGCTACTGACTGAATGAAAGGAGCTGGCATCTCACTCTCTTTGAATCTTCTTTATCATGCTAGGATTAGCAGGAAAAAGCAAAAAGTTTCAGAATTGCACCTTGCAATGCGGAGAAATTGCTGTGTGTGCATTTACAATATTCATTGATTTTTGCCATTGAAAAACATCATGTTATTCATATACCAGAAATGTTTGAAGCTACTGACTGAATGAAAAGAGCTGGCATCTCACTCTCTTTGAATCTTCTTTATCATGCCAGGATTAGCAGGAAAAAGCAAAAAATTTCAGAATTGCACCTTGCAATGCGGAGAAATTACTGTGTGTGCATTTACAATATTCATTGATTTTTGCCATTGAAAAACGTCCAGAAATGTTTGAAGCTACTGACTGAATGAAAGGAGCTGGCATCTCACTCTCTTTGAATCTTCTTTATCATGCTAGGATTAGCAGGAAAAAGCAAAAAATTTCAGAATTGCACCTTACAATGCGGAGAAATTACTGTGTGTGCATTTACAATATTCATTGATTTTTGCCATTGAAAAACATCGTTTTTCATATACCAGAAATGTTTGAAGCTACTGACTGAATGAAAAGAGCTGGCATCTCACTCTCTTTGAATCTTCTTTATCATGCCAGGATTAGCAGGAAAAAGCAAAAAATTTCAGAATTGCACCTTGCAATGTGGAGATATTACTGTTTGTGCATTTACAATATTCATTGATTTTTGCCATTGAAAAACGTCCAGAAATGTTTGAAGCTACTGACTGAATGAAAGGAGCTGGCATCTCACTCTCTTTGAATCTTCTTTATCATGCTAGGATTAGCAGGAAAAAGCAAAAAATTTCAGAATTGCACCTTGCAATGCGGAGAAATTACTGTTTGTGCATTTACAATATTCATTGATTTTTGCCATTGAAAAACATGTTATTCATATACCAGAAATGTTTGAAGCTACTGACTGAATGAAAAGAGCTGGCATCTCACTCTCTTTGAATCTTCTTTATCATGCCAGGATTAGCAGAAAAAAGCAAAAAATTTCAGAATTGCACCTTGCAATGTGGAGATATTACTGTTTGTGCATTTACAATATTCATTGATTTTTGCCATTGAAAAATGTCCAGAAATGTTTGAAGCTACTGACTGAATGAAAGGAGCTGGCATCTCACTCTCTTTGAATCTTCTTTATCATGCTAGGATTAGCAGGAAAAAGCAAAAAATTTCAGAATTGCACCTTGCAATGCGGAGAAATTACTGTGTGTGCATTTACAATATTCATTGATTTTTGCCATTGAAAAACATGTTATTCATATACCAGAAATGTTTGAAGCTACTGACTGAATGAAAAGAGCTGGCATCTCACTCTCTTTGAATCTTCTTTATCATGCCAGGATTAGCAGGAAAAAGCAAAAAATTTCAGAATTGCACCTTGCAATGTGGAGATATTACTGTTTGTGCATTTACAATATTCATTGATTTTTGCCATTGAAAAACGTCCAGAAATGTTTGAAGCTACTGACTGAATGAAAGGAGCTGGCATCTCACTCTCTTTGAATCTTCTTTATCATGCTAGGATTAGCAGGAAAAAGCAAAAAATTTCAGAATTGCACCTTGCAATGCGGAGAAATTACTGTGTGTGCATTTACAATATTCATTGATTTTTGCCATTGAAAAACATCGTTATTCATATACCAGAAATGTTTGAAGCTACTGACTGAATGAAAAGAGCTGGCATCTCACTCTCTTTGAATCTTCTTTATCATGCCAGGATTAGCAGGAAAAAGCAAAAAATTTCAGAATTGCACCTTGCAATGTGGAGATATTACTGTTTGTGCATTTACAATATTCATTGATTTTTGCCATTGAAAAACGTCCAGAAATGTTTGAAGCTACTGACTGAATGAAAGGAGCTGGCATCTCACTCTCTTTGAATCTTCTTTATCATGCTAGGATTAGCAGGAAAAAGCAAAAAATTTCAGAATTGCACCTTGCAATGCGGAGAGATTACTGTGTGTGCATTTACAATATTCATTGATTTTTGCCATTGAAAAACATGTTATTCATATACCAGAAATGTTTGAAGCTACTGACTGAATGAAAAGAGCTGGCATCTCACTCTCTTTGAATCTTCTTTATCATGCCAGGATTAGCAGGAAAAAGCAAAAAATTTCAGAATTGCACCTTGCAATGTGGAGATATTACTGTTTGTGCATTTACAATATTCATTGATTTTTGCCATTGAAAAACGTCCAGAAATGTTTGAAGCTACTGACTGAATGAAAGGAGCTGGCATCTCACTCTCTTTGAATCTTCTTTATCATGCTAGGATTAGCAGGAAAAAGCAAAAAAATTCAGAATTGCACATTGCAATGCGGAGAAATTACTGTTTGTGCATTTACAATATTCATTGATTTTTGCCATTGAAAAACATCATGTTATTCATATACCAGAAATGTTTGAAGCTACTGACTGAATGAAAGGAGCTGGCATCTCACTCTCTTTGAATCTTCTTTATCATGCTAGGATTAGCAGGAAAAAGCAAAAAATTTCAGAATTGCACCTTGCAATGCGGAGAAATTACTGTTTGTGCATTTACAATATTCATTGATTTTTGCCATTGAAAAACATGTTATTCATATACCAGAAATGTTTGAAGCTACTGACTGAATGAAAAGAGCTGGCATCTCACTCTCTTTGAATCTTCTTTATCATGCCAGGATTAGCAGGAAAAGCAAAAAATTTCAGAATTGCACCTTGCAATGTGGAGATATTACTGTTTGTGCATTTACAATATTCATTGATTTTTGCCATTGAAAAACGTCCAGAAATGTTTGAAGCTACTGACTGAATGAAAAGAGCTGGCATCTCACTCTCTTTGAATCTTCTTTATCATGCTAAGAGGAGCAGGAAAAAGCAAAAAATTTCAGAATTGCACGTTGCAATGTGGAGATATTACTGTTTGTGCATTTATAATATTCATTGATTTTTGCCATTGAAAAACGTCCAGAAATGTTTGAAGCTACTGACTGAATGAAAGGAGCTGGCATCTCACTCTCTTTGAATCTTCTTTATCATGCTAGGATTAGCAGGAAAAAGCAAAAAATTTCAGAATTGCACCTTGCAATGCGGAGAAATTACTGTGTGTGCATTTACAATATTCATTGATTTTTGCCATTGAAAAACATCGTTATTCATATACCAGAAATGTTTGAAGCTACTGACTGAATGAAAAGAGCTGGCATCTCACTCTCTTTGAATCTTCTTTATCATGCCAGGATTAGCAGGAAAAAGCAAAAAATTTCAGAATTGCACCTTGCAATGTGGAGATATTACTGTTTGTGCATTTACAATATTCATTGATTTTTGCCATTGAAAAACATGTTATTCATATACCAGAAATGTTTGAAGCTCCTGACTGAATGGAAAGAGCTGGCATCTCACTCTCTTTGAATCTTCTTTATCATGCCAGGATTAGCAGGAAAAAGCAAAAAATTTCAGAATTGCACCTTGCAATGTGGAGATATTACTGTTTGTGCATTTACAATATTCATTGATTTTTGCCATTGAAAAACGTCCAGAAATGTTTGAAGCTACTGACTGAATGAAAAGAGCTGGCATCTCACTCTCTTTGAATCTTCTTTATCACGCCAGGATTAGCAGGAAAAAGCAAAAAATTTCAGAATTGCACCTTGCAATGTGGAGATATTACTGTTTGTGCATTTACAATATTCATTGATTTTTGCCATTGAAAAACATGTTATTCATATACCAGAAATGTTTGAAGCTACTGACTGAATGAAAAGAGCTGGCATCTCACTCTCTTTGAATCTTCTTTATCATGCCAGGATTAGCAGGAAAAAGCAAAAAATTTCAGAATTGCACCTTGCAATGTGGAGATATTACTGTTTGTGCATTTACAATATTCATTGATTTTTGCCATTGAAAAACGTCCAGAAATGTTTGAAGCTACTGACTGAATGAAAGGAGCTGGCATCTCACTCTCTTTGAATCTTCTTTATCATGCTAGGATTAGCAGGAAAAAGCAAAAAATTTCAGAATTGCACCTTGCATTGCGGAGAAATTGCTGTGTGTGCATTTACAATATTCATTGATTTTTGCCATTGAAAAACATCATGTTATTCATATACCAGAAATGTTTGAAGCTACTGACTGAATGAAAAGAGCTGGCATCTCACTCTCTTTGAATCTTCTTTATCATGCCAGGATTAGCAGGAAAAAGCAAAAAATTTCAGAATTGCACCTTGCAATGCGGAGAAATTACTGTGTGTGCATTTACAATATTCATTGATTTTTGCCATTGAAAAACGTCCAGAAATGTTTGAAGCTACTGACTGAATGAAAGGAGCTGGCATCTCACTCTCTTTGAATCTTCTTTATCATGCTAGGATTAGCAGGAAAAAGCAAAAAATTTCAGAATTGCACCATGCAATGCGGAGAAATTACTGTGTGTGCATTTACAATATTCATTGATTTTTGCCATTGAAAAACATCGTTATTCATATACCAGAAATGTTTGAAGCTACTGACTGAATGAAAAGAGCTGGCATCTCACTCTCTTTGAATCTTCTTTATCATGCCAGGATTAGCAGGAAAAAGCAAAAAATTTCAGAATTGCACCTTGCAATGTGGAGATATTACTGTTTGTGCATTTACAATATTCATTGATTTTTGCCATTGAAAAACATGTTATTCATATACCAGAAATGTTTGAAGCTACTGACTGAATGAAAAGAGCTGGCATCTCACTCTCTTTGAATCTTCTTTATCATGCCAGGATTAGCAGGAAAAAGCAAAAAATTTCAGAATTGCACCTTGCAATGTGGAGATATTACTGTTTGTGCATTTACAATATTCATTGATTTTTGCCATTGAAAAACATGTTATTCATATACCAGAAATGTTTGAAGCTCCTGACTGAATGGAAAGAGCTGGCATCTCACTCTCTTTGAATCTTCTTTATCATGCCAGGATTAGCAGGAAAAAGCAAAAAATTTCAGAATTGCACCTTGCAATGTGGAGATATTACTGTTTGTGCATTTACAATATTCATTGATTTTTGCCATTGAAAAACGTCCAGAAATGTTTGAAGCTACTGACTGAATGAAAAGAGCTGGCATCTCACTCTCTTTGAATCTTCTTTATCACGCCAGGATTAGCAGGAAAAAGCAAAAAATTTCAGAATTGCACCTTGCAATGTGGAGATATTACTGTTTGTGCATTTACAATATTCATTGATTTTTGCCATTGAAAAACATGTTATTCATATACCAGAAATGTTTGAAGCTACTGACTGAATGAAAAGAGCTGGCATCTCACTCTCTTTGAATCTTCTTTATCATGCCAGGATTAGCAGGAAAAAGCAAAAAATTTCAGAATTGCACCTTGCAATGTGGAGATATTACTGTTTGTGCATTTACAATATTCATTGATTTTTGCCATTGAAAAACGTCCAGAAATGTTTGAAGCTACTGACTGAATGAAAGGAGCTGGCATCTCACTCTCTTTGAATCTTCTTTATCATGCTAGGATTAGCAGGAAAAAGCAAAAAATTTCAGAATTGCACCTTGCATTGCGGAGAAATTGCTGTGTGTGCATTTACAATATTCATTGATTTTTGCCATTGAAAAACATCATGTTATTCATATACCAGAAATGTTTGAAGCTACTGACTGAATGAAAAGAGCTGGCATCTCACTCTCTTTGAATCTTCTTTATCATGCCAGGATTAGCAGGAAAAAGCAAAAAATTTCAGAATTGCACCTTGCAATGCGGAGAAATTACTGTGTGTGCATTTACAATATTCATTGATTTTTGCCATTGAAAAACGTCCAGAAATGTTTGAAGCTACTGACTGAATGAAAGGAGCTGGCATCTCACTCTCTTTGAATCTTCTTTATCATGCTAGGATTAGCAGGAAAAAGCAAAAAATTTCAGAATTGCACCATGCAATGCGGAGAAATTACTGTGTGTGCATTTACAATATTCATTGATTTTTGCCATTGAAAAACATCGTTATTCATATACCAGAAATGTTTGAAGCTACTGACTGAATGAAAAGAGCTGGCATCTCACTCTCTTTGAATCTTCTTTATCATGCCAGGATTAGCAGGAAAAAGCAAAAAATTTCAGAATTGCACCTTGCAATGTGGAGATATTACTGTTTGTGCATTTACAATATTCATTGATTTTTGCCATTGAAAAACATGTTATTCATATACCAGAAATGTTTGAAGCTACTGACTGAATGAAAAGAGCTGGCATCTCACTCTCTTTGAATCTTCTTTATCATGCCAGGATTAGCAGGAAAAAGCAAAAAATTTCAGAATTGCACCTTGCAATGTGGAGATATTACTGTTTGTGCATTTACAATATTCATTGATTTTTGCCATTGAAAAACATGTTATTCATATACCAGAAATGTTTGAAGCTCCTGACTGAATGGAAAGAGCTGGCATCTCACTCTCTTTGAATCTTCTTTATCATGCCAGGATTAGCAGGAAAAAGCAAAAAATTTCAGAATTGCACCTTGCAATGTGGAGATATTACTGTTTGTGCATTTACAATATTCATTGATTTTTGCCATTGAAAAACGTCCAGAAATGTTTGAAGCTACTGACTGAATGAAAAGAGCTGGCATCTCACTCTCTTTGAATCTTCTTTATCACGCCAGGATTAGCAGGAAAAAGCAAAAAATTTCAGAATTGCACCTTGCAATGTGGAGATATTACTGTTTGTGCATTTACAATATTCATTGATTTTTGCCATTGAAAAACATGTTATTCATATACCAGAAATGTTTGAAGCTACTGACTGAATGAAAAGAGCTGGCATCTCACTCTCTTTGAATCTTCTTTATCATGCCAGGATTAGCAGGAAAAAGCAAAAAATTTCAGAATTGCACCTTGCAATGTGGAGATATTACTGTTTGTGCATTTACAATATTCATTGATTTTTGCCATTGAAAAACGTCCAGAAATGTTTGAAGCTACTGACTGAATGAAAGGAGCTGGCATCTCACTCTCTTTGAATCTTCTTTATCATGCTAGGATTAGCAGGAAAAAGCAAAAAATTTCAGAATTGCACCTTGCATTGCGGAGAAATTGCTGTGTGTGCATTTACAATATTCATTGATTTTTGCCATTGAAAAACATCATGTTATTCATATACCAGAAATGTTTGAAGCTACTGACTGAATGAAAAGAGCTGGCATCTCACTCTCTTTGAATCTTCTTTATCATGCCAGGATTAGCAGGAAAAAGCAAAAAATTTCAGAATTGCACCTTGCAATGCGGAGAAATTACTGTGTGTGCATTTACAATATTCATTGATTTTTGCCATTGAAAAACGTCCAGAAATGTTTGAAGCTACTGACTGAATGAAAGGAGCTGGCATCTCACTCTCTTTGAATCTTCTTTATCATGCTAGGATTAGCAGGAAAAAGCAAAAAATTTCAGAATTGCACCTTGCAATGCGGAGAAATTACTGTGTGTGCATTTACAATATTCATTGATTTTTGCCATTGAAAAACATCGTTATTCATATACCAGAAATGTTTGAAGCTACTGACTGAATGAAAAGAGCTGGCATCTCACTCTCTTTGAGTCTTCTTTATCATGCCAGGATTAGCAGGAAAAAGCAAAAAATTTCAGAATTGCACCTTGCAATGTGGAGATATTACTGTTTGTGCATTTACAATATTCATTGATTTTTGCCATTGAAAAACATGTTATTCATATACCAGAAATGTTTGAAGCTACTGACTGAATGAAAAGAGCTGGCATCTCACTCTCTTTGAATCTTCTTTATCATGCCAGGATTAGCAGGAAAAAGCAAAAAATTTCAGAATTGCACCTTGCAATGTGGAGATATTACTGTTTGTGCATTTACAATATTCATTGATTTTTGCCATTGAAAAACATCCAGAAATGTTTGAAGCTACTGACTGAATGAAAGGAGCTGGCATCTCACTCTCTTTGAATCTTCTTTATCATGCTAGGATTAGCAGGAAAAAGCAAAAAATTTCAGAATTGCACCTTGCAATGCAGAGAAATTACTGTGTGTGCATTTACAATATTCATTGATTTTTGCCATTGAAAAACATCGTTATTCATATACCAGAAATGTTTGAAGCTACTGACTGAATGAAAAGAGCTGGCATCTCACTCTCTTTGAATCTTCTTTATCATGCCAGGATTAGCAGGAAAAAGCAAAAAATTTCAGAATTGCACCTTGCAATGTGGAGATATTACTGTTTGTGCATTTACAATATTCATTGATTTTTGCCATTGAAAAACGTCCAGAAATGTTTGAAGCTACTGACTGAATGAAAGGAGCTGGCATCTCACTCTCTTTGAATCTTCTTTATCATGCTAGGATTAGCAGGAAAAAGCAAAAAATTTCAGAATTGCACCTTGCAATGCGGAGAAATTACTGTTTGTGCATTTACAATATTCATTGATTTTTGCCATTGAAAAACATGTTATTCATATACCAGAAATGTTTGAAGCTACTGACTGAATGAAAAGAGCTGGCATCTCACTCTCTTTGAATCTTCTTTATCATGCCAGGATTAGCAGAAAAAAGCAAAAAATTTCAGAATTGCACCTTGCAATGTGGAGATATTACTGTTTGTGCATTTACAATATTCATTGATTTTTGCCATTGAAAAACGTCCAGAAATGTTTGAAGCTACTGACTGAATGAAAGGAGCTGGCATCTCACTCTCTTTGAATCTTCTTTATCATGCTAGGATTAGCAGGAAAAGGCAAAAAATTTCAGAATTGCACCTTGCAATGCGGAGAAATTACTGTGTGTGCATTTACAATATTCATTGATTTTTGCCATTGAAAAACATGTTATTCATATACCAGAAATGTTTGAAGCTACTGACTGAATGAAAAGAGCTGGCATCTCACTCTCTTTGAATCTTCTTTATCATGCCAGGATTAGCAGGAAAAAGCAAAAAATTTCAGAATTGCACCTTGCAATGTAGAGATATTACTGTTTGTGCATTTACAATATTCAATGATTTTTGCCATTGAAAAACGTCCAGAAATGTTTGAAGCTACTGACTGAATGAAAGGAGCTGGCATCTCACTCTCTTTGAATCTTCTTTATCATGCTAGGATTAGCAGGAAAAAGCAAAAAATTTCAGAATTGCACCTTGCAATGCGGAGAAATTACTGTGTGTGCATTTACAATATTCATTGATTTTTGCCATTGAAAAACATCATTATTCATATACCAGAAATGTTTGAAGCTACTGACTGAATGAAAAGAGCTGGCATCTCACTCTCTTTGAATCTTCTTTATCATGCCAGGATTAGCAGGAAAAAGCAAAAAATTTCAGAATTGCACCTTGCAATGTGGAGATATTACTGTTTGTGCATTTACAATATTCATTGATTTTTGCCATTGAAAAACGTCCAGAAATGTTTGAAGCTACTGACTGAATGAAAGGAGCTGGCATCTCACTCTCTTTGAATCTTCTTTATCATGCTAGGATTAGCAGGAAAAAGCAAAAAATTTCAGAATTGCACCTTGCAATGCGGAGAAATTACTGTGTGTGCATTTACAATATTGATTGATTTTTGCCATTGAAAAACATGTTATTCATATACCAGAAATGTTTGAAGCTACTGACTGAATGAAAAGAGCTGGCATCTCACTCTCTTTGAATCTTCTTTATCATGCCAGGATTAGCAGGAAAAAGCAAAAAATTTCAGAATTGCACCTTGCAATGTGGAGATATTACTGTTTGTGCATTTACAATATTCATTGATTTTTGCCATTGAAAAACGTCCAGAAATGTTTGAAGCTACTGACTGAATGAAAGGAGCTGGCATCTCACTCTCTTTGAATCTTCTTTATCATGCTAGGATTAGCAGGAAAAAGCAAAAAAATTCAGAATTGCACATTGCAATGCGGAGAAATTACTGTTTGTGCATTTACAATATTCATTGATTTTTGCCATTGAAAAACATCATGTTATTCATATACCAGAAATGTTTGAAGCTACTGACTGAATGAAAGGAGCTGGCATCTCACTCTCTTTGAATCTTCTTTATCATGCTAGGATTAGCAGGAAAAAGCAAAAAATTTCAGAATTGCACCTTGCAATGCGGAGAAATTGCTGTGTGTGCATTTACAATATTCATTGATTTTTGCCATTGAAAAACATCATGTTATTCATATACCAGAAATGTTTGAAGCTACTGACTGAATGAAAAGAGCTGGCATCTCACTCTCTTTGAATCTTCTTTATCATGCCAGGATTAGCAGGAAAAAGCAAAAAATTTCAGAATTGCACCTTGCAATGCGGAGAAATTACTGTGTGTGCATTTACAATATTCATTGATTTTTGCCATTGAAAAACGTCCAGAAATGTTTGAAGCTACTGACTGAATGAAAGGAGCTGGCATCTCACTCTCTTTGAATCTTCTTTATCATGCTAGGATTAGCAGGAAAAAGCAAAAAATTTCAGAATTGCACCTTGCAATGCGGAGAAATTACTGTGTGTGCATTTACAATATTCATTGATTTTTGCCATTGAAAAACATCGTTATTCATATACCAGAAATGTTTGAAGCTACTGACTGAATGAAAAGAGCTGGCATCTCACTCTCCTTGAATCTTCTTTATCATGCCAGGATTAGCAGGAAAAAGCAAAAAATTTCAGAATTGCACCTTGCAATGTGGAGATATTACTTTTTGTGCATTTACAATATTCATTGATTTTTGCCATTGAAAAACATGTTATTCATATACCAGAAATGTTTGAAGCTACTGACTGAATGAAAAGAGCTGGCATCTCACTCTCTTTGAATCTTCTTTATCATGCCAGGATTAGCAGGAAAAAGCAAAAAATTTCAGAATTGCACCTTGCAATGTGGAGATATTACTGTTTGTGCATTTACAATATTCATTGATTTTTGCCATTGAAAAACGTCCAGAAATGTTTGAAGCTACTGACTGAATGAAAGGAGCTGGCATCTCACTCTCTTTGAATCTTCTTTATCATGCTAGGATTAGCAGGAAAAAGCAAAAAATTTCAGAATTGCACCTTGCAATGCGGAGAAATTACTGTTTGTGCATTTACAATATTCATTGATTTTTGCCATTGAAAAACATGTTATTCATATACCAGAAATGTTTGAAGCTACTGACTGAATGAAAAGAGCTGGCATCTCACTCTCTTTGAATCTTCTTTATCATGCCAGGATTAGCAGAAAAAAAGCAAAAAATTTCAGAATTGCACCTTGCAATGTGGAGATATTACTGTTTGTGCATTTACAATATTCATTGATTTTTGCCATTGAAAAACGTCCAGAAATGTTTGAAGCTACTGACTGAATGAAAGGAGCTGGCATCTCACTCTCTTTGAATCTTCTTTATCATGCTAGGATTAGCAGGAAAAGGCAAAAAATTTCAGAATTGCACCTTGCAATGCGGAGAAATTACTGTGTGTGCATTTACAATATTCATTGATTTTTGCCATTGAAAAACATGTTATTCATATACCAGAAATGTTTGAAGCTACTGACTGAATGAAAAGAGCTGGCATCTCACTCTCTTTGAATCTTCTTTATCATGCCAGGATTAGCAGGAAAAAGCAAAAAATTTCAGAATTGCACCTTGCAATGTAGAGATATTACTGTTTGTGCATTTACAATATTCATTGATTTTTGCCATTGAAAAACGTCCAGAAATGTTTGAAGCTACTGACTGAATGAAAGGAGCTGGCATCTCACTCTCTTTGAATCTTCTTTATCATGCTAGGATTAGCAGGAAAAAGCAAAAAATTTCAGAATTGCACCTTGCAATGCGGAGAAATTACTGTGTGTGCATTTACAATATTCATTGATTTTTGCCATTGAAAAACATCATTATTCATATACCAGAAATGTTTGAAGCTACTGACTGAATGAAAAGAGCTGGCATCTCACTCTCTTTGAATCTTCTTTATCATGCCAGGATTAGCAGGAAAAAGCAAAAAATTTCAGAATTGCACCTTGCAATGTGGAGATATTACTGTTTGTGCATTTACAATATTCATTGATTTTTGCCATTGAAAAACGTCCAGAAATGTTTGAAGCTACTGACTGAATGAAAGGAGCTGGCATCTCACTCTCTTTGAATCTTCTTTATCATGCTAGGATTAGCAGGAAAAAGCAAAAAATTTCAGAATTGCACCTTGCAATGCGGAGAAATTACTGTGTGTGCATTTACAATATTGATTGATTTTTGCCATTGAAAAACATGTTATTCATATACCAGAAATGTTTGAAGCTACTGACTGAATGAAAAGAGCTGGCATCTCACTCTCTTTGAATCTTCTTTATCATGCCAGGATTAGCAGGAAAAAGCAAAAAATTTCAGAATTGCACCTTGCAAT
The DNA here is from genome assembly GCF_046119375.1 of Phyllobates terribilis. Taxonomy (NCBI): domain Eukaryota; kingdom Metazoa; phylum Chordata; class Amphibia; order Anura; family Dendrobatidae; genus Phyllobates; species Phyllobates terribilis. The sequence continues at coordinate 2,845,060 of NW_027362925.1, read as the reverse complement.
GTGGAGATATTACTGTTTGTGCATTTACAATATTCATTGATTTTTGCCATTGAAAAACGTCCAGAAATGTTTGAAGCTACTGACTGAATGAAAGGAGCTGGCATCTCACTCTCTTTGAATCTTCTTTATCATGCTAGGATTAGCAGGAAAAAGCAAAAAAATTCAGAATTGCACATTGCAATGCGGAGAAATTACTGTTTGTGCATTTACAATATTCATTGATTTTTGCCATTGAAAAACATCATGTTATTCATATACCAGAAATGTTTGAAGCTACTGACTGAATGAAAGGAGCTGGCATCTCACTCTCTTTGAATCTTCTTTATCATGCTAGGATTAGCAGGAAAAAGCAAAAAATTTCAGAATTGCACCTTGCAATGCGGAGAAATTGCTGTGTGTGCATTTACAATATTCATTGATTTTTGCCATTGAAAAACATCATGTTATTCATATACCAGAAATGTTTGAAGCTACTGACTGAATGAAAAGAGCTGGCATCTCACTCTCTTTGAATCTTCTTTATCATGCCAGGATTAGCAGGAAAAAGCAAAAAATTTCAGAATTGCACCTTGCAATGCGGAGAAATTACTGTGTGTGCATTTACAATATTCATTGATTTTTGCCATTGAAAAACGTCCAGAAATGTTTGAAGCTACTGACTGAATGAAAGGAGCTGGCATCTCACTCTCTTTGAATCTTCTTTATCATGCTAGGATTAGCAGGAAAAAGCAAAAAATTTCAGAATTGCACCTTGCAATGCGGAGAAATTACTGTGTGTGCATTTACAATATTCATTGATTTTTGCCATTGAAAAACATCGTTATTCATATACCAGAAATGTTTGAAGCTACTGACTGAATGAAAAGAGCTGGCATCTCACTCTCTTTGAATCTTCTTTATCATGCCAGGATTAGCAGGAAAAAGCAAAAAATTTCAGAATTGCACCTTGCAATGTGGAGATATTACTTTTTGTGCATTTACAATATTCATTGATTTTTGCCATTGAAAAACATGTTATTCATATACCAGAAATGTTTGAAGCTACTGACTGAATGAAAAGAGCTGGCATCTCACTCTCTTTGAATCTTCTTTATCATGCCAGGATTAGCAGGAAAAAGCAAAAAATTTCAGAATTGCACCTTGCAATGTGGAGATATTACTGCTTGTGCATTTACAATATTCATTGATTTTTGCCATTGAAAAACGTCCAGAAATGTTTGAAGCTACTGACTGAATGAAAGGAGCTGGCATCTCACTCTCTTTGAATCTTCTTTATCATGCTAGGATTAGCAGGAAAAAGCAAAAAATTTCAGAATTGCACCTTGCAATGCGGAGAAATTACTGTGTGTGCATTTACAATATTCATTGATTTTTGCCATTGAAAAACATCGTTATTCATATACCAGAAATGTTTGAAGCTACTGACTGAATGAAAAGAGCTGGCATCTCACTCTCTTTGAATCTTCTTTATCATGCCAGGATTAGCAGGAAAAAGCAAAAAATTTCAGAATTGCACCTTGCAATGTGGAGATATTACTGTTTGTGCATTTACAATATTCATTGATTTTTGCCATTGAAAAACGTCCAGAAATGTTTGAAGCTACTGACTGAATGAAAGGAGCTGGCATCTCACTCTCTTTGAATCTTCTTTATCATGCTAGGATTAGCAGGAAAAAGCAAAAAATTTCAGAATTGCACCTTGCAATGCGGAGAAATTACTGTTTGTGCATTTACAATATTCATTGATTTTTGCCATTGAAAAACATGTTATTCATATACCAGAAATGTTTGAAGCTACTGACTGAATGAAAAGAGCTGGCATCTCACTCTCTTTGAATCTTCTTTATCATGCCAGGATTAGCAGGAAAAAGCAAAAAATTTCAGAATTGCACCTTGCAATGTGGAGATATTACTGTTTGTGCATTTACAATATTCATTGATTTTTGCCATTGAAAAACATGTTATTCATATACCAGAAATGTTTGAAGCTACTGACTGAATGAAAAGAGCTGGCATCTCACTCTCTTTGAATCTTCTTTATCATGCCAGGATTAGCAGGAAAAAGCAAAAAATTTCAGAATTGCACCTTGCAATGTGGAGATATTACTGTTTGTGCATTTACAATATTCATTGATTTTTGCCATTGAAAAACGTCCAGAAATGTTTGAAGCTACTGACTGAATGAAAGGAGCTGGCATCTCACTCTCTTTGAATCTTCTTTATCATGCTAGGATTAGCAGGAAAAAGCAAAAAATTTCAGAATTGCACCTTGCAATGCGGAGAAATTACTGTGTGTGCATTTACAATATTCATTGATTTTTGCCATTGAAAAACATCGTTATTCATATACCAGAAATGTTTGAAGCTACTGACTGAATGAAAAGAGCTGGCATCTCACTCTCTTTGAATCTTCTTTATCATGCCAGGATTAGCAGGAAAAAGCAAAAAATTTCAGAATTGCACCTTGCAATGTGGAGATATTACTGTTTGTGCATTTACAATATTCATTGATTTTTGCCATTGAAAAACGTCCAGAAATGTTTGAAGCTACTGACTGAATGAAAGGAGCTGGCATCTCACTCTCTTTGAATCTTCTTTATCATGCTAGGATTAGCAGGAAAAAGCAAAAAATTTCAGAATTGCACCTTGCAATGCGGAGAAATTACTGTTTGTGCATTTACAATATTCATTGATTTTTGCCATTGAAAAACATGTTATTCATATACCAGAAATGTTTGAAGCTACTGACTGAATGAAAAGAGCTGGCATCTCACTCTCTTTGAATCTTCTTTATCATGCCAGGATTAGCAGAAAAAAGCAAAAAATTTCAGAATTGCACCTTGCAATGTGGAGATATTACTGTTTGTGCATTTACAATATTCATTGATTTTTGCCATTGAAAAACGTCCAGAAATGTTTGAAGCTACTGACTGAATGAAAGGAGCTGGCATCTCACTCTCTTTGAATCTTCTTTATCATGCTAGGATTAGCAGGAAAAAGCAAAAAATTTCAGAATTGCACCTTGCAATGCGGAGAAATTACTGTGTGTGCATTTACAATATTCATTGATTTTTGCCATTGAAAAACATGTTATTCATATACCAGAAATGTTTGAAGCTACTGACTGAATGAAAAGAGCTGGCATCTCACTCTCTTTGAATCTTCTTTATCATGCCAGGATTAGCAGGAAAAAGCAAAAAATTTCAGAATTGCACCTTGCAATGTGGAGATATTACTGTTTGTGCATTTACAATATTCATTGATTTTTGCCATTGAAAAACGTCCAGAAATGTTTGAAGCTACTGACTGAATGAAAGGAGCTGGCATCTCACTCTCTTTGAATCTTCTTTATCATGCTAGGATTAGCAGGAAAAAGCAAAAAATTTCAGAATTGCACCTTGCAATGCGGAGAAATTACTGTGTGTGCATTTACAATATTCATTGATTTTTGCCATTGAAAAACATCGTTATTCATATACCAGAAATGTTTGAAGCTACTGACTGAATGAAAAGAGCTGGCATCTCACTCTCTTTGAATCTTCTTTATCATGCCAGGATTAGCAGGAAAAAGCAAAAAATTTCAGAATTGCACCTTGCAATGTGGAGATATTACTGTTTGTGCATTTACAATATTCATTGATTTTTGCCATTGAAAAACGTCCAGAAATGTTTGAAGCTACTGACTGAATGAAAGGAGCTGGCATCTCACTCTCTTTGAATCTTCTTTATCATGCTAGGATTAGCAGGAAAAAGCAAAAAATTTCAGAATTGCACCTTGCAATGCGGAGAAATTACTGTTTGTGCATTTACAATATTCATTGATTTTTGCCATTGAAAAACATCATGTTATTCATATACCAGAAATGTTTGAAGCTACTGACTGAATGAAAAGAGCTGGCATCTCACTCTCTTTGAATCTTCTTTATCATGCCAGGATTAGCAGAAAAAAGCAAAAAATTTCAGAATTGCACCTTGCAATGTGGAGATATTACTGTTTGTGCATTTACAATATTCATTGATTTTTGCCATTGAAAAACGTCCAGAAATGTTTGAAGCTACTGACTGAATGAAAGGAGCTGGCATCTCACTCTCTTTGAATCTTCTTTATCATGCTAGGATTAGCAGGAAAAAGCAAAAAATTTCAGAATTGCACCTTGCAATGCGGAGAAATTGCTGTGTGTGCATTTACAATATTCATTGATTTTTGCCATTGAAAAACATGTTATTCATATACCAGAAATGTTTGAAGCTACTGACTGAATGAAAAGAGCTGGCATCTCACTCTCTTTGAATCTTCTTTATCATGCCAGGATTAGCAGGAAAAAGCAAAAAATTTCAGAATTGCACCTTGCAATGTGGAGATATTACTGTTTGTGCATTTACAATATTCATTGATTTTTGCCATTGAAAAACATGTTATTCATATACCAGAAATGTTTGAAGCTACTGACTGAATGAAAAGAGCTGGCATCTCACTCTCTTTGAATCTTCTTTATCATGCCAGGATTAGCAGGAAAAAGCAAAAAATTTCAGAATTGCACCTTGCAATGTGGAGATATTACTGTTTGTGCATTTACAATATTCATTGATTTTTGCCATTGAAAAACGTCCAGAAATGTTTGAAGCTACTGACTGAATGAAAGGAGCTGGCATCTCACTCTCTTTGAATCTTCTTTATCATGCTAGGATTAGCAGGAAAAAGCAAAATATTTCAGAATTGCACCTTGCAATGCGGAGAAATTACTGTGTGTGCATTTACAATATTCATTGATTTTTGCCATTGAAAAACATCGTTATTCATATACCAGAAATGTTTGAAGCTACTGACTGAATGAAAAGAGCTGGCATCTCACTCTCTTTGAATCTTCTTTATCATGCCAGGATTAGCAGGAAAAAGCAAAAAATTTCAGAATTGCACCTTGCAATGTGGAGATATTACTGTTTGTGCATTTACAATATTCATTGATTTTTGCCATTGAAAAACATCCAGAAATGTTTGAAGCTACTGACTGAATGAAAGGAGCTGGCATCTCACTCTCTTTGAATCTTCTTTATCATGCTAGGATTAGCAGGAAAAAGCAAAAAATTTCAGAATTGCACCTTGCAATGCGGAGAAATTACTGTTTGTGCATTTACAATATTCATTGATTTTTGCCATTGAAAAACATGTTATTCATATACCAGAAATGTTTGAAGCTACTGACTGAATGAAAAGAGCTGGCATCTCACTCTCTTTGAATCTTCTTTATCATGCCAGGATTAGCAGAAAAAAGCAAAAAATTTCAGAATTGCAAATTGCAATGTGGAGATATTACTGTTTGTGCATTTACAATATTCATTGATTTTTGCCATTGAAAAACGTCCAGAAATGTTTGAAGCTACTGACTGAATGAAAGGAGCTGGCATATCACTCTCTTTGAATCTTCTTTATCATGCTAGGATTAGCAGGAAAAAGCAAAAAATTTCAGAATTGCACCTTGCAATGCGTAGAAATTACTGTGTGTGCATTTACAATATTCATTGATTTTTGCCATTGAAAAACATGTTATTCATATACCAGAAATGTTTGAAGCTACTGACTGAATGAAAAGAGCTGGCATCTCACTCTCTTTGAATCTTCTTTATCATGCCAGGATTAGCAGGAAAAAGCAAAAAATTTCAGAATTGCACCTTGCAATGTGGAGATATTACTGTTTGTGCATTTACAATATTCATTGATTTTTGCCATTGAAAAACGTCCAGAAATGTTTGAAGCTACTGACTGAATGAAAGGAGCTGGCATCTCACTCTCTTTGAATCTTCTTTATCATGCTAGGATTAGCAGGAAAAAGCAAAAAATTTCAGAATTGCACCTTGCAATGCGGAGAAATTACTGTGTGTGCATTTACAATATTCATTGATTTTTGCCATTGAAAAACATCGTTATTCATATACCAGAAATGTTTGAAGCTACTGACTGAATGAAAAGAGCTGGCATCTCACTCTCTTTGAATCTTCTTTATCATGCCAGGATTAGCAGGAAAAAGCAAAAAATTTCAGAATTGCACCTTGCAATGTGGAGATATTACTGTTTGTGCATTTACAATATTCATTGATTTTTGCCATTGAAAAACGTCCAGAAATGTTTGAAGCTACTGACTGAATGAAAGGAGCTGGCATCTCACTCTCTTTGAATCTTCTTTATCATGCTAGGATTAGCAGGAAAAAGCAAAAAATTTCAGAATTGCACCTTGCAATGCGGAGAAATTACTGTTTGTGCATTTACAATATTCATTGATTTTTGCCATTGAAAAACATCATGTTATTCATATACCAGAAATGTTTGAAGCTACTGACTGAATGAAAAGAGCTGGCATCTCACTCTCTTTGAATCTTCTTTATCATGCCAGGATTAGCAGAAAAAAGCAAAAAATTTCAGAATTGCACCTTGCAATGTGGAGATATTACTGTTTGTGCATTTACAATATTCATTGATTTTTGCCATTGAAAAACGTCCAGAAATGTTTGAAGCTACTGACTGAATGAAAGGAGCTGGCATCTCACTCTCTTTGAATCTTCTTTATCATGCTAGGATTAGCAGGAAAAAGCAAAAAATTTCAGAATTGCACCTTGCAATGCGGAGAAATTACTGTGTGTGCATTTACAATATTCATTGATTTTTGCCATTGAAAAACATGTTATTCATATACCAGAAATGTTTGAAGCTACTGACTGAATGAAAAGAGCTGGCATCTCACTCTCTTTGAATCTTCTTTATCATGCCAGGATTAGCAGGAAAAAGCAAAAAATTTCAGAATTGCACCTTGCAATGTGGAGATATTACTGTTTGTGCATTTACAATATTCATTGATTTTTGCCATTGAAAAACGTCCAGAAATGTTTGAAGCTACTGACTGAATGAAAGGAGCTGGCATCTCACTCTCTTTGAATCTTCTTTATCATGCTAGGATTAGCAGGAAAAAGCAAAAAATTTCAGAATTGCACCTTGCAATGCGGAGAAATTACTGTGTGTGCATTTACAATATTCATTGATTTTTGCCATTGAAAAACATCGTTATTCATATACCAGAAATGTTTGAAGCTACTGACTGAATGAAAAGAGCTGGCATCTCACTCTCTTTGAATCTTCTTTATCATGCCAGGATTAGCAGGAAAAAGCAAAAAATTTCAGAATTGCACCTTGCAATGTGGAGATATTACTGTTTGTGCATTTACAATATTCATTGATTTTTGCCATTGAAAAACGTCCAGAAATGTTTGAAGCTACTGACTGAATGAAAGGAGCTGGCATCTCACTCTCTTTGAATCTTCTTTATCATGCTAGGATTAGCAGGAAAAAGCAAAAAATTTCAGAATTGCACCTTGCAATGCGGAGAAATTACTGTGTGTGCATTTACAATATTCATTGATTTTTGCCATTGAAAAACATGTTATTCATATACCAGAAATGTTTGAAGCTACTGACTGAATGAAAAGAGCTGGCATCTCACTCTCTTTGAATCTTCTTTATCATGCCAGGATTAGCAGGAAAAAGCAAAAAATTTCAGAATTGCACCTTGCAATGTGGAGATATTACTGTTTGTGCATTTACAATATTCATTGATTTTTGCCATTGAAAAACGTCCAGAAATGTTTGAAGCTACTGACTGAATGAAAGGAGCTGGCATCTCACTCTCTTTGAATCTTCTTTATCATGCTAGGATTAGCAGGAAAAAGCAAAAAATTTCAGAATTGCACCTTGCAATGCGGAGAAATTACTGTGTGTGCATTTACAATATTCATTGATTTTTGCCATTGAAAAACATCGTTATTCATATACCAGAAATGTTTGAAGCTACTGACTGAATGAAAAGAGCTGGCATCTCACTCTCTTTGAATCTTCTTTATCATGCCAGGATTAGCAGGAAAAAGCAAAAAATTTCAGAATTGCACCTTGCAATGTGGAGATATTACTGTTTGTGCATTTACAATATTCATTGATTTTTGCCATTGAAAAACGTCCAGAAATGTTTGAAGCTACTGACTGAATGAAAGGAGCTGGCATCTCACTCTCTTTGAATCTTCTTTATCATGCTAGGATTAGCAGGAAAAAGCAAAAAATTTCAGAATTGCACCTTGCAATGCGGAGAAATTACTGTTTGTGCATTTACAATATTCATTGATTTTTGCCATTGAAAAACATGTTATTCATATACCAGAAATGTTTGAAGCTACTGACTGAATGAAAAGAGCTGGCATCTCACTCTCTTTGAATCTTCTTTATCATGCCAGGATTAGCAGGAAAAAAGCAAAAAATTTCAGAATTGCACCTTGCAATGTGGAGATATTACTGTTTGTGCATTTACAATATTCATTGATTTTTGCCATTGAAAAACGTCCAGAAATGTTTGAAGCTACTGACTGAATGAAAGGAGCTGGCATCTCACTCTCTTTGAATCTTCTTTATCATGCTAGGATTAGCAGGAAAAAGCAAAAAATTTCAGAATTGCACCTTGCAATGCGGAGAAATTACTGTGTGTGCATTTACAATATTCATTGATTTTTGCCATTGAAAAACATCGTTATTCATATACCAGAAATGTTTGAAGCTACTGACTGAATGAAAAGAGCTGGCATCTCACTCTCTTTGAATCTTCTTTATCATGCCAGGATTAGCAGGAAAAAGCAAAAAATTTCAGAATTGCACCTTGCAATGTGGAGATATTACTGTTTGTGCATTTACAATATTCATTGATTTTTGCCATTGAAAAACGTCCAGAAATGTTTGAAGCTACTGACTGAATGAAAGGAGCTGGCATCTCACTCTCTTTGAATCTTCTTTATCATGCTAGGATTAGCAGGAAAAAGCAAAAAATTTCAGAATTGCACCTTGCAATGCGGAGAAATTACTGTGTGTGCATTTACAATATTCATTGATTTTTGCCATTGAAAAACATCGTTATTCATATACCAGAAATGTTTGAAGCTACTGACTGAATGAAAAGAGCTGACATCTCACTCTCTTTGAATCTTCTTTATCATGCCAGGATTAGCAGGAAAAAGCAAAAAATTTCAGAATTGCACCTTGCAATGTGGAGATATTACTGTTTGTGCATTTACAATATTCATTGATTTTTGCCATTGAAAAACGTCCAGAAATGTTTGAAGCTACTGACTGAATGAAAGGAGCTGGCATCTCACTCTCTTTGAATCTTCTTTATCATGCTAGGATTAGCAGGAAAAAGCAAAAAATTTCAGAATTGCACCTTGCAATGCGGAGAAATTACTGTGTGTGCATTTACAATATTCATTGATTTTTGCCATTGAAAAACATGTTATTCATATACCAGAAATGTTTGAAGCTACTGACTGAATGAAAAGAGCTGGCATCTCACTCTCTTTGAATCTTCTTTATCATGCCAGGATTAGCAGGAAAAAGCAAAAAATTTCAGAATTGCACCTTGCAATGTGGAGATATTACTGTTTGTGCATTTACAATATTCATTGATTTTTGCCATTGAAAAACGTCCAGAAATGTTTGAAGCTACTGACTGAATGAAAGGAGCTGGCATCTCACTCTCTTTGAATCTTCTTTATCATGCTAGGATTAGCAGGAAAAAGCAAAAAATTTCAGAATTGCACCTTGCAATGCGGAGAAATTACTGTGTGTGCATTTACAATATTCATTGATTTTTGCCATTGAAAAACATGTTATTCATATACCAGAAATGTTTGAAGCTACTGACTGAATGAAAAGAGCTGGCATCTCACTCTCTTTGAATCTTCTTTATCATGCCAGGATTAGCAGGAAAAAGCAAAAAATTTCAGAATTGCACCTTGCAATGTGGAGATATTACTGTTTGTGCATTTACAACATTCATTGATTTTTGCCATTGAAAAACGTCCAGAAATGTTTGAAGCTACTGACTGAATGAAAGGAGCTGGCATCTCACTCTCTTTGAATCTTCTTTATCATGCTAGGATTAGCAGGAAAAAGCAAAAAATTTCAGAATTGCACCTTGCAATGCGGAGAAATTACTGTGTGTGCATTTACAATATTCATTGATTTTTGCCATTGAAAAACATCGTTATTCATATACCAGAAATGTTTGAAGCTACTGACTGAATGAAAAGAGCTGGCATCTCACTCTCTTTGAATCTTCTTTATCATGCCAGGATTAGCAGGAAAAAGCAAAAAATTTCAGAATTGCACCTTGCAATGTGGAGATATTACTGTTTGTGCATTTACAATATTCATTGATTTTTGCCATTGAAAAACGTCCAGAAATGTTTGAAGCTACTGACTGAATGAAAGGAGCTGGCATCTCACTCTCTTTGAATCTTCTTTATCATGCTAGGATTAGCAGGAAAAAGCAAAAAATTTCAGAATTGCACCTTGCAATGCGGAGAAATTACTGTGTGTGCATTTACAATATTGATTGATTTTTGCCATTGAAAAACATGTTATTCATATACCAGAAATGTTTGAAGCTACTGACTGAATGAAAAGAGCTGGCATCTCACTCTCTTTGAATCTTCTTTATCATGCCAGGATTAGCAGGAAAAAGCAAAAAATTTCAGAATTGCACCTTGCAATGTGGAGATATTACTGTTTGTGCATTTACAATATTCATTGATTTTTGCCATTGAAAAACGTCCAGAAATGTTTGAAGCTACTGACTGAATGAAAGGAGCTGGCATCTCACTCTCTTTGAATCTTCTTTATCATGCTAGGATTAGCAGGAAAAAGCAAAAAAATTCAGAATTGCACATTGCAATGCGGAGAAATTACTGTTTGTGCATTTACAATATTCATTGATTTTTGCCATTGAAAAACATCATGTTATTCATATACCAGAAATGTTTGAAGCTACTGACTGAATGAAAGGAGCTGGCATCTCACTCTCTTTGAATCTTCTTTATCATGCTAGGATTAGCAGGAAAAAGCAAAAAATTTCAGAATTGCACCTTGCAATGCGGAGAAATTACTGTGTGTGCATTTACAATATTCATTGATTTTTGCCATTGAAAAACATCGTTATTCATATACCAGAAATGTTTGAAGCTACTGACTGAATGAAAAGAGCTGGCATCTCACTCTCTTTGAATCTTCTTTATCATGCCAGGATTAGCAGGAAAAAGCAAAAAATTTCAGAATTGCACCTTGCAATGTGGAGATATTACTGTTTGTGCATTTACAATATTCATTGATTTTTGCCATTGAAAAACGTCCAGAAATGTTTGAAGCTACTGACTGAATGAAAGGAGCTGGCATCTCACTCTCTTTGAATCTTCTTTATCATGCTAGGATTAGCAGGAAAAAGCAAAAAATTTCAGAATTGCACCTTGCAATGCGGAGAAATTACTGTTTGTGCATTTACAATATTCATTGATTTTTGCCATTGAAAAACATGTTATTCATATACCAGAAATGTTTGAAGCTACTGACTGAATGAAAAGAGCTGGCATCTCACTCTCTTTGAATCTTCTTTATCATGCCAGGATTAGCAGAAAAAAGCAAAAAATTTCAGAATTGCACCTTGCAATGTGGAGATATTACTGTTTGTGCATTTACAATATTCATTGATTTTTGCCATTGAAAAACGTCCAGAAATGTTTGAAGCTACTGACTGAATGAAAGGAGCTGGCATCTCACTCTCTTTGAATCTTCTTTATCATGCTAGGATTAGCAGGAAAAAGCAAAAAATTTCAGAATTGCACCTTGCAATGCGGAGAAATTACTGTGTGTGCATTTACAATATTCATTGATTTTTGCCATTGAAAAACATGTTATTCATATACCAGAAATGTTTGAAGCTACTGACTGAATGAAAAGAGCTGGCATCTCACTCTCCTTGAATCTTCTTTATCATGCCAGGATTAGTAGGAAAAAGCAAAAAATTTCAGAATTGCACCTTGCAATGTGGAGATATTACTGTTTGTGCATTTACAATATTCATTAATTTTTGCCATTGAAAAACGTCCAGAAATGTTTGAAGCTACTGACTGAATGAAAGGAGCTGGCATGTCACTCCCTTTGAATCTTCTTTATCATGCTAGGATTAGCAGGAAAAAGCAAAAAATTTCAGAATTGCACCTTGCAATGCGGAGAAATTACTGTGTGTGCATTTACAATATTCATTGATTTTTGCCATTGAAAAACATCGTTATTCATATACCAGAAATGTTTGAAGCTACTGACTGAATGAAAAGAGCTGGCATCTCACTCTCTTTGAATCTTCTTTAACATGCCAGGATTAGCAGGAAAAAGCAAAAAATTTCAGAATTGCACCTTGCAATGTGGAGATATTACTGTTTGTGCATTTACAATATTCATTGATTTTTGCCATTGAAAAACGTCCAGAAATGTTTGAAGCTACTGACTGAATGAAAGGAGCTGGCATCTCACTCTCTTTGAATCTTCTTTATCATGCTAGGATTAGCAGGAAAAAGCAAAAAATTTCAGAATTGCACCTTGCAATGCGGAGAAATTACTGTGTGTGCATTTACAATATTCATTGATTTTTGCCATTGAAAAACATGTTATTCATATACCAGAAATGTTTGAAGCTACTGACTGAATGAAAAGAGCTGGCATCTCACTCTCTTTGAATCTTCTTTATCATGCCAGGATTAGCAGGAAAAAGCAAAAAATTTCAGAATTGCACCTTGCAATGTGGAGATACTACTGTTTGTGCATTTACAATATTCATTGATTTTTGCCATTGAAAAACGTCCAGAAATGTTTGAAGCTACTGACTGAATGAAAGGAGCTGGCATCTCACTCTCTTTGAATCTTCTTTATCATGCTAGGATTAGCAGGAAAAAGCAAAAAAATTCAGAATTGCACATTGCAATGCGGAGAAATTACTGTTTGTGCATTTACAATATTCATTGATTTTTGCCATTGAAAAACATCATGTTATTCATATACCAGAAATGTTTGAAGCTACTGACTGAATGAAAGGAGCTGGCATCTCACTCTCTTTGAATCTTCTTTATCATGCTAGGATTAGCAGGAAAAAGCAAAAAATTTCAGAATTGCACCTTGCAATGCGGAGAAATTACTGTTTGTGCATTTACAATATTCATTGATTTTTGCCATTGAAAAACATGTTATTCATATACCAGAAATGTTTGAAGCTACTGACTGAATGAAAAGAGCTGGCATCTCACTCTCTTTGAATCTTCTTTATCATGCCAGGATTAGCAGGAAAAGCAAAAAATTTCAGAATTGCACCTTGCAATGTGGAGATATTACTGTTTGTGCATTTACAATATTCATTGATTTTTGCCATTGAAAAACGTCCAGAAATGTTTGAAGCTACTGACTGAATGAAAAGAGCTGGCATCTCACTCTCTTTGAATCTTCTTTATCATGCTAAGAGGAGCAGGAAAAAGTAAAAAATTTCAGAATTGCACGTTGCAATGTGGAGATATTACTGTTTGTGCATTTACAATATTCATTGATTTTTGCCATTGAAAAACATGTTATTCATATACCAGAAATGTTTGAAGCTACTGACTGAATGAAAAGAGCTGGCATCTCACTCTCTTTGAATCTTCTTTATCATGCCAGGATTAGCAGGAAAAAGCAAAAAATTTCAGAATTGCACCTTGCAATGCGGAGAAATTACTGTGTGTGCATTTACAATATTCATTGATTTTTGCCATTGAAAAACATCATGTTATTCATATACCAGAAATGTTTGAAGCTACTGACTGAATGAAAGGAGCTGGCATCTCACTCTCTTTGAATCTTCTTTATCATGCTAGGATTAGCAGGAAAAAGCAAAAAATTTCAGAATTGCACCTTGCAATGTGGAGATATTACTGTTTGTGCATTTACAATATTCATTGATTTTTGCCATTGAAAAACGTCCAGAAATGTTTGAAACTACTGACTGAATGAAAGGAGCTGGCATCTCACTCTCTTTGAATCTTCTTTATCATGCTAGGATTAGCAGGAAAAAGCAAAAAATTTCAGAATTGCACCTTGCAATGCAGAGAAATTACTGTGTGTGCATTTACAATATTCATTGATTTTTGCCATTGAAAAACATCGTTATTCATATACCAGAAATGTTTGAAGCTACTGACTGAATGAAAAGAGCTGGCATCTCACTCTCTTTGAATCTTCTTTATCATGCCAGGATTAGCAGGAAAAAGCAAAAAATTTCAGAATTCCACCTTGCAATGTGGAGATATTACTGTTTGTGCATTTACAATATTCATTGATTTTTGCCATTGAAAAACATGTTATTCATATACCAGAAATGTTTGAAGCTACTGACTGAATGAAAAGAGCTGGCATCTCACTCTCTTTGAATGTTCTTTATCATGCCAGGATTAGCAGGAAAAAGCAAAAAATTTCAGAATTGCACCTTGCAATGTGGAGATATTACTGTTTGTGCATTTACAATATTCATTGATTTTTGCCATTGAAAAACGTCCAGAAATGTTTGAAGCTACTGACTGAATGAAAAGAGCTGGCATCTCACTCTCTTTGAATCTTCTTTATCATGCCAGGATTAGCAGGAAAAAGCAAAAAATTTCAGAATTGCACCTTGCAATGCGGAGAAATTACTGTTTGTGCATTTACAATATTCATTGATTTTTGCCATTGAAAAACATCGTTATTCATATACCAGAAATGTTTGAAGCTACTGACTGAATGAAAGGAGCTGGCATCTCACTCTCTTTGAATCTTCTTTATCATGCTAGGATTAGCAGGAAAAAGCAAAAAATTTCAGAATTGCACCTTGCAATGCGGAGAAATTACTGTGTGTGCATTTACAATATTCATTGATTTTTGCCATTGAAAAACATCGTTATTCATATACCAGAAATGTTTGAAGCTACTGACTGAATGAAAGGAGCTGGCATCTCACTCTCTTTGAATCTTCTTTATCATGCTAGGATTAGCAGGAAAAAGCAAAAAATTTCAGAATTGCACCTTGCAATGTGGAGATATTACTGTTTGTGCATTTACAATATTCATTGATTTTTGCCATTGAAAAACGTCCAGAAATGTTTGAAGCTACTGACTGAATGAAAGGAGCTGGCATCTCACTCTCTTTGAATCTTCTTTATCATGCTAGGATTAGCAGGAAAAAGCAAAAAATTTCAGAATTGCACATTGCAATGCGGAGAAATTACTGTGTGTGCATTTACAATATTCATTGATTTTTGCCATTGAAAAACATCGTTATTCATATACCAGAAATGTTTGAAGCTACTGACTGAATGAAAAGAGCTGGCATCTCACTCTCTTTGAATCTTCTTTATCATGCCAGGATTAGCAGGAAAAAGCAAAAAATTTCAGAATTGCACCTTGCAATGTGGAGATATTACTGTTTGTGCATTTACAATATTCATTGATTTTTGCCATTGAAAAACATGTTATTCATATACCAGAAATGTTTGAAGCTACTGACTGAATGAAAAGAGCTGGCATCTCACTCTCTTTGAATGTTCTTTATCATGCCAGGATTAGCAGGAAAAAGCAAAAAATTTCAGAATTGCACCTTGCAATGTGGAGATATTACTGTTTGTGCATTTACAATATTCATTGATTTTTGCCATTGAAAAACGTCCAGAAATGTTTGAAGCTACTGACTGAATGAAAAGAGCTGGCATCTCACTCTCTTTGAATCTTCTTTATCATGCCAGGATTAGCAGGAAAAAGCAAAAAATTTCAGAATTGCACCTTGCAATGCGGAGAAATTACTGTTTGTGCATTTACAATATTCATTGATTTTTGCCATTGAAAAACATCGTTATTCATATACCAGAAATGTTTGAAGCTACTGACTGAATGAAAGGAGCTGGCATCTCACTCTCTTTGAATCTTCTTTATCATGCTAGGATTAGCAGGAAAAAGCAAAAAATTTCAGAATTGCACCTTGCAATGCGGAGAAATTACTGTGTGTGCATTTACAATATTCATTGATTTTTGCCATTGAAAAACATCGTTATTCATATACCAGAAATGTTTGAAGCTACTGACTGAATGAAAAGAGCTGGCATCTCACTCTCTTTGAATCTTCTTTATCATGCCAGGATTAGCAGGAAAAAGCAAAAAATTTCAGAATTGCACCTTGCAATGTGGAGATATTACTGTTTGTGCATTTACAATATTCATTGATTTTTGCCATTGAAAAACGTCCAGAAATGTTTGAAGCTACTGACTGAATGAAAGGAGCTGGCATCTCACTCTCTTTGAATCTTCTTTATCATGCCAGAATTAGCAGGAAAAAGCAAAAAATTTCAGAATTGCACCTTGCAATGTGGAGATATTACTGTTTGTGCATTTACAATATTCATTGATTTTTGCCATTGAAAAACGTCCAGAAATGTTTGAAGCTACTGACTGAATGAAAAGAGCTGGCATCTCACTCTCTTTGAATCTTCTTTATCATGCCAGGATTAGCAGGAAAAAGCAAAAAATTTCAGAATTGCACCTTGCAATGTGGAGATATTACTGTTTGTGCATTTACAATATTCATTGATTTTTGCCATTGAAAAACTTGTTATTCATATACCAGAAATGTTTGAAGGTACTGACTGAATGAAAAGAGCTTTCATCTCACTCTCTTTGAATCTTCTTTATCATGCCAGGATTAGCAGGAAAAAGCAAAAAATTTCAGAATTGCACCTTGCAATGTGGAGATATTACTGTTTGTGCATTTACAATATTCATTGATTTTTGCCATTGAAAAACGTCCAGAAATGTTTGAAGCTACTGACTGAATGAAAAGAGCTGGCATCTCACTCTCTTTGAATCTTATTTATCATGCCAGGATTAGCAGGAAAAAGCAAAAAATTTCAGAATTGCACCTTGCAATGCGGAGAAATTACTGTTTGTGCATTTACAATATTCATTGATTTTTGCCATTGAAAAACATCGTTATTCATATACCAGAAATGTTTGAAGCTACTGACAATGAAAAGAGCTGGCATCTCACTCTCTTTGAATCTTCTTTATCATGCCAGGATTAGCAGGAAAAAGCAAAAAATTTCAGAATTGCACCTTGCAATGTGGAGATATTACTGTTTGTGCATTTACAATATTCATTGATTTTTGCCATTGAAAAACGTCCAGAAATGTTTGAAGCTACTGACTGAATGAAAGGAGCTGGCATCTCACTCTCTTTGAATCTTCTTTATCATGCCAGGATTAGCAGGAAAAAGCAAAAAATTTCAGAATTGCACCTTGCAATGTGGAGATATTACTGTTTGTGCATTTACAATATTCATTGATTTTTGCCATTGAAAAACGTCCAGAAATGTTTGAAGCGACTGACTGAATGAAAGGAGCTGGCATCTCACTCTCTTTGAATCTTCTTTATCATGCTAGGATTAGCAGGAAAAAGCAAAAAATTTCAGAATTGCACCTTGCAATGCGGAGAAATTACTGTGTGTGCATTTACAATATTCATTGATTTTTGCCATTGAAAAACATCGTTATTCATATACCAGAAATGTTTGAAGCTACTGACTGAATGAAAAGAGCTGGCATCTCACTCTCTTTGAATCTTCTTTATCATGCCAGGATTAGCAGGAAAAAGCAAAAAATTTCAGAATTGCACCTTGCAATGTGGAGATATTACTGTTTGTGCATTTACAATATTCATTGATTTTTGCCATTGAAAAACGTCCAGAAATGTTTGAAGCTACTGACTGAATGAAAGGAGCTGGCATCTCACTCTCTTTGAATATTCTTTATCATGCTAGGATTAGCAGGAAAAAGCAAAAAATTTCAGAATTGCACCTTGCAATGCGGAGAAATTACTGTGTGTGCATTTACAATATTCATTGATTTTTGCCATTGAAAAACATCGTTATTCATATACCAGAAATGTTTGAAGCTACTGACTGAATGAAAAGAGCTGGCATCTCACTCTCTTTGAATCTTCTTTATCATGCCAGGATTAGCAGGAAAAGCAAAAAATTTCAGAATTGCACCTTGCAATGTGGAGATATTACTGTTTGTGCATTTACAATATTCATTGATTTTTGCCATTGAAAAACATGTTATTCATATACCAGAAATGTTTGAAGCTACTGACTGAATGAAAAGAGCTGGCAACTCACTCTCTTTGAATCTTCTTTATCATGCCAGGATTAGCAGGAAAAAGCAAAAAATTTCAGAATTGCACCTTGCAATGTGGAGATATTACTGTTTGTGCATTTACAATATTCATTGATTTTTGCCATTGAAAAACGTCCAGAAATGTTTGAAGCTACTGACTGAATGAAAGGAGCTGGCATCTCACTCTCTTTGAATCTTCTTTATCATGCTAGGATTAGCAGGAAAAAGCAAAAAATTTCAGAATTGCACCTTGCAATGCGGAGAAATTACTGTTTGTGCATTTACAATATTCATTGATTTTTGCCATTGAAAAACATCATGTTATTCATATACCAGAAATGTTTGAAGCTACTGACTGAATGAAAGGAGCTGGCATCTCACTCTCTGAATCTTCTTTATCATGCTAGGATTAGCAGGAAAAAGCAAAAAATTTCAGAATTGCACCTTGCAATGCGGAGAAATTACTGTTTGTGCATTTACAATATTCATTGATTTTTGCCATTGAAAAACATGTTATTCATATACCAGAAATGTTTGAAGCTACTGACTGAATGAAAAGAGCTGGCATCTCACTCTCTTTGAATCTTCTTTATCATGCCAGGATTAGCAGGAAAAAGCAAAAAATTTCAGAATTGCACGTTGCAATGTGGAGATATTACTGTTTCTGCATTTACAATATTCATTGATTTTTGCCATTGAAAAACGTCCAGAAATGTTTGAAGCTACTGACTGAATGAAAAGAGCTGGCATCTCACTCTCTTTGAATATTCTTTATCATGCTAAGAGGAGCAGGAAAAAGCAAAAAATTTCAGAATTGCACGTTGCAATGTGGAGATATTACTGTTTGTGCATTTACAATATTCATTGATTTTTGCCATTGAAAAACATGTTATTCATATACCAGAAATGTTTGAAGCTACTGACTGAATGAAAAGAGCTGGCATCTCACTCTCTTTGAATCTTCTTTATCATGCCAGGATTAGCAGGAAAAAGCAAAAAATTTCAGAATTGCACCTTGCAATGCGGAGAAATTACTGTGTGTGCATTTACAATATTCATTGATTTTTGCCATTGAAAAACATCATGTTATTCATATACCAGAAATGTTTGAAGCTACTGACTGAATGAAAGGAGCTGGCATCTCACTCTCTTTGAATCTTCTTTATCATGCTAGGATTAGCAGGAAAAAGCAAAAAATTTCAGAATTGCACCTTGCAATGTGGAGATATTACTGTTTGTGCATTTACAATATTCATTGATTTTTGCCATTGAAAAACGTCCAGAAATGTTTGAAGCTACTGACTGAATGAAAGGAGCTGGCATCTCACTCTCTTTGAATCTTCTTTATCATGCTAGGATTAGCAGGAAAAAGCAAAAAATTTCAGAATTGCACCTTGCAATGCGGAGAAATTACTGTGTGTGCATTTACAATATTCATTGATTTTTGCCATTGAAAAACATCGTTATTCATATACCAGAAATGTTTGAAGCTACTGACTGAATGAAAAGAGCTGGCATCTCACTCTCTTTGAATCTTCTTTATCATGCCAGGATTAGCAGGAAAAAGCAAAAAATTTCAGAATTGCACCTTGCAATGTGGAGATATTACTGTTTGTGCATTTACAATATTCATTGATTTTTGCCATTGAAAAACATGTTATTCATATACCAGAAATGTTTGAAGCTACTGACTGAATGAAAAGAGCTGGCATCTCACTCTCTTTGAATCTTCTTTATCATGCCAGGATTAGCAGGAAAAAGCAAAAAATTTCAGAATTGCACCTTGCAATGTGGAGATATTACTGTTTGTGCATTTACAATATTCATTGATTTTTGCCATTGAAAAACGTCCAGAAATGTTTGAAGCTACTGACTGAATGAAAAGAGCTGGCATCTCACTCTCTTTGAATCTTCTTTATCATGCCAGGATTAGCAGGAAAAAGCAAAAAATTTCAGAATTGCACCTTGCAATGCGGAGAAATTACTGTTTGTGCATTTACAATATTCATTGATTTTTGCCATTGAAAAACATCGTTATTCATATACCAGAAATGTTTGAAGCTACTGACTGAATGAAAGGAGCTGGCATCTCACTCTCTTTGAATCTTCTTTATCATGCTAGGATTAGCAGGAAAAAGCAAAAAATTTCAGAATTGCAGCTTGCAATGCGGAGAAATTACTGTGTGTGCATTTACAATATTCATTGATTTTTGCCATTGAAAAACATCGTTATTCATATACCAGAAATGTTTGAAGCTACTGACTGAATGAAAAGAGCTGGCATCTCACTCTCTTTGAATCTTCTTTATCATGCCAGGATTAGCAGGAAAAAGCAAAAAATTTCAGAATTGCACCTTGCAATGTGGAGATATTACTGTTTGTGCATTTACAATATTCATTGATTTTTGCCGTTGAAAAACGTCCAGAAATGTTTGAAGCTACTGACTGAATGAAAAGAGCTGGCATCTCACTCTCTTTGAATCTTCTTTATCATGCTAAGAGGAGCAGGAAAAAGCAAAAAATTTCAGAATTGCACGTTGCAATGTGGAGATATTACTGTTTGTGCATTTACAATATTCATTGATTTTTGCCATTGAAAAACATGTTATTCATATACCAGAAATGTTTGAAGCTACTGACTGAATGAAAAGAGCTGGCATCTCACTCTCTTTGAATCTTCTTTATCATGCCAGGATTAGCAGGAAAAAGCAAAAAATTTCAGAATTGCACCTTGCAATGCGGAGAAATTACTGTGTGTGCATTTACAATATTCATTGATTTTTGCCATTGAAAAACATCATGTTATTCATATACCAGAAATGTTTGAAGCTACTGACTGAATGAAAGGAGCTGGCATCTCACTCTCTTTGAATCTTCTTTATCATGCTAGGATTAGCAGGAAAAAGCAAAAAATTTCAGAATTGCACCTTGCAATGTGGAGATATTACTGTTTGTGCATTTACAATATTCATTGATTTTTGCCATTGAAAAACGTCCAGAAATGTTTGAAGCTACTGACTGAATGAAAGGAGCTGGCATCTCACTCTCTTTGAATCTTCTTTATCATGCTAGGATTAGCAGGAAAAAGCAAAAAATTTCAGAATTGCACCTTGCAATGCGGAGAAATTACTGTGTGTGCATTTACAATATTCATTGATTTTTGCCATTGAAAAACATCGTTATTCATATACCAGAAATGTTTGAAGCTACTGACTGAATGAAAAGAGCTGGCATCTCACTCTCTTTGAATCTTCTTTATCATGCCAGGATTAGCAGGAAAAAGCAAAAAATTTCAGAATTGCACCTTGCAATGTGGAGATATTACTGTTTGTGCATTTACAATATTCATTGATTTTTGCCATTGAAAAACATGTTATTCATATACCAGAAATGTTTGAAGCCACTGACTGAATGAAAAGAGCTGGCATCTCACTCTCTTTGAATCTTCTTTATCATGCCAGGATTAGCAGGAAAAAGCAAAAAATTTCAGAATTGCACCTTGCAATGTGGAGATATTACTGTTTGTGCATTTACAATATTCATTGATTTTTGCCATTGAAAAACGTCCAGAAATGTTTGAAGCTACTGACTGAATGAAAAGAGCTGGCATCTCACTCTCTTTGAATCTTCTTTATCATGCCAGGATTAGCAGGAAAAAGCAAAAAATTTCAGAATTGCACCTTGCAATGCGGAGAAATTACTGTTTGTGCATTTACAATATTCATTGATTTTTGCCATTGAAAAACATCGTTATTCATATACCAGAAATGTTTGAAGCTACTGACTGAATGAAAGGAGCTCACATCTCACTCTCTTTGAATCTTCTTTATCATGCTAGGATTAGCAGGAAAAAGCAAAAAATTTCAGAATTGCAGCTTGCAATGCGGAGAAATTACTGTGTGTGCATCTACAATATTCATTGATTTTTGCCATTGAAAAACATCGTTATTCATATACCAGAAATGTTTGAAGCTACTGACTGAATGAAAAGAGCTGGCATCTCACTCTCTTTGAATCTTCTTTATCATGCCAGGATTAGCAGGAAAAAGCAAAAAATTTCAGAATTGCACCTTGCAATGTGGAGATATTACTGTTTGTGCATTTACAATATTCATTGATTTTTGCCGTTGAAAAACGTCCAGAAATGTTTGAAGCTACTGACTGAATGAAAAGAGCTGGCATCTCACTCTCTTTGAATCTTCTTTATCATGCTAAGAGGAGCAGGAAAAAGCAAAAAATTTCAGAATTGCACGTTGCAATGTGGAGATATTACTGTTTGTGCATTTACAATATTCATTGATTTTTGCCATTGAAAAACATGTTATTCATATACCAGAAATGTTTGAAGCTACTGACTGAATGAAAAGAGCTGGCATCTCACTCTCTTTGAATCTTCTTTATCATGCCAGGATTAGCAGGAAAAAGCAAAAAATTTCAGAATTGCACCTTGCAATGCGGAGAAATTACTGTGTGTGCATTTACAATATTCATTGATTTTTGCCATTGAAAAACATCATGTTATTCATATACCAGAAATGTTTGAAGCTACTGACTGAATGAAAGGAGCTGGCATCTCACTCTCTTTGAATCTTCTTTATCATGCTAGGATTAGCAGGAAAAAGCAAAAAATTTCAGAATTGCACCTTGCAATGTGGAGATATTACTGTTTGTGCATTTGCAATATTCATTGATTTTTGCCATTGAAAAACGTCCAGAAATGTTTGAAGCTACTGACTGAATGAAAGGAGCTGGCATCTCACTCTCTTTGAATCTTCTTTATCATGCTAGGATTAGCAGGAAAAAGCAAAAAATTTCAGAATTGCACCTTGCAATGCGGAGAAATTACTGTGTGTGCATTTACAATATTCATTGATTTTTGCCATTGAAAAACATCGTTATTCATATACCAGAAATGTTTGAAGCTACTGACTGAATGAAAAGAGCTGGCATCTCACTCTCTTTGAATCTTCTTTATCATGCCAGGATTAGCAGGAAAAAGCAAAAAATTTCAGAATTGCACCTTGCAATGTGGAGATATTACTGTTTGTGCATTTACAATATTCATTGATTTTTGCCATTGAAAAACATGTTATTCATATACCAGAAATGTTTGAAGCTACTGACTGAATGAAAAGAGCTGGCATCTCACTCTCTTTGAATCTTCTTTATCATGCCAGGATTAGCAGGAAAAAGCAAAAAATTTCAGAATTGCACCTTGCAATGTGGAGATATTACTGTTTGTGCATTTACAATATTCATTGATTTTTGCCATTGAAAAACGTCCAGAAATGTTTGAAGCTACTGACTGAATGAAAAGAGCTGGCATCTCACTCTCTTTGAATCTTCTTTATCATGCCAGGATTAGCAGGAAAAAGCAAAAAATTTCAGAATTGCACCTTGCAATGCGGAGAAATTACTGTTTGTGCATTTACAATATTCATTGATTTTTGCCATTGAAAAACATCGTTATTCATATACCAGAAATGTTTGAAGCTACTGACTGAATGAAAGGAGCTGGCATCTCACTCTCTTTGAATCTTCTTTATCATGCTAGGATTAGCAGGAAAAAGCAAAAAATTTCAAAATTGCACCTTGCAATGCGGAGAAATTACTGTGTGTGCATTTACAATATTCATTGTTTTTTGCCATTGAAAAACATCGTTATTCATATACCAGAAATGTTTGAAGCTACTGACTGAATGAAAAGAGCTGGCATCTCACTCTCTTTG
The DNA here is from genome assembly GCF_046119375.1 of Phyllobates terribilis. NCBI lineage: Eukaryota > Metazoa > Chordata > Amphibia > Anura > Dendrobatidae > Phyllobates > Phyllobates terribilis. Next base: position 2,821,258 of record NW_027362925.1, on the reverse strand, counting down.
AATCTTCTTTATCATGCCAGGATTAGCAGGAAAAAGCAAAAAATTTCAGAATTGCACCTTGCAATGTGGAGATATTACTGTTTGTGCATTTACAATATTCATTGATTTTTGCCGTTGAAAAACGTCCAGAAATGTTTGAAGCTACTGACTGAATGAAAGGAGCTGGCATATCACTCTCTTTGAATCTTCTTTATCATGCCAGGATTAGCAGGAAAAAGCAAAAAATTTCAGAATTGCACCTTGCAATGTGGAGATATTACTGTTTGTGCATTTACAATATTCATTGATTTTTGCCATTGAAAAACGTCCAGAAATGTTTGAAGCTACTGACTGAATGAAAAGAGCTGGCATCTCACTCTCTTTGAATCTTCTTTATCATGCCAGGATTAGCAGGAAAAAGCAAAAAATTTCAGAATTGCACCTTGCAATGTGGAGATATTACTGTGTGTGCATTTACAATATTCATTGATTTTTGCCATTGAAAAACATGTTATTCATATACCAGAAATGTTTGAAGCTACTGACTGAATGAAAAGAGCTGGCATCTCACTCTCTTTGAATCTTCTTTATCATGCCAGGATTAGCAGGAAAAAGCAAAAAATTTCAGAATTGCACCTTGCAATGTGGAGATATTACTGTTTGTGCATTTACAATATTCATTGATTTTTGCCATTGAAAAACGTCCAGAAATGTTTGAAGCTACTGACTGAATGAAAAGAGCTGGCATCTCACTCTCTTTGAATCTTCTTTATCATGACAGGATTAGCAGGAAAAAGCAAAAAATTTCAGAATTGCACCTTGCAATGCGGAGAAATTACTGTTTGTGCATTTACAATATTCATTGATTTTTGCCATTGAAAAACATCGTTATTCATATACCAGAAATGTTTGAAGCTACTGACTGAATGAAAGGAGCTGGCATCTCACTCTCTTTGAATCGTCTTTATCAAGCTAGGATTAGCAGGAAAAAGCAAAAAATTTCAGAATTGCACCTTGCAATGCGGAGAAATTACTGTGTGTGCATTTACAATATTCATTGATTTTTGCCATTGAAAAACATCGTTATTCATATACCAGAAATGTTTGAAGCTACTGACTGAATGAAAAGAGCTGGCATCTCACTCTCTTTGAATCTTCTTTATCATGCCAGGATTAGCAGGAAAAAGCAAAAAATTTCAGAATTGCACCTTGCAATGTGGAGATATTACTGTTTGTGCATTTACAATATTCATTGATTTTTGCCATTGAAAAACGTCCAGAAATGTTTGAAGCTACTGACTGAATGAAAGGAGCTGGCATCTCACTCTCTTTGAATCTTCTTTATCATGCCAGGATTAGCAGGAAAAAGCAAAAAATTTCAGAATTGCACCTTGCAATGTGGAGATATTACTGTTTGTGCATTTACAATATTCATTGATTTTTGCCATTGAAAAACGTCCAGAAATGTTTGAAGCTACTGACTGAATGAAAGGAGCTGGCATCTCACTCTCTTTGAATCTTCTTTATCATGCTAGGATTAGCAGGAAAAAGCAAAAAATTTCAGAATTGCATCTTGCAATGCGGAGAAATTACTGTGTGTGCATTTACAATATTCATTGATTTTTGCCATTGAAAAACATTGCTATTCATATACCAGAAATGTTTGAAGCTACTGACTGAATGAAAAGAGCTGGCATCTCACTCTCTTTGAATCTTCTTTATCATGCCAGGATTAGCAGGAAAAAGCAAAAAATTTCAGAATTGCACCTTGCAATGTGGAGATATTACTGTTTGTGCATTTACAATATTCATTGATTTTTGCCATTGAAGAACGTCCAGAAATGTTTGAAGCTACTGACTGAATGAAAGGAGCTGGCATCTCACTCTCTTTGAATCTTCTTTATCATGCTAGGATTAGCAGGAAAAAGCAAAAAATTTCAGAATTGCACATTGCAATGCGGAGAAATTACTGTGTGTGCATTTACAATATTCATTGATTTTTGCCATTGAAAAACATCGTTATTCATATACCAGAAATGTTTGAAGCTACTGACTGAATGAAAAGAGCTGGCATCTCACTCTCTTTGAATCTTCTTTATCATGCCAGGATTAGCAGGAAAAGCAAAAAATTTCAGAATTGCACCTTGCAATGTGGAGATATTACTGTTTGTGCATTTACAATATTCATTGATTTTTGCCATTGAAAAACATGTTATTCATATACCAGAAATGTTTGAAGCTACTGACTGAATGAAAAGAGCTGGCATCTCACTCTCTTTGAATCTTCTTTATCATGCCAGGATTAGCAGGAAAAAACAAAAAATTTCAGAATTGCACCTTGCAATGTGGAGATATTACTGTTTGTGCATTTACAATATTTATTGATTTTTGCCATTGAAAAACGTCCAGAAATGTTTGAAGCTACTGACTGAATGAAAGGAGCTGGCATCTCACTCTCTTTGAATCTTCTTTATCATGCTAGGATTAGCAGGAAAAAGCAAAAAATTTCAGAATTGCACCTTGCAATGCGGAGAAATTACTGTGTGTGCATTTACAATATTCATTGATTTTTGCCATTGAAAAACATCATGTTATTCATATACCAGAAATGTTTGAAGCTACTGACTGAATGAAAAGAGCTGGCATCTCACTCTCTTTGAATCTTCTTTATCATGCCAGGATTAGCAGGAAAAAGCAAAAAATTTCAGAATTGCACCTTGCAATGTGGAGATATTACTGTTTGTGCATTTACAATATTCATTGATTTTTGCCATTGAAAAACGTCCAGAAATGTTTGAAGCTACTGCCTGAATGAAAGGAGCTGGCATCTCACTCTCTTTGAATCTTCTTTATCATGCTAGGATTAGCAGGAAAAAGCAAAAAATTTCAGAATTGCACATTGCAATGCGGAGAAATTACTGTGTGTGCATTTACAATATTTATTGATTTTTGCCATTGAAAAACATCGTTATTCATATACCAGAAATGTTTGAAGCTACTGACTGAATGAAAAGAGCTGGCATCTCACTCTCTTTGAATCTTCTTTATCATGCCAGGATTAGCAGGAAAAGCAAAAAATTTCAGAATTGCACCTTGCAATGTGGAGATATTACTGTTTGTGCATTTACAATATTCATTGATTTTTGCCATTGAAAAACATGTTATTCATATACCAGAAATGTTTGAAGCTACTGACTGAATGAAAAGAGCTGGCATCTCACTCCCTTTGAATCTTCTTTATCATGCCAGGATTAGCAGGAAAAAGCAAAAAATTTCAGAATTGCACCTTGCAATGTGGAGATATTACTGTTTGTGCATTTACAATATTCATTGATTTTTGCCATTGAAAAACGTCCAGAAATGTTTGAAGCTACTGACTGAATGAAAGGAGCTGGCATCTCACTCTCTTTGAATCTTCTTTATCATGCTAGGATTAGCAGGAAAAAGCAAAAAATTTCAGAATTGCACCTTGCAATGCGGAGAAATTACTGTGTGTGCATTTACAATATTCATTGATTTTTGCCATTGAAAAACATCATGTTATTCATATACCAGAAATGTTTGAAGCTACTGACTGAATGAAAAGAGCTGGCATCTCACTCTCTTTTAATCTTCTTTATCATGCCAGGATTAGCAGGAAAAAGCAAAAAATTTCAGAATTGCACCTTGCAATGTGGAGATATTACTGTTTGTGCATTTACAATATTCATTGATTTTTGCCATTGAAAAACGTCCAGAGATGTTTGAAGCTACTGACTGAATGAAAGGAGCTGGCATCTCACTCTCTTTGAATCTTCTTTATCATGCTAGGATTAGCAGGAAAAAGCAAAAAATTTCAGAATTGCACCTTGCAATGCGGAGAAATTACTGTGTGTGCATTTACAATATTCATTGATTTTTGCCATTGAAAAACGTCCAGAAATGTTTGAAGCTACTGACTGAATGAAAGGAGCTGGCATCTCACTCTCTTTGAATCTTCTTTATCATGCTAAGAGGAGCAGGAAAAAGCAAAAAATTTCAGAATTGCATGTTGCAATGTGGAGATATTACTGTTTGTGCATTTACAATATTCATTGATTTTTGCCATTGAAAAACATGTTATTCATTTACCAGAAATGTTTGAAGCTACTGACTGAATGAAAAGAGCTGGCATCTCACTCTCTTTGAATCTTCTTTATCATGCTAAGAGGAGCAGGAAAAAGCAAAAAATTTCAGAATTGCACGTTGCAATGTGGAGATATTACTGTTTGTGCATTTACAATATTCATTGATTTTTGCCATTGAAAAACATGTTATTCATATACCAGAAATGTTTGAAGCTACTGACTGAATGAAAAGAGCTGGCATCTCACTCTCTTTGAATCTTCTTTATCATGCCAGGATTAGCAGGAAAAAGCAAAAAATTTCAGAATTGCACCTTGCAATGTGGAGATATTACTGTTTGTGCATTTACAATATTCATTGATTTTTGGCATTGAAAAACGTCCAGAAATGTTTGAAGCTACTGACTGAATGAAAAGAGCTGGCATCTCACTCTCTTTGAATCTTCTTTATCATGCTAAGAGGAGCAGGAAAAAGCAAAAAATTTCAGAATTGCACGTTGCAATGTGGAGATATTACTGTTTGTGCATTTACAATATTCATTGATTTTTGCCATTGAAAAACATGTTATTCATATACCAGAAATGTTTGAAGCTACTGACTGAAAAGAGCTGGCATCTCACTCTCTTTGAATCTTCTTTATCATGCCAGGATTAGCAGGAAAAAGCAAAAAATTTCAGAATTGCACCTTGCAATGTGGAGATATTACTGTTTGTGCATTTACAATATTCATTGATTTTTGGCATTGAAAAACGTCCAGAAATGTTTGAAGCTACTGACTGAATGAAAAGAGCTGGCATCTCACTCTCTTTGAATCTTCTTTATCATGCCAGGATTAGCAGGAAAAAGCAAAAAATTTCAGAATTGCACCTTGCAATGCGGAGAAATTACTGTGTGTGCATTTACAATATTCATTGATTTTTGCCATTGAAAAACATCATGTTATTCATATACCAGAAATGTTTGAAGCTACTGACTGAATGAAAGGAGCTGGCATCTCACTCTCTTTGAATCTTCTTTATCATGCTAGGATTAGCAGGAAAAAGCAAAAAATTTCAGAATTGCACCTTGCAATGCGGAGAAATTACTGTTTGTGCATTTACAATATTCATTGATTTTTGCCATTGAAAAACATCATGTTATTCATATACCAGAAATGTTTGAAGCTACTGACTGAATGAAAGGAGCTGGCATCTCACTCTCTTTGAATCTTCTTTATCATGCTAGGATTAGCAGGAAAAAGCAAAAAATTTCAGAATTGCACCTTGCAATGCGGAGAAATTACTGTGTGTGCATTTACAATATTCATTGATTTTTGCCATTGAAAAACATCGTTATTCATATACCAGAAATGTTTGAAGCTACTGACTGAATGAAAAGAGCTGGCATCTCACTCTCTTTGAATCTTCTTTATCATGCTAGGATTAGCAGGAAAAAGCAAAAAATTTCAGAATTGCACCTTGCAATGTGGAGATATTACTGTTTGTGCATTTACAATATTCATTGATTTTTGCCATTGAGAAACGTCCAGAAATGTTTGAAGCTACTGACTGAATGAAAGGAGCTGGCATCTCACTCTCTTTGAATCTTCTTTATCATGCTAGGATTAGCAGGAAAAAGCAAAAAATTTCAGAATTGCACCTTGCAATGCGGAGAAATTACTGTGTGTGCATTTACAATATTCATTGATTTTTGCCATTGAAAAACATCATGTTATTCATATACCAGAAATGTTTGAAGCTACTGACTGAAGGAAAGGAGCTGGCATCTCACTCTCTTTGAATCTTCTTTATCATGCTAGGATTAGCAGGAAAAAGCAAAAAATTTCAGAATTGCACCTTGCAATGTGGAGATATTACTGTTTGTGCATTTACAATATTCATTGATTTTTGCCATTGAAAACCGTCCAGAAATGTTTGAAGCTACTGACTGAATGAAAGGAGCTGGCATCTCACTCTCTTTGAATCTTCTTTATCATGCTAGGATTAGCAGGAAAAAGCAAAAAATTTCAGAATTGCACCTTGCAATGCGGAGAAATTACTGTGTGTGCATTTACAATATTCATTGATTTTTGCCATTGAAAAACATGTTATTCATATACCAGAAATGTTTGAAGCTACTGACTGAATGAAAAGAGCTGGCATCTCACTCTCTTTGAATCTTCTTTATCATGCCAGGATTAGCAGGAAAAAGCAAAAAATTTCAGAATTGCACGTTGCAATGTGGAGATATTACTGTTTGTGCATTTACAATATTCATTGATTTTTGCCATTGAAAAACGTCCAGAAATGTTTGAAGCTACTGACTGAATGAAAGGAGCTGGCATCTCACTCTCTTTGAATCTTCTTTATCATGCTAGGATTAGCAGGAAAAAGCAAAAAATTTCAGAATTGCACCTTGCAATGTGGAGATATTACTGTTTGTGCATTTACAATATTCATTGATTTTTGCCATTGAAAAACGTCCAGAAATGTTTGAAGCTACTGACTGAATGAAAAGAGCTGGCATCTCACTCTCTTTGAGTCTTCTTTATCATGCTAAGAGGAGCAGGAAAAAGCAAAAAATTTCAGAATTGCACGTTGCAATGTGGAGATATTACTGTTTGTGCATTTACAATATTCATTGATTTTTGCCATTGAAAAACATGTTATTCATATACCAGAAATGTTTGAAGCCACTGACTGAATGAAAAGAGCTGGCATCTCACTCTCTTTGAATCTTCTTTATCATGCCAGGATTAGCAGGAAAAAGCAAAAAATTTCAGAATTGCACCTTGCAATGTGGAGATATTACTGTTTGTGCATTTACAATATTCATTGATTTTTGCCATTGAAAAACGTCCAGAAATGTTTGAAGCTACTGACTGAATGAAAGGAGCTGGCATCTCACTCTCTGAATCTTCTTTATCATGCTAGGATTAGCAGGAAAAAGCAAAAAAATTCAGAATTGCACCTTGCAATGCGGAGAAATTACTGTGTGTGCATTTACAATATTCATTGATTTTTGCCATTGAAAAACGTCCAGAAATGTTTGAAGCTACTGACTGAATGAAAGGAGCTGGCATCTCACTCTCTTTGAATCTTCTTTATCATGCTAAGAGGAGCAGGAAAAAGCAAAAAATTTCAGAATTGCACCTTGCAATGCGGAGAAATTACTGTTTGTGCATTTACAATATTCATTGATTTTTGCCATTGAAAAACATCATGTTATTCATATACCAGAAATGTTTGAAGCTACTGACTGAATGAAAAGAGCTGGCATCTCACTCTCTTTGAATCTTCTTTATCATGCCAGGATTAGCAGGAAAAAGCAAAAAATTTCAGAATTGCACCTTGCAATGCGGAGAAATTACTGTTTGTGCATTTACAATATTCATTGATTTTTGCCATTGAAAAACATCATGTTATTCATATACCAGAAATGTTTGAAGCTACTGACTGAATGAAAGGAGCTGGCATCTAACTCTCTTTGAATCTTCTTTATCATGCTAGGATTAGCAGGAAAAAGCAAAAAATTTCAGAATTGCACCTTGCAATGCGGAGAAATTACTGTTTGTGCATTTACAATATTCATTGATTTTTGCCATTGAAAAACGTCCAGAAATGTTTGAAGCTACTGACTGAATGAAAAGAGCTGGCATCTCACTCTCTTTGAATCTTCTTTATCATGCTAAGAGGAGCAGGAAAAAGCAAAAAATTTCAGAATTGCACGTTGCAATGTGGAGATATTACTGTTTGTGCATTTACAATATTCATTGATTTTTGCCATTGAAAAACATGTTATTCATATACCAGAAATGTTTGAAGCTACTGACTGAATGAAAAGAGCTGGCATCTCACTCTCTTTGAATCTTCTTTATCATGCCAGGATTAGCAGGAAAAAGCAAAAAATTTCAGAATTGCACCTTGCAATGTGGAGATATTACTGTTTGTGCATTTACAATATTCATTGATTTTTGCCATTGAAAAACATCCAGAAATGTTTGAAGCTACTGACTGAATGAAAGGAGCTGGCTTCTCACTCTCTTTGAATCTTCTTTATCATGCTAGGATTAGCAGGAAAAAGCAAAAAATTTCAGAATTGCACATTGCAATGCGGAGAAATTACTGTTTGTGCATTTACAATATTCATTGATTTTTGCCATTGAAAAACATCATGTTATTCATATACCAGAAATGTTTGAAGCTACTGACTGAATGAAAGGAGCTGGCATCTCACTCTCTTTGAATCTTCTTTATCATGCTAGGATTAGCAGGAAAAAGCAAAAAATTTCAGAATTGCACCTTGCAATGCGGAGAAATTACTGTTTGTGCATTTACAATATTCATTGATTTTTGCCATTGAAAAACATGTTATTCATATACCAGAAATGTTTGAAGCTACTTACTGAATGAAAAGAGCTGGCATCTCACTCTCTTTGAATCTTCTTTATCATGCCAGGATTAGCAGGAAAAAGCAAAAAATTTCAGAATTGCACCTTGCAATGTGGAGATATTACTGTTTGTGCATTTACAATATTCATTGATTTTTGCCATTGAAAAACGTCCAGAAATGTTTGAAGCTACTGACTGAATGAAAGGAGCTGGCATCTCACTCTCTTTGAATCTTCTTTATCATGCTAGGATTAGCAGGAAAAAGCAAAAAATTTCAGAATTGCACCTTGCAATGTGGAGAAATTACTGTTTGTGCATTTACAATATTCATTGATTTTTGCCATTGAAAAACATGTTATTCATATACCAGAAATGTTTGAAGCTACTGACTGAATGAAAAGAGCTGGCATCTCACTCTCTTTGAATCTTCTTTATCATGCCAGGATTAGCAGGAAAAAGCAAAAAATTTCAGAATTGCACCTTGCAATGTGGAGATATTACTGTTTGTGCATTTGCAATATTCATTGATTTTTGCCATTGAAAAACGTCCAGAAATGTTTGAAGCTACTGACTGAATGAAAGGAGCTGGCATCTCACTCTCTTTGAATCTTCTTTATCATGCTAGGATTAGCAGGAAAAAGCAAAAAATTTCAGAATTGCACCTTGCAATGCGGAGAAATTACTGTGTGTGCATTTACAATATTCATTGATTTTTGCCATTGAAAAACATCATGTTATTCATATACCAGAAATGTTTGAAGCTACTGACTGAATGAAAAGAGCTGGCATCTCACTCTCTTTGAATCTTCTTTATCATGCCAGGATTAGCAGGAAAAAGCAAAAAATTTCAGAATTGCACCTTGCAATGCGGAGAAATTACTGTGTGTGCATTTACAGTATTCATTGATTTTTGCCATTGAAAAACATCATGTTATTCATATACCAGAAATGTTTGAAGCTACTGACTGAATGAAAGGAGCTGGCATCTCACTCTCTTTGAATCTTCTTTATCATGCCAGGATTAGCAGGAAAAAGCAAAAAATTTCAGAATTGCACCTTGCAATGTGGAGATATTACTGTTTGTGCATTTACAATATTCATTGATTTTTGCCATTGAAAAACATCATGTTATTCATATACCAGAAATGTTTGAAGCTACTGACTGAATGAAAGGAGCTGGCATCTCACTCTCTTTGAATCTTCTTTATCATGCCAGGATTAGCAGGAAAAAGCAAAAAATTTCAGAATTGCACCTTGCAATGTGGAGATATTACTGTTTGTGCATTTACAATATTCATTGATTTTTGCCATTGAAAAACGTCCAGAAATGTTTGAAGCTACTGACTTAATGAAAGGAGCTAGCATCTCACTCTCTTTGAATCTTCTTTATCATGCCAGGATTAGCAGGAAAAAGCAAAAAATTTCAGAATTGCACCTTGCAATGTGGAGATATTACTGTTTGTGCATTTACAATATTCATTGATTTTTGCCATTGAAAAACGTCCAGAAATGTTTGAAGCTACTGACTGAATGAAAGGAGCTGGAATCTCACTCTCTTTGAATCTTCTTTATCATGCTAGGATTAGCAGGAAAAAGCAAAAAATTTTAGAATTGCACCTTGCAATGCGGAGAAATTACTGTGTGTGCATTTACAATATTCATTGATTTTTGCCATTGAAAAACATCATGTTATTCATATACCAGAAATGTTTGAAGCTACTGACTGAATGAAAGGAGCTGGCATCTCACTCTCTTTGAATCTTCTTTATCATGCTAGGATTAGCAGGAAAAAGCAAAAAATTTCAGAATTGCACCTTGCAATGCGGAGAAATTACTGTGTGCATTTACAATATTCATTGATTTTTGCCATTGAAAAACATCATGTTATTCATATACCAGAAATGTTTGAAGCTACTGACTGAATGAAAGGAGCTGGCATCTCACTCTCTTTGAATCTTCTTTATCATGCTAGGATTAGCAGGAAAAAGCAAAAAATTTCAGAATTGCACCTTGCAATGCGGAGAAATTACTGTTTGTGCATTTACAATATTCATTGATTTTTGCCATTGAAAAACATCATGTTATTCATATACCAGAAATGTTTGAAGCTACTGACTGAATGAAAAGAGCTGGCATCTCACTCTCTTTGAATCTTCTTTATCATGCCAGGATTAGCAGGAAAAAGCAAAAAATTTCAGAATTGCACCTTGCAATGTGGAGATATTACTGTTTGTGCATTTACAATATTCATTGATTTTTGCCATTGAAAAACGTCCAGAAATGTTTGAAGCTACTGACTGAATGAAAGGAGCTGGCATCTCACTCTCTTTGAATCTTCTTTATCATGCTAGGATTAGCAGGAAAAAGCAAAAAATTTTAGAATTGCACCTTGCAATGCGGAGAAATTACTGTGTGTGCATTTACAATATTCATTGATTTTTGCCATTGAAAAACATCATGTTATTCATATACCAGAAATGTTTGAAGCTACTGACTGAATGAAAGGAGCTGGCATCTCACTCTCTTTGAATCTTCTTTATCATGCTAGGATTAGCAGGAAAAAGCAAAAAATTTCAGAATTGCACCTTGCAATACGGAGAAATTACTGTGTGCATTTACAATATTCATTGATTTTTGCCATTGAAAAACATCATGTTATTCATATACCAGAAATGTTTGAAGCTACTGACTGAATGAAAGGAGCTGGCATCTCACTCTCTTTGAATCTTCTTTATCATGCTAGGATTAGCAGGAAAAAGCAAAAAATTTCAGAATTGCACCTTGCAATGCGGAGAAATTACTGTTTGTGCATTTACAATATTCATTGATTTTTGCCATTGAAAAACATCATGTTATTCATATACCAGAAATGTTTGAAGCTACTGACTGAATGAAAAGAGCTGGCATCTCACTCTCTTTGAATCTTCTTTATCATGCCAGGATTAGCAGGAAAAAGCAAAAAATTTCAGAATTGCACCTTGCAATGTGGAGATATTACTGTTTGTGCATTTACAATATTCATTGATTTTTGCCATTGAAAAACGTCCAGAAATGTTTGAAGCTACTGACTGAATGAAAGGAGCTGGCATCTCACTCTCTTTGAATCTTCTTTATCATGCTAGGATTAGCAGGAAAAAGCAAAAAATTTCAGAATTGCACCTTGCAATGCGGAGAAATTACTGTGTGTGCATTTACAATATTCATTGATTTTTGCCATTGAAAGACGTCCAGAAATGTTTGAAGCTACTGACTGAATGAAAGGAGCTGGCATCTCACTCTCTTTGAATCTTCTTTATCATGCTAGGATTAGCAGGAAAAAGCAAAAAATTTCAGAATTGCACCTTGCAATGTGGAGATATTACTGTTTGTGCATTTACAATATTCATTGATTTTTGCCATTGAAAAACGTCCAGAAATGTTTGAAGCTACTGACTGAATGAAAAGAGCTGGCATCTCACTCTCTTTGAATCTTCTTTATCATGCTAAGAGGAGCAGGAAAAAGCAAAAAATTTCAGAATTGCACGTTGCAATGTGGAGATATTACTGTTTGTGCATTTACAATATTCATTGATTTTTGCCATTGAAAAACATGTTATTCATATACCAGAAATGTTTGAAGCCACTGACTGAATGAAAAGAGCTGGCATCTCACTCTCTTTGAATCTTCTTTATCATGCCAGGATTAGCAGGAAAAAGCAAAAAATTTCAGAATTGCACCTTGCAATGTGGAGATATTACTGTTTGTGCATTTACAATATTCATTGATTTTTGCCATTGAAAAACGTCCAGAAATGTTTGAAGCTACTGACTGAATGAAAGGAGCTGGCATCTCACTCTCTGAATCTTCTTTATCATGCTAGGATTAGCAGGAAAAAGCAAAAAATTTCAGAATTGCACCTTGCAATGCGGAGAAATTACTGTGTGTGCATTTACAATATTCATTGATTTTTGCCATTGAAAAACGTCCAGAAATGTTTGAAGCTACTGACTGAATGAAAGGAGCTGGCATCTCACTCTCTTTGAATCTTCTTTATCATGCTAAGAGGAGCAGGAAAAAGCAAAAAATTTCAGAATTGCACCTTGCAATGCGGAGAAATTACTGTTTGTGCATTTACAATATTCATTGATTTTTGCCATTGAAAAACATCATGTTATTCATATACCAGAAATGTTTGAAGCTACTGACTGAATGAAAAGAGCTGGCATCTCACTCTCTTTGAATCTTCTTTATCATGCCAGGATTAGCAGGAAAAAGCAAAAAATTTCAGAATTGCACCTTGCAATGCGGAGAAATTACTGTTTGTGCATTTACAATATTCATTGATTTTTGCCATTGAAAAACATCATGTTATTCATATACCAGAAATGTTTGAAGCTACTGACTGAATGAAAGGAGCTGGCATCTAACTCTCTTTGAATCTTCTTTATCATGCTAGGATTAGCAGGAAAAAGCAAAAAATTTCAGAATTGCACCTTGCAATGCGGAGAAATTACTGTTTGTGCATTTACAATATTCATTGATTTTTGCCATTGAAAAACGTCCAGAAATGTTTGAAGCTACTGACTGAATGAAAAGAGCTGGCATCTCACTCTCTTTGAATCTTCTTTATCATGCTAAGAGGAGCAGGAAAAAGCAAAAAATTTCAGAATTGCACGTTGCAATGTGGAGATATTACTGTTTGTGCATTTACAATATTCATTGATTTTTGCCATTGAAAAACATGTTATTCATATACCAGAAATGTTTGAAGCTACTGACTGAATGAAAAGAGCTGGCATCTCACTCTCTTTGAATCTTCTTTATCATGCCAGGATTAGCAGGAAAAAGCAAAAAATTTCAGAATTGCACCTTGCAATGTGGAGATATTACTGTTTGTGCATTTACAATATTCATTGATTTTTGCCATTGAAAAACATCCAGAAATGTTTGAAGCTACTGACTGAATGAAAGGAGCTGGCTTCTCACTCTCTTTGAATCTTCTTTATCATGCTAGGATTAGCAGGAAAAAGCAAAAAATTTCAGAATTGCACATTGCAATGCGGAGAAATTACTGTTTGTGCATTTACAATATTCATTGATTTTTGCCATTGAAAAACATCATGTTATTCATATACCAGAAATGTTTGAAGCTACTGACTGAATGAAAGGAGCTGGCATCTCACTCTCTTTGAATCTTCTTTATCATGCTAGGATTAGCAGGAAAAAGCAAAAAATTTCAGAATTGCACCTTGCAATGCGGAGAAATTACTGTTTGTGCATTTACAATATTCATTGATTTTTGCCATTGAAAAACATGTTATTCATATACCAGAAATGTTTGAAGCTACTTACTGAATGAAAAGAGCTGGCATCTCACTCTCTTTGAATCTTCTTTATCATGCCAGGATTAGCAGGAAAAAGCAAAAAATTTCAGAATTGCACCTTGCAATGTGGAGATATTACTGTTTGTGCATTTACAATATTCATTGATTTTTGCCATTGAAAAACGTCCAGAAATGTTTGAAGCTACTGACTGAATGAAAGGAGCTGGCATCTCACTCTCTTTGAATCTTCTTTATCATGCTAGGATTAGCAGGAAAAAGCAAAAAAATTCAGAATTGCACCTTGCAATGTGGAGAAATTACTGTTTGTGCATTTACAATATTCATTGATTTTTGCCATTGAAAAACATCATGTTATTCATATACCAGAAATGTTTGAAGCTACTGACTGAATGAAAAGAGCTGGCATCTCACTCTCTTTGAATCTTCTTTATCATGCCAGGATTAGCAGGAAAAAGCAAAAAATTTCAGAATTGCACCTTGCAATGCGGAGAAATTACTGTGTGTGCATTTACAGTATTCATTGATTTTTGCCATTGAAAAACATCATGTTATTCATATACTAGAAATGTTTGAAGCTACTGACTGAATGAAAGGAGCTGGCATCTCACTCTCTTTGAATCTTCTTTATCATGCCAGGATTAGCAGGAAAAAGCAAAAAATTTCAGAATTGCACCTTGCAATGTGGAGATATTACTGTTTGTGCATTTACAATATTCATTGATTTTTGCCATTGAAAAACATCATGTTATTCATATACCAGAAATGTTTGAAGCTACTGACTGAATGAAAGGAGCTGGCATCTCACTCTCTTTGAATCTTCTTTATCATGCCAGGATTAGCAGGAAAAAGCAAAAAATTTCAGAATTGCACCTTGCAATGTGGAGATATTACTGTTTGTGCATTTACAATATTCATTGATTTTTGCCATTGAAAAACGTCCAGAAATGTTTGAAGCTACTGACTGAATGAAAGGAGCTAGCATCTCACTCTCTTTGAATCTTCTTTATCATGCTAGGATTAGCAGGAAAAAGCAAAAAATTTCAGAATTGCACCTTGCAATGTGGAGATATTACTGTTTGTGCATTTACAATATTCATTGATTTTTGCCATTGAAAAACGTCCAGAAATGTTTGAAGCTACTGACTGAATGAAAAGAGCTGGCATCTCACTCGCTTTGAATCTTCTTTATCATGCCAGGATTAGCAGGAAAAAGCAAAAAATTTCAGAATTGCACCTTGCAATGTGGAGATATTACTGTTTGTGCATTTACAATATTCATTGATTTTTGCCATTGAAAAACGTCCAGAAATGTTTGAAGCTACTGACTGAATGAAAGGAGCTGGCATCTCACTCTCTTTGAATCTTCTTTATCATGCTAGGATTAGCAGGAAAAAGCAAAAAATTTTAGAATTGCACCTTGCAATGCGGAGAAATTACTGTGTGTGCATTTACAATATTCATTGATTTTTGCCATTGAAAAACATCATGTTATTCATATACCAGAAATGTTTGAAGCTACTGACTGAATGAAAGGAGCTGGCATCTCACTCTCTTTGAATCTTCTTTATCATGCTAGGATTAGCAGGAAAAAGCAAAAAATTTCAGAATTGCACCTTGCAATGCGGAGAAATTACTGTGTGCATTTACAATATTCATTGATTTTTGTCATTGAAAAACATCATGTTATTCATATACCAGAAATGTTTGAAGCTACTGACTGAATGAAAGGAGCTGGCATCTCACTCTCTTTGAATCTTCTTTATCATGCTAGGATTAGCAGGAAAAAGCAAAAAATTTCAGAATTGCACCTTGCAATGCGGAGAAATTACTGTTTGTGCATTTACAATATTCATTGATTTTTGCCATTGAAAAACATCATGTTATTCATATACCAGAAATGTTTGAAGCTACTGACTGAATGAAAAGAGCTGGCATCTCACTCTCTTTGAATCTTCTTTATCATGCCAGGATTAGCAGGAAAAAGCAAAAAATTTCAGAATTGCACCTTGCAATGTGGAGATATTACTGTTTGTGCATTTACAATATTCATTGATTTTTGCCATTGAAAAACGTCCAGAAATGTTTGAAGCTACTGACTGAATGAAAGGAGCTGGCATCTCACTCTCTTTGAATCTTCTTTATCATGCTAGGATTAGCAGGAAAAAGCAAAAAATTTCAGAATTGCACCTTGCAATGCGGAGAAATTACTGTGTGTGCATTTACAATATTCATTGATTTTTGCCATTGAAAAACATCATGTTATTCATATACCAGAAATGTTTGAAGCTACTGACTGAATGAAAGGAGCTGGCATCTCACTCTCTTTGAATCTTCTTTATCATGCTAGGATTAGCAGGAAAAAGCAAAAAATTTCAGAATTGCACCTTGCAATGCGGAGAAATTACTGTTTGTGCATTTACAATATTCATTGATTTTTGCCATTGAAAAACATCATGTTATTCATATACCAGAAATGTTTGAAGCTACTGACTGAATGAAAAGAGCTGGCATCTCACTCTCTTTGAATCTTCTTTATCATGCCAGGATTAGCAGGAAAAAGCAAAAAATTTCAGAATTGCACCTTGCAATGTGGAGATATTTCTGTTTGTGCATTTACAATATTCATTGATTTTTGCCATTGAAAAACATCATGTTATTCATATACCAGAAATGTTTGAAGCTACTGACTGAATGAAAAGAGCTGGCATCTCACTCTCTTTGAATCTTCTTTATCATGCCAGGATTAGCAGGAAAAAGCAAAAAATTTCAGAATTGCACCTTGCAATGTGGAGATATTACTGTTTGTGCATTTACAATATTCATTGATTTTTGCCATTGAAAAACGTCCAGAAATGTTTGAAGCTACTGACTGAATGAAAGGAGCTGGCATCTCACTCTCTTTGAATCTTCTTTATCATGCTAGGATTAGCAGGAAAAAGCAAAAAATTTCAGAATTGCACCTTGCAATGCGGAGAAATTACTGTATGTGCATTTACAATATTCATTGATTTTTGCCATTGAAAAACATCATGTTATTCATATACCAGAAATGTTTGAAGCTACTGACTGAATGAAAGGAGCTGGCATCTCACTCTCTTTGAATCTTCTTTATCATGCTAGGATTAGCAGGAAAAAGCAAAAAATTTCAGAATTGCACCTTGCAATGCGGAGAAATTACTGTTTGTGCATTTACAATATTCATTGATTTTTGCCATTGAAAGACATCATGTTATTCATATACCAGAAATGTTTGAAGCTACTGACTGAATGAAAGGAGCTGGCATCTCACTCTCTTTGAATCTTCTTTATCATGCTAGGATTAGCAGGAAAAAGCTAAAAATTTCAGAATTGCACCTTGCAATGCGGAGAAATTACTGTGTGTGCATTTACAACATTCATTGATTTTTGCCATTGAAAAACATGTTATTCATATACCAGAAATGTTTGAAGCTACTGACTGAATGAAAAGAGCTGGCATCTCACTCTCTTTGAATCTTCTTTATCATGCTAAGAGGAGCAGGAAAAAGCAAAAAATTTCAGAATTGCACCTTGCAATGTGGAGATATTACTGTTTGTGCATTTACAATATTCATTGATTTTTGCCATTGAAAAACGTCCAGAAATGTTTGAAGCTACTGACTGAATGAAAGGAGCTGGCATCTCACTCTCTGAATCTTCTTTATCATGCTAGGATTAGCAGGAAAAAGCAAAAAATTTCAGAATTGCACCTTGCAATGCGGAGAAATTACTGTGTGTGCATTTACAATATTCATTGATTTTTGCCATTGAAAAACATCGTTATTCATATACCAGAAATGTTTGAAGCTACTGACTGAATGAAAAGAGCTGGCATCTCACTCTCTTTGAATCTTCTTTATCATGCCAGGATTAGCAGGAAAAAGCAAAAAATTTCAGAATTGCACCTTGCAATGTGGAGATATTACTGTTTGTGCATTTACAATATTCATTGATTTTTGCCATTGAAAAACATGTTATTCATATACCAGAAATGTTTGAAGCTACTGACTGAATGAAAAGAGCTGGCATCTCACTCTCTTTGAATCTTCTTTATCATGCCAGGATTAGCAGGAAAAAGCAAAAAATTTCAGAATTGCACGTTGCAATGTGGAGATATTACTGTTTGTGCATTTACAATATTCATTGATTTTTGCCATTGAAAAACATGTTATTCATATACCAGAAATGTTTGAAGCTACTGACTGAATGAAAAGAGCTGGCATCTCACTCTCTTTGAATCTTCTTTATCATGCCAGGATTAGCAGGAAAAAGCAAAAAATTTCAGAATTGCACCTTGCAATGCGGAGAAATTACTGTGTGTGCATTTACAATATTCATTGATTTTTGCCATTGAAAAACATCGTTATTCATATACCAGAAATGTTTGAAGCTACTGACTGAATGAAAAGAGCTGGCATCTCACTCTCTTTGAATCTTCTTTATCATGCCAGGATTAGCAGGAAAAAGCAAAAAATTTCAGAATTGCACCTTGCAATGTGGAGATATTACTGTTTGTGCATTTACAATATTCATTGATTTTTGCCATTGAAAAACGTCCAGAAATGTTTGAAGCTACTGACTGAATGAAAGGAGCTGGCATCTCACTCTCTTTGAATATTCTTTATCATGCTAGGATTAGCAGGAAAAAGCAAAAAATTTCAGAATTGCACCTTGCAATGCGGAGAAATTACTGTTTGTGCATTTACAATATTCATTGATTTTTGCCATTGAAAAACATGTTATTCATATACCAGAAATGTTTGAAGCTACTGACTGAATGAAAAGAGCTGGCATCTCACTCTCTTTGAATCTTCTTTATCATGCCAGGATTAGCAGGAAAAAGCAAAAAATTTCAGAATTGCACCTTGCAATGTGGAGATATTACTGTTTGTGCATTTACAATATTCATTGATTTTTGCCATTGAAAAACATGTTATTCATATACCAGAAATGTTTGAAGCTACTGACTGAAGGAAAAGAGCTGGCATCTCACTCTCTTTGAATCTTCTTTATCATGCCAGGATTAGCAGGAAAAAGCAAAAAATTTCAGAATTGCACCTTGCAATGTGGAGATATTACTGTTTGTGCATTTACAATATTCATTGATTTTTGCCATTGAAAAACATGTTATTCATATACCAGAAATGTTTGAAGCTACTGACTGAATGAAAGGAGCTGGCATCTCACTCTCTTTGAATCTTCTTTATCATGCTAGGATTAGCAGGAAAAAGCAAAAAATTTCAGAATTGCACCTTGCAATGCGGAGAAATTACTGTGTGTGCATTTACAATATTCATTGATTTTTGCCATTGAAAAACATCGTTATTCATATACCAGAAATGTTTGAAGCTACTGACTGAATGAAAAGAGCTGGCATCTCACTCTCTTTGAATCTTCTTTATCATGCCAGGATTAGCAGGAAAAAGCAAAAAATTTCAGAATTGCACCTTGCAATGTGGAGATATTACTGTTTGTGCATTTACAATATTCATTGATTTTTGCCATTGAAAAACGTCCAGAAATGTTTGAAGCTACTGACTGAATGAAAGGAGCTGGCATCTCACTCTCTTTGAATATTCTTTATCATGCTAGGATTAGCAGGAAAAAGCAAAAAATTTCAGAATTGCACCTTGCAATGCGGAGAAATTACTGTTTGTGCATTTACAATATTCATTGATTTTTGCCATTGAAAAACATGTTATTCATATACCAGAAATGTTTGAAGCTACTGTCTGAATGAAAAGAGCTGGCATCTCACTCTCTTTGAATCTTCTTTATCATGCCAGGATTAGCAGGAAAAAGCAAAAAATTTCAGAATTGCACCTTGCAATGTGGAGATATTACTGTTTGTGCATTTACAATATTCATTGATTTTTGCCATTGAAAGACATCATGTTATTCATATACCAGAAATGTTTGAAGCTACTGACTGAATGAAAGGAGCTGGCATCTCACTCTCTTTGAATCTTCTTTATCATGCTAGGATTAGCAGGAAAAAGCTAAAAATTTCAGAATTGCACCTTGCAATGCGGAGAAATTACTGTGTGTGCATTTACAACATTCATTGATTTTTGCCATTGAAAAACATGTTATTCATATACCAGAAATGTTTGAAGCTACTGACTGAATGAAAAGAGCTGGCATCTCACTCTCTTTGAATCTTCTTTATCATGCTAAGAGGAGCAGGAAAAAGCAAAAAATTTCAGAATTGCACCTTGCAATGTGGAGATATTACTGTTTGTGCATTTACAATATTCATTGATTTTTGCCATTGAAAAACGTCCAGAAATGTTTGAAGCTACTGACTGAATGAAAGGAGCTGGCATCTCACTCTCTGAATCTTCTTTATCATGCTAGGATTAGCAGGAAAAAGCAAAAAATTTCAGAATTGCACCTTGCAATGCGGAGAAATTACTGTGTGTGCATTTACAATATTCATTGATTTTTGCCATTGAAAAACATCGTTATTCATATACCAGAAATGTTTGAAGCTACTGACTGAATGAAAAGAGCTGGCATCTCACTCTCTTTGAATCTTCTTTATCATGCCAGGATTAGCAGGAAAAAGCAAAAAATTTCAGAATTGCACCTTGCAATGTGGAGATATTACTGTTTGTGCATTTACAATATTCATTGATTTTTGCCATTGAAAAACATGTTATTCATATACCAGAAATGTTTGAAGCTACTGACTGAATGAAAAGAGCTGGCATCTCACTCTCTTTGAATCTTCTTTATCATGCCAGGATTAGCAGGAAAAAGCAAAAAATTTCAGAATTGCACGTTGCAATGTGGAGATATTACTGTTTGTGCATTTACAATATTCATTGATTTTTGCCATTGAAAAACATGTTATTCATATACCAGAAATGTTTGAAGCTACTGACTGAATGAAAAGAGCTGGCATCTCACTCTCTTTGAATCTTCTTTATCATGCCAGGATTAGCAGGAAAAAGCAAAAAATTTCAGAATTGCACCTTGCAATGCGGAGAAATTACTGTGTGTGCATTTACAATATTCATTGATTTTTGCCATTGAAAAACATCGTTATTCATATACCAGAAATGTTTGAAGCTACTGACTGAATGAAAAGAGCTGGCATCTCACTCTCTTTGAATCTTCTTTATCATGCCAGGATTAGCAGGAAAAAGCAAAAAATTTCAGAATTGCACCTTGCAATGTGGAGATATTACTGTTTGTGCATTTACAATATTCATTGATTTTTGCCATTGAAAAACGTCCAGAAATGTTTGAAGCTACTGACTGAATGAAAGGAGCTGGCATCTCACTCTCTTTGAATATTCTTTATCATGCTAGGATTAGCAGGAAAAAGCAAAAAATTTCAGAATTGCACCTTGCAATGCGGAGAAATTACTGTTTGTGCATTTACAATATTCATTGATTTTTGCCATTGAAAAACATGTTATTCATATACCAGAAATGTTTGAAGCTACTGACTGAATGAAAAGAGCTGGCATCTCACTCTCTTTGAATCTTCTTTATCATGCCAGGATTAGCAGGAAAAAGCAAAAAATTTCAGAATTGCACCTTGCAATGTGGAGATATTACTGTTTGTGCATTTACAATATTCATTGATTTTTGCCATTGAAAAACATGTTATTCATATACCAGAAATGTTTGAAGCTACTGACTGAATGAAAAGAGCTGGCATCTCACTCTCTTTGAATCTTCTTTATCATGCCAGGATTAGCAGGAAAAAGCAAAAAATTTCAGAATTGCACCTTGCAATGTGGAGATATTACTGTTTGTGCATTTACAATATTCATTGATTTTTGCCATTGAAAAACATGTTATTCATATAACAGAAATGTTTGAAGCTACTGACTGAATGAAAGGAGCTGGCATCTCACTCTCTTTGAATCTTCTTTATCATGCTAGGATTAGCAGGAAAAAGCAAAAAATTTCAGAATTGCACCTTGCAATGCGGAGAAATTACTGTGTGTGCATTTACAATATTCATTGATTTTTGCCATTGAAAAACATCGTTATTCATATACCAGAAATGTTTGAAGCTACTGACTGAATGAAAAGAGCTGGCATCTCACTCTCTTTGAATCTTCTTTATCATGCCAGGATTAGCAGGAAAAAGCAAAAAATTTCAGAATTGCACCTTGCAATGTGGAGATATTACTGTTTGTGCATTTACAATATTCATTGATTTTTGCCATTGAAAAACATGTTATTCATATACCAGAAATGTTTGAAGCTACTGACTGAATGAAAGGAGCTGGCATCTCACTCTCTTTGAATCTTCTTTATCATGCTAGGATTAGCAGGAAAAAGCAAAAAATTTCAGAATTGCACCTTGCAATGCGGAGAAATTACTGTGTGTGCATTTACAATATTCATTGATTTTTGCCATTGAAAAACATCGTTATTCATATACCAGAAATGTTTGAAGCTACTGACTGAATGAAAAGAGCTGGCATCTCACTCTCTTTGAATCTTCTTTATCATGCCAGGATTAGCAGGAAAAAGCAAAAAATTTCAGAATTGCACCTTGCAATGTGGAGATATTACTGTTTGTGCATTTACAATATTCATTGATTTTTGCCATTGAAAAACATGTTATTCATATACCAGAAATGTTTGAAGCTACTGACTGAATGAAAAGAGCTGGCATCTCACTCTCTTTGAATCTTCTTTATCATGCCAGGATTAGCAGGAAAAAGCAAAAAATTTCAGAATTGCACCTTGCAATGTGGAGATATTACTGTTTGTGCATTTACAATATTCATTGATTTTTGCCATTGAAAAACATGTTATTCATATACCAGAAATGTTTGAAGCTACTGACTGAATGAAAAGAGCTGGCATCTCACTCTCTTTGAATCTTCTTTATCATGCCAGGATTAGCAGGAAAAAGCAAAAAATTTCAGAATTGCACGTTGCAATGTGGAGATATTACTGTTTGTGCATTTACAATATTCATTGATTTTTGCCATTGAAAAACGTCCAGAAATGTTTGAAGCTACTGACTGAATGAAAGGAGCTGGCATCTCACTCTCTTTGAATCTTCTTTATCATGCTAGGATTAGCAGGAAAAAGCAAAAAATTTCAGAATTGCACATTGCAATGCGGAGAAATTACTGTTTGTGCATTTACAATATTCATTGATTTTTGCCATTGAAAAACATCATGTTATTCATATACCAGAAATGTTTGAAGCTACTGACTGAATGAAAGGAGCTGGCAGCTCACTCTCTTTGAATCTTCTTTATCATGCTAGGATTAGCAGGAAAAAGCAAAAAATTTCAGAATTGCACCTTGCAATGCGGAGAAATTACTGTTTGTGCATTTACAATATTCATTGATTTTTGCCATTGAAAAACATGTTATTCATATACCAGAAATGTTTGAAGCTACTGACTGAATGAAAAGAGCTGGCATCTCACTCTCTTTGAATCTTCTTTATCATGCCAGGATTAGCAGGAAAAAGCAAAAAATTTCAGAATTGCATCTTGCAATGTGGAGATATTACTGTTTGTGCATTTACAATATTCATTGATTTTTGCCATTGAAAACGTCCAGAAATGTTTGAAGCTACTGACTGAATGAAAGGAGCTGGCATCTCACTCTCTTTGAATCTTCTTTATCATGCTAGGATTAGCAGGAAAAAGCAAAAAATTTCAGAATTGCACCTTGCAATGCGGAGAAATTACTGTGTGTGCATTTACAATATTCATTGATTTTTGCCATTGAAAAACATCATGTTATTCATATACCAGAAATGTTTGAAGCTACTGACTGAATGAAAAGAGCTGGCATCTCACTCTCTTTGAATCTTCTTTATCATGCCAGGATTAGCAGGAAAAAGCAAAAAATTTCAGAATTGCACCTTGCAATGTGGAGATATTACTGTTTGTGCATTTACAATATTCATTGATTTTTGCCATTGAAAAACGTCCAGAAATGTTTGAAGCTACTGACTGAATGAAAGGAGCTGGCATCTCACTCTCTTTGAATCTTCTTTATCATGCTAGGATTAGCAGGAAAAAGCAAAAAATTTCAGAATTGCACATTGCAATGCGGAGAAATTACTGTTTGTGCATTTACAATATTCATTGATTTTTGCCATTGAAAAACATCGTTATTCATATACCAGAAATGTTTGAAGCTACTGACTGAATGAAAAGAGCTGGCATCTCACTCTCTTTGAATCTTCTTTATCATGCTAAGAGGAGCAGGAAAAATCAAAAAATTTCAGAATTGCACGTTGCAATGTGGAGATATTACTGTTTGTGTATTTACAATATTCATTGATTTTTGCCATTGAAAAACGTCCAGAAATGTTTGAAGCTACTGACTGAATGAAAGGAGCTAGCATCTCACTCTCTTTGAATCTTCTTTATCATGCTAGGATTAGCAGGAAAAAGCAAAAAATTTCAGAATTGCACCTTGCAATGCGGAGAAATTAATGTTTGTGCATTTACAATATTCATTGATTTTTGCCATTGAAAAACATCATGTTATTCATATACCAGAAATGTTTGAAGCTACTGACTGAATGAAAAGAGCTGGCATCTCACTCTCTTTGAATCTTCTTTATCATGCCAGGATTAGCAGGAAAAAGCAAAAAATTTCAGAATTGCACCTTGCAATGCGGAGAAATTACTGTTTGTGCATTTACAATATTCATTGATTTTTGCCATTGAAAAACGTCCAGAAATGTTTGAAGCTACTGACTGAATGAAAGGAGCTGGCATCTCACTCTCTTTGAATCTTCTTTATCATGCTAGGATTAGCAGGAAAAAGCAAAAAATTTCAGAATTGCACCTTGCAATGCGGAGAAATTACTGTGTGTGCATTTACAATATTCATTGGTTTTTGCCATTGAAAAACATGTTATTCAAATACCAGAAATGTTTGAAGCTACTGACTGAATGAAAAGAGCTGGCATCTCACTCTCTTTGAATCTTCTTTATCATGCCAGGATTAGCAGGAAAAAGCAAAAAATTTCAGAATTGCACCTTGCAATGTGGAGATATTACTGTTTGTGCATTTACAATATTCATTGATTTTTGCCATTGAAAAACGTCCAGAAATGTTTGAAGCTACTGACTGAATGAATGGAGCTGGCATCTCACTCTCTTTGAATCTTCTTTATCATGCTAGGATTAGCAGGAAAAAGCAAAAAATTTCAGAATTGCACCTTGCAATGCGGAGAAATTACTGTTTGTGCATTTACAATATTCATTGATTTTTGCCATTGAAAAACATCGTTATTCATATACCAGAAATGTTTGAAGTTACTGACTGAATGAAAGGAGCTGGCATCTCACTCTCTTTGAATCTTCTTTATCATGCTAGGATTAGCAGGAAAAAGCAAAAAATTTCAGAATTGCACCTTGCAATGCGGAGAATTTACTGTGTGTGCATTTACAATATTCATTGATTTTTGCCATTGAAAAACATCGTTATTCATATACCAGAAATGTTTGAAGCTACTGACTGAATGAAAAGAGCTGGCATCTCACTCTCTTTGAATCTTCTTTATCAAGCCAGGATTAGCAGGAAAAAGCAAAAAATTTCAGAATTGCACCTTGCAATGTGGAGATATTACTGTTTGTGCATTTACAATATTCATTGATTTTTGCCATTGAAAAACATGTTATTCATATACCAGAAATGTTTGAAGCTACTGACTGAATGAAAAGAGCTGGCATCTCACTCTCTTTGAATCTTCTTTATCATGCCAGGATTAGCAGGAAAAAGCAAAAAATTTCAGAATTGCACCTTGCAATGTGGAGATATTACTGTTTGTGCATTTACAATATTCATTGATTTTTGCCATTGAAAAACGTCCAGAAATGTTTGAAGCTACTGACTGAATGAAAGGAGCTGGCATCTCACTCTCTTTGAATCTTCTTTATCATGTTAGGATTAGCAGGAAAAAGCAAAAAATTTCAGAATTGCACCTTGCAATGCGGAGAAATTACTGTTTGTGCATTTACAATATTCATTGATTTTTGCCATTGAAAAACATCATGTTATTCATATACCAGAAATGTTTGAAGCTACTGACTGAATGAAAAGAGCTGGCATCTCACTCTCTTTGAATCTTCTTTATCATGCCAGGATTAGCAGGAAAAAGCAAAAAATTTCAGAATTGCACCTTGCAATGTGGAGATATTACTGTTTGTGCATTTACAATATTCATTGATTTTTGCCATTGAAAAACGTCCAGAAATGTTTGAAGCTACTGACTGAATGAAAGGAGCTGGCATCTCACTCTCTTTGAATATTCTTTATCATGCTAGGATTAGCAGGAAAAAGCAAAAAATTTCAGAATTGCACCTTGCAATGCGGAGAAATTACTGTTTGTGCATTTACAATATTCATTGATTTTTGCCATTGAAAAACATGTTATTCATATACCAGAAATGTTTGAAGCTACTGACTGAATGAAAAGAGCTGGCATCTCACTCTCTTTGAATCTTCTTTATCATGCCAGGATTAGCAGGAAAAAGCAAAAAATTTCAGAATTGCACCTTGCAATGTGGAGATATTACTGTTTGTGCATTTACAATATTCATTGATTTTTGCCATTGAAAAACATGTTATTCATATACCAGAAATGTTTGAAGCTACTGACTGAATGAAAAGAGCTGGCATCTCACTCTCTTTGAATCTTCTTTATCATGCCAGGATTAGCAGGAAAAAGCAAAAAATTTCAGAATTGCACGTTGCAATGTGGAGATATTACTGTTTGTGCATTTACAATATTCATTGATTTTTGCCATTGAAAAACGTCCAGAAATGTTTGAAGCTACTGACTGAATGAAAGGAGCTGGCATCTCACTCTCTTTGAATCTTCTTTATCATGCTAGGATTAGCAGGAAAAAGCAAAAAATTTCAGAATTGCACATTGCAATGCGGAGAAATTACTGTTTGTGCATTTACAATATTCATTGATTTTTGCCATTGAAAAACATCATGTTATTCATATACCAGAAATGTTTGAAGCTACTGACTGAATGAAAGGAGCTGGCAGCTCACTCTCTTTGAATCTTCTTTATCATGCTAGGATTAGCAGGAAAAAGCAAAAAATTTCAGAATTGCACCTTGCAATGCGGAGAAATTACTGTTTGTGCATTTACAATATTCATTGATTTTTGCCATTGAAAAACATGTTATTCATATACCAGAAATGTTTGAAGCTACTGACTGAATGAAAAGAGCTGGCATCTCACTCTCTTTGAATCTTCTTTATCATGCCAGGATTAGCAGGAAAAAGCAAAAAATTTCAGAATTGCACCTTGCAATGTGGAGATATTACTGTTTGTGCATTTACAATATTCATTGATTTTTGCCATTGAAAACGTCCAGAAATGTTTGAAGCTACTGACTGAATGAAAGGAGCTGGCATCTCACTCTCTTTGAATCTTCTTTATCATGCTAGGATTAGCAGGAAAAAGCAAAAAATTTCAGAATTGCACCTTGCAATGCGGAGAAATTACTGTGTGTGCATTTACAATATTCATTGATTTTTGCCATTGAAAAACATCATGTTATTCATATACCAGAAATGTTTGAAGCTACTGACTGAATGAAAAGAGCTGGCATCTCACTCTCTTTGAATCTTCTTTATCATGCCAGGATTAGCAGGAAAAAGCAAAAAATTTCAGAATTGCACCTTGCAATGTGGAGATATTACTGTTTGTGCATTTACAATATTCATTGATTTTTGCCATTGAAAAACGTCCAGAAATGTTTGAAGCTACTGACTGAATGAAAGGAGCTGGCATCTCACTCTCTTTGAATCTTCTTTATCATGCTAGGATTAGCAGGAAAAAGCAAAAAATTTCAGAATTGCACCTTGCAATGCGGAGAAATTACTGTTTGTGCATTTACAATATTCATTGATTTTTGCCATTGAAAAACATCGTTATTCATATACCAGAAATGTTTGAAGCTACTGACTGAATGAAAAGAGCTGGCATCTCACTCTCTTTGAATCTTCTTTATCATGCTAAGAGGAGCAGGAAAAATCAAAAAATTTCAGAATTGCACGTTGCAATGTGGAGATATTACTGTTTGTGTATTTACAATATTCATTGATTTTTGCCATTGAAAAACGTCCAGAAATGTTTGAAGCTACTGACTGAATGAAAGGAGCTAGCATCTCACTCTCTTTGAATCTTCTTTATCATGCTAGGATTAGCAGGAAAAAGCAAAAAATTTCAGAATTGCACCTTGCAATGCGGAGAAATTAATGTTTGTGCATTTACAATATTCATTGATTTTTGCCATTGAAAAACATCATGTTATTCATATACCAGAAATGTTTGAAGCTACTGACTGAATGAAAAGAGCTGGCATCTCACTCTCTTTGAATCTTCTTTATCATGCCAGGATTAGCAGGAAAAAGCAAAAAATTTCAGAATTGCACCTTGCAATGCGGAGAAATTACTGTTTGTGCATTTACAATATTCATTGATTTTTGCCATTGAAAAACGTCCAGAAATGTTTGAAGCTACTGACTGAATGAAAGGAGCTGGCATCTCACTCTCTTTGAATCTTCTTTATCATGCTAGGATTAGCAGGAAAAAGCAAAAAATTTCAGAATTGCACCTTGCAATGCGGAGAAATTACTGTGTGTGCATTTACAATATTCATTGATTTTTGCCATTGAAAAACATGTTATTCAAATACCAGAAATGTTTGAAGCTACTGACTGAATGAAAAGAGCTGGCATCTCACTCTCTTTGAATCTTCTTTATCATGCCAGGATTAGCAGGAAAAAGCAAAAAATTTCAGAATTGCACCTTGCAATGTGGAGATATTACTGTTTGTGCATTTACAATATTCATTGATTTTTGCCATTGAAAAACGTCCAGAAATGTTTGAAGCTACTGACTGAATGAATGGAGCTGGCATCTCACTCTCTTTGAATCTTCTTTATCATGCTAGGATTAGCAGGAAAAAGCAAAAAATTTCAGAATTGCACCTTGCAATGCGGAGAAATTACTGTTTGTGCATTTACAATATTCATTGATTTTTGCCATTGAAAAACATCGTTATTCATATACCAGAAATGTTTGAAGTTACTGACTGAATGAAAGGAGCTGGCATCTCACTCTCTTTGAATCTTCTTTATCATGCTAGGATTAGCAGGAAAAAGCAAAAAATTTCAGAATTGCACCTTGCAATGCGGAGAATTTACTGTGTGTGCATTTACAATATTCATTGATTTTTGCCATTGAAAAACATCGTTATTCATATACCAGAAATGTTTGAAGCTACTGACTGAATGAAAAGAGCTGGCATCTCACTCTCTTTGAATCTTCTTTATCAAGCCAGGATTAGCAGGAAAAAGCAAAAAATTTCAGAATTGCACCTTGCAATGTGGAGATATTACTGTTTGTGCATTTACAATATTCATTGATTTTTGCCATTGAAAAACATGTTATTCATATACCAGAAATGTTTGAAGCTACTGACTGAATGAAAAGAGCTGGCATCTCACTCTCTTTGAATCTTCTTTATCATGCCAGGATTAGCAGGAAAAAGCAAAAAATTTCAGAATTGCACCTTGCAATGTGGAGATATTACTGTTTGTGCATTTACAATATTCATTGATTTTTGCCATTGAAAAACGTCCAGAAATGTTTGAAGCTACTGACTGAATGAAAGGAGCTGGCATCTCACTCTCTTTGAATCTTCTTTATCATGTTAGGATTAGCAGGAAAAAGCAAAAAATTTCAGAATTGCACCTTGCAATGCGGAGAAATTACTGTTTGTGCATTTACAATATTCATTGATTTTTGCCATTGAAAAACATCATGTTATTCATATACCAGAAATGTTTGAAGCTACTGACTGAATGAAAAGAGCTGGCATCTCACTCTCTTTGAATCTTCTTTATCATGCCAGGATTAGCAGGAAAAAGCAAAAAATTTCAGAATTGCACCTTGCAATGTGGAGATATTACTGTTTGTGCATTTACAATATTCATTGATTTTTGCCATTGAAAAACGTCCAGAAATGTTTGAAGCTACTGACTGAATGAAAGGAGCTGGCATCTCACTCTCTTTGAATCTTCTTTATCATGCTAGGATTAGCAGGAAAAAGCAAAAAATTTCAGAATTGCACCTTGCAATGCGGAGAAATTACTGTGTGTGCATTTACAATATTCATTGATTTTTGCCATTGAAAAACATGTTATTCATATACCAGAAATGTTTGAAGCTACTGACTGAATGAAAAGAGCTGGCATCTCACTCTCTTTGAATCTTCTTTATCATGCCAGGATTAGCAGGAAAAAGCAA